>NC_138766.1:64597527-65197527 GCF_965113315.1 Podarcis vaucheri
GCGTTACCGTGCGCTGCTCTGGTTCGCCAGAAGCGGCTTAGTCATACTGGCCACATGACCCAGAAGCTGTACACCGGCTCCTTTGGCCAATAAAGCGAGATGAGCGCCGCACAACCCCAGAGTCAGCTATGACTGGACCTAATGGCCAGGGGTCCCTTTACCTTTACCTTCTTCATATGGCAGAGAGTAACCTTATGACCCTACACCTCAATGAGCAGTTCTGCTCCTGCGGAAGCAGGCTCTCGCCTTGCAGGTGTCCATGGGGGGTGGGGGTGGGCAAAGATGGCTCAGAAGTTCTGAATAACCAAGGGAACTGAAAATTCTCCATCTTTGCTATTAAAAAAAAAGTCTTGTGGAATAAATATTAATTTGCACCAAGCTCTGCCTATTTGAAATTAACTGATCTGAAATTCATGAAGAGACAGGGATGTTTGATTTAGAGTAAGTAATTATTCTGAGCTCAAGCATACAGAATTTTCTACTCTCATAGGTAACAAAAGTTTTTAATAGTTCACAAGCTTGTTAAATTTTAAAACTAGAAGCGTGAGCTTAAAGAACAATTCTGTTGTGACGTTGGAGCAGTTATTGCCTGTAGATGTGCTTGTTCAACTCTTGGGCACAAGGTGGCAGCATTAAACCACTGTTCCCTTTGAGTGCTCCAAAGCACTCACGTTTTTGTAGACTCCCAATGCATTGTAACACAAGCCACTTTTTGCACCTCTGATTAACATTTCACAGATATTTCAGTACAATTTAATTGTGGTCTTTTGCACAGAGTTCTGCATGTGATATTAACAAGCACATATTTGTGTCTCGAATGCAACTTGTGCACACGTAAATGCTGTTAACGCGAGAAAATACCAGAACTTACCTAGCTTAACCTAGTTGACTTACAGTGGAGTCCCAGTCCAGCACTTCTACACAGGACGGGGTGTTTGGTATTGTCTTATAAAACCAATATTATCTACATTTTAGTGGATTATTGTGCATATCTGATGCTCCCCCCCCCCCCGGAATTTGCCATATAAGTGGACGGATTATGATAAGATGGTTAATTTGCAGATTCTGGATCTGCAGTTTTTAACACCGATGCTTACTTCTCTAAAATTTCATTTCACTACCAGTAACTACCCTACAGGAATGTATTGACAACTTTTAATGCTATCCAGTCTGCTCACAAATGCATATTGTTGCATGCCACCCCAGTCTATGAGCAGTGCAAAATTCCAGGGGTTCCAGGCACTTACCCAGGATTCCTTTTGGAATGAGGCATAGCAGAGAATGTGGTATCTTCATGATATATGGCTTATTTACACATATATACATCCTGAGCCTACAATGGAGGGCCTCACAGCATTAGTACCTCAAAAGGGTCTTGTTTCTCTCATAGCCACAGCCTTGGATTCAAACAGAAATCGAACATTACTCTCTAGTGTTATACATCGGCTCCCAAATGCCTTAGGAGTCAAAAGTTCCTGCTCCCGAACAATCAAAAACCGGAAGTGAGTGTTCCGGTTTCTGAACCTTCTTTTGGAAGCCGAACATCTGACAGGGCTTCCACGGCATCCGATTGGCTGCAGGAGCTTCCTGAATCCAGTCAGAAGCTGCGCTTTGGAAGTCGAACATTTTAGAAGTCAAACGGACTTACAAAATGGATTCTGTTCGACTTCTGAGGTACGACTGTACTTCTAAGTTGCATCAATTCCCCACTCTCTACTCTGGCTTTATCTGTTGAGGAAGAGGGGCTCCGTCTGGCACTGAGTTCTTTAATCCCCATCACCTCACCAAGGCTATTTCTTGGAATTAGAAAGCTTGATTAGCTTTTAACACTTCCTGGATGCAGGGAATGAAGAAGGCCGGCACCCCCTCCTCAAACACATAAAAATATATAGAGAGATTGCTTGCATATTAATTGCCACAGCAAAGTATTAGAGCTATGATAAAAATCCTAAATATAACAAAAAGGCATTTAATACATTGAACACTATTTAGCTTGCACTTTTCACATGCAAGTAAATAAATAAATAAATAAATATACAAGCTTACAGTGAGATCTAGATGGTGGCTGTGTGAGTCTTGGGTATCTGATTTTAATCCATTCCTGATACCCTACAAGGGAAAGAGAATGTTTTCCCCCCAGAAGGAAGCTTGTCAAAAGGTCCACATGAGAATGTGAATTTATCTTAAGGAATGGAATTTTGCTGGCTGTTTTGCTTCTTATTATTTTGGACTAACTTAACAACAATACTTGACTCCAGTGGAAGCTGCGAAGTCATAAGAATTCCACACTTACATCTTTCAAAGCTAGTGTCATTGTGATTATCTGATCTTGAGAGAAGCTTGCTCTCACCACTGTTTCTGCCCTGTCAAAATATGAAAAAACTGTACTGCAAAAGGATAATGTTTTTTTAATATGTGTCAGGAAAATCCATACAAAGGAAGGACTCCACCATAAAGCCACAGATAAGCACAGGAGATGTGCTAAAACAGGATCAGTCAGTCCAAAAGATTATTGCAAAAAGCATGCATGAGATAATCAGAGATGCAGATGCACTCAAGCTGTCAAAGCTCAGTTTTAACACCTTTTCTGTTTATTAGGGTGTTGCCGTTATTTCTAATCCAATTTACAATGTTCAGTGAACATGTGTGAACTGTAGCTACAAAGATGCTATAAATTCCATCTTTTTCAACACCCCCTTGCTTGATACCAAGGTAAATGAGGCGCGTATGCATAGCCAATTACATTGAATATGGGTATGTGAACACATATGCACACAGACATATACTTTTCAAATGCAAACATGCTGGTAGGTTACCATCCTTTCATTTTTATCTTTTTTCAAGGAATACACAATCAGAGATTTGCTTTTTATTTCTTTTTGAATATGTATTTGGGTCTCCAGGAAAAATAAAGCTGATCATTAATAGTCATTTAAATAAGAACAAATGGTGTCCTTTTCTTATTTAGCCTCTTTAGTTATTTTATCACCCAACAATCTGTTTCAGACAAGGAATTTCCTCTTGTTGCCTCAAATTCCTAAATTATCCCTTTGACCTCTGCAACCTGGTACATATTCTTATCATTCCATTGGATTTGCCCTCCCCTCTTGAAGATTTCTGGCAGCTAAGCTCAGAGCTCTTTCCTGTGTCCATTTGTCACGGATGAACTTTGTTCCACCTTTGACAGTGTCAATCAGTACCTTCTCATGCTCTGAGACATTTCGCTTTTGGAGAATTGTTTGATTTCTTCCCCATTCTCCTCCCTTTCCTCTTGCTTCTCTGGGTGCCGTTTGGCAGGACTTCTGGTCCTTGTTGCACCCCAAGATCTCTCTTTTTAGGACTTCACCTCCATATCCCTCTGCTTCTCCTTCAGGGCAGCTGCTTTCTTGTCTACACTGGAAATCCAGTCTCATGACTGCCAGGCATACACTTCAAATGCCACCCATTTTACCACCATCTCCTTATAGCTCAACTGAAAATCCCAACCTTTGCCCCTCAAATATCCTCCGACTGTTGCATTGCCTGACAGACCCACCGGGGATGGTGCAAGATTTATTGCCACCTGAAACAGAATTGCCACTGCTTTTTCTCCAAACACTGCCTCTGTGTACTGGCCTCCCCCTCATTTGCTCACCCCCCCATACAGAAGTGTCTCAAGTCCCGGGTCTCCAAACCGACAGTCCCCCACTCTGAGGAAAGACCCTAGGAAATGCAAGGACCCTAAAGAGTTGAGATGTTCTGGGAGAGATTTCAGCCACCCTACCCAGACAGAATATATATAAGGTTGTGCAGATCGTAACCTGCATTTTATTACATACATTGCTTAAAGAGAGTTTTCTGATGAAGGTGTCTATGGCTTTTTGCCAAATAAAAAGAAACCTTTTGTGACCATATTTCAACACAGAAAAGAAAGGCAATGGGTCCACGCAAGGTGTCCTGTGCTCTGAAAACTAGACCTTATGTTTCATCCTGAGCTCATCATGACTTCAAACCTATTGACCTGCAAAGCTGTAGACAGAAAAATCCAAACTGCTTGCTGCCCCCACTGAGGCTCTCTGAAGCAGCAGAGCTACCATCCCATTTGCAGCCCACCCACCCACCCACCCACCCACCAAGGTGGTTGCAGAAAGTTGGAGGCAGGCAGACTGGGACCAATCGCTGGGACACCTGCAGTTTAAATAAGGAAATAAATAATTGAGCCCCACTCAGGCCTGGTGATGGCTGTGAGAGCACCTCAGGATCCAGAGGGATCCATTGGTCAGCTCAGCCCCACCCTTGGACTAACCTAATTTGGGGACTTTCATCAGGCTCTGCTGGCAGGTATGCCCCATTTGGTGGGTGGAAGGGGGGGTCTACATCCCAGTAGAGGGATGCAAGTGTTACTCTGACAGCAGCCAAGAGGAGGCTGCAAAGCGAGTGGAGGGATGTGCCCACGCAATCGAAACCCCCCACAGCCTGGCATAAGGCGAACTTGGATTGCAGCCTCAGTTAGCCACCCTTCAGATGGAAATTAAATGGGACAGTAGTTCAAATTGCAGAGCACCTATCTTGCATGCCAAGGGAACCTAAATATTGATAGCAGAGGCATCACGGAAGTGTTCATGAATAGTAATAAGGCGATGTGTTGTTTCCTATGGGCTTCACTAACTACTTAATTAATGTCTATAGTGTGGTACTTAGGGAATGCAGCCTTACCTAATAAATGACCACAGCATACATTATTGCCTAATTATGGTATATCATTCTCTCTCTCTCTCTCACACACACACACACACACACACACGCACACACACACACACTCGAGTTTCAGGAATGTAATTACAGTGCTTATGCATTAAGAGCTTACTGATGCAATCCCTGCCTCCCCTAGTTCCAAATTCTCAATGGTTTCCTGGATATAATATACAGCCATGATCACTTACACTTAAAGAATTCAATTGTTTAGACCTCCACCAGGATTAGAAAAGGGTGATCCGAGCTTGGAATATGTGAGCTTTGGCATCTGCCTGTCAAAGAGAGAGAGAGAGAAAAACAACAACATATGCAATGTTAAAATTATTGTGTATATATGTCATGTACTTTGTGAATTTGTGTGCAATGACTTTTGATGTACTATTTTTATTTATTTATTAGTTTGTTTTTATTGGAGTGATGTAATTCCAAAATGTATCTGCAAGCAGTATATGGCAAAATTTCAATTAAAATGGTTTCAAACTAGAAAAAGAAAAGAAACAGCTGAGGATTGATTTCCTAGCAAGAAGGTAAACTGTATTCTGGAGTCCAGCAACCAAACCAGTCATAAAAGCAGAACGAATTTGGAAGCATTTTTTTTTTTACCCTTACATTTACTTATTTTTTGACACATGGTGTAAGGCCAGTGCCACTTAGGCAGGGAAAATGCACCCTGATAGCTTTTTAGCTTGATGTATGTGTGGAGAAGCAATAAAAAACCCAGAAATTAAAGCTCTCTTCATGAAATGCGTTTTTCAGTTGTGACACCATAAATTTGTGACAGCTGACAGTTCCAGGAGAGGCAGAGCTAATTCAATTTTAAAAATGTTGTTTGCAGAAGCACTTTGACTGTACATAATTTTACCTTGCTAATTAAAGCAGTTGAAAAGGCTTTTAATGTGTCAGTGCTCCAGCCCTTGCTGTCCTTGACAATATTTTTCACTTCATCTTGACTACAGATGCCATCCATTCTCAAGATTGCATCTGTTTCTCTGACCAGTTTCCCCATTCCCCCTTGGGACATCTCATGCCAGTAGGCACAGCATAGTCTTGGGTAGTTTCCTAGAGGAAACTGAGTAATACCTGTAGCTTCATTAAGCTGTAGAATACTTTTGCGGAAAGTGTCTGTATATGAGCAGAACTGAAACCATGCTCACCACACCAGGGGTCTGAGAATAATAATAGAATTGTAGAATTGGAAGGGACCCTGAGGGTCATTTAGTCCAACCCCAATGCAGGAATCGCAGCTAAAGCACCTATGACAGATGGCCATGCAACCACTGCTTAAAAGCCTCCAAGGAAGGAGAGCTCTTACTGACAGCTCTTACTGTCGGAAAGTTCTTCCTGATGTTTAGTCGGAAACTTCTTTCTTGTAACTTGAAGCCATTGGTTCAAGTCCTCCACTCCAGCTCAGGAAAAGACATGCTTGTTCACTCTTCCATGTGACAGCCCTTGAGATATTTGAAGATGGATATTCTAGGCTAAACATACACTGCTCCTTCAACTGCTCTTCATAAGGTTTGGTTTCGAGACCCTTTATCACCTTAGTTGCCCTCCTCTGCACACATTCCATCTTGTCAACATGCTTCTTAAGTTATGGTGCCCAGAACTGGACATAGTATTCCAGGTGTAGTCTGGCCAAGGCAGAACAGAGTGGTACTATTACTATTACAGTGGTACCTCAGGTTACAGACTCCGCTAACCCAGAAATAGTACCTCGGGTTAAAGACTTTGCTTCAGAATGAGAATAGAAATCGCGCAGCAGGGGTGCAGCGGCAACGGGAGGCACCATTAGCTAAAGTGGTGCTTCAGGTTAAGAACAGTTTCAGGTTAAGAACGGACCTCGGGAACGAATTAAGTTCTTAACCTGAGGTACCACTGTACTGATCTGGAGACTATACTTCTGTTGATGCAGCCTAGAATAGCATTAGCTTTTTTTGCTGCTGCATCACACTGTTGACTCATGTTAAGCTTATGGTCCACTAAGACCCCTAGATCCTTTTCACATGTACTACTAGTAAATCAGGTGTCCTCCATCTTACATTTGTGCATCTAGTTCTTCCTGCCTAAGTGTAGAACCTTACATTTCTCCCTATTTAAACTCATTTTGTTAGTTTGGGCAGAATTCTCCAATCTGTTAAGGTCTTCTTGAATCCCGATTCTGTCTTTAGTGGCATTTTAGTGGGCATCCCTCCCACTTTGGTGTCTTCTGCAAATGTGATGAGCATCCCCTCAATTCCTTCATCAAAGTCGTTTATAAATATGTTGAACAACAACATCTGAATTACAAACAGATGGAATTTAAAGAAACAAAAGACTCAGAAAATTGCATTTAATCCCTCCATATGTTGCTGGACTACAGCTTCAATCATCCCTGATAGTTGGCCAGAATGGCTGGGTTTAAGTATTCCAATACTTAGAAAAACAAACAACTGAAGATTTCAATTCTTATGAACTCAGCACAACTGAAAGCAGCAGTTTACAATCACTTCAGGTATTCTTCCAGATGCATTTTGAAACACATTGCTTTCCGCTAGCATATGCATGCCACAGGTGCATTATGACTTGTTTTTCTTCTGGAACACCCATTTATAATAAATAAAACACAAACTGAATTTGTATTAAACTGTTTAAATCTGCACTATGTTCAGTTTACTGGCCTTCCTTTCTCTTGCACAAACAGAAATATAAAATCACACATTCTGTCCAAGGCATTGAAGCAATAAGAGTTATCCTATGGCCCTGGGAGAACCATTTTAAATTACAGTGGTGCCTCGCAAGATGAAATTAATTCGTTCTGCGAGTTTTTTTGTCTTGCGAAGCACGGTTTTGGAAAAGTTTTGGAAAAGCTTCAAAAATCACCAAAGTCTTCAAAAACCTCAAAAAAGGCTACCACACCGCGTGCTATGAGTTACTCCTCGAAGTCAAGTCGCAACTATATTAACGGTTTTAAGAAAAAGGAAACAAACTTGCAAGATGTTTCCGTCTTGCGAAGCAAGCCCATAGGGAAATTCGTCTTGCGAAGCAACTCAAAAAACCAAAAACCCTTTCGTCTTGCAAGTTTTCCGTCTTGCGAGGCATTCGTCTTGCGAGGTACCACTGTAGTAGGTTTCCTTTCCCTTTAATCTGGCAGGATAAATATAATTATAAAATCTAATAATCTGCTACTAATATAATATTGGAAATCTTCACAACTAAAGCATCACTCCTTCCAAACATAACTGGGTTACTTTTCTTAATAATTATGAAGAGGGGGCATGGAGAGACTTTTCATAACATTTTGCATGGCAAGTGAGTTTTCAAATCTGATAAACCCAAAATAGCAGCCACACGCATATCCTGTCATACTTTCTTAGAAGCTGATCGAATCTTACATGGAACTGCACTTAAGACTTCTGTTTGGATAAGGTCTCCTGATAAGTATATGCACATCATATACTATGCATATCATATGCTAGCTCACAGTCAGACTCACATGGCCCAAGATGAGAAGGGTCTTGAATTTTGCAATCAAACATTTAAGAGAGATCCCCACAAAACTTGAGGGAGGAAAAAGGAATAAGCATGAGCAAATGTTATAAACACTCAGGACATGATAGGCCCCTGACTTGGGTAGCTGCAGCCAGTTAATACTCAGGTTTCAAACTCATCATTGCTAAGGCCCTCAGTTCTTTTCTGTTCAGACTGGCTAAATTTCTACATATTCCAACTTTTCAAGTAAGCTAGCCAAAAATAAGCGCTGCATTTTTAAAAAATAAGGAAGGGGAACATAGAGCTTGATAAATGGCAGATGTTCCTTCAGAACAGGATGAGCAGGGTTCTGCAAGACACTATTAGCAATCCTGTCCGTACCCATAGTTAGATGCCCTGGAAGATGCTGGTTTACACAGAATGTATAAAGAACTACTTGAATTACTAGGCATAGTGCCTGTGTTCTACCTCCACTATACCAGTTGCTGAATCATAGGTGAGCAGAGTGCTGCTTAGCTCATGTCCTGCTTGCAGACTTCACAAGGTTGTCTGATTGGCTACTGTGAAAACAGAATGATGGTTGAGATGAGCCATTGGCCTGATTCAGCAGGCTGTTCTTATTATGGTCTTACCTTCTTATGTTAACCTTTTCTCAGTATGGTTGAGAAGCTCTACCAAGCTTGGTCCTTTTAGACTAGCTCAGGGAGTGCACAGCTTGCATTATATAGATCTCTTTTGACTGCCTAGTACCCAATATTTTGACAAAAGTTAGAGGACACCCTCCCAAGTGTATCGCAACTCGCATAACCTGCTAGCAGAAGATCCTGCCCACAGTTTGAGATGCAACAGAAAACTTACAGAAATTTGGCTCATCTTTATTAAAAAATGTGCATGCAAGGCTTGGAATCCACAGTGACACTATATAGCTGGAACACTACTTGTCATTTTGCAAGCGACACTTCAAACATCATCTTGACAGTTAAAATATCTTTCTGTCTGCCGTGATTAGTTTCATGGCCATTTTACTTTATGGTACTTGCAAGGTACCTTTATGGTACATTTGCTTCTCTTGAAGTATTTTAATTGGATGGCAAGCTGGCCCCACTGTAGTGACTTTAGCTATCTAAAGCAGTCCAGCAACCTGAACTGTATGTCAAAGATGCTCAGGACTAAATCACTAGTTGCTTCTGCTGATGCCTGGAGACATGATTTGTTCGCGTTTTAATTATGGATGTTTCTGTTTTAATCTTTGTGTAACTGACTTTTTTATTTTGTTAACCCACTTAGAAGCCTCTTGTGCCATTAAGTGGCACACAAACCCATCCTGTAATAAAAGGCAGGCAATAGTCTCCCCCCCCCCCATCTGCCTGAGTGTTCATGTGCTGCTTTCAGACATTTTCAGTACAACTCAGCACACTCGTCATGTGATAAGCAACAAGTATCACTATTTTGTGCAGGATAAATGGAAGTGCAGTTTGACCTTAGGGCTTAGTCGTATTATTAGAGCAAACAATCTGCTATGCTCTTGTACAGCAGCTTCTGTAAACAGACAGGCGGCAAACAAAGGGGGAGCTTTACAGAGTTTAAAATAGAAAATTGCCTTTGCATTAACAGGCTTATGGCAAGGTTACTTATGGCACATTTGCCTTTAGGACTCAGCAGGCGTGCAGTGCAGCATATTGTGTCAAGCCATCTGCTGAACAGGCAGAATCGATCTCAGAGTCTGTGTGTCCTGCTTCGCTTGCAGATTTACCCACTGTGACTAAACACACCCACAGAACTCAAGATTTTTTGGGGAGGGGGGGGAGGAACTCCTCCAAACAGTTGGATTTGACCTTTCCGGGGCAGGGTGGCAGAAACTTAACATTTTCTATTCTCAAGGGAGAAAAGAGATAAGCTCTGAACTCACAAGTCATTTCAAGGAAAATGCAGTTTGCTCTTTTCCAAATCTGAGCTTCAAACAAATTTCACATGGTAATTATAATAATTGAGATGTCAAAAGCATTTTATATTTACATGCTGCTGTATAAATACTGACTAATTAAGGTTCACCATGATTTTGCTGGGAGAATAAAAGACTGCATCTTTTTTTTTGGATCTGAATGAGAAGGTTGAAACAGAGACAACACTAGTTGCACACATGAAACTGGGATTAGAGGTGGGGCCTGAAGGGATTTCTTTTCTATTTTTAACACCTCAAGCAATAAATAAATAAATAAATAAAATTAATAAATTGCACTCCTCTGCTCTAGACTGGAATTCTTTTTACAAATTACACCCACATACGTCCCATATAAAGAAAGAAAACACACATATTGCTTAGAATTTGCCACCTGAGGTAGACTGCTTCACATTACATTGTGGTGAGGTCAACCCTGAATTTGTCACTCCTAGTCCGTTTCAGCCTGCTGAAGAAAGCTGGGAAGAACTTGGCAGCCACACAATGTTCCTGTTCCAAATACTGAGTGACAAGAAATCTGCTTTCTGAGAAACCCTTTGCCAAATGTCTATTACTCAGGAAGAATCATGCTGACTTCTTGTCAGAGTCAAATCTGCCTCAGATGCTCATCTAGCTCTTGCTACATCGCTGCACCCATCTTTGGACTACTGTAATGTGTTCTACATAGGGCTACCTTTTAAGGTGACTCAGAAACTACAACTAATCTAGAATGTGGCTGCTAGACTGCTGGCTGGGAGTGACCGCTGGAACCATATGACACCAGTCCTAAAGGATCTACACTGGCTCCCAGTACGTTTCTGAGCACAATTCAAAGTGTCAGTGCTGACCTTTAAAGCCCTAAACGGCGTCAACCCTGTATACCTGAAGAAGCGTATTCAACCCCATTATTGAGCCTGGATATTGAGGTCCACCTCCGAGGGCCTTCTGGAGGTTCCCTGTGAGAAGTGAAGTTACAGGGAACCAGGCAGTGAGGGTCTTCTCGGTAGTGGAGCCTGCCGTGTGGAACACCCTCCAGTCAGATGTAAAACAGATAAATACACTTAGAAGACATCTGAAGGCAGCCCTGTATAGGGAAGTTTTAAATGTTTGATGTCTCATTGTGTTTTTATATTATGCTGGAAGCCACCCATAGTGGCTGGGGCAACCCAGATATAAATAATAAATGGCTGCTATTATTTGTAGGTGCTACAGAATGTGGGAAACCCAGTCAGGAAGACTCTGCCAGGAATAATGATAAGGCAGGCTTTCCTAAGGGGAAGGGATGTAGCACAGCGGTAGAACAGCTGCTTTGCATGCAGAAGGTCCCAAGTTCAGTCCCAGGCATCTCTAGGTAGGGCTGGGAAAGAATCCTGTCTGAAACCCTGGAGTGCCATTAGTAGCCAATGTAGACAATGCTAAGCTAGGTGAACCAATGGGCTTGATTCAGTGTCAGGAAACATTCAGTGTTCTTAGTTTCCTGCTAAGTTTTTGATCCTGAACCTCTGCTGCCTTGCGAGATATCTTCTGCAGAAGGAAAGGCTAAGGAGGAAACCTTACACAAATCCAGAGCGGAATCCCTAAGACAGCTGGTGCCAAATGTATTGCTCTGTTTTCCTTTGGACCTCTTCAGCAAGGCTAAGAGGAGGTCTTGTTGTCTGGGGCGGGCAGCCTAGGATTTCCATACATACTGCCCAGGCTTGCACCCCAGGAAGGTCACCCAGGAATTGGATGATTTCCATGTTCATGCTGAGCCTCTCTGAAGGGTTGGCTTGGGACATCATGGTTTCCATGGGGCTAACTCGAGTGGTTATTGGTCCACCACATTCAGCAAGCCATACCCAGGCTTTCATCTTTGTTCCAAGAGCAGAGATGGGTGTTCTGATGGGGGGGGGATGGATGGAAGAGTTGTACAATCCAGTTCGCTTCCTTGGAGGTTTTTAAACAGAGGTCAGATGGTCCTTTGTCAGAGATTCTTTAGCTGAGATTCCTGCATTGCAGAGTGTTGGACTAAATGAGCCCTGGGAGGCCTTCAACTGTATAGTTCTTTGATTCAGTTCTATGACATGCCAGTTTCTGGTGAGCTTTGGACTCACAACAACAACTCACCTCTGCAGATGGTGGTGGGGAATTCAGGTAGTCCTGGAAACAAATGGAATCTGACGGATTCATGAAGGCTCTAAGGGGTTTTCTTGTGGTTAGAATTGGCGATTCTGCTCAGGTTCTGGTCTCATTGTGCAATGATGAGACACAACAGGCCACTGACAGCCCCATCAACTCGGACTGGTTATATACCCAACTACATATGTTTCACCCCAATGCTTGCGGTTTTACAAGTGCTGCAAAACTGGCTAAAGACTGCAGCACACGCAAGTAACTTGCACTAAGATTAGAGCAACCTGGTTGCCAAGCAACCTTTTTGTTTAGCAGAACGTAATACACAGCAGCAGCTTGTCAACTGGGGAAGTTGTAATCAGGTACAAGGACTGGCTTAATGGCTCGTGAACACTTAAGTCATCATGCAATTTGCTGTGCTTTTCTCCTCAGGAGTTCCCATGGGGAAGAAGCACTTGGTGGGGCTTCTTAGATGAAAAACTTGTAGATGGACCAAATCAGGCTATTGGACTCTTCACCACTTGAGAGTACCTTTCCCACCAAGAGAAGTAAAACCATTCTGAAGGCGAAAGTGAACACCCAAGCTTACAAACATGGATCCATTATATTGGAAAGGGTCACAGCTCTGCAGGAGAGTATTTGCCTTGCAAGATCCCCAGAAAGTGATCTCAAGGAAGGGCTGGGAAAACGCCTACCCGAAAAACCCTGGAGAGCCACTGCCAGTCAGTGTAGACAATTCTGAGCTAGATGCATAGCTGTCAACTTTTCCCTTTTCTGGCAAGGAATCCTATTCGGAATAAGGGAATTTCCCTTTAAAAAAGGAAAAAATTGACAGCTATGACTAGATGGCCCAATGGTCTGACTTTAATAGAACTCCTGCATGCAAAGTGCTTTACTATCCACAGTCATATGAATAAATCAATTTGTGGAGTGGGTGAAAAGGGAAGCAAACCTGCCTTGCAGTCATAGCTGTTACGGGGTTTGAATTCCATCATTGGAGCTCTGAAGCAAACACTCTCCACTGATCCACTTCCATTAGCAAAAACATATAGTCAAAGGCCTTCATTCAGAGTGCCTCACTTCAGGATTAGGATCTTAGAACTAAGGCATTCCTAAGGCACTAGGAGACCCACAGTAAAGTTTCTGTCGGATAACATTCACCCTAAGAAACCTCAGCCCTGTATACTTGCATGAGATAGCTAGCAGCCTTTCGAATGCTGCTTTTTCAGGATGAGCAAACCCAAAGCACTAACTTCAAAGCCTGAGGCACTGGCAGCTGCTTTAGCTAGAGGTTTCTGTGTATCCCTAAATAACCTCACAGATAACAACCATACTTCTGTTGTTGTAAATCTCACCATTATTGTGATCTGTGTACTGAAGAATGTCTTTGAAGTAGGGATATTTTAGAAAGAGAGATCTCTTCACTTATAACTATGCTGCCAGTTATTCAAAATATTGTTAAATCCCTGTCTAGACCTCCCATTACCATGTCTTGAGCCTCAGACATGCATAAAATGGATTATGAATTTAAATGAAGTCTAGCAGTACTCCTAACGGTGGACAAAATAAATATAAAATGCACACTTGATTCCTGCCTTTAGAATACTTCTGTGTGGTCAGTAATCCAAACAACACTGTCAAAGGCCTCTATAAAAATACCAACAGTGTTTTTAAGACTTCCAAGAGCAAATATCTAGAGAGATTGCCATCCCATTTCTATTATTCCACTGTAACGTATAATAAAAGCAACTCACAGTAATAAGAGGATTATCCTTTTAGAGTCTCAGTTTGTGGCTTTATTTATTTATTTATTTTTAAAGCTCCCCAACTGTTCTATTCCCTGACTTTGTAATTAACTATATCTGCACACACAAAAAATAAATAATAAAGACAGTCTGCTTATTGTCAAGTAGCTTACAATGTGACTCATGTAACACACATCATTTAACTGTGTGCAAAATATGCAGGGTGATGGCTTCACATCTGTTTGTGGTTATTTTGCTACTACTTCTACCTTCCTCCACCCTTCCTGCTTTCAGCTGCATTTTTTAAAAAAACCCAAACCCTCTTTCGTAATTTCTGAACGGAATATATTCCATTAATCTTCTTAAACACACAGTACAGTCCATCCAATACACTTAAGTCACAGTGATCGTAATAAAGTTTAAACATGTGCAATTGTTTCTGGACTGCAACAAAACAAGAAAGAGTAGTCAAAAGATGGGGGGGGGGGAACCTTTCCTGCATCACTACTGAGCAGCATCTCTTTCTTGAACAGGAGATTGTAAAGTAATTTATTTACTGCAAAACGAGAAGCCTTTCAAAACGAAAAGAAGACCCTGTGATTAAATTGGCAAGTTTCCTCAGTGGCGGAGGAAGGGGTGTGGTGGGGTGTGGTCCACCCCGGGTGTCATCCCTGAGGGGGCTGACAAAATGACAAAAATATGAGGTTTTTTTAAAAAATGGGCTCACAAAACCTTTTAGTTCAGTCAACAAATGTAACAAAATGCGGCTGGCACTGGCACCACACTGCAGAGGCCGGGACTTACTGTGGGACCTGCAGCGTGCCTGAACCACGCGTCTCTCCTGGGAGTGATGTGATGGCTTGGGCGTCTGCAGGCTCCACACTGCCTAAAACGTCAGTGTGAGACTTGCATCTGCCCTACAGCTGAGGGGGAGGCTCCACTCAGCGCGCCCTGCCCCCATGGGCAGCTCGCCCCACCCCGGCTGCAGGACGCACACGCTGCACCCGGCACCCGAGCGGCTAGCTACACCGCTGCGTTTCCTTTCATCAAATCATAGAAACATGAGAACCTGTCTTATGCCAAGTCAGAAGATTAGTCCATCTAGCTGTGTACTGTGTGCACTAACTGGTAGTGTGATGGCCTGGGATTCGGATGCTGAACCTGAAGAATCCCAGCCTGCCCAGGATTCCCCGCCTCCAGAACCAGCTGAGCCGGGGCTGGGGCCTGAGCCTGAAGGGTCCTCACCTGTGCTGGGTCCTCAGGTGCAGGCACCAGCTGAGTCTGCTCAGGCTCCTGAAGGGGTGGAGGACCCACTGCCTGCAGGTACTCCACTCTCAGCCCCGGCAGAGGAAGCTAAGGTTGCCTCTG
Organism: Podarcis vaucheri; assembly: GCF_965113315.1. Lineage (NCBI taxonomy): Eukaryota > Metazoa > Chordata > Lepidosauria > Squamata > Lacertidae > Podarcis > Podarcis vaucheri. The sequence continues at coordinate 64,612,894 of NC_138766.1, forward strand.
GGTCCAGTAACCCTCCAGCCTCTCCTGAGTTGCAGAGGCTCAGGGCAGAGAGGTGGAGGGAACTAAGTTCCTGCAGGAGGAGTGCTCGCCTCTAGGCCAGGAGAGGCAAGTCACCAGAGGATCGGGGCTGCCCTGTGCCTCGGGGCAGATAAAAGCCAGCTAGCCCCAGTCCCAAGTTGCGGGAGCAACTTCGTTGGTTGAGAGTTCCTGCCTGAACCCTGTCCTGCTATCCTGCCGGAGCTCCTGACCTCACCCGACTACCTGCCCTGCATCCAGCTTCAACTTTTATGGACTGCCTCCATATTGCACCTTTGACCTCAGAATGGACTCGGACCTCGCCTCTTGGTTAGCCCACGGGACCAGCACAGGTAGTGATTTGCCAGGGTTCAGCCCAGGAATTGAACTTGGGGCATTCTGCATGCAAAGCAGATGCTATGGCCCTCGCAAGTCAGCAGTGTGTCATGTTAGATTGTCAGTCACCTTTGAAGCACAAGAGAGATTCCAAAGCAGCTCATGCAGCACATAAGGGAGCAGCTGTTCCATGGGTAAAAAACAACAACAAGCAAATAAATGGTGCAAGTTCAGCTGAGTTCATGGACGCTCCTACATGTACCTGAATTTATCCTCTGGATCACTTATTTGCATCACGAAGCTTACCGTCTTTCCAATTTGGCCAAATTTATCAGCTGAAATTTGTACTTGAATTACACTGGACAAAACGGGTTTTCATGAAGCTAATCATGTTTCTCAGAGGAAAGGAAGGTTCACATTTGTTTTGCAGTGATATTTCCTGGCAACCTTTCTAAAGATTAATATAATACCCCTGGGACCCATAATGAAGTGCTCACTGCTAAGTGTTCCTGTTCAAGTTCCAGCCAGCCAGCCATACCTTCTTCCAGAATACTCCAACTCATTCCCCCTGTATCTCTGTTTTTCTGTCTCCACCCCCTGCCCCACAAAGTCATTCCACACCCAATGAGCATGCTTAGTACACATTGGGCCGGTTTGGGTACAGTGATACCTCTGGTTAAGAACTTAATTCGTTCTGGAAGTCCGTTCTTAACCTTAAACTGTTCTTAACCTGAAGTACCACTTTAGCTAATGGGGCCTCCTGCTGCCACCCGCCGCCACTGCCGCCGCATGGTTTCTGTTCTTATCCTGAAGCAAAGTTCTCAACCCGAGGTACTATTTCTGGGTTAGCAGAGTCTGTAACCTGAAGCATCTGTAACCTGAGGTACCACTGTATTGCCCCTCACCTTAGGGTTTTCCTACCCTAAAATTGCTTGTTACTCCTGAAAACCTTGGGACTCCCCTCTAGCATGCCTGCTGATACCTCTCTTGTGTATGGATGGCACCATTTTGACTATACAGGCAGCCTTGCTCCATCTATACCAGTATTTCCTATATGATGTACTAATAGAATTTCAAATCTGCTAAATTTACAGATTGTGTCATCAATTGTGCAATTTTATGTTATTTTAGAATCAGATCTCTCTGAAACTTCCTTTAAAACTTTCCATTGTGTAAAATAGAGGAAGGAATGTTTCAAAAGTTTCCCTTTCCCCCATCTTTGCTTTACATTACTATCCCCTGGGGTATATAAGACATCGGAGTAACCCAGGGCACAGAATTATCATACATTAAGCAATCCTTTTACTTCAGTGTAGCTCTCCACCCCCCACCCCCCCACGATAACAATCATGTTCATTTAAAAGAAGATCATAAGTCATGGGGATGGGGTGAATGTGCGCATGAATTCAACAGTGCCAAGTTTATTTTTTGGTTGCTATTTTGTTAATGTTGTTAATACAGTGGTACATATGCTTCAGGTTACATAAGCTTCAGGTTACAGACTCTGCTAACCCAGAAATAGTACCTCGGGTTAAGAACTTTGCTTCAGGATAAGAACAGAAATCACGCTCCGGCGGCGCGGTGGCAGCAGGAGGCCCCACTACCTAAAGTGGTGCTTCAGGTTAAGAATAGTTTCAGGTTAAGAGACTATTTGCAGAACACATGGTTATAATAGGTTAAGATACTGAGTAAAGATAACTGACAGAGGGTAAGGATTTGCTGAATTCAATATCTGAACTGGAATACAAAAAGGGAGGTGTGAGGAGGTCAGGAAACTAGTAAATGAAGTATAAGATATGAAATTATTGATCTTTTTTTTTTCTTTTTGTTTCTTTTCGTTAACTGTTTTCTATTTTGTATTTTTCATGTGTTCTGTTTTTGTATTTTTGTAGCTCTTCATTCTTTTCTTAGGGTTATTTTTTGTTCTTACTCGTTAAGCCTAAACTTTGAAACTTTTTAATGTTTGTAAAATCTTAATAAATATTACTTTTAAAAAAAGAATAGTTTCAGGTTAAGAACGGACCTCTGGAAGGAATTAAGTACTTAACCCGAGGTACCACTGTATTGTTTTATAAATTATAACTGCTGCAGTACTTTGTGAATTGTAATTGTGCTGTTTAGCTAATTTGTTTTGTTAATAGTGTTTTGTAGACTTTGTTTCCTGATAATTTGTTAATTATTCTATAGAATTTATGTTGTATTTGTGATGTTCTATTATGTTACTGTTATTTATTGTTTGTAATCCACTTTGCAATTTGTATGAATGAAAAGAGGCACAGAAATATAATAAATAAATAAAATCAATCATTTTAAAACTGGCTGTAAGTATGAAAAACCTGACATTTATCAAAGAAGACTAATCTTTCTTTTGTCCCATGTTCACCAATTTTAACTCTTCCCTTCTCCTACAAGGAGAATGACAAAACCTGGTATTTCTTTTCCCTGGGAATTTCTTGTTTTTGATTAAGTGAATACAAACAACTACAGCTATCAAAACCCAGGCAGACGGCAGTGTCTCTCTTGGGTAATAAGAGCAAGATCTCCATTCTGATTTCCCTTAGTTATTTCAGCCAAGTTATATGTACTTGGCAATAAATTTGAGAAGCATGGCAGAAATGAAATTGCTCTATTTATATATTAACGGGGGGAGGGGGGAGGAATATATCCCGATGCCATTTTCTTTATTACCACTTATATATGGGGAAGATTTTCAATTAAGTTTTCATTTAAAGGTGGACCTACCTATTCAATATTTTCCAAAACAGTAGGTGGACAAAAACACAGCCATCCTTTGAAATTTGTATCACTTTGACTTTTGCAATACAGTTCTGTTTCCAAGCAATGGGTATAACATTGTGTATAAAAATGTATATTCTAGGGCAAAGCATAAAAATGGCTTTGCAAAAATAGGCATATTAGGCAAAACTACATACAAGAGAATTAGGAGAAATTTCATAATGTTTTTTTTTTAATTACAAACTGCTGTGGACAATTGAACTTAAGAGTGGAAAATTGACAGGTTTGTCTATTCCTGCTCTTTTGTAATGAAATTCTAACCAGATGATAGAGATATTCCAGTAACCTCTGGATAAGTTTCAACAACTGAGGTGCAATTTCATTAAAGTATCATGGAATCACAAACACAAAAGCTTATACCCAGAACAAACTTAGTAGGTCTCTAAGGTGCTACTGGACATTTTTTTTAATTTATTTCGGTTATGGCAAATTGATTAATAATAATGAGCATGGTGTGTGGGTCATCTTAGGCCCTTGTAGGGAGACAGAGGGTCTTAGCCAAGAGTGTTCTCACTAACCAGACACTGAAATAAACAACCCAAAGTTTTTGAACTCCTTCTTTGCTTTCTTATTTAGAGCACTTGAAGTCACCCAGCCTAGAACTACTACTGCAGAAGTTTCAGATGTTTGTACGTATTGTAATAGTGAATTGAAAATCAACTTAGAAATCCCCATTGGCTTTGACAATTCAAAAATTGTCACATAATTTAATCCTAAAAATGTGCAGTAACATATCCACTTGTATCAATGGCATCACAGACCGTGCATATTTATGTTTGTCACACAGTGCTAATGCAGCTGTCAGGGTGCGGCCAGTTCTAAGCATTCATTTGTGAGCCCAGCAAACTGAGGAATCAAGATGTTGATTCTGGTGCAATGAATGTTCTCTTACATTTGATTATCCCCTGTGAACACTTTGAGCTACACTGATACGACACTGAAAACTAGGCAGAGCAAGCATGGTTTAAATAAAGAAATGAAAGCTTTGCAACCCCTGGAGTCTTGGGGGAGTGTATTTTAGCACTAACATTTTGTAAGTTAATTGCTTTAAAAGTGGTATAGAAGAATTGACTTTGCAGCTCTCATGACTCCGAATGGAGTTATGTAGGAAAGTTGGAAAAGTGGAAAATGCAGACATTCCACAGTACATTTAGTGTTCTTTACAATCTGCCAAAGTGGGTGATCGGATAACAGGGGACTTGGAGGAAAACTACACTATCTGAACCATGCTTCTTTCTGCAAATGGAGAGATTCTAGCATGCCAACTGGCTGGAGGACAGTGGGGAAAAGAATGATGAGTGAGGCTAAAAAAGTTATTTAATGCTGTTGCCTTGCAGTTTGCCGAGTGTCGAAATATACCAGCATTAGAGGACAAGGTCAAAGGAACAGCAAAAGAATATTTTCAGGAAGCTATTTGTTTTGAGTTCTCCTGCTTTCAAGACTGTAATAATAAGATGGACCAACCTATTTGGAAATGAAAGGACAGAAAACCTGGAGAATCAATTAACACGGCTGAGAATTTAAAGATCCATCAAAGTGGGAGAGAGAGAAGCAAGTGAGAAACTGATGGGATCCAAACACACCGACTGGGACATTTCCAAAATAGAACTCTTTGAAGGTTAGGGAACCTTCCCAAGAAGCACCTGATACAGGATGATACACTCCAGCCAGAAGGAAAGATCAGCAGAGCCTATCAATGGACAAAGGAACGTTAGTCCTATGCAAGGAGTCCTTTGGATCACAGCCATATGTAGCAGTTGATAAAACACAAAAACATCACCTGTGATCTTTAGTTATTTTTCTTTTCTTTTTGAAAGCTACTTGCAGAAATAGAGTGATGTCACAATAGCAATAGACAATGCTACTGTATGGAAATGTTTAGGGAAATATTGCATAGAAGTGGCATTCTATGCAAATGGCAGGTGCACAGGTCAACTGCTTTCAAAATGCAAAACTGCATCCAAATGTGTATATTATGAGAAATGTGTACAAAAAGAATTTTCAGGAGGATGTTGCAAATGTGGAAAGTGTATGGGAAATTGAGAAACTGGAACAGACAGATTTGTCCTTCTCTATAAATCAAAATTGCATTGTTTTTGCGCACAGAGCAGCTTTGGATGTAACCATTCGCCTGGTACCCATAGGCAAAAAGGGAATGCATGCAGGTGAGTGCATGGAATTCCATTTGAGTGAATGAGTGGGATTGCAGAAGACAGATGGATATACCTGACCAGAAAACAAGCTGGTTTCCAGGGGGAGATAAGCACCTTCCTCCACATCCAGAACAGAAATGCAGCAGGGTGCTGCTGGGAGGAAAGAGCTCTTTGTCTTTCTACCTCATGGTCGGCCCAAGACATTTTGCTGTCTGAGGTGAAGTACAAGATAGCTCAATGAACAAAAGTGTCCAGACCGCCATCTCAACATAGGTAATAGAAGAGAGATTTCCATTGCACTCGAGGGTTATCTTAGAGCAGCCTTTCTCAACCTGTGGGTCCCCAGATGTTGTTGAACTACAACTCCCATCACCCCTAGCTAGCAAGGCCAGAGCTCAGGGATGATGGGTGTTGCAGTCCAACAACATCTGGGGACCCACAGCTTGAGAACCGCTGGCTTAGAGGGAGCAGGACCTGTTGCGTTATAGCTCCCCACACTCTACTTCATTGTATGGCCAGCTGTGCTCCACTGCCAGCCCTCAGGAGGCTAAGAAACACTTTTGCAGGTAATAATGTTCACAGACTTTTAACAAGGCTGACCCAGAGATCCCACTTCATTTATTTAGCTGAGTCCATATCTACTCTTTTGTAAAGCTAAATGAGTGGTCATCAGCGCATCTTGAGTTTGCATTAGTTAATTACTCATTAGGAAATATTTAATGGGCAATACGAGTTGTAGTACAACATCATTTCATGTGAGCATTCGAGAAAAGTATCAGAACAGATATTATATACCTGTGCTGGGTGTTAACCAGAAAGTTGGTGGTTGGAGCAGGATTCCTGCATTGCAGAGGGTTGTACTAGATGACCCTCAGGGTCCCTTCCAATTCTATGATTCTATGATGTGGAATTAGGAGCTACTGTTTTGCACACCATAAATGAACTGCAAACTTAAATGGTGAAAGAGGCTTCCTTCTTTACCCATTAGCTGATGCCATGCAGTTTCAGTGAGGAAGCAGCAAGATGCATGCATTTTTTAAAAGGGAACATGGATGATGGGCAAATAACATGTGCTTCCTAGCCTAAAGAATGCCAGAGACACGCATTTTGCACCTGATATATCAGCGTAAACCACTAATTTTACAAGGAAATGCCCTCTATTTTATAACCTCAGAAAGCACCATTCATCAAACTCTATATTTAATGTAACATATATGAATGTGGCAGATCCAGCATCTAGCAATTAGATTTAACATAACACATTTTAAAACTGAACTATGCTGTTTACCAAAAAGTAGTAAAGAAAAGTATATATGCCTTTGATTGACCAAATTGAAGCAATGTATTGGAACAATTTTATGAATGAAATAGGATCAAGAGGGTTTCACGCTTTCCACCTCAGTTGTACCTTAAATACAAAGAAGATGTGAAAGCAGGGTAAAATTAAGCAGACCTTGTTTGAAAGGTAGCCTGGTAACTTCAAGGCAGAAGATTAAGGTGTAGCTACATGCTACTTTGCAAATAGTATTGTGGTATTTGGAAGTCATGAGACACAGGTTGCGCTGTGGTGTAAACCACTGAGCCTTGGGCTTGCCGATCGGAAGGTCGGCAGTTCGAATCCCCGCGACGGGGTGAGCTCCCATTGTTCAGTCCCAGCTCCTGCCAACCTAGCAGTTCAAAAGCATGTCAAAAGTCCAGCGGGAAGGTAAACGGCATTTCTGCGCGCTGCTCTGGTTTTGCTAGAAGCGGCTTAGTCATGCTGGCCAAATGACCCGGAGAAACTGTGCGGACAAACGCCAGCTCCCTTGGCCAGTAAAGTGAGATGAGCGCCACAACCCCAGAGTCGTTCGCGACTGGACTTAACTGTCAGGGGTCCTTTACCTTTACCTATTTGGAAGTCATTTGCAGAGCTGAACAATAGCTGGGAGGCAGCAAGCTTAACCTTGACCCAGGTTCCTGATAGCCTTTTTATTATATGTATTTTATTGATATTTATATGTAACAAAACAAATACAACAAGGGAAATACGCAACCGAGGAAAGGTCTGTTTTTCAAGACTCTGTATTTGACATGAGGATACCAGTTCTGAAGAATATCTTATTTCAGTGCCCTGCCATAAAAATCCATGTGTGGAGGGAGATTGGTAATTGCGTTCCTTTGTAGCTCTCTATATAATAAAACTATACCAAACCTCATTAACATTGTCTGTTTGAGCATTATATATTTGTACGGTTCTTTGGGCAATCAACTGTCCCATTAGGGCCAAGAACCAATTTTTTGGTACCAGTTTTCAAACATATTGGAAGTTGGGGCTTCCCAGAACTAGTCAATCTTACAGCTGTAAGTAGAAACAGAAGCAGATCCCTATGAGTTAATTCAAGTCCTTCTCCACTAAAAATGGAAAATAATGCCATTTGAGCGTTCATAGGAATTTGTTGGGCTGTTGCTGCACTAGCTTCTTCAAACATATTTTTTGCCCAAATGCTTTAAGAACTAAATGTGGGCCCTTCATTGCTGTCACCAGTGTTAGAAGTTAGTGTCTGGTGTCAAAATATTTATTAAATGACAGCTTTTCTTAATCCATGAAGGCTCCGGGTCATATCCCACTCATTGTTGGGGGCGGAGTTCAAATGTATACATAAAAATGAGTGGTTGTGTGTGGGAGAATTATCTAGGTTAAGGGGCAAGATCAAATTAGGCATCCATCTCGGGTGATTACATCACTGCCCCCAATCCCCTAAATGTCCTGCTGACACCCCCCCCCCGCAGTTGATTGCTCCCCCCACTTTAGTATTGAGTAGCAAAGAAGGGTTTTAGAATTCCACCTCTGCTGCATATAATATATTTCTGCTTTTACATCACAACCTGCATGCCCAATTCTTCCAATTATTTTGGATATCAGAACATGCTTAGTTCAACTGTTAACAGCTAAAATACATATTGTAGGTCATATGGCTTGCAATCCCTCCTACAGTTGCCCTTGTAAAAGTTACATTAATTTCAGTGGAGCTTCTGCGGAAACAGCTGTATGCCGAATTGCAGCCCATGTGTTTTAATAAATAAAGCAGCATATCTATGGGAATGTTTAATCAGGCATTCGGGGTATTTCCAGGACACCTCACCCTTAGGGTACAAGAGCTTACATGAAACACATGTAGCATCTTAACAACTCACATTTTTAAATCTTCTTAAGCACAGGGAAGTTGACTGAGTCAGTGAGACTCTTATTACATTTCAAGTAAACATAGAGAGAAAGATACAAGAAGGAAGTGGTTTTGTAATCTCAGATAATCAGATGTGCGCTTAGTGAGTTTACTAGAAACTGACTAGCTGAACTAGGGCATGTGCACAACTACTCTCAACTTACATTAGTATATTTTGATCACTTCTCCCCATATGAATACAAAGGCAATTAATTCTTGGTGAGGTTCCTATTTCACCTTCACCAGCTCTCAGAAGGCAACAAGCTCTTGCTTTCATTCAAAATGCAGGTGCTGTATTAGACACAATTCAGATAGCTTAGAAGCCATATGTGTCCCACTGTGTATATGCCCCATAATACCCCTCCCCAGTTTTGAGAGGGGGACTGAAATTAATACAATTTAGAATTTGCTGCTCTGAAATTCACAGATGGGAATGAGATAAAGCCTCTAACTCAGCCTTCTAAAAAAGTGATGCATGCTGAAACAAAAAAATCTTACTTTCACATATATACCCATGGGGTATGAATTGTTGGTGACTGACCTGGAAAAAGACCTTGGGGTTGTACTGGATAGCTCGATGAAGATGTAGACCCAGCTGTGAAAAAGGCATGTTCCTAGAGATCAGTAGGAAAGGAATTGAAAATAAAACTGCTGGTATCAGAAAGCCATTGTATACAAATCTATGGTGCAACCACATTTGGAATATTGTGTATAGTTCTGGTCACCTCAAACAAGTTGGAAAACGCTCAGAAAAGGGCAATGAAAATAATCAAGGGAACGAATCAACTGTCCTGTGAGGAAACATCACAGAATTCGGGACTTCTTAGTTTAGAGAAACGGCAAGTTAAGAAGTGACACAATAAAATGATGCAAACATTTTCTTCCCTCTTTTGTAACACTAGAACTAGTGTACAGTGGTACCTCGGGTTAAGTACTTAATTCGTTCTGGAGGTCCGTCCTTAACCTGAAACTGTTCTTAACCTGAAGCACCACTTTAGCTAATGGGGCCTCCTGCTGCTGCTGCGCTGCCAAAGCACAATTTCTGTTCTCATCCTGAAGCAAAGTTCTTAAGCTGAGGTAATATTTCTGGGTTAGTGGAGTCTGTAACCTGAAGCGTATGTAACCTGAAGCGTATGTAAACCGAGGTACCACTGTACAACCAATTGAAGCTGAGTGTTGGCAGATTCGGGACAGATAAAAGAAACTTGCTCCCACAGAAGGCAGTGATGGCTGCTAACTTGGTTGGTTTTTAAAGAGGATCGGACAAATTCATGGAGGGCAAGGCTATCAATGGCTATGAGCCGCGATGGCTATGTTCTGCCTCCACTGTTCTGCCTCTGAACACCAGTCGCTGGGGAAATACTGATGCAACTCATCTCCAGCTTGCAGGCTTTCCCATGGCATCTGGTTGGCCAGTGTGAGAACAGGAGGCTTTTGCATTTAGGTGAATTTAAAAAACAACAATGTACATCTCATGTAATACTACAAAGGTAACATGCAAATAGGCTTTAAATCTTCTGGCACAAAGTGATCTCTAAGCAGCCCATAACACAGATTTGAACCGATTGATTTAGGCCAGGAAACATCTTTTACTTGTTCACCAACCATGACAGTTGAAATGCAGCTGGCCAGCTTGCTGCTGCTCTTAATCAGATAGCAGTTTCCAAATGAGATAGGCAAGAGCTGCTGTTGTCACGCAGCATGTTTCCAGAGTCACATACACAACACACAGTGTGTTTTGCTTCTTGGAGCAGTTGCTCCCTGGGGATTAAGACACTCAGGAGTACAAAGTAGCAAAAGCCCCACAAGATCAGAACTTGTGAGCAGATCCACAGAAAGCATGAGCAGGATTCTCTGAAACAAAAGCCTCAGTGCTCAACTGGATGTTACTTTGATGCCATGGATCGCTCCAATTTCTGCTTCCCTTTAGGTAAATTGTGAGCATAGTTTCTAAAATGTTCCATTTTCAGCCCCACACACAAAAAAACTACTTGGGAGAAGTTAAACAAGCAAAGCCACCCAGCTCCCTCCTCAAAAGATTAGATATTTTTAGACTACTTCTCAGAAAAAAACAAAACCTCTTGTTTACAGTTCACTAATAATGGCTGTTGAACCCTGAATATTTTTCAGAGCACAGCAGCAATTAAAACAGCCAGAAGACTGATAAGCACTCAAATGTGTGCCTGTTTGTGCATGTGTGAAACATTCATGATTTTCCTTTTTTAAAAGAAAAAAGAAATGAGACAAAATAGAGGAGATAGATGTTATGAAGGAAAAATCGCTGAGGTGACCAGGGAAAACACATGAATTACTACTTAAATGTCAGCTTTGACACAGTTTGCAATCCATTACTCATAATGCTTTAATAAATATTGCTTAATAATATTTAATAATGCATGCTTCTTTCCATTTTGTTGTATGATGTGGAAATAATATTAGCTTCACAATATTGTTCACGGCAGCTTTTGCTACAGGAAGTGACCAAGAGGCAAGGAACTATATAAGTGTGCAAAGCTATTTAACCTCATCTAGCGGCTTTGCAGAAATGCATTCCTATTAGCAAGATCCCCAAACCACACTGCATATAAACATTAGCTGCTGGCTAGAATGCAACAGCTAAAGCAGCCTAAATGGCCTTTTCTTCTTCACACAAGTTCTCTCATTAAATGTTAATCCAGTCGACATAAGCACAGTGGGGAGGCACCAGCGCTGAACTTAAATGATCCTCAGAGTCAAAATAAGGCTGCAGATGTTCAATGTTTAAATTTCTGTGTTAAGGTGATGGCTTATTAGCAGTTTTAATTAATCACCATAAAAGCAAAACAATTTTTAAAAAATTACCTTTATTCTTACATGCTTCTTCATTCAGAACTGTACAGATTGTCATGCAAAGGCAATACCAAACACGCTATATGCACAGCATGCTATGAAGTCCTTCCCAGTGATCTGGTTCTTGGAATTTGCAGATTCTTGCCCGCTCTGCTACTTTCTGAATCTGTATGCGCAGCACAGATCCCTACCTTATTTGGCTGCCAAGCCTATTACAGTGAGCAAACAATGCCTTCTCTGTCAGAGCAGAGAATGAATAGTATCACAAAGACACTCCTCTCATGTACAGCTCTGGACTTTTCCCTCCTCCCCCTTTCAAAGCAATCTAACTAGGGTGAGAACGGATGACAGGAAATCGCTAGTATATTTTAGTGTGTCCCCTTCCTCAGTGCCAGTCATCATTATTAAAATGACAGCAAAAGAATATGATTTTTTAATTATTATTCAATAGCATAGATTTAACAATGGAATGCATCAACTGGCTTTATACTTTCTAAGTGACTGGATGTGAAAGCAAACATCTGGAACATCCATTTTCTGGGTATGGAAAGTCTGCTTCAAGCCATCAAGAGCAAAACAAAAGAGCAAGAAGAAAATCTCACAGATTTGTCAGCTGAGTGTGGGTAAATCTTCCGGCTACTCTCTGTTTTGAAACAGATTTGGTCTTTGAACAGAGACCGGGCTTCGGGAATTGAGAACTTGTATTATGAATGATAGAGCAAGAGTTTGAAGTGGGATTTGTGTGATGATAGCGGATGAATAAATCTTTGGGTGACTGGGGGCTCACTTTGCTCCTTCAAAGCAAGGAGACTAATTTCAAGAAAATGCAAAATGATTCTGCAGATACTGAATGCCTGCTGTGCAGTGATCATATTGGTGCAATGACAACTTCATTGTCCAGAAAGTGGGAGAAGCAACAAGAGGAACAGCCATTTTAGATCTGGTCCTAACCAATGTTGATGACCTGGTTAGTGGGGTAGAAGTGGAAGGATCATTAGGCGCGAGTGATCATGCTCTTCTGAAGTTTACTATACAGCGGAAAGGAGCAGCCAAGCATACTAGGACTCAATTTCTTGACTTTAAGAAAGCCGACTTCATAAAACTTAGGGAAGTGCTGGGTGAGATCCCATGGACAGTAATACTAAAAAGAAAGGGAGTTCATGATGGCTGGGAGTTTGTTAAGAGGGAGATAGTAAAAGCACAACTTCAGGCAATACCAATGAGACGGAAACATGGAAGGTGCCTAAAGAAGCCAGGGTGGCTATCTAAAGAACTTTTAACTGAGTTAAGAGTAAAAAAGGATGTGTACAAAAAATGGAAAAGGGGGGAAACCAAAGAGGAATTCAAACAAATAGCCAGCACATGTAGACACAAAGTCAGAAAAGCTAAAGCACAGAATGAACTCAGGCTTGCTAGAGAGGTTAAAAGCAACAAAAAAGGCTTTTATGGGTATGTCCGTAGCAAAAGGAAGAACAAAGAAACAGTGGGGTCACTCGGAGGAGAAGGTGGTGAAATGCAAACAGGGGACACAGAAAGGGCTGAACTCCTCAATGCCTTCTTTGCCTCAGTCTTCTCCGATAAAGAAAACAATGCCTGACCTGAAGAATTTGGAGCAAATGATTCAGCAGAGGAAACACAGCCCAGAATAACTAAGGAGATAGTACAAGAATACTTGGCTAGTTTAGATGTATTCAAGTCTCCAGGGCCAGATGAACTGCATCCAAGAGTATTAAAAGAACTGGCAGATGTGATCTCAGAACCACTGGCAGTCATCTTTGAGAATTCCTGGAGAACAGGCGAAGTCCCGGCAGACTGGAGGAGGGCAAATGTTGTCCCTATTTTCAAAAAGGGGGAAAGAGAGGACCCAAATAGTTATCGCCCAGTCAGTCTGACATCAATGCCAGGGAAGAGTCTGGAGCAGATCATTAAGCAAACAGTCTGTGAGCACCTAGAAAGGAATGCTGTGATCACCAATAGTCAGCATGGATTTCTGAAAAATAAGTCATGTCAGACTAACCTGATCTCGTTTTTTGATAGAATTACAAGCCTGGTAGATGAAGGGAATGCAGTGGATGTAGCCTACCTTGATTTCAGCAAGGCATTTGACAAGGTGCCCCATGATATTCTTGTAAAGAAGCTGGTAAAATGCGGTCTTGACTATGCTACCACTCAGTGGATTTGTAACTGGCTGACTGACCGAACCCAAAGGGTGCTCATCAATGGTTCCTCTTCATCCTGGAGAAGAGTGACTAGTGGGGTGCCACAGGGTTCTGTCTTGGGCCCGGTCTTATTCAACATCTTTATCAACGACTTGGATGATGGACTCAAGGGCATCCTGATCAAATTTGCAGATGACACCAAACTGGGAGGGGCGGCTAACACCCCAGAGGACAGGATCACACTTCAAAACGACCTTGACAGATTAGAGAACTGGGCCAAAACAAACAAGATGAACTTTGACAGGGAGAAATGTGAAGTATTGCACTTGGGCAAAAAAAAATGAGAGGCACAAATACAAGATGGGTGACACCTGGCTTGAGAGCAGTACATGTGAAAAGGATCTAGAAGTCTTGGTTGACCACAAACTTGACATGAGCCAACAGTGTGACGCGGCAGCTAAAAAAGCCAATGCAATTCTGGGCTGCATCAATAGGAGTATAGCATCTAGATCAAGGGAAGTAATGGTGCCACTGTATTCTGCTCTGGTCAGACCTCACCTGGAGTACTGTGTCCAGTTCTGGGCACCACAGTTCAAGAAGGACACTGACAAACTGGAACGCGTCCAGAGGAGGGCAACCAAAATGGTCAAAGGCCTGGAAATGATGCCTTATGAGGAACGGCTAAGGGAGCTGGGCATGTTTAGCCTGGAGAAGAGGAGGTTAAGGGGTGATATGATAGCCATGTTCAAATATATAAAAGGATGTCACATAGAGGAGGGAGAAAGGTTGTTTTCTGCTGCTCCAGAGAAGCGGACACAGAGCAATGGATCCCAACTACAAGAAAGAAGATTCCACCTAAACATTAGGAAGAACTTCCTGACAGTAAAAGCTGTTCGACAGTGGAATTTGCTGCCAAGGAGTGTGGTGGAGTCTCCTACTTTGGAGGTCTTTAAGCAGAGGCTTGACAACCATATGTCAGGAGTGCTCTGATGGTGTTTCCTGCTTGGCAGGGGGTTGGACTCAATGGCCCTTGTGGTCTATTCCAACTCTATGATTCTATGATTCTATGATCTTTTGTGCATTAGAGCACCTAAATGATAAAAATATTAAAATGACATAAACCTGTGGTTTAAAGGCTAAGCAGTTCCTCTGCTATCAATAACATTTCACCATAGAGCCATATAGTACACTATTAAATTAAATATCCTTCCAGACAGTGCTGGAAAGATACGTGTGTGAATGTTTTTTAAAAACCAAACCTTTCTGTACATAGCCCATTCTGATTTTATGCTGTCTGGTAGCACATGTATTTGATTAAACCCATGCAGTGGCGGCTACTTGACCATATCTGGACATCCTCCTACATTTTTCTTCAAAGACTGCCAGAGGCTGATTGAGAGTCACCAGATGCTACAGATAAATAGACGATGGCTATTCGCCATCATGCCCTACTTGAGTGTTTCCCAGGGGCATTTGGCTAGCCACTTGTATAGACAGAATGTTGTATCAGGTGGACCATTGGCTGTATCCAGCAAGGGTCACAGGAAATCAGCCAAAGTTCTTCCAAGTGTAACTTCAGACAACTGAATGCACCCTTAATATGAAACAGATGAGTTGAGTGCCATATACATTAATTTTGCAGGATCCCCACAACTGCACAAGTCTGACACAATGACACAGTCAATACAATTCCCAGATGATGCGTCCCAATGCAGTAATTATGTTTGGCACACTTATTAAATGGCAACGCACTCACAAGCTAAATGGAGGCCCTTTTATTTTCCCCAAATGAGTTTTGAACAGATTGAGGCTGACAATGTCCATGATGAAATTTTGTCATGTTCCTACTCATTATAACAACCTATTAACTATATAAAAATGAAGAGCTGTGGCCTAGAAGAAATGGCCTGTGCTGCCTGATTGATAGAAGATTGTGGGTCTTTTTACTCCTTTAAAAGCCCGCTTCAATATTTATTCTAAAAATGAATAAAGCCAAGTAATGCTACAAGGCCAGCACCGTATGTACATTCAGTACATGTAGTGCTACTTGTACGATCCAATAAATGGCAAAAGGGAAATAACACATAAATCTTATGGAGGTTTTTAAAAACATTTATTGCTTGAGGCAAAGCAGAGCTAGTTTTTCTTTTTTTAAGGTCAAACTGCATCAAGGTAGTGCAGCACTTTATTCTCAAATGTAGCTCAAGGTTTAATGTGCCAGAGCAGCTGACGTGGTCTTGGAGACTGCAGAACACCAGCTGTTTTGGATCCATCTTATTGCAGTTAATAACATAAAAATGAAAGATTTCCTATCAAAATGAAATCTTACTTCACGTAGGTACAGTGAACTACCATGAGTCCAGACCTTTAATTCAACTAAGCATTATTGAATATATCCATATGGACATAGAAGTGGCCCAGATGAAGAACAATAAAGTGGAGATGAATTCTCCTAAGACAGACACACTGCTGACGAATAGCTCCCAGTTCTGAGAACTGGAGATTTTGCCTGTATCTAGCAGGGGGCTACCCTGCCTCTCAAAGAAGTACAGTGGTGCCCCGCAAGACGAATGCCTCGCAAGACGAAAAACCCGCTAGACGAAAGGGTTTTCCGTTTTTGGATGTGCTTCGCAAGACGAATTTCCCTATGGGCTTGCTTTGCAAGACGAAAACGTCTTGCGAGTCTTGCGATTTTTTCCGCTCCCCCCCTTTTCTAAGCCGCTAAGCCGCTAATAGCCTTTTAGCCGCTAAGCCGCTAAGCCTTTAATAGCCGCTAAACCGCTAATAGTGCTAATCCGCTAATAGGGTTGCTTCGCAAGACGAAAAAACCGCTAGACGAAGAGACTCGCGGAACGGATTATTTTTGTCTTGCGAGGCACCACTGTATGCTGTTTAGGAACAATTACGGCCGTACCTCGGAAATAGAACGGAATGCGTTCCAGAAGACTGTTCGACTTCCAAAACATTCGGAAACCAAGGCGTGGCTTCCGATTGACTGCAGGAAGCTCCTGCAGCCAAGTAGAACCTGCATCGGACATTCGGGTTCCAAAGAACGTTTGAAAACCGGAACACTCACTTCTGGGTTTGCGGCGTTTGGGAGCCAAAGCATTCAACTCGCAAGGCATTCGACTTCTGAGGTATGGCTGTACTGGAATGTTCATGAAGGCCCAGGTGGCAATAAAAGTCTTGCCCAAGTTGACTCTCAGCCTTATCAACCCAAATATTTTTCTTCAGATATTGACAGTAACAGGCCAAGAGCAAACTCAGTAGATAGAGTAGATTCATACAACCACCCTGCTGTAGCTCTAAAGCCAATACCAGTGATTCCTTTTCCTGCAACATCAGGTGCAGAGATGGTTGCATGAGGAAGTCTCATGCAAATTACAATTGTCTTCCCTTGAGCAGAGCTGAAACTTGAAAGCAATAAAACTCTCAATTGTTTTTCATACACTCAGCTAATCTTGTAGACTCTTGAACACATGTCCTGATCACGCAAACCTACTATGTGCCCTCAAATAGCTTTGATAATTTGGTTGAATATAGAGGTGTTGTGATGTGGACACAATAATACATGGAGCTCAACCGAAAAAGTGTCAACCCAGAAACCAAATTAGAGTATTGTATCCACAATCATAGGCCTTTATTTTATTCCTTGCTTTGATATGCATGCCTCTTGTGATTTGCATGAAGCAATTTGTAGCTGATGAAAGTCTCAACAGAATGATGGCCATTGCTAAGTTTTGACTTGCAGTGATGATAGCCAGCAAAATATTGGAGATCTTATAATACACTTGATGTTTCATTGATAGCAAGGTCTGATTAACCTCATAGCAATATTGTGTGTCCTCCACACTCATTTCAGTATTACCCCTCACAAGTTCCTCCAAGATAAATTGAGGAGTCCCCACTGCCCACCCAAAGCATGCATATTCTGAATAGGCATTTGAAGAAAGGGTTCAAAACTGGAGCCTAGCAGGCCACTGAATAAAAAATCCCAAGTGCATACTTATTGAAAATAGGCTTTTAAACATTTGTTTTCCTTTTTTATGAAAGGGACAAATAAATTGCATATTATTTATTAAATTTATTTTATGTCCTCCCTCCCATAGAAGCCAAAGGTGGCAATGCAACAGAGCCTTACATGCACCACTGACTATTGCTCCTCTAGCGGTATTCACCCCACAACACTTGTTAATGTCTACATATGGGGGGAAATGCAATGAAAAATAGAATAAATATGCATGTTTCTAGTAAGTATTTCAGTTGTTGGACATCTTGAACTGCCTGTCATACCATTTCATGAGTACTATTCTGTGCCTCATTTAAGAAGATGAAATAACTGACAGGCTTAGTGGTCTTTCATGCTGTTATTTTCATTTCTTAATTAGATTTCCAATCATGCCTTCCTCCCCACCATACTTGCGACTTTCACATGCATTTAAAGTAATATGGCTAGGAAAATGACAAAAACCAATCATTTTACCATGTTGTCATGACCGAGTAATAAGAAATCCCTAGATATAGTTTGAATTATGCAAAATATTTCATTTAGCTAAATGAAATTGCTAAGCTCTCAAAACACAAGGGAATCGTAATAAAAACACTTTTCTGACATGCCAAATCTGATTAAAAAGCATGTCAAATAATATGCCAAGTCACTGGATGTCAGCATAATGGAGGACTTTGGAAATTAAATATTCATGAAACTAAAATTATGCCCATCCACCAGAAAGGGAAACCATGCAATATGACTGCACATTAACAGATAATTAATCTTAAGATTTCCCCTATAAAAATACAAAGAGAAAAGACTGACATCTTGTTGCCATTCCAGTGACAACACTAGGCAAAGTAATTAGGAAAAAGAGCTTTTTAAAAAAATAATAATAATATCACCAATCTGGAGTTCTTTTTGTGAAACAGCAGCACTGTTTTCTGTCCACCTTTTGAAAGTGGCCTGTGTTCCATTAATGTCTGGAAACTGCTGAATTTCAAAATATGCTTGCTGTAGAAAACCTTAGCTCTTGAACTTCAAAGGTGTTGACATCTGTTTCGGAACTGATTAATGAAATATTCAGCATTAGACTAGGGATGCGGAACCTATGGCTCTCCAGATGTTGTTGTCTCACAACTCCCTCTATTGTGAGTTGAGGACCCACACCTGTGTAGTGGTGAATAAGAGACAAGGACACAAGTATTTAGGTTAATGGGCTGAAAAGGCCACAACTTTTATTGATTACAGCATGTGAGTGGTATTGGCTTAGGCACTGGATCACACAACCTATACAGTGGTACCTCGGGTTACATACGCTTCAGGTTACATACACTTCAGGTTACAGACTCCGCTAACCCAGAAATATGATCTCAGGTTAATAACTTTGCTTCAGGATAAGAACAGAAATCGTGCAGCGGCGAAGCAGCGGCAGCAGCAGGAGGCCCCATTAGCTAAAGTGGTGCTTCAGGTTAAGAACAGTTTCATGTTAAGAACAGACCTCCAGAACGAATTAAGTTCTTAACCCGAGGTACCACTGTACATGTACCCGACCGTGCAGTGGGGGGGGGGGGTCGAATGAAGGTTAACAATCAGTGGGAGGAGCTTGTTGATGCAAATACAACTGGAAGCTTCCCCTGATGTCACCGGGGGTCGTGCCATGGCCCTAGCCACCAGCAGGGTATTGGACAGGATCCACAGCCGCTGGATTCCTTTAACGGAATACCCAACATGGGGCGGGGTAGGTGATGGCCACACCCCGCCCACCAACACATATTCCAATGCCTAACCACCAAAACCAGAAAAGTTGTGACGATTTGCTACGAGGTAGGTGAAAAACCAAGAGGCTGATGCCAATTTGCCAAATGGATAAAAACTCCTACCAGCCCCACGGGGAACCAGGGGAACCAACCAAAGTCCATAGCAATGTCAAGAGCATAAACCTATCCTAGAGGGCGGGTGGGCGGGTGATCCGACGTCCTTTGAGCAGCTGAATGAGGCGCGGAGGCTTCTGCAGCTGCTTGAATGCGGCTAAGCCCCGCCCCCAGGCCAACCCTATTGGCTGGCTAGCTGGAGGGCAGCACGGCAGCAGGGTGATGACGCAGGGGGCTGAACACGCCCCCCTGACAATGCAGGAACGGCTCCCGCTCACAATACCTCCCCTCTGGGAGGAGAGGCTTTCTTGACCATTGGTCATGCTGACTGGGCTGATAGGAGTTGGGAGTTTGATAACACCTTGGAGGGCTACAGATTACCCATTCGTACAGTGGTACCTCGCAAGACGAATGCCTCGCAAGACGAAAAACGGGCAAGACGAAAGAGTTTTCTGTTTTTTGAGTCGTTCCGCAAAACAAATTTCACTATGGGCTTGCTTCGCAAGACAAAACGTCTTGCGAGTTCTTGCAAGTTTGTTTCATTTTTCTTAAAGCCGCTAAGCCGCTAATAGCCGCTAAGTCGTTAATAGCCACTATGCCGCTAATAGCCGTGCTTCGCAAGACGAAAAAACCGCAAGACGAAGAGACTCGCAGAACGGATTGATTTCGTCTTGCGAGGCACCACTGTACATTAGACTATGGATAGTGAGCTCCTTATACTGAGTCAAACCAATTCTGGCTCAGAATTGAAAGCACTGATTGGCAGCAGCTCTCAAGAATTTCCGATCAGAATCTCCTCCCAGCTATACCTGTAAATGATGGAGATTGAACCTGGAATTTTCTGAATGAAAAGCAGATGCTTTAGTACTGAGCTACTGCCCTTCCGCAAAAATATGGTGTTACAGTAGTTAATAGTTTTCCTTAACAACCAAGAACTGGAAACAGAACACACAACAAAAATGGCTGCTTCTGGATGGGGGTTATTGAGATATCACAAATGGGACAATGGCAACAGGTAAATAATAATAATATAATAATACCAGATTCCCCATCACACAAAAGGTACTTACAGATTCAGTTGGGTGGGAGGAATATGAGCTGGCAAGTTATGTAGGCGCTGAAAAAAAAAATGCATGCATGAGGAGCACCAATCCCTATTTGGATCAACCTGTTATCTATTTTAAGGAAGGGCTGAAGAGGGAAATCTCCAGTCTCACCTGAATTAACATTTTCATTTGTTAGCTATAATGAGCAGCTCTTTTGATTTTAGGCTGTGAATTATTCTTGGTCCACTTCTATCAGCATTCCTAACTTCCTGATCTTGGATCAAGCTCCAGTTACATTTGTTACTAGTGCTGGGATCCAGCCCCATTCTCTTGGTCAGGACGGTAGTTGGGAAAGCGCCTATGATACACAAGAGAATTGAGCAGAATACTTTGGCCATGGAGGTCAGACAGGCTGTTGAACTAGTAAAATAATGTAGCAACTTGGGTGGAACGACTTACAGTGGTACCTCGGGTTAAGTACTTAATTCATTCTAGAGTTCCGTTCTTAACCTGAAACTGTTCTTAACCTGAAGCACCACTTTAGCTAACGGGGTCTCCCGCTGCTGCTGCTGCGCCGCCGGAGCACGATTTCTGTTCTCATCCTGAAGCAAAGTTCTTAACCTGAAACACTATTTCTGGGTTAGTGGAGTCTGTAACCTGAAGCATATGTAACCTGAAGCGTATGTAACCTGAGGTACCACTGTATATGCAGCTAGTGGCTAGCAAAGCTATAGGTATAAAATAAATGTATCTAAGTTTTAAGAAACAACAACTTGGTACGACTTTGTTACATGTGTAAACAGTATGAGCAATGAGACAGGACCTGCTATGAAATATGGACAAATGAGGAATGCTTAATCTTACATCTGGATTGTTTACTGAAACAATGAGATTTTATTTATCATTTTGGACGCTCAACACAAATTGCCTCTGCTCTTTAATTAAAACTATGACTGAAGAGAAATACCACGTATTCAGGGATAAATACTAATACGGTATTCATTACTATGTATGGTGCAGTTTGATCATTCGTTGGAATATATTACTGTAATGAATAAAGTGAAAATTGCAGTGGCGGGGGGAGGGAGAGGGAAGGAGACCAATATTTTAATCAGTTGCCTGTAATGCTTTTCATCACTACAGCCATGCACAAAACACAGAGTTAACATTATTTCCTGAAGTTTCTTTCCTTTCTCGCATTGGATCCTTATGAGAGAAATTTACCGCAGCAGCTGCAGACAGCTGTGAACTTTCCCAAGGGGCATGCAGCTGCTTCTGCTTCTGATAAATCAATGATAGTTCTATGATGGTGGTGAAAAGAACCTAGCTACCCCTGAAATAAGATCATTTGCTGGTATTGTGGGAACTCAGGCAGCAAAACTGCTATTACATGTATTCAATGCAAAGAGTGCAAATTAATATCGGGAAAGCAATTGACTAGAAACAATGTGGGGGGAGGGAAATAAGATGAATTATGCAAAATATTTCTGGCTCTTGAAATGGAAAGTCTCGAAAGAATCTGTGGGTCCTTGTACTAGTCATCTCATCTTCATCCTTTCTTCCTAGTCAAACAATTAAGCAGATGAATACAAAATACTGAATATTATGAAATGCTCCTAAATATATATCAAGTTTCATAATTATTTGTGGTGAAAGATTTGCTGTGACATCAAGCACTATGAAAAGGAATGCATTCAATTCTACACTTACACCTAAAGTGAATTTTCCATCTTCAGGAACAACAGAAACCTGGACATCTTCAGACCCTTTGCATTATGATATGCAATGCTCTGGAGTCTACTTACTTCATTGCAAATATATTTTATTCATCAGCATTTTCTCCTAATAGACACATTTTTTGGTATGCAATTTTGTTTAATATAGTCATTTTTGCAAAGCAGTTTTCTCTAATATAATGCATTTGTTCTAGACTGGTAGCTGTGTTGGTCTGAGCAGTCAAAACATATAAAAAAATTGTCCAGTAGCACCTTAGAGACCAACTAAGTTGTTCTTGGTATAAGCTTTTGTGTGCATGCTTATATCAAGAACAAACTTAGTTGGTCTCTAAGGTGCTACTGGACAATTTTTTTTATATAATGCATTTGTGTATGTTGTTTTCACTAATACATGCATTCGAATAAAATAAAATAAAAATACTACTAGCTGCCATGGTAAACAACCCCCTCACCTTTAAATTGTTAGGACATTTTCAGGCACCACATTTAAGAAGAAAACCACCACCACCCATTTTCCATGCAAATAGGGGTAGTAAATTGGATTATAACCTAAGTGATTAAAAATATAGAACTCCAAATATAGAATTCTGCAACATGCTGGTTCTGTCAAGTTTCTTTTTAGCAAGACTCAGTCAACCTAAGGAGCTAAAAAGGCCACTTGTTTTTCTTTGGCACCCTTACTATTACAAGAGACCTGACTTTGCAAGCTGTTGGTTAGAAGCAAGGCTGTGGGAGAGAAGAATAGACCTCTCATATACAGGACACTCATTCTTCCTCCTCCTCCTCCTCTTACAATGGCAAATGGTAGAAGCTGGAGGAGAAAATGTAGAGAGAGTAAAAGGGCCAGGCAGAGCAAAATAAGAATTGGGGTAGAGGGGGGGGGGGAAGCAGTGGCAGATGGGAAGCACCAGAGCCCATGCATGCCTCTTCCTAGTTATTTTGTGTGCTTTTCAAGCCATACTAATTCTGAAGCTGTGGAGAAGAAGCCAGGAAATAAAAGGCCTTTTTTTTTAATGGGCTAAACTAAATCAATACAAGAGCTTCCAAACACCACCACTATATTAGGACCATCAAACAAACATACTCAGTAATAGCCCAAGACATAATTTATGACCTCATAAATGTCTCCCATGAATGAGCACCCTTCACTGCTTGGGTCCTCCATCCATTTACAGCTCTGTATCCAACTTCCTCCTCCCTTCAGCCTCTTATTTATATATATATTCCAGCTGTGTCTCACCAGCATTTCCTCTCCAAGAGCTGATCCCGTTTTTTCATTCAACGTTCCCAGTAAGTGAAGTGTTAATATGACCCATGCATATCAGCCAATCATATCTCTTCTGTTCAAAGCACTACTGAATTAAAACAGCATAAATCCCCTCTGCCAACTATCAAAAAAGGGAGAGAATGCATTAGCAGAAACCCCTGGTTTTTGAAAAATGGCTTTTAAACTGATTCAGCTGAGCCAGTTTTGCCCTCCATTAGGGAAAGGCCAAAATGCTGATCCTGCTTTTCTAAACCATTAGCAAAGCTACAGCTCTGTTGTCATAACCATACAGGGCCATCTCTTACTAGCATAAATCTAAAAGCATTTAAGTATGCGCATAAGAGTACTTACAAATATACAGATAGTAAGTCAACTAACTTTTACTCAAAGTAGACCCTTTGGGTGGAATTCAAAGTTGTGCTATGCCAGATGAAATGATCCTCCTTCCTTTGTGTGCTGTTCTGAGGGGTTCGCTCACTGAAATTAACAGACCTAAGCAACAGTCAGTTGAATAGAATCATAAAGCCCATTGATTTCAATGATTACGAGTTAGTCGGCTACCACCCCAACAGAGCACGTCATAGGATTGTTTGGGCTGAGACTTCATTAGATTTTTATTTTAGTGCTTTCCATAATACTGCTTTGGTAACTGCCGTTGCCCAAGAAGCATTTCCACGACAGTATCAATAATGTATTTGTTTTCATTTTTCATAGTTTGCTCTTTAACACAGTGTTATTGATGAGCAAACAAACAAACAAACAAACACAAAACCCAATGCCTATAGGATTTGCCTTTTGTCACTGCCATTTAAAACAAAAGTTGCCATATTTCCGTTATTAGGACTCAGATCTTAACAAAAGGCACACACAGGCCTGGAAGTAAATTCACAAAATGAAAAAAAAAACGCCAGTTATTTCTAAGCAAAACACACAGCCTAACCATGCTTTGATTTCCCCCCCCACACACACACACACGTTCCTTGGTGCCAGATCATAAGAACACAGAGCTGAAAGGCTTCAGGAACAGGAATTATATCCAAAGCTATCCGAGTAGAATATTATGCTCCCTCATAATGCAGTTTGATATAGAGCTGTAAGCAATGCTTCTCTTAACCCTTATTGCCTCAGGGGCTGAATCCACCAAATTGCTTCTGAACTGTGAAATCATCTAGCTGCCCTACACAGATAATCTATTGGCTTTATATACCCGCTCAAACCTTGAGATCGTGACTGAAGGACCTTCTCCAGGCTCCTCTGCCTAGAGAGGTGAGGTGGGTGCTGGGGGGGGGAGCACCCCCTTGCCCCTCCTATTTCTGAACTCTTGTCATTAACATACGCAACTTTTCTTTCTCACCAACCTAGAAATATACAGTGTTGTTGTTGCTGTTTTTGTTTAGTCGTGTCCGACTCTCCATGACCCCATGGACCAGAGCACGCCAGTGGTACCTCATGTTAAGAACTTAATTCGTTCTGAAGGTCCGTTCTTAACCTGAAACTGTTCCTAACCTGAGGTACCACTAGCTAATGGGGCCTCCTACTGCCGCCACGTAATTTCTGTTCTCATCCTGAAGCAAAGTTCTTAATCCGAGATACTATTTCTGGGTTAGCGGAGTCTGTAACCTGAAGCGTCTGTAACCTGAAGCGTCTGTAACTCGAGCTACCACTGTATTTTCCTCTTTCTGTGCCCTCCCTGATTCCCACCCCTTGGTATTGACACCGGGTGTGTGGTTATTAGCAAGAAGGTTAGAATGCCCTCCCCAGTGAGACATTCCAGAACTTTTCCACACCTGGGAAAGACTTTGCAAAGTCTTAGACCTTTTAGAATGTTTGCCCTTGGAATACATTATTTATGCTGTGGTTTCAATGCTCCTTGTTCTGGTCTTTAGGCAGGAAATGGATTGATTAATGTAAATGTTCCAATTAAGTATTTTAATGTTTTAATTGTTTGAACTGTGTGAACTGCCCAGAGGACTTTTATTGATTGACCAGTGAACATATGGTCTAAATAAATTAATTACAGAGATAAAAAGCCACTTTATAATGGTTTGGACCACTGGTCTATCTGCCCCAAACTCTGGCAGCAGCTCTCCAGAGTTTCACCAAAGGCCCTTTCCTGTTGCTGAAGGTATTCCCTAGCATTTCCAGTTAAAACTAAATCTTTATGTATTCTAGGACCAAGAGACATAAAAAAGCGGAATGGTACTTTAATGTGCATGCAGTTTTTTAAGAGCTAGCTAACCAATGTAAGACTGTTGGAGATCAACTGTTAGATCAGGTATAGGCAACCTTCAGCCCTCCAGATGTTTTGGACTACAATTCCCATCATCCCTGACCACTGGTCTTGTTAGCTAGGGATCATGGGAATTGTAGGCCAAAACATCTGGAGGGCAAAAGGTTGCCTTTGTCTGTATTAGATGATCAGTTCTGGGGACCAAGGGCTATAGGAATCACACTTGACATTTATGGTCTTTTCAGCCAGGTTGCTTTGATTGACAGGTTAACTGGCAAATCATAAGCAGGAGAGCATTTGTTAACACCATTTGGGAGCAAAAAGATGGGGCAATCAAGGTGTTATTTGCAAAGCAGACTCCCTGGCCTTTCCTGTCAAGGCAGCAGAATTCCAAAGGAGGTCTCAAAGATTCAGTCCCTGTGATTCAGAAGTGGCAAGTGCTACATGACCTGACTGCTTTGACAGAATGGTGGACTTCAGAAAGTGTGTATCTAAAGGAGCTATATGATTGCAGGGTAGGTTGTGTCACATTATCTACACTCGAGTTTACTAGCTTCTAGGGGACACATCATGTGTGACAGGGGTCAGCAAACTTTTTCAGCATGGGGCCAGTCCACTGTCCCTCAGACCTTGTGAGGGGACCGGATTATATTTTTTGGGGGGAAATGAACGAATTCCTATGCCCCACAAATAACTCAGAGATGCATTTTAAATAAAAGCACACATTCTACTCATGTAAAAACACGCTGATTCTGGACTGTCCACGGGCCAGATTTAGAAGGCAATTGGGCTGGATCCGGCCCCCGGGCCTTAGTTTGCCTACCCATGGTGTAGACTCTCTTCTTAGGAAAACGCTAAGTGGTTTGCTGAGGTCAGAACATGCAGCATTCTAAATTAATGAGTGACAATCCAGTGGTGACTGTCTGGTGATGGGAAAGAATTGATCAGTAGAACGCAGAGCAATGCAACTTTTGATGACTCTCTTCTGCACCCTCTGCACAACACCTCCCATATTTGAATCGGCTCTTGGGGTGGTGTCCCCTAACCCTCTGGATCAGATACAAAATAAGATAACTGAAAACTGTCCTCTTCCCTATTTCCTTCCATCAGAATTCCCTTCCATCAGTGGACAGTCACTACAATGGCTATGTGGGATATGTTTAAGTACACTAAATAATTTTGAAATATTTTTATAAAAAGATATATGTTTTATGGCTTCTGGTTACATATTTTCTCCTCAAACTACTGACCTCTATAAAACAGCCTTGGCTAGGATTATATGGTGTTGTTTTCCTAATGAGTCTCTGTATAAAACATTGATGTAGATGTTGCTTGAAGTTGTGAAAGAACAGACTTTTATCTTACAAACCTTATTCTCTTAGATTATTTTGAAATCAATATATTGGACAGCTTACACAGGCCTTTAGCAATATGAAAGTAAGTATTCAAGTCTCCTTTGAAGGCCATTAAGAGTTTGAAATTACTGTGGCCTGAAGCAACTGTTATAAACGCAAACTCATTAAAAAGAAGAAAATGTATTAGTATCTTATGCCCTAATCATAAAGAATGGCCTCTGTGTCACAATCCAAGAGCTTCTTTCAACTTCTGATGTGAAAGGGCAAAAATTCCATTATTTTCTGCAATAAAAAAAGAAGCATTTATTTAACAATCCATTAAAAAGTTGCCAAAAAATGAGAACTGAGCTTTTTATTTAGCTGGTTCTTTAGGAGTATGAGTTCAATTTAAGAGGATAAGCATCACTCTCCATCAGACATTAGTATGTCTGAAAAATGTTTTCCTGGCCTTTATGAATAAAGGAGAAGAACTTTATCGTTTCCTTTTTGATGTTCCGAATAAATGTGGCTAAATTATTGGAAAGTGATATCTAAGCAAGCTCTTAAGACTTTCTTCTCATTTTTGGCAAAGGAAATTCACAGCAAATTAAATAATTCAAAACAAATGCTTAGGTGTAGCTCCTGCTGCATTTTGAATTACAAAATGGGTAAAGGAATATATTTCAATGGACTAACTTTTATTGGTGTAAGGTTAGGCAAACTGTTCACTTAGTTCCCTCTATAGTTAAGTGGGAACTAGTGGGAACTTTAGGGTGGTATCCAACTAAATAGTTACATTAGAGCAATGACTTTTAGCTATGCAATATAGCTTCCCCATTCTCTCTTTTCCCACTTTGCCCCCCAAATCTGCTCTTCAGCCTTGTATTCAAAGTCTCACTGCCATAAAACTCAACAGATGGCCCTGGACCCAATCACTATCTCCTAGCATAACCTACCTCACAGCTAGGGATGGACAAATCAGTTTTGGTTCCCCTCAGTTTCTCATTCTTCCAGTCTTAAAATCAGTTCGTCACATTTCTCCATCTGTTTATTTTTTTAAAAAATAGTGCCCACACATGCTTGCAAGCAATCTTGCCTGATATGCACATCTTAGGAAGCAATTTCTCCTAACAAAGTGCAGTTGAATGCTATTTTCATATGCATTTTAATGTACATCTATCTAATACATGTGTTCTGTTACACATCTTTTGGTTGCGAAACTACCTTCTGCCTTTGCAGAAGGCTAAAGCAGTTGTTCTCAATTAGGTAAGTACTGCGGAACCCCCATTTTTCAAAAGCCAAGCCATGGACTCCCTACCTTTGAAAATTTTGATACATCTATGGTAGTTTTTGTTATGTGAATGGTGGCACAGACCCCCTGGGTGGGTTATGTGGACCCCCTGGGGTCCACGGACCACCAGTTGGGAACCACTGGGCTAAAGTATTATTTCTGACCAAGTTGACTCCTCATGGCTCTGCAAGTTCTCCTTAGCACCCAATAATGTTGTATTACAGACAACACAAACAAATTAGACCTACGGTAACTCTTCTAGTGCAACATCGATCCTGTAGGGGAGTGACGAGGGGACAGAAAACATGTTCAAATTGCTGTAGAATTCAGCACAATTAACTGCATACAGTGGTACTTCGAGTTACAAATGCTTCAAGTTATAAACTCTGCTAACCTGGAAGAGTTACCTCGAGTTGAGAACTTTGCCCCAGGATGAGAACGGAAATTGTGTGACGGCAGTGCAGCAGCAGCAAGAGGCCCCATTAGAGAAAGCACGCCTCTAGTTAAGAACAGTTTCAGGTTAATAACGGACCTCCGGAATGAATTAAATTCATAACTAGAGGTACCACTGTATTATATTCAGAAGCACATAAACACATCCCAACCCTACTTTTAAAGCAATACCGAGGGGGGTTATTTTGGATGTTTTTCTTCTCAAAATATCCCTCAGTCCCCCACCATAGAGGATTCAAAATGCAAATTTTGAACCTTCCATGGGGAGAAGCTGCTTGTGGCAATGTTTTACAGAAGGAGAATAGTTATTCCCTTTCCCTTCAGAAACTGCTTTTCTTTTTTCTTTTTCTAAAAAAGAGACATCAGGGGTCCATTAAAGACATCCTCATGTAAATACAATTTGCCTCCCACCCTCCAGTATCAAGAAATATGTCACACCTCATTAGAAATACAAACATTGCTATGGATTAAGTATCTATTACTCTTTGGTGCCTGTGTTTACATTTCAGTGACTGTGGAGTGGACTTTCAATGAGCTATACATGTGTAAAGCCTTCAGCTTCACAATTATCCTTTGGTTCTCTATGGAGGTAATCCACTTTCACAGACTGCTTCGTTCTTGAATTACCGGTACTTTAAGAACAAAAAACATTCAGGTCCAACCAAAATGTCACAAAATAGTGTTTCAAGTTATCAAGACCTCTGTACCAAGTGAGATGTTCTGTAAAGCAGGATGGGGTGGAGGGGGAGGGGAAAATAGGCTGGATCTCCAAACCTTGAGGTCTGCGTTTGGACTTACTCTGATGAAGGAGATTGCGAACTAATTTAGGATGCTTCCGTATGGGGGCTTTATGTTGTTTATTATCCCCCTCCCCTGCCTCATGTGAACACAACTGTCCACACAATGCTTTTCATCTTAATTTTTCATAGGGCATTCTTCACTTTCCCATCTATGGCAGAGGGCAGTTCTCAACAGAATATAATATTTGTGCTGCATTATTTTATCCTTCCCCTCAACCACTCTCCTCAATTACTCTGCTACCCTTTTCCACTCTAGGAAGTTGTTTTTGTACTTCTGTTTGTGAACCTTTAATTTCTTTTCCTCCCAAGTGTGCAAGAGCAAATAGGAGTGATCCCTAGTTATACTGATATTTAGCTGTACTGAAATTCTAATAAATTGGTCTTGGGCAAGACTTTTAAAGTACTGATTTATGTGGGCAATTACAGGTATTGCCCCCATGTGAACAGATCTTGAGTGAACAGTTTCTCTAAACTTGGTTGCTGAAATTACATTGTACCTTCAAGCATGCGGCAATTCCTAAATCAGTGCAATTCCTAAATATGGTGTCGGAAACCACCAAATTTCACCTTCACAAAAGGATCTGCAGATATAATTCAGCCTCAAGTATTTTTAGCAGTGCTTTTTTCTGGGGTTACTTAAGGGTACACAGTACAGGCCCAGCCCCCTCAAATATTTTAGGGGGTGGGGAGAAGGGA
The DNA here is from genome assembly GCF_965113315.1 of Podarcis vaucheri. NCBI lineage: Eukaryota > Metazoa > Chordata > Lepidosauria > Squamata > Lacertidae > Podarcis > Podarcis vaucheri. The sequence continues at coordinate 64,643,103 of NC_138766.1, forward strand.
CTTTGACCCCTAGGATATGGCTCCATAAACCTTAGCAAAGATCTCATTTTAGCCATTTATGGATTATGGGTGCTGGACTGTTTCTTTTACCTTTCTTGAAATTAAGAACAACGTCTGGTATGCACCCAGAATAATTCACAGGAACCAGTTCACAGGAACCAGTCACTGAATGTTGTTTTTGAATAATTCAGTTTAGATCCCATCTTCTCCTGGGGCTAGATTAGGGGTCAGCAACGTGCGGCCCATGGGCCCACGAGCCGCCCATGAACTGAGCTGCCTGCTTGGCGAGCCCCCCGTGTGCTGCACTAAACCAGCGCAGCACAGTGCAGGGACTCACTGAGCGGCGCCGGAACTCACGTCTGCGCACGGGCAGATACCGAAAATCGCATCTGTGCAATCTGCGCAGGCACGATTTTCAGCATCTGGCCATCCACAGAAGCAATTTCCGGTGCTGCAGACATGCACAGATACAATTTCCGGCATCACGCTGTGCCAGTCTGGCTGACAGACGATCTCCGTGGGAGTGATCCGGCCCATGGCCGGTAAACCTTGCCAACCCCTGGGCTAGATTATGAACAGTATTAAGCATAAACTGCAGAATTAAGATCAGTATTTCTTTACTATCCTAGCTATTTGGGGGATTGACAGTGACAATCTTCCCATGTATTTGTTAATATATGTTTTGACAAGATTCATGTTCACCGCACATCTACTATTAATTAATCTCCAACATGTTATAGGGCAAATATCCAAACAAGTAATATTCTTATTACATTTTTTATTCAGAGTAGTCCCATCAAAATCAATGGAGTTCACCAATAAAATCTCTTATCTTAGCATTTTCTGTTGAAGACCAAACAGATTTCTGATTAGAGTATTTTTTCCTACCATTAGCATTTTATACTTATTTTTCATTAAGGCTTCAATAACTTTCCACAAACCACAGTTTCTAATTGCCTTTCAGCTTGCTTAATTGCTCTGTGGCAATGTTACATTCCATGTCAAACCATATTGCACTTTCCCCAAGAGCTTTAAAGGATCTAAAAATAGCCATCAAGAGTGGTTTAACAAGATTAATAATTTGGAAGAATGCACAACTTCTGTTGGAATTGCTATTAGCTGCTTTAAAAAAAGAAAAGAAAAGAAAGCTCACTAATGAGCTCATTTTGATTATTGAAGTTTATCTGCACTAGCGCAACAACCTTTAATTCCTAGCAGTTTTGTGGCTACCAATCATGCTATACAATCAATCTGGAGTTAGATAATGGAACCATAAAACTAGCCTTAATGGACTTAGTGGTCACAACTACCAAATGAAATCACCTCTTTAAAACAAACAAATGAAAAACAATTAAGTGGAAGAAATGCATATGTAATCTACTACACTTACTTGAACAGAAATAAAAGTCACATTACCCTTATAAGCAAACAGAAATTACCTTATAAAATCTGAGAAGATGCAGATAGCAAATATTACAAAATGCAAGCCTGAAGACTTATCTGAACCAAGCAATTTTTTAAAAGAGCCTTGACTTTTTCATATTAAACACCCATGGATAGGCACAAAAGGAACTGGATTCGAATCAGAATATGAATTATTCATATAATTTGCTTTCATGTTTCCACCATGTTCCCAAGTTTGCCTATTCCCTCCAGGTGGCAGGTGGAGGGCTTGAGTAGGAGAGAGCACCCTTACATGTTTCTATTTTTTATTAAGAATATTGTGTATGCAGCTTGCAAGCTTCAGCTCAGCAGGAGCCAGGTGTAAATTATTGCATAGACACTCAAGCAGGGCCTGCCTTTCTCTATTCCCTTCATCTATCTACCAATTAACCTCCATCACTGCAAATTATTGTATAGACTTTCAACATAATCTGCCCTCTTCTCCTCTCCCTATTAACCTCTGTCTCCAAGACTGAGTGGTGGGAGGGAACGCAGAGTAAGTAAAAGAACTGGGCTGGGCTCAAAAGGAGGAGGATGGGACTATAATGTGGTTGCCATTCATCCAGCATCTGGGGGGGGGGATTTAGGAAAGTTGGCAAAATGATCTGGAATTTGAGGCCGATTGCCTAAAAAAAAAGCTCAACAATTTCTGTGTCCTGAATTTTACTTCTAGAAATATGGCAACCCAAGGAGTGTGCATGCACCCCTGGCACAAGGTGTAGGGCTGCAGAAACAAGCAGAACATGTGAAGGAGGAGCCAAGTCCTGCTGTCTTCATGGCCTGCAGCAAGTCCTGGATGGCCTTTTGATCTTCTTGAGGAGATGAGGATGAAAATGGACTGAAGGAGACTGGAGTGCTGAGAGACAGGAATGGAGACTGGAGAGTCTAAAGGAGGTGTTTTATTATTTTCATTTGAAGTGGAGTGGGGAAGTGGGTGGAGTGTGGCAGGGCTGCTTCTGAGACAGAAGAAAATAAATGCTGGATTGAGACATTCCCAATCCCAGGTCTGAGAAGTTTCTGACCTAGCAACCAATAGAGTCAACATTGTGAACCTTTTTTTTGGGGGGGACCTGGAATTTAAATAAATATACCTCAAAGCTTTTCAGTATTTAAAGTTGTAGCCATCAATATACTTTCTTTAACAGACTATAGAAATTTAAGATGCACACTAATAAAATAGTACTACAGAGAAATGATGAAAAATGATTTTATTGATGGAATTGGAAGAAGTCTGGAGAAACAGTTGTGTGTTTTGAAATTATTATGAATTATAACAGCAGCTGTTTCTCCTGGCAGTCATGATGTAATTGATGTTAAGATTTTTAGCCTCTCTCATCTTGAGAATTTCTGGATGGCTGATGAATAACAACGTTTAAAACAAACAACCAAGAGCCCCAATGGGATAAAATAAAGGTCATTCAAAAAGTAAAATTACCATATTGGTTTTAACAAGAGCAGCTAAAAACTGATCTAAATGGGAACATTTTACATAAAGCTTTAGAAAAACGTTCAAGTTTGGAAGTCTGTACATCTGCAAGAGGGCCTCCCAGTTGTGAAGCAGCCAACATATGTTTTAATAATTTAAAAATAGTTTTGCAAGCCTAAATCCATCACCCTGTCAAATAAATTCTTCCCCTATAGTGCAATTTATTCAGTGCCCCTGAAATCTTCCTGCTTAATATATGTTGGGTATATAGATACAGCACAAAGACAGAAAACAAACTTGTAGTTCCAAGATATATTTTTATTAATTAATTCTCATGGTTGGGTATCTCCTGAAGGGTTAGCAGAATGTCAGTGCATACCCTATACTACAACCTTCTCACCACATTTAATTGCATAGCTCCCACAGATAAAGCACATAAGGCACAAACTGATTGTTTTCATTCTTGCTCAAAGATCACAAGAGTTCACAACAGCAAAACCTCCCGGTTAAATGTAGAGCACAGCTGAGAATTTCAGGATAAACACACAAATCTGTTTTCTAAACCAGCTATATTAAAACCACAAATTGTTGGCAAATGGCTACATTTTTAAGGTTTAGTTATTTTGAAACAATCCAGTCTGCTATTTCTAAGGAGTAAAAGAACCCCATTCTGCACAGCCTGTTTGAATGTATCCCCGTGTATTTAGTTTCCTTTGTAGATCAAAGGATGTCACTCATAGCTGCCCTGGTCTCTGGTTCATTTTCTCCACTTCCACCACCCTTCCATGGAGTTGAGACCAAGGCTGGGAGGATAGATGAAATCGGAGGAAGCAAGAAGACATTAGACACACAAAGGGGTGCATGCATGAAGGCTGCCTAGGTGGAATTTTGAGATGTTGATGAGGTTGGCAGAAGCTCTGCTCTGTTCTCTGATTCCTTCCCCACATTTTATATAAGGAACAACAGCTGCCTCTCCAAAAAAATGTACTTATTCATAAAAAGGAATAAAAAACAGGTAACTCAAATGGGGGTACTAAATGTAAAATAGTAAATACCGAATTTTATACTGTTCTGTTTCATTTGGAACAATTTACTTGTTTGATACTTGTAATGGGTTTATCTTTTTTACAATTGTATATTGTTGTAACCCATCCTGAGACCTTATGGTGGAAGGGCAGGCAAGAAATCTTATAAATAAAATTGTTTCTGTATCTATCGTATCATCTGTCAACCTATATATCTCTATCTAAACAATGACTTTATAATGTTGTGGACATGGGTGTTGAGAGTGGACGTTGAATCTACAAAATTAGAGAAAAAATAGAGAAAAAGCAAGCTTATCTTACTGGACTACTTGTTTAAAACATTTATATCTGCTTTATCTTACACTCATAGCAGCTCACAACTATATTGAAAACCGCAACAAGGCTAACGCTTACTTCGATAACAAAAAACAACAAAATCCCAAAGCAGCAGCATCAATAGAACTTTATCCAAGAAGGCATTTGGGAACTGATGGAATTAAGTCTTTCAGGCAGTGCTCAAGGACACCCGCAAAAGTGAACATCCTTCATAAAGCCATTTAAAAATTCTGGGCTGATTACCAGAGAGGCCATGATCGTTTCTGAGGCTGTCTTGACCTCCCTGACTGATGTAACTTGGAGCAGGTCATCTGAAGCATATCTTAATTGGGGAGATGAGAGCCAGTCTCATGGAAAGGTGGCCCTCAGGCCTTGACAGACTTTTTGTTGTTGCGGCTGAATGAGAAAACGTCGTCCATCTAGCTTAGCTGTTACTCTTCACCAGATGTCTCAAGTAGGTTTTTAGATCAGGCCACAATACATTAACGTGGTTTTCAAAACCCTCCACCTTTCAGGGAATGTTTTCTACATCAGCATCTTTGCTTTTAGACCACACAATCTCTCCTCATGTATTGTGCACAGACACAACTTCAGGGATGTAGAACTTATGGCCCTCCAGATGTTGTTGGGCTACAACCCCCATCATCCCTGACCATTATTCACATTGGATGGAGCTGGTGAGAAGTGGGAGTCCAGCAAAATCTGGAGGGCCACAAGTTTTCTGTCCCTGCATTCAATCATCAGGCACCTACAATTTCAATTTTTAGCATGCCAAGGGGAAATATTCATGTTCTCCCTCACTTACACAGCACTTTTGAGGTAAGAAATAGTGAAAATATTGTCACCATTATCTGTCTCAGTTCCCCAGACTCCTTTTCTGCCAAAGTTAGTTCAGGCACTAGGATCTGCCTTATATCATCTGCTGTGAAGACAGATGCAAGGAATTTCTCCAGCTTCTCTGTAATCTCTTTTTCCTCCTTTAGCACACCTTTGGGTCCCTTGTCATCCAACCACTTCCCTGGACTATTGCCACCAGCCAGAGTCCACTGCGCATTAGAAGACATGGGACAGGAGAGTGGCTAGTATGCTAAGCTGATATTTGCAGATCTCTAAATAACACACATTTGAGGCTGAGCATTATAAAGCAAGGGACCTTTCCTGCCATTACTGATTTTCTTATTTAAGAAGAAACCCTGGATAAGCTTAGGAGAAACTGAATCCAGTCTATTTGGTGGTAGCCAACAACGTTTTACTCACAATAGACCCACTGAAATTAATGGATCTAATGTAATCATGTTCATTAATTTCAGTGGGTCTGCTCTCAATAAAACTTTGTAGAATACCACCCAGTGACTCAGATTCAACTAACCTGGTGTTTGCAGAAGCCATCTCAAGGGATCCTATTAGCACAACAGGGTTTTCTCCCGTCTCCCCCCCACATACCTCCCCCAAACCTGCTCTGGAGAGTCAGGAAAAACCTTGAAACTGTACACAGGGGGGAGCAAAGAGAGTGGGACTGTTCCATTTAGCAAGGGGAATGCTTCAGCTAATGGAACAGTCAGAAGAATATGCCACTGAAATCTTCCCGCTGTTTCAAAAAATGGGAATTGCAGTCTTGGCGTTCACTAATGGGCACTGAAAGACTCTTTGACATAATGGTACATACTAACCAGAGATAGTCAATACCAGAAGTATCTAATAGCTTTATGCTGAATATAATCAACATCCTTGCTACCTTCCTTTCTTATTCTGTAATGGTGTTAGGAATAAGAATGTGTCTTAAAAGATAAAAATAAGAATTTACAAAGTACACAACAATTACTTGCTCACACCACTTCCACACTGAGAAAATATTGGGAAAATACGCAACCAAGCTTCAGAAATGAAGCTGTCAGTAAGATGCTGCATATGCAGAAAATCATTACCATCTTACACAATTGGATTTCAAACAGTGAAATGTTATTCTTTAGAATTATAAACAATTATGACCGCAGGAGTGTTTCAAGTTAATTTCTAATCTAATCTTGTTTTAGCACCACTGTCAAGGTACAGTTGCGGGCACAGAGATTATTATATAACAGGAATGGAATTCCAGTTGCTAGTGACAACGGAAGAGAGTTAATAATGATTTTTTAAAAAACAACCCAGCAGCTACAATGTACAAAAATATAGACAGCATCTGCAACAATCAATCATTAACATATCTAGAAATCAGAGGTCGTTTTCTGCAAAGTGTAGCAAATTAGGAATACTGATGCAATACACTTGGATAATTTTGAAGTGCTTTTTCTTTATTTCTATGGCAATTTTCTAGGCTCACACTTCATTTTCATTGAACTTCCATTAAGCATTTTCATCTTTGTGTGATTTATGTGCATTTTCTTTGGTAAATAAGGAAGAGTTGCATTGAATCACAAGTGCTTTAAAACCAGGAGACCACCCCTCAACAGCATTTCATTATTTGATCAAAAATCCTATTGTGCCAGCTGCCACAAGGCTAACTAATTCTCCAGGTCCTACTAGAATTCATACTAACAGTAGTCCACAGAGACACAGAAATGGGGCATGAAAAATAGAACAATTAAATAAAATGCCTTTAAGAAATGGATATATCATCACATTAAGGGTGATGTATAGGATTAAGGTGGAAATTTAATTAGCTTATATACTTCCAGTTATATCTGGAGGAACAGAAGGGGGTATGCTTTTATTGCCTTCTCTTTATTTTGCATGGGTTTGTGTTGTATTTTCAGAGATTTCTTTTCCTGATGCCAGGGTCAGCTGGAAAAGAATCACTCCAGCACCCGCCTGCAATCAAAAGGTAAACTGAGCAAGCTCTCTTTTTTAAGTAGTGAAATCTACAGGAAGTCCCCTTGGAATGGAGTTCAGTGGGACTGTAAATATACTGAATTCCAAGGTAGCCAAAGCTTGTACAGTCATAGCTTGGTTTTCGAACAGCTTAGTTCTCAAATGTTTTGGCTCCCGAATGCTGCAAACCCAGAAGTAAGCGTTCCGGTTTGCGAACTATTTTTGGAAGCCAAACATCCGATGGGGCTTCCATGGCTTCTGATTGGCTGTAGGAGCTTCATGCTGCCAATCAGAAGCCACGCTTTGGTTTCCTAATGTTTTGGAAGTCAAACAGACTTCCGGAACAGATTCCATTTGACTTCCAAGGTATGACTATATTTGCATTTTCAAAAGAAGAAAAGAAAGTACATGTGTGGACATTTCCACTGCACTGCAAAGAAGAGTTTATAGTAATAAGATGAACAATGTAATTAAAATGAAGTCATAACTGTAACTGTTACTGTAACATACTACCCAAACATGCTGAAGTGGAAAATAACTAGTAAAGGTAAAGGGACCCCTGACAGTTAAGTTCAGTCGCAAACGACTCTGGGGTTACGGCACTCATCTTGCTTTACAGGCCAAGGGAGCCGGCGTTTGTTTGCAGACAGTTTTTCTGGGTCATGTGGCCAGCATGACTAAGCTGCTTCTGGTGAAGCCAAAGCAGTGCACGGAAGCGCCATTTATCTTTCCACTGGAGCAGTACCTACTTATCTACTTGCACTTCGTCGTGCTTTCAAACTGCTAGGTTGGCAGGAGCTGGGACCGAACAACGGGAGCTCACCCTGTTGCGGGGCCTTGAAACTGCCAACCTTCCGACTGGCAAGTCCAAGAGGCACAGTGGTTTAAACCACAGCGCCACCCACGTCCTGCTTGGAAAATAACTACATTACAACAAATAAACAATTGATTGTTCTACTACAGGTAGTATCCACATATGTAGTCATTTATCTTTCAGATATTGTTGGCACATCAGGAGTTCTTTGCCATAATCAAAGACTTATAAATGCATGTAGTGACAGCATTGGAATAGCACTTTCCATAGGCTGCTCTCCGAACAATCAAATGTAAAGCTGTGCAGATAAATTCCATTAGACAGAAATAAGGAAGACGGTTTCAGCATAGCTAACAGTGGTGGAAAGTAATCATGCCCATATGGTTTTAAATAAGGGGTGAAACTGTGCTGTTACCATTGCATTGACACTGGACAAACATAAATAAGTAAATTCTTGAAGAGTTACTATGCTTCAGTTTACATTTTTTAAATAATATTTTTTAACAAATGTAAACAAGAGTAATACAGTTTAGATAGTGTTTAAAATATCCAGGGTGATGGATAGGCTATGATTTAAAGATTTAAAGCCCCTCTGATTATATCAATTAATAATATTTACAAACAAGGTATCACACACCATTCTGCTTTTTGAACCAAACAGGCAGCTTACAGCATTGGCTTGGATCCTGACTTAGTCATGCTTAGTCTGTTCTAAACATGACTATGTCTGGATCCAATCCACTGCAGTTGCTGCCATTGTTAACTCACCTCTCTCCATATGAACTGCTCCAAGCTCTGCAAACATCATCTGATACCCTTCTTTCTTTTCCCCTGTCCACAAGAGCTCCAGAGGGTTGCAACATGAGGCCTTTTCTGTTGTGGCTCCCCATTTGTGGAACGCTTTCCCCAGGGAGGCGCACCTAATGCATTCATTATGTATCCTTAGTTGCAGGGGGGTTGTTCTTTTGTTTGTTGTTATGGTATGTATTTTTGTGTTTTTATATTGTAAATTGCCTTGTGATCCTCAGATCCAGGTGTTCTAAGAGCAAATTTAGTATGGGTAGGGGGCTAGGATGTACAAATAGATCAACACGGATTGCCTTACTCCCCTTGTGGAATGTTTGATCCAGCATTGTAAAGCCACAACTACCCTCAAAAATATGAAAATATTCTGCACCAATCTTTTAGAATATTGATTCTATTTTCTACTGGTTACCACTTACTTAAGGAGATGTGGCATCTTCAAGTCTGAAGTCTAATATTGTTATCGAAATGCTGGATAATTTGAAGAGCTGGGGCTCCCTGCTCATTCAAATGAATAATGTGATGCTAATGTCATCACCCATGCATTCTGTCAGGAGTAACTATGCAACAAGCACGATGCGCTAAAATCCTACTGCATAACACAAGTTTCCACTCATTTTATGCATGCACACATGAAACATTTACATCCACAAGATATCTTAATGATCCTCTTCTCCTCCTCTTCTCTGTATTGTCCAAAGGAAGAGATCTATTTAATGAAATGCATGAAGGCATCTTTCTGTGTTTAATTTCAAATCCCAGGGCACTGTTATCTCGGTAGTTCATTTTCATGAACTAATTATTCTTTAATAACTCTTCAAGCATGTCTTTACAATAAATTAAGCTTGAAATAGAAAAGACTAATATAGATAAAGTCGTTATCAGCCATGCTAGAATATGAGTTTTGTTTCTTCTTCTCTGTATCCTGCCCTGAAGCCTAACATATTCCCATGTATATACAAAGCCATATATAAAACAAATAAAATGTGCCATTTGATGCATGCCACGTGGAGGAAGTAAACTTTCGGATTGTCCTGTGACCATTCAATGTACAGTCGTACCTTGGTTGTTGAACGCCTTGGTACTCGGACGTTTTGGCTCCCGAATGCCACAAACCCAGAAGTGAGTGTTCCAGTTTGCAAATGTTTTTTGGAAGCCAAACATCCAAAGCAGCTTCCGATTGAGTGCAGGAAGCTCCTGAAAACAATTGGAAGCTGTGCCTTGTTTTTCGAACCATGGTGGAAGTCGAACGGAATGGATTAAGTTCGACAACCAAGGTACCACTGTAGTTTGCATACTGTGTTTTATAAGAGTTTTGAGGAAGGAGGGACATGATTGATGCCACCCCAGTTCCAGCGATCATGCGTTCAGGGAGATGTAGCCATGGGAAGCTAATAAGTTAAAATGAAAGATGAGAACAATGCTATTTACATCTTGTTCCTAACTCCCACCTCTAGCATTCCTGTTTGAAAGTAGAGAAGAGATACAGGGTCAAATGGTAATTTCCCACCCCCAGGGCAAAAAGATACGCCCTATCTTTGCACCCATGTGCGAGAAAGCATATTGGGAAGCAGGCGAAAAGGCAGGAGGGTCTAAGTAGCACCTCCTACCATACTGTGGGGAGGGGGGATGTGGAATGGTTCCCAGTTGCAAAAATCAAGTCCTATACATTATCCTCTCAGCTTACCCAGGCTCAGTTCAGTAATTAGTAATATAATAAGATAAACATAACTAATGTGTGTCTGGGGTAGAGACAACACAGGTAAACTATGATGTGTGGGTCTGCTGCCAAACAATCTGATTTATTCATAGGATAGAGGCAGCCCCTTCTTTTGCAATTGCAAATGTACCTATCAGTGGGAGCAGTAGAGATGTCAGCGCAAGATGTGTTCTTGTTACCAAGTACTATAGAGGAAATAAGGCTGTCACTATCTTGCTGCAGTCAAGAAAGCAGTATTCAAATTTCTAAGTGGGGATAGAGCAGAGAAAATTACTGTAATCAGGAAGAGAGGAGATAATGGTTAGAATATAAGTTTTAAGTAGGCAAATGTCTGAACTAAACTTGGATTAAGGCAATTTTTCAAGTGCTAATGGAAAGAGATTTCCACATTCTCCACATGAAAGATTCTATTTGTAAGGAAAAATTGCTGCTGAAAGAACTGCATTTGTATACTTTATAGCAGTCACAGGGTGATCAGTGAGAATACGTTTGAGGAAGGATGCAGAAATCATCAGTTTCCATCAATTAGTAGAGCACATAGTATTAAACGAATAAATGAGTGCCGCAGATAAGTACAGCTTAGCAGTTCAGAAAATACACGTGTTAATAAGAATTATACTTAATTCTCAGCAAGCAAATACACTTAGTGCTGTAACTGGCTATAAATTAAATGATCTCTAAATAAATTCCTTTTGCTATTACTAATTTTTTATTTTACCACAGATTTTCTACCAAACTGCTGCTTCCACCGCATAACACATGACAAGCTGAAAGTACATTTTGTGAGCGGAAACATGTCTCGTTGACTGAAAAATTAAGGTCCTGATTTTTATCAAGGGCTTAGCTATACAGATCAACCAGCATCAGTGGAGACTGTGAAGGTATGTCTGGAGCAACATATCTGGACACTGCTAACTCCCATAACATTGAAAGGAGACCTCAGACATGTACTAATCAGAGCACAGATACTAGTACATCTAATTGCACATGGATAGGTAACAATCGTGCAAGCCTATATGTGGGTATGTTTACAAACAGGCACCATGATAGCACTCTGAAGAAACTACTCAAGATGGTTAACAATATATTCTGCATACGTTGATGGATCCTGCAGAATGACCAAGTCCTCAAAAACACTTCTGCTTATATGGTGTACAGTCAGTAGACACTGTGCTAATAGTGTGGATATATGCACAGACATTAGCGTGAAATGCAATATTCTTACGGTCAAGGGAAGTACACAGCATGCATACTGAAAATGTGTTTAGGCTGACTGAACGACGACGGAGAAAATTTAAAAATTTGATTTGCAGAAAAACAATTTCCCCCCTGAAGGGGGTCATGATCACGATTATCCTATTAGAAATAAAAGAGAAGCTGTCTCAGAAACTGAGAGGAGGATGGAAAACTCTTGCTTCACCTGAATACCAATAAGAAAAACGAGCTAAAAATGTTACAATTCAAGCTTTAATAATAGCTGGTTCTTTCTCCAAATGAATGAATGATTGCAGAAAGGAGTGTATGTTTAGAGTGAAGCAGGTAGGGAGGTTTGACTGCACAGATTTCTTGGGGTTCTGGAATAAACCTTCTACAATGTTATCTGGATTACAGATTTACACCTCTGCAAAAGCCTCTCAGGCACCTTTTCTGTCTTATGAATAAATAATATGGTGCCCTGGAAAGCATTGATCTAATGGGGGAAATCAATGTGTGTCTGGCATGTGATAGACTTTCATTCAGCTGAAGTCTGTCTAAAATTTATAGACTAATTTTAATGACAAAACAAGGGAAAAAACCCAACACTTTAAAAGGGATGCTTTAAAAGCCTGCTGCTGGGGCTGCACTATCTGCAAGAATAATTATTATTTTCAAAGTGAATAGGTACACTGATTGCAGAGTAGTCTGTGAATAACTGGTGGATAGATTTCTAATACTTAGCACAAAGTAAGTGATAGTAAATGGATAGTAAATTCTCTTGACTCCTGGATTTGTTTCAGTGAACATCAATGTAATAAGCTGATTGTCACTGCATATGGCTCGGTTGAAAACTAAATCTGCAAGCTAATGCTAAAACGGTGTAATTTTTCAGTGAAAGGTCTGTCTCTTCAATAAGGTGAAACAAGCCTACCTGAGATGGCAGAATGTGAAGGGTATCAGATTCATACTTTTAAAATATAGATATATATATATTTAAACTTACATGTACTTCAGCGTTTCTAAAATTCTTCACCAGCAGCAAATACTGCCTCTTTCAAGATGGCTCTCTGGATGCCACTATATTATGCTTGCAAGCATCATCTTAGGAAATGAATTACCCAGTTATCTTTCTCACTTCCTTCCACATGCTGCATATACAGGTGTTGCGTTAATGATGCAGCACCTGGCACAGCCTTCCAGATGCGTCTCTTGTTGCCAGTCTCGACGGCTATTCTAACAGCACAAGCAGAGAGGGATAAAGAGATGGGCTTTAACTAGGCACCACCACATGTGTGCAACTAAAGCTGGAGCAAGTTTGTAAATGAATATGGCAAAAGTAAGGGATAAGGGGGAGGGGGAGAGATGTGCTTGTGAGAACACGTGGCAGAACTACTTCTAACGCATGCACCACAGCAACTCTTTAGAGCAAGAGTGGAGAACCTGTGACCCTCCAGATATTGGACTAGAATTCCCATCATCCATGACCGTTAGCAATGCTGTCTGGGTCTGGGCCTCTAACATAAAGCCTTACACCCTGGAAAAAAAGTGTTATCAAGAAGCAGGCAGAAAACAGGAGCTGACATGCTACAGCAGTTCAAGCAAACAGACTGTAAGAGATTGGGGAGATTTTTTTCCATTACTGAAGCAGTTCTGCTGATGTGGCAATGATTGCTTAGATCTAATTGGCAAGATCAGGCAACTGATATGATAACACGTGAGACTTGTTTCTAAACAAAGAAAACTGAATGATTACAATGGGACAAACTTTTCCATCGTGTCCAGAACTTAGATGTTGACTTTATTAGCCAGAGTCTGCCCCCAGACCGATTAACAACTGGGACTGGCTGGACCCTATTTCCAGGGGGTGGATCCTGATCTGCTGGACCCAGTCCAGAAGGTACTGCCTCCAAAGTGGCAGCACCAAAGGGGAGCCACTTCAGGAAGCTGACTCAAAGGCCAGCCTTCCAACATTTTTGCTGGGATTGGATGTTTTGAGGTTTGCCTGGATTTGTGTTTTATTGGAGGGGGCATGGAATTATCTGGAGACAGGCTTTGGTAGGTTATGCCCTGCTCTGATTGAGTATATGGCAGGCATCCCCAACCTGCGGCCCTCCAGACGTTTTGGCCTACAACTTCCATGATCCCTAGCTAACAGGACCAGTGGTCAGGGATTATGGGAATTGTAGTCCAAAACATCCGGAGAGCCAAAGGCCTGGTATATGGGATCAAATGGGGGAAGCTGGCGGGTCTGAATTAGTGTGGTCATGAATAGGGGAGTACTGACAGAAAGTAGTCCAGGAAAGGGACCCTGGCTCAGACGGTTAATGTCTATATGCCATGTTTCAAAGTTTCTCCCACTCTTGGGTTTGGTGGCTGCCCTGCCAGTCTCTGGGTGCCGCTTTTGAATTCCAGGTTAATGCAGAATAACATATCTCTTACTGATTATTTAACTGAGGATGTGGAAGCTAAGATGCGGGTGGAGAAGACAGCAGCTGCCTACGTCCATAATCCAACCTGCCTCCAATGCCCTATCATTCCTCACCTATGTGGCATCCCGACATCTTAGGGACAGGCACAGAACAATCCCTGTTGTCTTCTCTCAACTAACTTCAGAACCTCTTTATTAAGTCCCAGCCACCACCTTAAAGGCAAAACCTGTAAAAATAAAATCAATGCACATTGACGTTTCGTGTGTGGGGGGGAAGCTGTCATGCTGTGCTCACTGTATATAAGAGACACAAGTACCAACAACTTTGATTTTCAGCCATTTCATATATTTTGAATAAGTGCAAACACCTTTTCAGAATCTGGTCATTTCTTCTTTTCACCACTTCCAGACAGATGCTGTTGCAGCTGTGCCCCATAACAACTTCCTTCCAGCCTTGCTATATACTCCTCCTTCATGTTTATTGAAAGATGTGAAGTACAAAGCAATTTCTCTACAGCTATGTGTCATTTTGATAAAGATGGCTGGTTTCAACCAGCTCCGAAGTCAGAACCCAATATCTATTATCACAAAACGAAATGATCTTTGCCATTCTTACACTCAGCACATTTCATTGAAATCCTGCCCAAAATCTCAACAGAAAATAAGAGGCATTCATTTCTTCTTGGTTGTAATGCGATTTCTGCTAAGCTCCTTGTGGGAGACAAAAAAGCTCCTTTCATCAACAATGCTTTTTAGTTTCTGATAACAAAACCATGCGCTAATTTCATTTTTTTTTCAATTAGCAAACCAAGAGCTTTACTTGAGCCTCAGATCAAAACCCAGAGAAAAGCGCAGGTCGTGGTCTCCTCCACGGGTAAATGATGTACTAATGCAGAGGTCAACACCTTTCTATACTTCTCCCCAGAGGAAGGGGGGGTAACATGATTAAAATGCAAATGCAGAATATTGATACCCCTAGGACTAATGTTTGCTAGCTAAACATGTTAATTGTTTAAATGTGATACAAACAGTGAAAGTACTGAGGAATACTGTGGTAAGGAAATGACCTCATCCACATATCCTTACCCTGTTCATCTCTAACTCTCATACCAAGGGTGGCTAATCTGACACCATCCAGGACATTGGGAGGAGAGGAGTGTCAGAGCAAATGTACAAGAAATTATAGTCTGAAATTCCCTCGGACCCATGTTAATACTTGCGTGATTCTTTCAATTTAAGCTTTTTTGTGGAAATGTGTTCTGTTGTTTCCAATGGGACACCATGTAATACTTGTGAAGATCAAGACAACTATGGAACAACTTTGCATGGCAGTAGAGCTACTCCACCAAAACGTTTTGCTCAGTACTGTACTGCACTGCATACTGTTTTTGATTATAACTGGTCAGACTTTTTGACCTGATTTATGGTGTGTGTGTTATGTCCAATTTATTGCAGGCACATGTATCATTTTCATTGCACTACCACCAAAATATTTAGGATTAAAATGTTTGTGAAAGGGCTTGGTGGTGGTGTTCAAAAGCTTTAGTGGTATTCTTTCTTTCTTTCTTTCTTTCTTTCTTTCTTTCTTTCTTGTGTAAGTTAACACAGCACATGAAATAATATTAAATCATAAGATAGGTTTGATAAAAGCCACATGCAATTTTGTTGCTGCATTTAATTGCTAAGAATAGGAGCCCCCATAAATTGTAAATGTCTATATAGCAGACCCCCAGGTTGACCTTCAGAGAAAGTAAAAAAGCAATTATATAAATAATCACAGAGCAGTCTCTGTAAGTTGTTCTGATGTTGAAAGTGATCTATAATATTGAAAAATGTTTCTTCCTGGCGAGAGAGTGGGAGGTTCTTACAAACCTTGGCACGTGAATTAGTAGAAATGGGGAGAGTGGGAGTGGGAAAGAAGGGGGGGGGGAAGAAAGAGCAAGTCATTATTTTCAAAATCCAAATTAAGGCAATACCTTTATTAGGCCAACCAAGATATCACACAATAGTGGGTAAACGTTCAAGTTCTTCAGGAGCCAAGGAGTCTGCATGTGATCAAGATGGAATGTAGGAGAGCCGCAGCACTTAATGGAGTCTCATTTTAATGTAAGTTGTATCACCCCACATTCCATCCTGAGACTCCATCAGTGAAGTTTTTTTCTCCCACAAGGTTTTTTTAAAAATAATCATCCAAAAGCTAAGCACCTTTAAAGTCCTAGTGACTTCAATAGAAAATATTTAAGGGCAAGTGTAGCCTTCCTTTAGAAATCAATGGGATTTTATAGTGCCCTCCATATTTTTAGAAAACAAAAACTCCCTAGCTTGCATTAGCGTAAGTTCATAAAATTTGCAATTAATGCACCTTCTGTATGGATGAAATATAGTACTCTAGACAGACTGGAGTGTTATCTTCAGTCCCATATTAAAATTACATTTCTCTTCCACTGCCATTTGCTATGCACTGCAATAAAACATGAACAACTCTGCAAAATTAAATCAAATTTTTAAATAAACCCTCTTGAAATGGTTCCAAATAGTGTAGATGGAACATGCTCAGCCTTCCATGTGAAAAGGGCTACAAATAGACTACCCTCCTGGAGGTTCTAGTACTTAGCTCAGCATCTGGGGTGAGGGATCAGTCCTGCTTTCAACTCTGGCCGAGGTTCTAATATTTCATCGGAATCAGGACAGCCCCATACTGTCACATTAATGCATTCTGGGCTTTTCCAGAGAGCATCCATATTTTTGGTTACTCAATATTGCATGTCAAGGTCCCATGACCATCACATTCCTTGAGGATTAAATAACTAGACAGTGCACAGTATGTTGGGTTTATGGGATCAAATAAGGGCGCAACTTTATTGGTTACAGATATGTAGGCTTTGGCCATAGGCCATAGGATGAGCCACTGCATATTTCATTCCAGCCCATCTACTGGCAGTGTCTCTAAGGGTGAAGCCAACTGACGGGGAACGTTCTATGACCTATGTCAAATTGGGGCATCCCCCAAGTGGTTCCTGTCAGAGAGGTGGAATGGCCCTGGCCCCATCTGGGCATCAGACAGGAGCCACTCCTCACAGATCCTTTCAACAGGATACCCTTACCCATGGAGGGGAATGCGAAGGCTACAACCTCCCCTCCACTGAAGATCTTAGCTTACCCAATGCCTATCCACCAATCGAGCCGTCACCAGCTTGCCGCTCATTGGGCAGTTGACCCGCACCCAGGGGAACGCCCATAAGGCCCTGCCACCATTGGTCACTTTGGCAGCCGGGAACGATCTGGCCTAAAATACGGAAGAGCGGCTTTGGGCCTGCTCACAAAGCCACCCGCCCAGGAAGGGCAAATGGACCTGCCCTTCATCTGAGGATCAGGGGGTGGTTTAGTGTGAGGAATAAGAGTGGTCAATTACAGCTCACAGGTTTCTTCTAAGTCCATGGGGTATAGGCTCCCCCACCTCAGATATAGCATTAGAACTCTGTTCTGGTGACACTATCTAAATAAGGCATCCTGAATGCTTTCAAGCCCAATTCAAACTGCTGGCTTTGACTCACCAAAACTCTTTATGGCTCAGAACCCCAATATCTTCTGAACACCACTCCCAGTATAAGAACTAAGGGTCAAGCTGGTTCATAATGGGAGTGGTGTTCGGAAGATATTAGGGTTCTGAGCCATAAAGAGTTTTGGTGAGCCTAAGGCCCTTCTCCAGCTCCCTTCTTTGAGGGAAGCTTGAAGGGGGACTCTTTAGTTGTGGCTCCTCATCTGTGGAATGTTTTTGCACTGAAGTCCTCTGGCACCTTCACTGACATCTTTCTGGCACCAGGTAAAAGCCTATTTCTCCCCCTCTCCCCCGTCAAGCTTTTGACGGACTGAGACTATTATTTTTGCAGACAGTATGGTGCCAAAACTCCCTAATGCTGTCACTGGAGGCAGGTTGATTTACAGTGTATATTTTTGTGAATTTTCTGTATTACAATGTTAATATTACAAGGTATCTGTGTTTCCTTTTCAGTTTTTAAGTATGTTGTAAGTTGCTTGGAGACCTCTGCATGACTAGCAAGTCTAATAAATAATAATCATAACCCTGACTTGATCTATGTAATAGGAAAATTTTCAAGTACTGCTTCAATTCTGCAATGTGTCAGAATAAACAGGGGGAAAGAGATTGCGTGTGTGTGTCTGTGTTTAGATCTTTAATGGCATCTATTCTGATCACATCCTAGGAGACAGATGAGGCTTCGGAAGTACAGGTTCTGCTCTTTCAGTGAGCTTTGAAAGCACAGCAGCTCTTCAGCTAGACTCATCTTACATGTGTATATTGTATTTTAACAATTCTCTCTTTTATTACCACTGGTTTAAAGAACCATGTTTTTTAATCACTCACTGAGATGCTTTTCCTATCAACATTTCCTTCAGGATCTCTCCCACCCCACCCCCTACTATTTTAAATAACTTAAGTACAGAAGCAGTAAATCCTTCTAAACAATAGCATCTCAACAGGACATGCATCAATCTTTTATTCCAACATCTAGTTTCTATGGTCTAGGAATTGCATTATAAAATAGAGCAATACTGCCAACACCACAACTGATTACCTTATATTTCCTTAGCATGAGACACGTATATACAGATCAGTTCTCCGTTTGTAGCTGAAAAAGCATACTTAGTAACAATTATTCATGTGGAGTGAGACCACATAAGTGCATATATTGGGGGGGGGGAGGTGACACAAATGCTATGCTATTTTATTAACAAAGCACAGATTGCTTTTGCCCCTTTGTATCATCATATTGGGGGCAGGGGAAGGTGGATCACATCTAAACAGCAAAGAAAACCTGGCAAGTGTGTTTTGATTAGAGCTGGGGAAGTCGGCTGTTTCACACATATCAACATCATCACCTGCCATTCTGAAAGGAATAAGTGTTTGAGCAATAGCTCACTGTAATTATTTCAGGCCTTTTACATTCAGAGGCGTCTCATAACTCCTCCTAGTGTGACTCTCCATCTGTTGCAAAACAGATCACACAGAACCAATATAAAAACTCCTGAGCCAGATGGGAGCACCATGAACATTCCCCTTCTACTGTTTGTTGCTTAGATGTAGTTCAAACACATATCTTAGATACGTATTAAACTGCCATTTTGTGCTTTTCCCTCCAGCAAATATAAAAGGCAAGACATTGGAGACAAGTCATTCCAGTACATTTCAAAGAGCTAAAAAAAATAACTGCAAATTTTTAACTTAACAAGCAGTTTCTGACATACATGAAAGATCACTTGTGTTGTTTCAGTAGGACTCACGTGTCCTTGCTCTACAATATTTTGGCTTGAGGAAAACAATTCCTCCATGAAAATGACAGGATTTTCTTAAACCTCCCCTTTAAGCAAAATCATACATGAATGATTTGAACTCAAAGTACACCACACTCTTTTGGAAAACTTGCTTGGAGTCAGAAATAACTTCCTTTCCTTTCCATACACCATATTACAGGCAGAATTAAGAACAATACATCATTAAATATTTTCACAGTATCCCACATCCATTGGGCAGCTACAGGGTAACTACACCCTAGAACTTTGACTGTCACATCAGTAGAAGTGTCATTAGGTAAAGGGACCCCTGAGTCCAGTCGCAAACAACTCTGGGGTTGCGGCGCTCATCTCGCTTTACAGGCCAAGGGAGCCGGCGTTTGTCCACTTCCGCAGACAGATTTTCTGGGTCATGTGGCCAGCATCACTAAGCCACTTCTGGTGAAGCCAGAGCAGCACAGGAAATGCCATTTACCTTCCCACCAGACCGGTACCTATTTATCTACTTGCACTGTGTGCTTTTGAACTGCTAGGTTGGCAGGAGCTGGGACCAAACAACGGGAGCTTACCCCGTCGCGGGGCCTCGAACCTCCAACCTTTTGATCGGCAAGTCCAAGTGGCACAGTGGTTTAAACCACCACACCACCCACGTCCCTTAGAAGTGCCATTACTTCATTATATATCAGCCTTCACCAAAGTAGGGCCTTCCAAATGTTTTCCCATCAGCACCAGCCGGTTTGTTCTTATTTGCCCTCCACTACTAATCACAGCTACAAAAGCCACTTTCTGCTAAAATAATATGCTAGGGGGTCAGCTACATGTAACTCTGATCCCTAGACACCTGCACCACAAATGAGGACAATGGAAGAATGATGACCCTCATATTTATCAACTGAATGAACTCAAGAAGACACAACTTTAGGAGATATTGCAACCCTCAGGCTGCTTTTTAATCCTCCTGACAGAGTCCCCATTCCTCCCCCATATCTTCTCAAACTAATGGAGCTGTTTGGCATTGTGAAACAGAATCCGCATTAAAATTCTCTGAAAATGAGATGTGGCAACACACAATATTCCCATTAGACCAGTTTTGGATTTAACAGATAAGCTACTCCGTGTAATCAGCAGGGATGGATGCAATATACCATTGCTCTAGCTTCTCATGGTATAGAAATAACAAAAACAGTTGCTAGAATGTTAAGAAAGGAAAGAAAGGGGGGGACCACCACAATGTAACAGATTAATGCATCATCAACCAGAAAGAGTAGCAAAACAAAGTTGCTTTAGTAAAATCAAGTTGCTTAGCTCACAGGCAATTTGTTCAAGGCATCACAAGAATAAAATGAACTATATCCCCAGCTACATAAAGCTTAGCAAAAGCAAATGGACAAATATGGCAAAAGAATGCAGCAACAGCAAAAGGAATGAAGTTGGATAGTAAGTGAATATTTACATTTCATCCAGGAATGATACATGGAGCACCCAAACTACCATGTGTCAGGGAACATAAAACACACCATCTATTATTGATAACATTTCATTCCTAAGCTATCTATAGCTGTCTCAGCTGTGCTGAGGTAAAGCTAGCTTGAATTATTATCTGTTACAAAGGAATATCGATAGCTTTATAAATGTTTCTCAATGCAGCTTATCTGACTTGCATCACTAGAACAGACTCTTACAGAGACAAAGCTACTCTATAATTTCTGTCTTTCTGAGACCTAGAAAGTAGTCATTAAAATAGCTGACTTAGCAATCGTTGGGGGGGGGGGCGGGAATCCAGGAATGTTTGCATTTTATCACCAGTATAAGATGTGTCTCATCAAAACACTGTCACCATCACACAGAACACATAAGGATTCCGGGACATAGTGGAATTTTTTGGCATGCACTGAGAGCAGCCATTTTGCCACTGAATGTTGTTCTGTTGCACAAACTTGTGTTGCTCTTATGTTTGCTGTAAATATACTATCGCCATGAAAGGCCAAAAAAGTTAGTTAGCATTGACAATTAGAATTAGAATTTCACCTAACAAAGGTAGGGTTAAAGAGAGGGAGGAAATTATGCTTAAATGTGAAAGTGTTTAAGCTACATATGTGTACACAGAGAGAGGAGGAGGAGGAGGAGGAGGAGGAGGAGGAGGAGGAGGAGAAGCCCTCACTTGAGTACTTACAGAACTATGTAAATCTTACAAAAACTGCACTTGAAAACACTATGCTGAATGCTAAGATAAAGTTTCTGTGATACCTATTTAAATAACAGAATGAAAAATCACTGTAACCTTTCCAGCACATGTTTGGGAGAAAATACAAAAGTTCCGACTATTCTAGGAGCTATGAAGATATTTTGTTCCTAGATTAGATTGTCAGCCTGATATTTCATTCCTAGGACAGATTTCTGTCATTCTTTAAAATTTTCATTTAGAGAAAGGGAATAATCCAATCTGCACACACATGGAATTTCATCACAGTAATTTTCCTTAGGTATCGTCATCTTGAAGAAGAGGGCTAGTGGAAAATAGCCTTTTCTAATCAACATCTGCTGCTTTGCTCTCACATGTTTATTTATAATACAGATAGTGGGTGAACAGTGTGTACCCTAAAGTAAAGATTTCTGAAGCATTCATTTTAGTGGCAGTTTTAAAGGGCAGAATGGGTTTAAAAGGGTGAAAATACCACAGCTGTTCATTCCAGAGAGGTAGTTATATTAGTCTCTTGCAACAGGAAAAAAAGACAAACAAAAAGAACATAGTATTGCAGAATCTCCAAGATCAACAGATAGGTATTTCTACACATGCTTTTGTCCACTTGAACTCTGATCTACACAAGTTGATGTTACAATAAATCTGCTGGTCTTGAAGGCTTATGTAGATGATAGGGGATTTATTCATTATCCCAAGTAGGTACTGTATAAGACGGCTTTCCAGATTTGGAACCAATTGCAAGCAGAAAACTGTCCTACTGTCCTACTCTTGAAGATGCCACAAAACTGTGCCATAATCAATAGCATGACAGTATGCCTGCTCTGGAACATTTCCAGA
Organism: Podarcis vaucheri; assembly: GCF_965113315.1. Classification (NCBI taxonomy): domain Eukaryota; kingdom Metazoa; phylum Chordata; class Lepidosauria; order Squamata; family Lacertidae; genus Podarcis; species Podarcis vaucheri. The sequence goes on from NC_138766.1 coordinate 64,665,454, forward strand.
AGATATAACATTTATTTCCCCCAGCTCAAACATATGCGTATGCAAAAATAAGTCTCTGCAAACAATCACATTTATCAGCAAGGTCCAAACCAAAGGAAAGAAACAGGAATTTGCACAGCGACTCATGAGACAACTCATATGGGTAATTTAAGGTAACTCATGCTCTTCAGTTCCACAAGATAGGGAAGGAAGGAAACATGCCTCAAATCAAAAGTCATGAATATTTTATAAATACCATCATGAAATATCCAGAAGAGCAATTCCCATTTTTTCCACCACTCTCTATCACTCAAGTCAGACTGCAGCAACCACCAGACTGCTGTCTGCAACCATGACATGTGACAGATCATATTATGCCAGTTTTGTGCAAGCTTCAATAGGTTTTCTGGGTTCAGTTCTGGGCAGGTTTTAGCCTTTAAAGCACTAAATGGTATGGGATGCGGGTTTCTTAAGGAAATCCACTTCTGGGATCCCTCACAAGACTTCACCAATTCAGTTGAATTATTTCCCCCACTTCTGTGCTGTTGTAGTAACTGAAGTTCTCAGGAGGGCTGGTGAGAATAAGACAGATGCCTTGCCAAGGTGGCTTACAATGATTTTACAGCATTAAAATCAGTTAAAACAAATTATGGTCAAAAGTATAAGGTGGGTCCCAAATTATAACTATATATCATTGATATCAAAGGTCAAGGTAAAGAAGTGTGCCTTCAGCGTACAAGGAAGACTACATGATGAAGATGCTAGATGCATCTTCTCTGTGTGTGTGGGGAGAGATGTTCACAGTTTAGGGGCTGCCACAAAGAATGTTCTGTCCTGAGCTGTTAGCTCTCAACTTTCTAGGACCAGTGAAACTATCAAGAAGGCCTCCTCTGTCCTAGAGGGTCCCATAAAGGAGACAGTCTTTCAGATATTTGTGGCCTAGATTATCTAAAGCTGTAAACGCTAACATGACCACCTTGAACTGGGCACAGAAGCAAACTAGCAACCAATGCCACTGTTATAACTCAGGGGTTATGCGTGTCCTAAATGGATCATCTAGTAGATATGGCTCAGAAGAGAAAGAGGCAGATCCACATTCAGTACAGTAGCATTTCTTGCTAAATGTATGAACTGTGGAATATATATTGGATGCAAGCATGTGAGAATCTGTCCAAGTACTTAATTTCTCTTTTATCAAAGAATGGGAATGCTTTGTTGTTTTGGAAAAAAAATTATTTAAAAGGTTATATACCCGATACTTTACATGCTATATGGATGCTAGATTGCAGCAGCTATCAATAAGATTCTAAAGCAATAAAAGCCAGCAAACCATAAAACAAATCAGCAGGACAGCAGTATAGTAATAAATATAAGCAGCCAAGTTAACAGACATTAAACCTGTAGATAACTCAATTCAGAAAGCTTTTCTAAACAAGGTCTTCTTTGATGCTTTAAATGTGTTTAGAGAAGTAGTCTGTGAGACCTCATGGGACAGAGAATGCTGTAGTCCAAGCACCACCAATGAAAGGGCCTGGCAATGTGTCTCTATGCTCCTCACTTCACACAGTGGAGCACATGGAGCTAGACCAGGGATCTGCAACCTTTAAGACAAAAAGAGCCACTTGGACCCGTTTCCAAAGAAAAAACAACAACTGGGAGCCGCAAAACCATTGCGACATTTAAAACAAATATATCTCCGGAGCCACGATCTGACAGCGGGTGGAAAGGTGACGTCGGGACGGTGCGTGACTAACACACGCACCGCCCCCATGCGATGTCACAGCCAGTACAGCACCCGCCACAGTGAGGAGTGTTGGGGTGCACAATGCGCCTCCTCCCCTCGCTAGTATCTGCCCCGGAGCCGCAGCAAAGATGTAAAAGAGCCGCATGCGGCTCCGGAGCCGCGGGTTGCAGACCCCTGAGCTAGACCATCCCCAACGACCATAACGAGAGGGTACAGGCTCATGTGACGGGAGGTGGTTCTGGAGGTATCCAAATTGCAAATCTTTTAGAGCTTTAAAAGGTGAGAATCAGAACTAGTTCCAGAAACAAACTGGGAGCCAATGGATTTGATGTCATATAAATGTAGCAAGATCAAATAAAGGGTATCCCATAAAAACAGCCTATGGCGTTGTCTCTATTTTCTTCTGTGTTCCCCAAGATTTCTCTAAAATGCACATTTTACTTTAGAGGCTATTCCAGTTACCAAAGTGGCTTAGAGTTCTTTTCAAATGCTGCTGCATTTGGGGTTAAACTCATTAACTCACCCCCCCTTTTTTATAACATACATGGTTTTCTCCTCCTCCCCAGTTCCAGCCTTTTGCAGACATACACACATGCACCACAATCCACTTGCTAGGGGATCATAGGTTCTGTAAGCACTGCCATACTACGATGGTCCAACTATAAGCCTTGACTGACTGTGAAGTGTGACATTTTTCCATTACCATTACAGTGCCATCATCATCTACAAGCATTTATGCCCAAATAGTCCCACTGAAACTAATGGTACCCAAGGCGCTTACAAGTAAGCACTTAAACTAAATGGATGGCAGACTGCGGTCTATGCATTTTGTTACAAATATCTGTATTCCCTTTGTCACAAACAAATGGGTTTTTAAATCATGTTTGTATCTTTATTCCAGGAAGTCAGATTATATTTAAAGCTATCATTGGCTGACACTTAGGATGGAGATTTGAAAGCTTATCTACACAAAAGAGAAACATGAAAGGCTGAAGGATCACCATACACAAGTGTCATTTTATATACAGTCTCAGGCTGCCAGGAAAACCTATATAGGATTTGACAATGCCACCGACACAAAAAATTCTTATCTGTATCACAAAGTTATCAGGATCCAAGTCTTTTCTAGCCCTTATCTGGCAAGGCAAAGCACCCAAGGCAACCTGAGTTTTTCCTTGGGGGAAAAAATAATAGACCATACATAATTTAGAAGCTCACATTCTGAATAGAGCTGTAAGTGCTTTCTCCATTTCTAAACTGGCTAATGTGTGCATAATTGGAATTACTGACACATACAGACTTTTAACAAGCTTTTGTAAGAAGCTTCCTTAGTTAATACTCAGGATAGTTGATCAGAAGATAGAATCATCTGCTGCTAGTTATTTTATAATAAAACAAATTTGGCATCGAGAATTGCTGCGGTAATGGTAAAAGATTTTTATGATGTGTGGGGTTTTTTTTTTTGCAAAACCTTTATGCATGAAATTCTTCTATTTTTAAAAAATAAATTAAGAAGTAAATAAAATTAATTTGTTATATCTCACCCATCTATCAAAAAGATGCCCAGATTGGCATACAGCAAAATCAATAAAAATGCAAGTACAGCAGCCAGCTTCTAAAAACAAAGAACATAATACAACCAACACACACACACACACACACCCTTCCAGTAGTAAGGGTATGAAAAAACTAGTAAGAATAAAAGTTCATTAAAAGTGTGCTACTTTCTGGTGAAAGACACAAAAAGAGGCAACCTGGCAAATTTCATGTGGGAGACCATTCCATTGTCACACTACTGCCAGAAATAAAGGGCTCGCCCTTCATGTTTATCTAGGAGAAAGAGGTCTCAAAAGTAACCCAGTCCTAAACTGTTTAGGGCTTTAAATCAGCATTTTGAACTGGGCCTGGAAGCAAATAGTGGAGCTGATGTATGACTGGATATAAGATTGGAGTTATATTCTCTGACCTGCAAACACCAGACAAAAGTATAACAACTATCTTTGGGAGCAACAGAAGCTTCCATGCCATCTTCGAAAGCAGACCCACATAGAGTGCATTATAGTAATCAAGCATGGATATAACTAAAGCATGGATGCTTTGCTCAAGCAAAGTCTGCCTTCTCCAAAGGCTGCAGCTGGCATATCAGCTAAAGTTGATAAAATGCACTCCTAACCACGGCAGCTATCTAAGCATTCAGGGAACATGATGAATCAATGAGTATTCTTCTGCTTTTTTGGAGAAGTACTACCTCACCTAGATCGACAACATTCTTGTATGGACCTCCATCTTGTCTGGATTAAGTATCAGCTTGTAACCCCCATTCACTCCTGATCTGAGGCACCAATTCCTAGAGTTAAGAATAGAAAGAGTGGTTTGTAAAATATCTATACTTGGAACAAGGAGTTTGCACGAACTGTCTTGTTATACAGATCACCAGGCCTCCAAACTTGAGTCAGTTTAATTAATTGACTAAAGTTTTAATCACAGATTAAAAATTTGCATCCCAATTAATCAGTGGAGCTGACTACAAGTAAGGTCTGAGACTTGAGACTCTTGAAGAACACACAGGCCCTGCAATACACAGAATGAAAAGTGGAGAAAGCTTAAAATAAAACAAACAGATTTTCTTCCAGTATATACACATAGGCTGAAAGGCAAACAATGTGCTTTCCTGCATCATTCTATTACAACAATATAAATCCTGGGCAACTTTTAAAGCAGCATCTTCTGCACGGTTGGTGAGAGGGAGGGAAGCTCTTACAATAAAGCAATAATTACACCCATATTTACACTGAACCTCTAGCCTTCATGGATTTTCACCTGAAGTTACTCAAGTGGCCACCAGTCTGGTCAATCACCAACCCCACCTCTGATAGCTTTAATCAGCCCAGAAGGGCAAGGGTCCAGAGCATAGCTGTCAACTTTTCCTTTTACTTGCAAGGAATCCTATTCGGAATAAGGGAATTTCCCTTTTAAAAAGGGAACAGCTGACAGCTATGGTCCAGAGGGCATACGGTCAGAAACATTCTGGCCCAGCTTGCCACCAGTCTGCATCACCTATAAGTGGGATTTGCACTCAAAACACCAAGGTCTGCAGAGAGATGAATGATTTTATCTTCAAAGCACTTCCCAAGTGCCAAGCACAGGGCTAGCAAAGCCTCTTGCGCAATACTTCCCAAGCACCCACAACTAGCTTTGACAGGTGTCGATCACCTGACATCATAATATCAGATGATTGACCAGTGTGTACCCCTGCCTACCCATCAAAGCAGGCCTGCAGAGTTGATGGGAGATGAAGGTCTGGGTTGCTGAGTGAAAAATATTCCCTAGCCCTGTTGCATATTCACAGACTTCTGAGGGTGATAAGTACAGGAAGCCATACTGAGAAACCTCTGGACCGTGACAGTAACATTTGCTTATGCTTAAAATGCAAGTTTCCCACAGGCATCTGGTTGGCTGCTATGAGAACAGGATTCTGGACTAGATAGGTCATTGGCCTGATCCAGCCGTGTCTTTTTATTTGTGCCTTTTTTCAGATCCTCAGGAAACAAAACCTGACTGAAAATTTGCATTGTGTCCACTTATTTTACTAATTTATCATCCGAAAGGTACTCAACAGACCAAACACATTTTCTACAGGCTGCACTCCTATATGTCAATGAAGGAATTTCAATTCTAAACAATGTATTTAAAAAGAAACACTTGTGGCAATGACTTTCAGTTAATGTAAGCTTACGGGGATACAAGTGACCAAGAGTTACTGTATCTCAGTTTATTATCATGTTGTCCTGAAGTGCATGAACTCATAAACAAACAAAGGATTACTGTGACTTCACCTGCAAAATATTTTCCTCTTTTCTCCAAACTTTTATTTTGTTATTGACTAAAATAAATCATACACCAATTATCATAAGCATATTGCCAAGTAAAAAGAACACTCAGAAAAAATGCCTGCAATGATAGCTATGTGGACTTCAAGGAAACTTGACTACTGATCATCAGCTATGGTCCTAAATTCACCAAGTTTGAACCAACTTCCCCTGAAATGAGCAAAATGATGCACTGGCTTATTTTAAATGTGGCCTAAAGAAACTGTTGTCTGCCACTTCTAATTGGAAAATTCAAGAAATAAAATTTCCCCTTGCAAATTTTCCAATCGTTCTAGTGTCCAGGTTTTCTTAACATTCTGATGTGTGAATGGTGTAATTTCCTGGGAACAAACAGCACCTGAATACCACCCACGGCCAATAAAGAGATTTCAGTGGAAGCCTCTTGTTTGAGCAAAACAAAATCACAACTCTCTTAATATTTTCTCCTTACATTATGAATTGTTTTCCCCTTAAAAGGCAGACTCCAGATGGTGCCGTCTACCAAATTAAAATCATTTTAATGGCTGGTTAAATGTGGAGCTTAGGTTACTTAATGGAGTCCTTGGGAAACTGATGCAGGAACTAACCCTGCCCCTGCCCCCACATTGTCATTAAAACGCCTTGCAATTAGATTTATGCAGAGCACTGGGTTTTGAGATGCATTAAGAACTAGGCTGCAGATTAATTTTTCATTATATGATTTTTTTTTAACAAAAGGAATTAGAGAAAACCATTTATGTGCATTTTTTGGATTAAAAAGATCTTTCTAGCTTTTTAGTCATGCAAGCAGTTCTTGTGACTTACTTTGGCTCACATTCTTTGCAAGATCTGTTGACAGCTGGTTGCACAGCAATGCTCTGATGGGAACATTTAGGATTCAGGTGTTTAAATTTTAGAACTTCAGGTGTAGCCAATTCTGCTTACAGGGCTAAAAGTAACCAAGACTTTTATCAGTTTAATATTGTGTTTTCCTGAAGTGCGTGGACTTGTAAACCATAGGAATAATTGGCTTCACATGGAAAATGTTTCCTTTCCTCCATTTTTAGTTCTATTTCATTACTGACTAGAACTAAGTATGTATGGTTTTATACCGTTAGAATAAAAATCTTCTGGGACAGCTTTTTGTAATACACATATTAATCGTAATGACAAACACTAATTAAATAAATAAAATGGAGAGTTGTTAAAGACATTGGACATTCTCCAAAATATATCCTTGCCTAGGCAAGAGAAGCTTTAAAAGGTATTGCTAGAACACTATGGCAACAACAAAAATGCAGCAGAATTTGATACAGCATGTCCACGGCTGATTACAGTAATACCTCTGGTTACGAACCGCCCTCCTTGTGAATGCTTACGAGCTCTGCTAACCCGGAAGTAGATGCTCCTGGTTGCGAACTTTGCCCTGGGATGCAAGCGGAAATCGCGTGCCAGAGGTGCGGGCACAGAGGGAGGCCCCATTAGCGAAAGCGCGCCTCAGGTTAATAACGGTTTCGAGTTGAGAACGGACCTCTGGAACGAATTAAGTTCGTAACCAGAGGTACCACTGTACAGTAAAAGGGAACACTGTCTTGATCCTAAGAACAGTTGCTTGAAATGCTATGAAACCATTATTTCGAGTGTGATGTTTTGAATTGCTTGACCACACAAGTCACTGCAAAAGACTAGGCCGCAGGAGGTACACATGAAAGGAACCCTTGTGCATCCTTAGAGGTACAGTTTCGTGATAGTATTATACCACTACTTCACCACTGTGTTTGCTTGGTCCCAGGGCTGTTATCCTGAGAACACTTTGCATTGGCAGAATCCCAATGTGATACAAGGTTATTAAGGTGTACTCATAAGAATTTCACCATTATCAAGTGGAAATAGCAAATAATAGTCCGTAAGATTAAAAAAAAAAACACAGAGAAAGGCCAAGCAGATCAAAATGATACTATGGCATTAACTACAAAATGTATTTTTTTTTAAATTAAATATATATATAACAAGAAACAAGTGTTTTCCTGCTTTTGTTGTTCAGTTGCTCAGTGTTACATATTTAATCAGTTCAAGTATTCAGCATCACTGATGATATATTACTGTGCTTAAAGCCAGATCCCTGGGTGACAGATCAGAATGAAAGGTCAAAGAGCTCTACTATTCAAAGCATTACAGTTCAACCACTTATAAATCACTGGCTGTGTGTATAGATAATTAGGTCTATTAGTGCTGTGCAGCTGAAAAGCTTTTCCGTTGCATGAGTTGCTAAGGGTTTGCCCCTCAAATAACAGTGGGATTATTTACCATGGAAGCCTCCACATGCACACATATGTCTCCACATCAGAAGCGGAAGTGGCTCTACTCGTGTGCACACAGAGAGGAGCAACATTCTTCCAGTGGCAATCCCCTGTGCCTCATGGAACTTAACCTTGGAAAAAAGCATGTGAGGGATTGCAGCTGAGAGGGAAAGTGGAAATGCTTCCTAGCAGCAACTGTATGTGCTGGTTAGATACAAACAGATGATGGTCAATACATGGCAAATGTATCTTTCCGTCAACTCACTGGCTCAGTGCATACAACACATACAACCACAGTTAGAAGTGAAGTCACGCACAGGTGGAGGGAAGACGCAGGGCAAGAAATAATAAATGGATAAATGTTGGTACATAATGAAATGGGAAAATGTGAATTTATAAATATAATGTATATGTATCATTATGTAAAGATTTTATATATGTATTGCAACATTAATAATAAATAAATAGAAAGAGGGGGAAAAGAAAGAAGTGCAAGCCATGATGTGATGCTTTAATCTGTGTTAAGTTCCAAGTGTGCACACTAATTTGGATTGAGTAGGAAATGGAAATCCTAGTTAGGGAGGGACAAAGCAGGTCAATTTCTGTTTCTCTCAGATTCTCATTTTTCCAGTCTTAAGTCCAGTTCTCCAGATTTCCTCATTAGCTTCAAATTTTTTTAAAAAAAAAACTTTTAATGAAAATTTCTCAGCATTTTTGCAAGAAGTTTTTTTTACTATGCATCTTTATATATGCATTTCCCCATAATATAATGCATTTTTAAAAATAAATCATTAATATATTGTTGCATGCTGCCCCAATCTCCAAGTGGTGAGAGATTCCAGGGGCTTATCTAGGGTTTGGTTTCCTCAGAATGAGGGACAGCAGAGACTGTGGTCTTTCTTCTCCCATAGCCACAACCTTGGATTCAAGCAGAAATTAGGCATGGCTCTGTCAGCTGCCCAGCCTGCAGCTTCTAGTTCACACACACAACTCAACTCTTTCATTCGAACTAACAGACGTTTGAGGGATTAGAGTCCCCCCATTTGTCCTTTGGCACAGAGCCACTTCCTTTGTTACCTTAATGGCCCATACTTGGGCCATTACCAATAAACTTACTTGGCAATTTGAATCCCTGCTGGGTCCAGAAACTGGACAGACATACAGCCTATCCCCACCCCTCAAACTCACAATGCTGTGCATTTATTTGCACACTGTAGCATACACGTTTTTGTGTATATGGCTGGAGAGATGCATTGCAAAATTTAAAGAAGTACAAATTGTCCTTGCTGAAGAATGAAGGCTCAAAGGAGGATTCTGTGTAATGTTCAGACTGCTGCAGTACATATGCAAATCACTAGCTTACGGCACTTCAGGCAACACACATAATTGATTTCAGCAACAAATATCTAACTCCCAGAGTTTTAGATGTTGATCCAGCACTGAAACACACCCTTGCTATCCCATATAGAGAAATGGGGCAGGTTCAACTTAGTGCAGCAAGTCTTACTACACTTTCTCACTATGCCTAGTAGGTGGAACCATCTGTTCTCTCCTTCTCTGTACCTCTTGGTGTCTCTGCCCCCTGAGAAATGGGTGAGCATCTGACAGCACCAAGGCAGGTGGCACAACAGGCACCAAAACGCTGATGGCTGTGAAGAGGAAGATGGGGATGGAGAAGGAGGTGGGGTTCATGGCTCTCATCATGGAGTCAGGTAAGGTGAGAGACCAAGTTGAAGGGACTCTCCCCCCCCCAAAAAAAATCCTCACTATAAAGTTGCTCCAATTCCAGCAGATCTCTGGTCCCTGCTGGAGCCTTCCCCTGGGTCCTCAGCAAACTCTGCACCCCCATTCCACATCATTCGAACTCGGCCAGCCCACAACACAAATGACACAAATTTGGAAGGATTGTTGTGTTTCAGTTTGCATATTGTTTTAGAAATTGGGCAAATTTGCCTTTGAATGCAAACTGAATCAAATTTCTCCACCACCCCAAAATCCTGAGCACACTTGGGATTAGTTAACAAAAATGTGAAATGGAAGAGACTGGTACAGAAAACACCCGAACAAGGAGAGCAGAAACTGCAACTGGTTATTCAGACTTGGCAGCAATCCATTAGGTGCCACATGATCTATGATCAGATAATCTGGAAGTGAATAATCCCACAGTGCTAGAGTAAATTGCACAGACTGGCTATGTATACCCACTTATTCTCATCACATGCTCCTTTTCTCGCTTCAGTATGGATTTTCGTCCTTACTAATGAAGTCTCCGCCCCATCCGAACTTCCCAGTTTAAATGTCACTACAGACCCCAGCTGCTTGTATCGCAACCGACAAACTACTCAGAGATAGTTCCATTGAAGCTGATTGCATTGCATGAGATCACAGACAAAAACTGCTATCAAACAGCTGACACCCCAATGCATAACCACTACTGCTAGACTTCTCATGTTGCTACTTCCAAGTAAGAATGCAAACTTGGAAAGCTTAAAGGATGCAATCTGATTTTAGAATTTTGATGCTAATTTTTGGCACCTAAACAAAAACAGAGACTATGAGACCAAGTGATCTGAGTTTGGTCAGCTAGCTTCTGTAGATATTGCGCCATGCATGCCTCTCATCCAGTGGAATCCTGTACATGCCTACTCAAAAGTAAGCCTCCCTGAGTTGAATTCCTGGTAAATGAAAATAGCTTTGCAGCCTGTTTCTCTCCCCTTGACTACAGCTGCCCCTCTCACTGCAATATTATTATTCCACATTCCAAAGTGCCTCTCAGCCACAAGTATGTTTACAATTCTTATCTCATTTATCCCTTCCTTCACTTTAATTTAAACTGAGATTTGCCCTAGACCACCCAGCGAGCTGAGATGGAACATAAAACCACTACACATCGTCACACACAGCCTGCTGCTGCCACAAATGCAAGCTGATGTCGATTACCCAGCACCACAATCCTAAAACACTTCTAACTTGCAAGCTGTCGCAGTTATTTCCATGGAACTTTCTTCAATCCAAGTAATGCTGCTGCAGTCCTAGGCAGGCTGACTTGGGACCGCAAATGCCACTTAATATCGTGGGAGATGCTTCTCAAAAAGTATAACTAGGATAAGGCTGCACCTGCTCTTTGAATCACAGCCTAAAAGCTGCAGTCCCCCAATCACTGGTTTAGAAACATTATCACACAGCAGAAGTGGCAAATCCGTGAGATCCCTAAGGAATGAAGTAGATTATGGATCTTTTATCAGCCTGTTATTCCCAGGCTATTTGTGCTCTCCTCCTGCCTCTCAGAGTACTGCTCTTTATCCTTTCCACCCTCCATTTAGGAGCTCAGCCCACCCTTGAAAGTTGACATTATCTCCCCTTCCACCTGTTTTAGGGCTTTAATTTCAGCAGAGATCCCATCCTGGGTCCCTATATTCACCGACAGAGTCACTTCTGCCAAACCAGCGTCAGGGCATGAAAGCAGGGCCTCTGAGCATCTGCAGAGTGCACTGTCCACACTGCTGGCTATCCGCAGCTAGGCACCCCCACCACCTCCTTCCCCTACACTTTCGGCTTTCCGGGAAGAGTTCAGCGTTGCAGTTTCTCCCGCATCACACAGTCAGGGCTGCGACCCTTTTTTTCTCCACTTACCAGAGAGGCAGATCCCCCGGGCAGTGGCAGCAGAGTCTTTCCTCTTTGGAGCTGGGGAGCTTTTTCTGATCCTTCCAGGTGCCGCGCCCCTGCCGGCGGCTCCGCGCACTGCAGGACCCCACGCTCCGAAAGGCAGCAGCCGGCTGAGGCGCCGAGTCCAAACGAGCCGGTCCTGGCAGCAGCGTCGAGCCCACAGCGCCCCGCTTCCCCTCGCCTCAGCTTGGCTAAGAAGAGAAGAGAAGAACGGGGAGCGCGGGCGGGGAGGTGGTGCGCGTGGGAAAGCGCAGTGGAGGGAGGGAGGGGGGGAGCAATACGTCGCAAAGAACAAACACAAAAAGGGCTTCCCGGTGGCAAGGGAGGCGCAGGGCTGAGGGAGAAAGAGGCAGCTTCTAGTTCAGGGAGTCCCTCACACAGGCGAGGAGGAGGAGAGAGAGAGAAACAGCAGCAGCAGCGAGAGGAGGAGCAGAAGTGGCGCCGGAGAGGGCAGCGCGCGAGCCTCGCCGGCAATGCGCATGAGCCCAGCTCGGCGAGGCTCAACACCACAGGCGCTGCTGGCGGCGGCGGCCAAATGGCGAGGGGGGAGGCATTCCAGCCCAGGCTGCAGGCACCTTTCTGCCCCCCCCCGAGAGGATTCTGTCCGATTCCCTGGCCCGCAGCTTAGCCAGCCCCTGCTCTCTCTCGCCGGTGTCCTGCCTGCTTTCGTTTCCCTCTCCACTCAACGGCCCCCTCACGCTGCACCGTGTCGCCTTCGATAACGCGAGTCGCCGCGTTCAGACGTGCGCTGAGGAGGAGGAGGAGCGCTGACCCTCTCCTCAACTTTCAGTCGGGTCAACGTTCGCAATGCCCGAAGCCTTCCAGAGACGGCTGCTGTTGCTGTGGGAGGGAGGTGGGCAAATGGAGCTCGTCTGACGAGAGCGAGGCAGGTACACGCACACACACCGAAGGGATTGCCAGGTCCTCAGCCTGGCAGACGAGGGCGGCGGCGGCATTTAGTGGGTCAGTGGGGCGAGACGTCGGGGGCGTCGGGGTGACCTGCGGATAATCCAGGGTCACGTGCTTTTAGGCATTATTCTCTTTATACTGTACATTTAGGTGATTAAATAGAGCGCAACCGGGCAGTGCTGCGTCCCCGAGTGACGCGAAGTCAATGGAGATCTAGATTGCACCGTGTCTCAAGAGAACATATGGATTACTGCAGTCTACCTAAATTGCTTTTGAATTATGGTGCTGGAGGAGACTCTTGAGAGTCCCATGGACTGCAAGAAGATCAAACCTCTCCATTCTTAAGGAAATCAGCCCTGAGTGCTCACTGGAAAGACAGATCCTGAAGCTGACGCTCCAGTACTATGGCCACCTCATGAGAAGAGAAGACTCCCTGGAAAAGACCCTGATGCTGGGAAAGATGGAGGGCACAAGGAGAAGGGGACGACAGAGAATGAGATGGTTGGATGGTGTTCTTGAAGCTACTAGCATGAGTTTGATCAAACTGCGGGAGGCAGTGGAAGACAGGAGTGCTCTGGTCCATGGGGTCATGAAGAGTCGGACACGACTAAACAACAAAACAACAACAACAACCTAAATGGAAAAGGCACTGTCTGTCATTTCTCAAGTGGTGGAGAGGCCCTGTTCCCCAACTGGGAGATGGTTTAACTCACTGTGAAAAGAAAAAGTTCAAACTCTGTCCCCAGCAAGCTTTCTCGCAGTTGTGGACAAACCTCCTGATGCATTTATTTGTATTGTCATCACAAAGCACCCACCATTTTGGAAGTGTTGCAGCTATGTTAAAAACGAGTAGAGAGAGTAGAAGCAAGCAAGCATTACAGCAGTTGTTCCTTCCATAGCCTATAGCTAGGGGCCATGTTGCTCTATCTCCTTGCCATGATGGGAAGCAGAAGGTGCATCCTCCCAGAGTAATTACTACAGAGTTTCAGAATTAGCTACAGGAGGAACATGGTGGTGTCCCTGTTGATCATTGATAGGTGAGGCTGGAAAATAAGAAAATCATCAGCTCAGAGTAGCAGAGTTCAGAAGACTGATGTGCAAAAAATGTGCCTCTGCCACTAGAGGATTTCCCTTTCTTCTAGTACGTTTTTCTTCTCGGTTTCCAGTATAGTACCATGGGACTATGCCAGCCATGTTACACTGCATATTTGCTACTTGATCTTGCAGCTATCAAACAGCAGATGTGGATTTAAGAACTTGCCATGAGCCTTTCTCAAAAGTGAATTCACAAGGGTGTGAGAGAGTTATACACAGATACAATCTGTAGGCAGATGTGGGAGTGATTCCCAGACCTGCAAAATGAATCATATAAATAATGTGTAATTAATAGCCTTTAATAAGTAACATTTTAATAAAGCTGGATGGACAGTTGGATCAGCAGCCATACAACTCGGAGGGACTTAATTCTGAGTAATCATGCTAAGGATTGCTGTGTTAAACCTCTTTGGCTCTAATTCAGAAGAAAAGCCAGGCAGCAAAATGAAAGAGGCCTGTTATTTTCTAGCTTAACTGAGGCTACGATTTGAAAATGCTACTGGGCTGCTTTTTGTTGGCAAGGTATTCCAAGGTGTGCGGCTAAAAATAGAACTGGATATTTTCTTTCCCTTAGGCACTTCTGTGCATGGCAGAGAGCACCACCAGGGAGAAAATGAGCCCCCAACACTGAATGCAAAACTGCCCTGTTTCACGAGCCAACTGTCAAATGTTTGGAATTCTGCCTCAATAAAAATAATGAGTTATCTAAAGTACATGCACTTTGGTAGAATTTGTTTCAAGTTTATTACATTCCAATTTTTAAATACCTTTCCAATAAAATGCAAGCAACTATATGGAATTCAAAGAAGCCATCCATCCTGCACCCTAAAATTAATCTTGCATGCATATATGCACAATTAAAATGGTTATTGAATTTCCACATGTGTTTTCTTAAAGCAACTGCATCACTATGCTCTCCAGCATTGCAAGTCTATACATTGCAAGCATCAGAAGTAAGCCTGGTTTAGTTCAATGTGGATCACTTTCCCCCTGGTAAGTAGGCATAGGGTTGCAAATCTAATGACTTTTTTGCCTGACACTGCAACTACACCAGCAGCCGCACTGGGACTCACTTAAATGCACAAAGCTTTTCTCCAACTAGCTTTAGCTCAGCCTGCAATTTGTCACTCCCAGTGGTGTAACAGTAAATGTTGAAGTGCAGGACTCATCGTGACAGGTCCCACAGTCATATCCCCAAAGAGAATCCAAAAATGCAGACGTTTGTGTTTATCCATTATTATATCATCAACAGCAGCAGCATGTGGCATAATGCCCAACTTATTAAGATCATCATGACTGCAATCTTATGCATATAGTTTCCTGGAAGCAAGCAAGCAAAATAAATTCACCTTTGAATTGACTGCATAGGTTCAACTTGCAAAACATACTGAGATTTATCAAAAAATATTCAGCCAGATGAAATGCAAGTTCAGTTTTTTAATTAGAAATGCAAACAACCAAATGCAAACAAAACAAATGCAAGTCTTATCATTTAAACAGTGTAAAGTAGGAACGCCTTAAAAGAAAAGACATATGCAGCCTCTGCTTGCTTTTCTTACTCATTCTCCAGTTTCCTCTGTGCTCAGGGTGTAGCAGCTTTGGCCTCCAGATTTTGCTAAACTACAACACCCATTATCCTGGGCCATTGCCCAGGCTTGCTGGGATGGATAGGAGTTGTAGTTTAGCAACATCTAGAGGACCAAAGGTTCCCCACTCCTTCTCTCTGCTTCATTTTCACCTCCCTCATCTGCCAGATCAAGGAGGGTTGATCAATCATCACCCCAATGCTTCAGCAGCTGACACCATCATCTCCTCTGAAAAGCATCCCAGAGCAGTACTTTCCTGTGCCTTCCCTCCCATGACACTGGTCATTCCACTCCCTTGGGGGTTTCCCCATTGCTCCTAGATGAAAGCCTGAGAAGAAACTACACAATATAGTGGCACCTCTGCTTACAAACTTAATTCATTACGGAGGTCCATTCTTAACCTGAAACCATTCTTAACCTGAGGTACCACTTTAGCTAATGGGGCCTCCCGCTGCCGCCGCTCAGCCAGCACATGATTTCTGTTCTTATCCTGAGGTAAAGTTCTTAACCCGAGGTACTACTTCCAGGTTAGTAGAGTCTGTAACCCGAAGAGTTTGTAACCCGAGGTGTTTGTAACCCAAGGTACCACTGTACTGAGGCAGCTCGTGCATGAGAGAGAGGCTATGACAGGTTGTAGGCTCAGCTCTCTGGGTTAATCTTCAGCCTTCAGACCCCCTGGCCCTTTAACTTAGAATTAAAGACAGAGAGTTGATTGTGCTGGCTGAGATAGTGTCATTGTGGGGGAATATCCGCTGTCATTTCCCTTGGGCGTCTGGGAATCAGCCCCATGCATTCCTCACTGCTGCTTCCCAAGTAAGAAGGGAGCCCTGCATGTCCGGGGGGAAGCAAAGGCAGTGAATCACAGCAACATAGGAAGCTGCCTTATACCAAGTGAGATCATTAGCCTATCTAGCTTAGTATTGTCTACACTGGCTCTATAGGGTTTCAGGCAGGATTCTCTCCCAAGCCAGGGATTGAACCTGGCACCTTCTGCATACAAAACAGATGCTCTACCACTAAGCCACGGCCCGTCCACAATGGAAATGATGGTGGCTACACATCACAATCCATTCTTTGCCTTCCACCTTAAGGCCAAAGGATATCAGATTCATAAGATATCAGTGCTATGGCAGCTGGTAGTCCCAGCGAGAGGTGGATGGATGGAGGTGGGCAACAAGAGCAGGGTTTTTTGTATCTATCTGTTGGGGATATACTTTCCCCCTCCAGATTAATGCATTATTATATAACAAAGAATAAAAAGTTTTGGTAGCAACCTGACCTTGTAAATAGGTATATGCACACTTCACTATACTGCCAATTCAATCTGACTGTTCCTGGCAATAAAGTTTAAAGAGCTTTGTTTCAGGATCAGTGCCTTAATTAGCCCTAGGGCTCTTATAACACAAAGAAAAGCAGGAGAGAAACAGCCGTTACAAGTTTTTATCAGGGTGATAAATGATACCGACTAATTGAAAAGAAATAAGGAAACAAAGATGTACCCTATCAGGCTTATATGATGCTGAAAAGTTAATGTGGCAAATCTGAAAGGAGCGATCATTGAAATACCCTAAAGGAGAAGATAGGTCCTGTTTTAAATGCACGTTTCAAACAATGTTGTAAGTTAGAAAAATCTTTATCACTTCTAGTGTAATTAAGTTGCTTCTTATTGGCTTCTCAGTGCTTTTTTATTTTTTAGACACAGGATTTTGGTGATGTCCCACATGCCACTTCCTTGTCACATCTGAACAGACAAGAAAATGTATAATGTATGTATGTATTTATTTTTAAGTTTCTAGATGTCAATGGCTCGGGGCACTAAGAAGCAAGCAAAATATATCTTCTTTGCAGGCATAGAGAGAAGTTAGACATAGCTGCTAATGCCCTGCATTTTGGATCAACACAACTACCAAATGCCAGCACAAATAAAAAGCTCTTGAGGTTCTTTGAAATAAATAATGGCAGATCTATTGGTTGAATCATGGGAGGAGAAGCTGTGGAATGCAATTCATTGGCAATGGAGTAGTCTGGATGCTCCAGTGAACAAAGGATAGCAACGTTAGACTAAACTGCAAATATGGGATCAGCCTGTCCTCTCTGCTTACCCTGACTCACTTCATACCATTGAATTATATCATTATTGCTTATAAGCAGTCTCCCTGCAGTGTGGCATAGTGATTGGACTAGGACTTGGGAGACCAGGGTTCAAATCCCTGCTGAGCCATGAAGTTCATGGGTGACCTCGGGCTAGTCACTGCCTCTCAGCCTAACCTACCACACAGGGTTGTTGTGCGGATAAATTGAGGAGGGAGAGAACCATGTACACCACCTTGAACTTGGAGAAAAAAAGTGGTAAATGGCTGCAATAAATAAATGTTATAATATGCATACAGTGGATAAAATAAAATAAATTTTCATGCTGGTGTGTTCCATTGGGCATGTGCTTCTTGCACTCATCAGATGCTCAAGGCTCTCTGTGACAATCAGTGCGCTGGAAACATGCCTGAAGTGGCAAAGTTCACCTGTATGGCATTAGCTCACATACTATTGTGTTATGTAAGGCTTTGCAAGCACTTGGCCAGCACCTCACCCTTGCCAAAATAAACAAAAACAAAAAGCCTCCCTATGAGGGAAGGTGAAATCTTTGCTTCCCAGTTCTGAGCTCTGTGGACAACTTAGGGCTAAAATAAACACTACTTGGAAGTGTGTGGGGTTTTCAAGGGTCATTACCATTGTGTCTCCCAGATGTTGCAGGATGACAGCTACCATCTCCAACATACTCTAATGGGTATTAGACTCCTCCGACATCTAGAAGATAGCACAATGGCAAGGATGGTAGTCAACTAAGTTCCATTCAGAGTAGACACAATGAAATGAATGGACCTTAATCATACTCATTACATTCAGTGGGTCTGCCCTGAGTGGGTCTACCCTTAGCTGACTCCCACCTACAGGCTACCAAATGACACAGTGCAGGGACAGATTAGTGCAGTTCTCTGAGGTTCTTTTGCTGGAAAGCGACCGACAACACGTGCTTGCTTATGAGGTTGGAAGTGTGTGTTTATATCTGTAGAAGGTGCAGAAGCCTACCATATGGCCCATCTTGCATAAAAGCTGTTCAATGTTCTTATGAATATTCTAGCAGCCCAGCTATTCTCAATTTGTGGTTAATTCCCAAACGACTTGCTAGCACAACAATGAAGTAGCACATGTGCTTCTGTCTATGCTGCAGAGGCTTATTCCAGAGCAGTGTTCTGTTTTAGCTGTTCTTCTGTGGTGGTTATGAAACATATCAAGGACTGGGACATCAGATTAAGAATTCTTTTCAGAGTTGTGGCCTGGTTTGCACATCACGCTAAGCCAAATCCATTGCTTAGCATCAACATGTAGGCTCCAGGAGAGGAAGTTGCAGCCACTTCCCCCCTCCCTAGTTGTTCTGCTGTTGAGCTAATCTAAGCCATAGTTTGGTTTAGCCTGTCATTCATACCTGGTTTTGTGGTTTAGCTCTCTCCAGCATAGCCATGGGCTGTAGCCAAGATCTGTCCTGTGGTTTACAGCTAATGGTAAATCAATTCAGTGAGGAACCAAAATCGAAAGATTTTCAAATCCCTTTGCATGAATCTGGGGAGCAAGGGTGCACATTTTGATCACATTTTTGTTTACACACAAGGAGATGTCCAATGTTCCTCTGCAGAAGAAGGGTTAATCACAGAGCTGGAAACTGGTATGTAGTGAAGGGTTATGAAATTTTCTATCAAAGTGTGGGTCTAGCAGAGCAATAGCATTCTAGCTGTCAAAAGTTCCATGATCACAATTAAGGAGTTTACTGAAAGGCGAAACCATGAGTGTTTTTTCAGTTTATGGCTTAAGTGTCTTAAGGTCTTATTTAAGCATGTTCATAGACCTAAAGATTTTTAAACCTTTGTGGCTTAGTGAAGTGATACAGGATGGAATGGTCTCCTATGCATTTTTTAAAAATTAAAAAAAGGTAAAGGAATAGGAGATCTGGGGCTTAGGACAAAAGACCAAGGGCTCATGGTCCCTAACAGAACTCCTGACAGGAAGCATTGGGGAAGAGACATCCCTTTTCTGCAGCTTCCTAAGGACAGAGTTGTATAAGTGTACTTAGAACAAGGCACTCTGTGCATGTACAGAATGGAATTCAGTTAATAAAAAACACGGGGCACCCACCTACACACACATGCCCTTAAAATCCCAGAGGCTTGAGGGACCCCTTTAAGCAGATTTTGGGGGTGCCTTTTTTGGGAGGGAGAGGAAGGTGAAGCCCCATTGTGCAAGCAAAAGTCAACTTGCATAATGTTAGATTCTTTCCAGAATAAAAGACCTTCCATCCAACATAAAGTCTGCAACTGCTTTATCTTAAAAAGGTAAAGGTACCCCTACCCATACGGGCCAGTCGTGTCCGACTCTAGGGTTATGCACTCATCTCACTTAAGAGGCCGGGAGCCAGCGCTGTCCGGAGACACTTCCAGGTCACGTGGCCAGTGTGACGAAGCTGCTCTGGCGAGCCAGCACCAGCGCAGAACAACACGGAAACGCCGTTTACCTTCCTGCTATAAAGCAGTACCTATTTATCTACTTGCACTTAAGGGTGCTTTCGAACTGCTAGGTGGGCAGGAGCTGGGGCCAAAAGACGGGAGCTCACCCCGTCACGGGGATTCGAACCACTGACCATGCGATCGGCAAGTCCTAGGCGCTGAGGTTTTACCCACAGCGCCACCCGCATCCCAATGCTTTATCTTACTGAGCTTTATACACTGTGACTAAAGGTGGCTGCATGATTGTTAATTGATTATTTATTAACAATATCCATGATGACGTTGTTGTATCTGGATGCAATTTTCCATCATCACCAAAGCCACAGAGTTCTATTATTTTTTAAAACTCTTTAAAGCAGGTGTGGAAATCCTTTGGCATTTTGGATGTTGCTGAACTATAAATCTCATCATCTCTGGCCATGGGCCATGCTTGCCAGGGCTGATGGAGTTGTAGTTTCTGCAACAACTGGAAGGTCAAAGGTTCTCCCACATCTGCTTTAAAGGTTGGTCTTTAACACATAAGTGCTCAGATACTCCTTTAAAAGTGACCAGCATGAGCATCTTGCTATTTCCAAAATCAACAAATATTTTCAAAGGTCAACAGCCTTTGCTTTCTCTAGCAAGGTTCCCACCAAATCTATTATGTCTGGACAGCTGATGCCATAATGCTACTGCTGCAAAATTAAAGCTAGAGAAATAGGGGAAAACTCTTGGCCATTTTTCTTAAAGTTCATCCATACAAGTGATTGGTGAACTCAATGGGTCTTGGCAAAGATGTGCAAGTTGTTAGGAGGGACCTGCTTCATTGTACCAGAATGAAATTGTCACTAGCAAATATATCTTATATAGTATAGCTCTCTTGCAGCCTTAACAAAGAAAAAGAACTTCAGAAAAACTGGATAGCTTCATGCAGGGCAATTCATTTCTCAAATCAATGACAAAGTGCATTATGGCTGATGTGTGCAAAATAAATTCTGCCAGACAAGACTGGCAATCTAAATGAACCAATCACTGTTGGCTCTTTGTCTTCTTTAATGCCAAGTGCTTATGGATTGCTAAATTTAGTATTTCCATTTGAAAACTGGCCTGCCTTGAGGCCAAGCCCTTCAACTGTCAAGATTTATCTCGAGAGCTTCTAGCATCAAAGTTAAGTTTCAGAGAAGCCTCGCCATTGAATGGAATACCCTAAGCAACTTGGGACCGAGTTACCTGAAGTTAAGAGAGCCCATCTTTTCATTAAACATCAGCTGTTGGGACAGCTATTTTTTACTGGTATATAAAGGTATGGGAAGCAGCCCTACTACAAAAAGTAACGTATAAATTGAGATCTTCTGGAAGTCGAAAGAGCAAAGACAAATTTCTGTCAGTCTAGGACAACTTTATTGCTTAGGAATATGATAATGATTGCCTCCCACAGCCTTTATAATGTTGTGGTTAATAGAATAAGGAGAAACTCACGGAGCTCCACAAACTTCTGTCTGTTGACTGAACAGCTCACTTCCCCTGCAAAATGAATAAAGGGTATTTGTGGTTAGCAGTGTCTTTTAATTCTTTACAGGTTTGATGTGACTCCTTTTTCTGCTAACTATACAGAATGTACTGTCTGTGCTTATTTACTAATATCATTTATTTTAAATTATTGTTGGTATTATTCTTTACTGTTCCTAATTATAAAACTTAACTATCTATATCTATATCTATATCTATATCTATATCTATATCTATATCTATATCTATATCTATATTTATATCTATCTGCTGCACCCCTCTTGTATACACCTTCTGAGGCAAGGTTTGATGACAATGGGCAAGAGGGTCCTCTCAGTGGTGGCACCTCATATCACATCCCCAAGAGATTAGCTCATCTTCCTCTTTATTTGCATATTGCCAGCAATTCCATGAAGAATTGAACGTAGGTGCTACTATTTGTGTTTTGCTGCTGTATTTAGTGCTTTAATGGTTAGATTATTTCTGTTTGTAAGCCACTTTAACCAACTCCTTTGTTGGAGGGGAAAAGCAGGGTATACATTTTTAAAATAAATAATAAACAATCCAGATCCACTAAGTTGAAAGCAGCCTACCAACTATCTCCTGTGATCTACCAGTTTCTGGGTAACACCTTGTTTTTAAAACTGTCAGAAGGGAAGCAAAAACATTAGTTTTATTAAAGTTTGATGGGCCACCACACTTGGATTGCGGTGGTATGTGGTATGCAAGCTGTAAAAGTCTGTCCTAACCTGCAGGCTGAATTATTTGAAGGCTTGTCCAGACTGGAGTTTATTGTGTGATTGTATCTGTTTGGCTTCCTATTTAACTTGCATGGTCCACATGACATCACTCTCAAACAACACCAGTTTTGCTTCTCCCCCACTGTAAATTTGGGTTAAACCAATACAGAGATAAACCAGAAAATTGGGGGGAATTGGGTTCCAAACTACTCCACTCAGGGTCAGGTTTTCTGAGTTAGTGGATCAATCTTTAGCAGTACATTGAGAACATACATAAATTTTATAAAACTACTCAGAAAAACCTAGAAACTTGAATTAGGATTTAAGTGAAAGATACAATTCTGTACACACTTAGGAATAAGTCTGTACACACTTAGGAATAAGCTGTTCGACAGTGGAATTTGCTGCCCAGGAGTGTGGTGGAGTCTCCTACTTTGGAGGTCTTTAAGCAGAGGCTTGACAACCATATGTCAGGAGTGCTCTGATGGTGTTTCCTGCTTGGCAGGGGGTTGGACTCGATGGCCCTTGTGGTCTCTTCCAACTCTATGATTCTATGATTCTATGATTCTAAGTCCACTCAACTTGGTGCAGCTTGCTTCTGCGTAGACCCACACAGGATCATGCTGCAAGGATATAATCCTATAACAAACTCACCTGAATAGAAATCTTACTGATATCAGTGTTACTTCTAAGGAAATATTTTTAGGCTATGAATATTATTGTGACGTATTAAGATAATATTTGAGAAGCTTTAAAACAAGAGATTCTGAGAGGATGAGCTCTACCTTTCCTTTCCCATTTGCCTCCCATTCCCTCAATATTTTTCTATGGAGCTATCACTGGCATCCCACTTTGTCTCAAGGATTTCATTTGTTCCTTCCCTTTATCCCTCCAAATGTTTCCTTCTTTTGACAACACCCTTTTTTCAGAGATGTTGCATGGGCTAATAAACTAAGCCTATCTATAGTTATACATTTTCTGCTGTCATTTAAGGCAAATTAAAAACAAACCACAGAATTACCTTGTGTAGAGAATGCTGAATTGCTGACAAGTTGTGTGCCTGTTTTGTTTTTGTGTCTGTTTATGTGTGTGCGTGGTTTTTGTGTTTGTTTGTGTGTGCCTTTGAACAGAGGAAAATGGCTGTGATGCGAGTCCATTATAGCAGTCTAGCCAGAATACTTGGAAACACATCAAAGTCTGCCTGAGGGGCAGATTAAAAATAGATCTTCAGAATTCCTATTTCATATTTCAATTAATGGCCCACCTGCCAAGTGAAATGAACCCAAACTGATTGTGGCCATTAATGTTCAGATGTAGCTTTCTGCTGAGAAAGAAAGCATTAAAAAGGGGAGAAAGCAGTAACGCTGCCATCTACCCCACTCCTGGGTCTCTCATTTGCTGAGCTTAAAGAGCTGGTTCTTATCAAACAATGGAAAGAAACAACCCTGCTTACAGACAGGGTAAGAGTGGGATTTTTTTTATTATCAGAGAATGATAAATAGTAATCCATTAAAACCAGACAGCCTGCTCACAAACATCTGATCTGTCAAGCAGTAAAAAAAAATGCTGGAGCAAACTTACCAATGCTCCTAGTCACCTGCTGTGCTATCTAATCACAGACTAGGTATAATTCTAAAGGGATTTGCACCCAACTATTTAAAATAGCTTTATGGTGCCCTCCAGATATTGTGGACTTGCTCCCTTTAGCTTCAGCCAGCATGGTCAATAGTCAGGGACGATGGAAGCTGTAGCACAATTGCATCTGAAAGGCATCAAGGTGGGATGGCTGTTTTAGACCCAACAGGTGGGAAAAGGCATTGCAACCTATTCTTTCCTACAGATTAAATTGGAGGCTCCATCCCCTCAAGTAGCAAAATGCCTTTTGCCTAAGTTCTTGTCAAGACAAAAGAGGGAGATGTAGCCAGATTACCTTGCCCTCTCTGTTCCTGTCCCCAAAATGACCCAGTTCAGTGGATTGCGTGTTTCTGGTCTGTAAGGTAAAGGTAAAGGGACCCCTGACCATTAGGTCCAGTCGTGACCAACTCTGGGGTTGGCAGTGCTCATCTCGCTTTATTGGCTGAGGGAGCCGGTGTACAGCTTCTGGGTCATGTGGCCAGCATGACTAAGCCGCTTCTGGTGAACCAGAGCAGCGCACGGAAACGCCGTTTACCTTCCCACCGGAGCAGTACCTATTTATCTACTTGCACTCTGAATGGGAGCTCACCCCGTCGTGGGGATTCAAACCACTGACCTTCTGATCAGCAAGTCCTAGGCTCTGTGGTTTAACCCACAGCGCTACCCGCGTATGTCTACATATTTTCACAGCTCAGCTTACGTATACACACTCGGCTTCAAAGTTCACAATGACATAGGAACTGGCAGAAATGACTGGCAGAATCCGAGACCAGGGAGAAGAGTTGGTGGAAGAAGATTGGAAAAAGTTTAAAGACTATTTACAGAAATATTGTAAAATTAATGAATGTTAGAATGATGTTGGATAGAAACTAAGTGGTTTATAGCTGTAATGTTATAAGGGAATATGAGAAAATGGATTATTAATAGGTAAAAATTCAATGTTACAATATTTTAAGATTGAAGACCAGGATAAACAAAGAGGGGAGGGATTTGCTGAACTAACTAACTGAACTGGAATACAGAAAAGGGAGGCGTGAGGAGGTCCGGGAAATAAGCAAATGAAAGATAAGTCATTGAAAGAGCGAATTGTTTTTAACTATTTTTATTTTGTATTTTTCTTTTTTCTTTTTAAATTTTGTAATATTTTGAAAATCTCAATAAATATATTTTTTAAAAAAAGTTCACAATGACATAATGACCTTCTTTCATAGAAATAAAGTATTTAAATGTATCTAAGGAACAGGGACACTAAATATGGTGATTGGATTGCTTAAAAACAGTCTAACTGAGGGTTTTATTGTTTTGATGCCATTACTGGTAAATTTTAAAGGTTAGGTGCAGCTTTAGTCATGCTTACTTAATCCACTGAAATTTACTGGGTTTACTCAGCCAGGTTGTGTATCTTCAGCAATGACCAGTACAGTGGTGCCTCGCAAGACGAAATTAATTCGTTCCGCGAGTTTTTTCGTCTGGCGAATTTTTCGTCTTGCGAAGCACGGTGTCGGAAGTTTTGGAAAAGCTTCAAAAATTACCAAAAACCTCAAAAAAGGCTACCACACCGCATTCTATGAGTTGCTCCTCGAAGTCAAGTCGCAACTGTATTAACGGTGTTAAGAAAAAGGAAACAAACTTGCAAGATGTTTTCATCTTGCAAAGCAAGCCCATAGGGAAATTCGTCTTGTGAAGCAGCTCAAAAACCGCAAAACCCTTTCGTCTAGCGAGTTTTTCGTCTTGCGAGGCATTCGTCTTGCGGGGCACCACTGTAGAGGAATGACCACCTAGAGAAGCTCAGAAAGAAGAAATGCCATGGTACATTTGCATCAGCACAACCATACTCCTTCATCTGTCCAAGCTTTTTCAGTCTCTACAGCCACAGCAGGTGCTGTAACTCCCCAATGGCTTGACTTCACCCCTGAAGGCACACTCTTCATCTCCTGAGACAGACTGATGCCAACAGCAATTCTAATCATGACTTAGTCTCAAGCCTACCCCAAAGCTGTCTGATTTTTACTTTCATGAGTCATCTTGAATGTTTTTCCTTTTTTGGAAATACAGAAATGAAAGAATGAAAATAATACTTTTAAAGGAACAAAAAAAACTAGTGTCAAGGCTTTCTACTGGAATCCCAAGCAAAGAAGATAGCGGTAGTCTTTTAAAACTGAGAATGTCTATATGGATTTGCAAAGCTCTATGAAAACAAATTATGAAAATGCAATTTTAATTTGTGTTTTTTTAAAAAGTAAATAAATAAATAAATAAATACACCCAGTATTAACACCTAGCTAACCTTTTCCTTCAAATAAATAAAAACTAGTTTTGCCTATCACTTTGGGGGGGAGGAGAGAGAAAGAAAAGCTCAACAACTTTTGTGTCCGGATCTTCACTTTTTGAAGTGAAGTGATCATTCTGGCAAGATCTCGTGAGATCTTGTTGCGTTTTCACAAGGTATCACTGGAAGCTGCCACCACCACTGCTTTTCCAGCAGCAGCAGCAGCAGCAGCAGAAGAAGAAGAAGAAGAAGAAGAAGAAGAAGAAGAAGAAGAAGAAGGGGCAAACAGCGCGCCTGCAGGAGAGCTGCCCGTGGGATTCTGCCACCCAAGGCAGCTGCATCAGTTTGTCTCATGGGCAGGCATGGTGATAAGGTTTGTGGCTTCAGCACACCTGTCAAATCCTCATTCTACTTAGGATACATTCTTCTTTAGTGACTAGACAGAAATTCCATGTTGCCCCAGCATGTTATCTGACCATGTCCTAAAAGGGGTAGTAGTCACACTTCTAACCAGGACCAATGTCACTCAGTGGAATAAAGCATTGCCTGTGATGTTCAGCAGGCCCAGTCGAAACACACTGGGTTCAAATACTATGTAGACTCTAACCTTAGGGCAGCTCCACAGCAATATGTTCGGATGGCAACTGTGTGGTTCCAGGCATGTGACACCACACCCTTGTGAAGGTTCTGGGTCTGATCAGTGCCTTGAGGGTGGCAAATTGGCCACTCCATGTATTCCCCCTTCAGTTCTGTCGAAGAAACACAGGCTTTGAATGAAAGAAATAAACATGTCCCTAGTTTGATACACAGGGAAGCGGGTGGCGCTGTGGTCTAAACCACAGAGCCTAGGGCTTGTCGATCATAAGGTCAGCAGTTCGACAGTGAGCTCCTGTTGTTCGGTCCCAGCTCCTGCCAACCTAGCAGTTCAAAAGCATGCTAGTGCAAGTAGATAAATAGGTACTGCTCCGACGGGAAGGTAAACGGCATTTCCGTGTGCCGCTTTGGTTCACTAGAAGCATCTTAGTCATGCTGGCCACATGACCCAGAAGCTGTCTGCAGACAAACACCGGCTCCCTTGGCCTATAAAGCGAGATGAGCACCACAACCCCAGAGTCGTCTGCGACTGGACCTAACGGTCAGGGGTACCTTTACCTTTACCTTTAGTTCCATACACACGAGTGCTTAATAATACATATGCATATGTCCTTTGTCACACTTTATGTGTTTGCTGCAAGAAACACTTCTCCACTGTTGGGAAGACAGCAGATGTGTTTGTTGCATAATGGGTGGCCGTTGCTCTCCTCAGCCTGGCTTGCGCATAAAGATAAATCACAGTCAGAAATAAACAGTCACTTCCCACAATTGGTGCACATTGATCCAATGCCCTGCCCTGCCTCCAGGAGAAACGAACGAGGAGTGTTACCTGTCAGCTGGTGCTCATGCTCTCTTCCTCTCTTCAACAAACCACAAGAGCAAGCCAGCAAGGTTTGTTCTTGGCTTTAACTGTTTGTGGTTGTCTGGGAGGAACAAGCCACCAAGACTGCTCTGCACGTGATGATAAATCTGGCATTCTGGCAGACAGCACAGACAAAAGACAGCACGTCTTCACGCAGTAGACCTGCTGCCACTAGAGGCAGTGATGGCCGCCATGTTGGATGGCTTTAACAGAGGTTTAGACAAATTTATGGTTCAGGTGATCAGTGGCTGCTGTGTTTGGTGGCTATATGCTGTCAGAGGCTGTATGCTTCTGAATACCAGCTGATGGGAAACATAGGAGGTGAGAGTGCTATTGTGCTCAGATCCTGACTGTAGGGTTCCCATAGGCTTCTTGTTGTCTACTGTGAGAGCAGAGTGCTAAATGGGCCATTGACCTGGTCCAGCAGGCTCTCCGTATGTTTCTTCAGGAGACCTTTTGGGTCTGTAGTGCAGTCACTTCACTTTGCCTAATAGTAGGGCTGGTCCTAGCAGAGCAGGAGCAATTGAGAAGCATACACACTGCTCATTAACAGTACGTCACGGTTTATTTCTGAGCACGGCTTACTGCTCAAAAGGCCACTGTGTGATCTTCAGCAAGTCATGCACTCTCAATCTTCCCCTCCCTATTTGCAGTATGGGAATAATATAAGTGATCTGCCACATGAGTTTGCCGTGAAGGCGACAGCACTAAAAAGACCGAAAAGCACTTTGCATGTCTTAATATGCTTATTTCAAAATGTATATCCTTTCTCATCTCATCATGCCTAAGCAGCTTACAAAACATTAAAACAGAAAATGCTATAGAGAAATAATTAGTACTAATTAGCCACCTGCCAGTGAATAAGCCTGTGAAAGAAAAAAAATCTTGGCAAGCTGTACATTTTTTTTTGGAAGAATATTCTATTTTTGGTGTGCATGGCAAATAAAATACTTTAAAGGACCCAGTTTGCATACATAATTGTGTGGTAGTAAGGCTCTAAACTTACAAGGAGAAATTTGAGGACTTTTTTATACGGCAAGCATTGTTGTGCACTATCAGAGCCCATGAAATACAAGCCATTAAATGTTATTAAGGATCAGCCTGAATAATGAGTCTAGGCTTACATTAGAGCCTCTCCTAAATGCATAGGCTATGATTACTCTTACATTTAAAAATATTTTTTCTAATCTAATGTATTGATAATCTTCAAACTGGCAAAGAAAAGATCTCAGCAAGGATTAGGATGCAATGTTTGAAGGAACACTGGTGGTCACAGTGACTAGAGGCCAAGGAGGATAGAATTATGAACTTGTTAGCCTATTAGAGGAAATACATTATATTGCTGGCTAGCAACCTCTACATCTTCAGGAAACCCTTCTACACTGAACCACTGCATAGCTATAGTGTAACTCTTGCACGTTGCAGGAAAATTCTGGTGCATGTTCCAAGGTGTGCAGAGTTCATTTGACACCCTGATGAGGTGCACTGGACCTTATTTTTGCCATACATTAACTAAAGGTTGAACCTTAAAACATGCACAACCAGAAATGGCTTGCCAGATGGGTCAGAGTATGGTAATATAGGAAGCTGACTTATACTGAGACCCTTGAGCTATCTAGTTCAGTATTGTTGACACTGACATATAGTGGCTCTCCAGGGTTTCAGACCTAGTGTCTTTCTCTGTCTTACCTGGAGATGCCAAGGATGACTTTGGAACCTTCTACATGCAAAGCTAATGCTCTGTTCCTGAGCTATGGTTCCCTTCCCAACAGGTGGATTGCTGTTCCATACCAGGAGAGGGAAACAGTGAGGAGGTTGGCACAGTGCAAACACACTGGCAGAGCCAATCTGGCACCTAGATTGGGATGGAGGAACTTTTTCAGCCTGGTAGGCCAAGTTCCTTATCTCCACAAGCTCCATTGACCAAGTTGGGTGTTTGCAAGATGTGACTTCCACTGCTTGCAGGGAGTCCATTCTGTGCAGAAAAAGAAACATACAAGTTGTACAAGAAAGAAGCTATTTTTTTGCCATGGTTCATTGAATTAAGATGCAAATGCAGCCTGTAGATCATGCTCTGTTAGGCATATAGGATAGTGTGTCTAGAAGAAAACCGCTGATTATCCAGGTTTACCACCAACGTTCCATTCACATAAATTGAATTTCAAGAAGTACATAGCAAATATTCTGAGGTTTCAAACAATCAAACACCAGACTAGGAAATGACAGAGGCTCCACAATTCAAACACAATTTTCAGTATCTCGGAGCATTTGAGATCATTAAGTAGTCTCTCCCTTTATTTGGGAGCCATTGTGAAGATCAATCTCATTGTCAGTTAATTGCTACACTGTTTGGTGCCTGTACTCACACCATATGGAAAGCCCCATTTAAATATGCAAAGAAATGCTATAAATAAGTCAAAGCTGTTGTTAAATGGGGTCTCAAGCTGCAGCCAAGGCAGCATAAAGAAAGGGTGGGGAAAGGAAGCAATTTCTTTCAAGATCAGATGCTTTAAATACCCAGTTTCTCTTCTGCAAATAGAACAGCACTAACCACTTGGAACGGAAACGTTTTTGACTGCTGATTAGTAATAATGAAACCCTAAAAGTTGCCTTTTCATAGCAATCAGTATTATAAGTGGCATTGCAGCAGGAAGCGCCAATGCTCTAGTATCAGTGCTTTTTGCAGCGCATAACAAAGGTACATTTGCAGGAGTGTCATTCCTTGGTCCTCTCAGCCCATTAGAGATGCAGGAACCCTGTAACCAACCTTACATAAGGGACAACCTGTGGTTCTAGCATGGGTACTCCAGCATTTGTATGCTGCTCTGCAACCCAGGAATGTGTACCAAAATATGTATATCAGGCAGAGGGAGGAGAAATGGGTAACTTCAGAGTTGGGGTTCTACAGAAGCCTATACAGTGGTACCTTGGGTTACATACGCTTCAGGTTACATACGCTTCAGGTTACAGACTCCGCTAACCCAGAAATATTACCTCGGGTTAAGAACTTTGCTTCAGGATGAGAACAGAAATCGTGCTCTGGCAGCGCTGCGGCAGCAGGAGGCCCCATTAGCTAAAGTGGTGCTTCAGGTTAAGAACAGTTTCAGGTTAAGTACGGACCTCCGGAATGAATTAAGTTCTTAACCTGAGGTACCACTGTAATACTCTTTTCAGACAGTGCACAGTCACTTTTTATATCAGCTAATGGAATGCAACATCTTTTTTGAACTGTACAGGTAGAACTGCACATTTACGCCTGCTTGCACATTAAAATGGACTGGACTTTCTCTGAAGTGAACCTGTCCACATACATTGAGGAGAGACAGAAGTAAATCAAGAACATTTTGAGTTCCGTAACATTTATGATAAATTAGAAAACATTTCCTACAGTTATCTTATTTTTCCTTGCTGGTGTGCACACAGGTGGAGAAATATAATCGCCTCTATATATTGTTACTTCCTTATTTCGTAATTTTCAAACAGCCTAAGGGCTGTGTGATTAAAATGCAGCTAACCTCAATAGTGCACTTAGCTCACTTTTGACTCTGAAATTAATAAGTTTTATTCAGTGTTAGCCCTACCTAGAGCAGACTCAATAAAATTAATGGGCATGACTAAATTAGGTGCATTGATTTAAATGGGTCTGCTCTCAGAAAAACTTAGCTGGGTGCATCCCAATTGTTCTTCCCAGCAGATAGTAATGTGTATTATTTAACTCACTTAAATGTGTGATATACAACATTTGAAGGACTCCTCCACATTATATTGAGTGGGGCCAAAGACTTCTGCCCTAAAGTTCTGTCCTGATGGCCAATATTGTCAATTGTTCTCAGTTATACAAACTTTCTCATATCTTAAGGAAATGTAGCTTGAGGACTATTCTCTCCCTCCCTCCTTCCCTCCCTCCAACAGATTGGTTTTTGGCAGACATTTGAAAAATGCTTCTGCCAAACTCTCTCGTTGGCAGATGGTAACAGCTGGGTTGTGACTGACTTGGAAAAAGTGCTAAAAGAGCTCTTCTCAAGGGCCCATTGTGCTCTCCCAATGGCTGTTTCTTGCTTGGGACATCTCATTGTATCAATGCATAATTTACTCATGCAACTTGCAAGGGGTGGAGACAGCGAGAGTGGAAAGGCCTTCATTTGTTATAATTTGGGAGTTAAACTGAAGTTCTCTAAATGCATCCTATGGGAACAGATTCTATTTCTTTAAAATAACATGGAAAAGCCACCATGATGCAGGGACAGTTAGTTATTATTGGGGACCTGGGTCTGACTTGTGAGAATGAACACCTTACTCTGAAAGTGATCAGAGCAGTTAGCAGTTATGAAAACTGTACTGTCATGGCTTCGTGAAATTATTTTCAAAAACCACCTTGTTCCAGGTTTCACCTTTACAGAACTGGTGATCAAAGGGCAGCAATGAATTAAAACATCTTTATAGACGGATCACTTTTAGGTGCTATAGTGCTTGTCTTTTAGAACATACGGCTTTTAGCATATGGTGGCGAGGACAGCCATCGACCCATAAAAGCATTTCACTTCAGCATTAAGATTAATTTTCAGCATACGCGCAATATAGACTCTGGCCTTATATTTAAATACCACAAACTTGTTGTGGATCAAGTATGATCACATCAGATTTAAACTGCAGGACTTTGTTGATTCTTCAAGACGTCACTTCTGTATGTGAGCATCAGCCTGCTAAGATGAAGGCATCAGCCTTCATAAGATGAGGGCACCTAAGATGAGGTCACTTGGCTTGGTGCATTTTTAAGAAGGTTGCTCTTCACCTTCCCTTCTCAGCTAGGTAACTCCTAAATTATATCGAAATACCAGTGTGATCACCCTAAAACTGCACCTGTATGGTAACATGATGTGTCTTAAAAACAAGGGAATAGAATAGTTCAGTTGGTTAGAGTGCGGTGCTGATAATGTCCAGGTTGTAGGTTTGACCCCCATATTGGCCAGCTGCATATTCCTGTATTGCAGGGGTTGGATTAGTCAGGCTTCCTCAACCTCGGCCCTCCAGATGTTTTGAGACTACAATTCCCATCATCCCTGACCACTGGTCCTGCTAGCTAGGGATCATGGGAGTTGTAGGCCAAAAACATCTGGAAGGCCGAGGTAGAGGAAGCCTGGATTAAATGATCCTCAGTGTCCCTTCCCACTCTACAATACTATGATTCCAGAAGATTTAGAACGATTTTAAATCTTATACTTCGAAATCTTTGTTGAAAACACTCTGTTTAAAAACTCACCCTAAAGTGTTAACCCTCAAGAAGCAAGGCCAGCCTTTGTCTGCAGACAGCCTGTCATACCATACTGGGCAGATCTGAAATCTATTTAATCCCAAGGGAGAGAAAAGAGGATTTAACCTAAAAACAACTAAATACTACAACTTTGATATTAAAAAATGGTTAACTGCTTCACTGCTGATCCAGAGAAGCATGACTTGAAGTCACAGGGTGCTGCTCTACTGCTGAAGCAAAGCAGGTCAGGCTTTGAAAGTTGTCTGGATAGAAGCAGGATCTCTTGGAAACCATCTGTGAGCTGCTCTGGGCTCTTCCTGAGGAATGTGGGGAAAGTGTCACAAAATACTGATCCAAACTGCATTACAAGTTCAAGTTGCAAAATCAGGGATTTCCCACCTTGCCCCAAGCCATAGCATCTGTCATCTTTGAGTGGTGGCTACATCAGGACTGAAACCCTTCTAGCCCAGCAGCCTGGACTGGTAGTCTAATAAACAGGATGCAATAGGATAGCAGAACTGAAGTCTAGTAAGAAATAGCAGAGCTGTTCTATTTCTCTGAATCCTGTTTGTAGAAGACAAATGCATCATCTTCCTAACATAGGAAGCCGCTTCTTCACAGAGACAGACAGTTGGTCTATGTACCCTGAGCAGCAGGAACTCTCTTGGATTTCAGAGAGGGTCTATCCAAGCTCTACCTGGAGATGCTAGGGATTGAACCTGGGACCTTCTGCATGCAAAGCAGATGTTCTACCATTGAGCTAAGGTCTTCGCCTTCCTACAGCTGCTGAAGATGCAAGCTGTCATTGTTTACTACACTAACAGTATTTCCCTCATAGATTACTAATTGAACCTTTTTCTAAGAAGGTAGCAATTTATCTAAAATCTCTTTCTTTCTTTCTTTCTTTCTTTCTTTCTTTCTTTCTTTCTTTCTTTCTTTCCTCCTTCCTACCTACCTACCTACCTACCTACCCACCTACCTACATTGGAAAATGCCCATGACAGATTTCAGATGAGGAAGAACATCTTTCCAAAAGCATAAGCCAGGAATAACTTTATCTGTGTCTGACTGTTGTTCAAGACACTAAGCAACATAGCTGAGATTAAGATTTGACCTTGGGGTATTAAACTGAACATAGCATTAACTTGCTTTATTCCAAGAAATCTATTCTTGATAATTGTCCAAAAGAACAGTACAAAGGAGGGATGTAATAATCACCCTTCCCTTCATTACTGTTCAGCAAGCTCCAACATCTGCCAGCTAGGGATTTGTCATTATCCAGACAGCAACTGGGATTTCTCCATTTGCCACTGTCCATATTCTCTCCAGGCCTCTAATTTAGCCATTGGGAGGCTCTCTCATTGGGAGGCAGTTTCTCCTTTTTGGGAGATAACCTTGAACTGCATAAATCTTGACCCAAATAATTCTGCTCTGAAATATGCACTGGGTTTATTTAACAGCCTCTTGGGGGTTTCCTCTCCCAGTTTCAGTCGATGGTTTCTTGCTTTTAATCTACTTGGAATTTTTTTCATATCCCGAAACCTACCTCTTTGGGCAAAGATGGATAAATACAGAATGACAGCCTGCCTGGTTTCGACGCAGCTCCCTTTCAACCACAGCTGCACAAGACACTTATGCCATCCTGCTCAAGCACCAGATGAGAAAAAGAAGATCTGCACTGGCCATCTATGCAGATCGCATGAGAGTTTGATTTAATTACAGGTTGTGATGTAATTAAGTACATGAAGCTCAGGAACAGATGGTATCAGGAAAGGATCACAGAACAGACTCACGGCTTCCCAGCAGCAATTTTTGTTCAAGTGTGCTTATTATCAGGAGCAATAATGGAGATGGAGAATAGTCTACATACAATGGTTTCAATACCAGTTAGTCTTGTGACTCACTTCCCATAGATTAAATCAAAAATTCGTAGGTAGTAAACAAAAGGTAGCCAGAACCCTTTTTCTACTAGAAACAATTGAGCAAAGCATCCAGCTTCATCATGAGATGACAAGCAAATTCCATTTCATTCAAAGTAAGCGTGCACAGGATAAATTTAGTTGATTTTAATTGTACTGGAACACAGCCCTAACCACTCTACTATTGGTGGTGGAGATGGGGCTTAGGTTGGTGAATGGTAGTTCACTTTTCCATTGACCAGCAGAGAAGACTACCCTGAGATTCATCCTGGCAGGTAGGAAGCCACTGTCAGCTGGTAGCCACTGCTAGTAGCCAGGAGAAAGTCCTGAAATGGACTGCTTTGGGGCAGGGGGACAAGAAACATGGGTTCCACTAGATCCAAAGCCCTGTGGGGCTAAATTTTCAGGGCATTCAGGCAGGCCATCATGGAGCTAACACAATAGGGGGGGAAGCCCCAACAACTCTACCTTCTTCCCTAGCCAGCACCAGCAAAAGGGCTTGGGATGCAGTGGCCAATCTGTAGCTTTGCCCTGTTCCTCCAGGTTAGGGTTAGGTTTGCTGTACTCATCATGATCAGCCTTTGCTGGATTGTGTCTACTGTGTGCAATCTAGAGGAAGTGCACCATACAGCCTCTTTGTGCAGCACTGAAATTAATGGGAATTAAGCACGATACAATATTTAATCGCCTTTGAATCCCTCCCAATGGTTGCAAGTGTGCATAATTTTAGAGCGTACTCACTATTCTAGGCCACGTTAAATACTCAACCAGGCACATGAATTAGTATTGATTAACTCCAGAGCTTCTTTTCAGCCAATGCTGCAGAACTTAGCATCAGTGTATGGCAGTGGGGTGGCCTGCTTGACAGAGGACAACCCTCTCTTTGAAGCACTGTCCAATATAAAAATAAAGAAGCATAAGGAGAGAGAGAACAGGAGCCTTAAAGTTGCCCATCAATGGTTAGCACCTAGACAACAGACTGAGCACACACCTAGATGATGTGGTATGATATACTGTCTTCCTACTTAACATTATAGTACTTATTTCTAAATTTACACCTTTACTTATACAAATCTGTATCCTCTTTTGTCCTCATCCCCTTTTTTGTTGATGTATTTTCTCTTTTTGGGGAGATGTGTAAGTGACCACTAAATTAACGGCTGGTTGCATGCCACAGATATGTAAAGCAATACAGTCATCCCTCGGGTTACAGATGCTTCAGGTTGCATTTTTTTGGGGGGTTATGGGCCGCCGAAACCCAGAAGTATGAGAATGGGTTACTTCCAGGTTTTGGCGGTCGCACATGTGCAGAAGCATTAAATCGCGCTTTGTGCATGTGCAGAAGCGCAGGGTTGCAACCCGCACATGCACAGATGCACAGCTGCGGGTTGTGAATGCTGTGGGTTGCAAACGTGCATCCCGCACGGATCACGTTCGCAACCCGAGCGTCCACTGTAATCAAAAGGGTGATTGGGGCATGAACAAAGTACCTTTCTTTCATGATAAACTACCACCAGATCTACATATCTGGGAATAGAGGAAGAGCTAGATCAAAATGTCAGAAGGTTTCTTTTTTCTTTTTAATTAGTTTTATTAAGTTTCACATTTTTTATCATAATAATAACATTTCATATTACATAAAAAGTATGCAATTCTCCAACTTCCCCACTTCCTCCCGACTTCCCTCAACTTCCTCTTCTGGTTTTTAACATAATAACTTCCCCTGCTTGCTATATTATATCTTCATATTAAGTTCTTTATATCAAATGTTGTTATTCTCTTATCATCTTTATCATTTCTGTATTTTGTTAATTGTAAGTGTTTACTCAAATCCTGCTAGTGAGTTCATTTCTTTACATTGCTTCTGTAAATACCTCATGAATGGTTCCCAATCTTTTTAAAAATCTCTATTGTCTTTGTCTCTAAGTCTTTCAGTTAGTTTCAGCATATTCCATCAATTTTTCTTGCCATTGTTCTTTAGTTGGTATTTAGTCGCTTTTCCATCTTTGGGCTAGCAACATCCTACCCATGGTTGTGGCATACATAAAGAGTTTCTTCTTCTCTTTTGGCAAATCTTGTCCTGAAATGCCTAGTAAGAACGCTTCTGGTCTCTTAACAAAAGTTATCTTAACCATTTTTTTTCATTTCGTTATAAATCATTTCCCAGAAATTTTTAATTCTTTTGCAATTCCACCACATATGAAAAAAGTGCCTTCTTCTTTACATTTCCAACACTTATTGGAGCCTGTTCTATACATCTTTGCTATTTTTACAGGTGTAATATACCATCTATACATCATTTTCATATAATTCTCCTTTAACAATATATAATCAGTAAATTTTAAATTCACTTTCCATAATTTTCCCCAGTCTTCCATTTGGATATTATGTCCTAAATCTTTGCCAAAATGTCAGAAGGTTTCAAGTGGGTAAAATTGGGGCTTAGCTTTAACAGAGGGGAGGGGTTGTGAGCGGGAGCCGGCTCCTGCGTCAGCAGGGGGCGTATTTGGCCCCCTGCATCAGCCTCTCCCTGCTGCCGCACGAAGCCCTTCAATCAGCCAATAGGGCTGGCTTGGGGCGGGATTTAGCCACGTTTAAGCGGCCGTGGCGGCACTGAGGCCCCATTCAGTTTCCTGTTTTCATTGGATCACCCGCCCACCCTCCCTTTAGGTCAATTTTATGCTTTTGACCATGCTACGGACTTCGGTTGGGTGCCTTGGTTGCCCAAGGTAGGAATTTTTATCCATTGGGCGAATTGGCACCTGCCCAGTGGCGTAGCGTGGGTTGTCAGCACCCGGGGCAAGGCAAGTAATTTGTGCCCCCTAACCCGTGGATTTGCGCCCCCTAACCCTAACCCCCAGATGTTGCGCCCGGTGCGGCTGGCCCCCCCTGCACCCCCCATGCTACGCCACTGCACCTGCCTCTTGGTTTTTTGCCTACGTCATAGCAAATCGTCACAACTTTCGGGTGTTGGCGGTTAGGCATTGGAATATGTGTTGTGTGTTGGAGGGCAGGCTGTGGCCATCACCTACCCCTCCCCTTTTGGGTATTCCGTTAAAGGCTAGGGCCATGGCACGAGCCCCGGTGACATCTGGGGAAACTTCCAGTTGTATTTGCATCAACAAGCTCCTCCCACTGGCTGTTAATCCTCAAATGACCCCCGCAGAGCTGGGTGGGGTCATGCATAGATTGTTTGATCCAATGCCTAAGCCAATACCTCTCACATGCTGTAACAAATAAAGTTGTGGCCTTATTTAGCCCATTAACCTAAATACATGTGTCCGTGTGTCTTATTTATCCCAATGCGGGTGGCGGGTCCTCGACTCACAATGATAATTGCCTAATGTGGCAGCCCACATTTTCAATATTATCTATAGAAGGAAAAGTGCAACCCTGAAGAAATGTCATGCCTAGCCTTGACGTGGTCCCAGACATGTTCACAGAGGATGAACCGGACACTCCACTGGTTGAGGAACTTGAGGTGCAGGCAGATCCCTTGAAACCAGGGCTGAGAGTCCCCTTGAAGGGCCCTCTGGAGAAAAACCTGTGAAGAACGCCTGGAGCTGTCAGAGGAGGGGGAGGAGCCACCACCACCCAGTCCATGGGAACCCTGGAACCAAAGAGCAATAACCTAGCTTTTGAAAAGTGTGCTAAAAAAGGAGAACCCCCCAAACCCCAAACCGTCCCTCCCCTCTCATTATGTCAAGCTGCAGTTCCTTAAGTGGGCCTGTTAGCCGAATGACCACCCAAAAATCATATGATAAGATATTGTGTCATTCTGAGTTTGTTCCTGATTCCCAGACTTCATTGAGTGGCTGTAAGCTTCTGGGTGGAACTTGATTACAGCAAAAATAATGAAGTAAGCAGTTCACACTTCATTTTTCTTTTTCTTGCGGAGAGTTCAACTTTATAGTATTTTGGGGTGGTTTTTGTTACTGATTTCTTCTTTGTGGTGCAATGACTGCACTTTACAGTAATTAAGGCAACTTCTCATTTTCTACATTGCTCCCAGTAATACATACTTCTCTCTATCTTTTTCATTTCCTAAAACAAACACAACCAAAGAAAGAATGTGCATTTGGAGCAGCCATCAGCTACTGCTTTCGAGCGAGGCCACCGATGGTGCATAAACCAAGGTGAAATCTACACACATATTAAAAAATGCTTTTTTAAAAAAAAGTTTTGAAAAAGATATTGAATTTGCCATAGCTCACCACTGCCATATAGTGTCACATATGTATACTGCACTTTACAACACACTTAAAACATTTTATTTGCAGCGGTATAACTGAGTCCCAAAACAGTTGCCTAGGGTGCTTCCAGACTGTCACTATTTTCAGGCAGAATTCAATCACAACCCAGAGTATTCAGTTTGTGGAATCAAAGCTGATTTGGAGCTCTTGCACAACAAACCCAACTCCCACAAAGATCAGACTTTTGCAATAAGGAAAGTGACAGGGGAAAAGCATTGGGAAGTGTAGGCTAGCACTTGCTTAACAGTCATCAAACCCCTCCACCATCACTGAGAAAGCAGGATGAATGCTTATTAAACAATGATGCTCTTCAAGTTTCTTTTGGTTTCTCTCTTTTCCAAATGTAAGTTCAGTTCTCCAAATTTCCAAGTTGGTTTTTAAAATCTTCAGGAAAGTTCACCAGTGAATATTTTTACTATACACATTTTGGTATGCAATTTCCCCTAATATGATGAATTTTTGATGTTCTTTTTAATAATGTATGCATTTTATGCACACTTTGCCCTCACACATGTGCTTTTGAACACATTCCTTGACTGGAGGACTTCCGAGAAGAGCACATTTTAAAGGATAGCAGGGTCTCAGGTTGTTTTTGTTTCAGAAAATGTGTATTGCCTTTAAATATAAAACGAATCACAGTTCTCCTCCTGTCTCTACTTTGTACAGCTCTTTTAAGAGAAGTGTACACAACGCTTGCTAGCACATGTGAAAGTATGCAATTAGCTGCTTTGTTTATGTCTGGAAGTCCTGCTCATACAGCGTATGCTTACTTTTTCTGCATCTGGGCTTATTATTAAATGCTAATACTTACAGAAGATTTCGGTGTCTTTACATTTATTTAACTGCAAGCTCAAGCAGCAGACAATACAATAGTAATTATAGGCTATGCTCCAAATAACAATGCAACCAACCAGCACTGTGTGCGTGGATTTTTCAAAACAGCAGATCTCTGTGCCACATGGCAAAGAACTTTCAAATTAAGCGAGTTTTGAAAAACAGTTTTTTGATGGGTCATAGGAACATGTACAAAAGGTGGTGGGGAGTAAAATAGAAACTACCAGGACAATGTAACACATTGGGTGCAGTTAACATACTGTAGCTCTATAAATCCCAGTTGTAATCTTGTTCATATTTTAGCACATCTCAGAGATGTTTATATGTTTCCAGTGGAGCATCAATGATGTGAAAACATTTTCTTTAGAAAGGCTTGTTGTGGTCCAGCATAATTACTATGTTGCAATTGTATTTATCAGTGTGATTATTTGCTGTATCATTGTGCCTGAGATATTTACTTTACTGAAGGGTTTAAAACACACAAGTATTCAAAAAAGGGGAAGAAAAACCACAGCATATACATTAGAGGTGGTACCACTGAAATTGCATCCACCCCACCCCAAGAAAATATCCTGGGACCTGTTTACCCATCACAGAGCTACAATTCCCAGCACCCTTAATAAACTGCAATTTCCAGGATTCTTTTTGTTGGCCAGGGGAGAGATGTCCTTTAAATGTATGGTATGCACACAGTCATAATCTAAGGAATGAAGGTGTTATAAGATTATGGAAGTAGTGCAGTCGTAGAAAGAAGTGTGGAAAGAAAGCAAAATATGGATAACATTCAGAGACATTTTGGCTTACACTGAACTTGATTAAACAAGCTCTTAAGCTGCACAGTATTTCATCCAGGCCACAGTTCTATTAAAAGCTAGACACAACAGTGGGCACAAATTAAGCTTCAGAAGAAGGGAGACTACAGAATGCCCATTTGCAGGGACTTCTATTAAGACGAGGTCTCCTGTCAGTTGTAAAATTTATGGATATTGACTGAGTCCTGAAAGGTCCAGGACGACAGCCGGCAGAAAGAACTTATTAAGGTAATGAGAAACACCTGAATTAGACCTACCGTAACCAAACAGCAGGAATTGATAAATCGAAGCGAATCCATTTGTATATTCCATTTGTATCTGAATATCATTGGCAAAGGGGACTTGACCTTTGACCTGGCAATGCCCCCTTGTCCCCCTTGATTGCAGCACACTGTGTGACTTACAAGATGGAACAGAGTGACTGATCAGGCACACAGTTGGTCTTTGTTACATCACCCCTCTGGGTTTGATTCTTCCTAATAGCATCTGCCAAGTTCCATAAGCATCAAATTTTTACTGAGCTAAAAATTGCTCTCTCCTGCTCTGCATAGTTTGGTGCATTTTGTTTATCCCCCCCCCCCTCAGATCTGATTTATTCATCTGCAGAAGCTTAAACCTGTTCTATGAATAAAGGAATAAACACTTTGCTTTGGAGACAAATCTCCAAAGTTTTGTAAGCAGTTATTGAAATAAATGAGTTTGCCATGCTGGCAGGATACTCTGTGAAATATGACCCAACAGCCTGGCCCTAAAATACAGTTGCTTGGAAGAACATCCCATTGATTTGCAGTTGATCTGCCTGAGGTCCCAATAGACTGAGCCACCATTATTTATTCTGATGCTTAAGAGGAACCTAGGAGGCACACTGTTAGGTATTCTTCAAAAATATAATACTCATTCAGAGAGGCTTACAACTGTGGATGTATAATTGTTTGCAATTAGGAAAATCCTACCTATCTGAAGTGATTTGTATGTTTTCTTCCTGTGAATTTATGTTCAGGCTGCAAAAGACAATTCAGAGCAGGGTGCTTCCCAAAGGGGGCCTTACAAGCATTCAGGAAGGTATATTTTTTCTGTATTTTACCTCCCACACATTCCTCCTCTTTCAGTCATGAATATTCATTGCTTTTCTGCTGCTTGCTGCCTACTGATGTGGGCAGAGCTTGACTGAACATACCTTGGTAGCGAATTTTGTCCCTCCCCACATCAACCCCTTCCTTGATCTCCACTATTTTTTTCTGTTCTGGACATACTCACAGGTATTTCTGTACCTGTTTCTGTGTGCACCTTAAAAAAGAAATCCCATGTGTGCAAGAGCAAAAGTGATCAACCTCATAATGAACAAAATGAAGGCTTGCATTTTATTTTGTGGGGGCAATATCCATTTTCATCTGGTAAATGTTTTGTGTGTTGGTGCAGGAGAAGATAGGTAGAAAAGGATAATTCCTGGATGCCAAGATTCAAGTTTACGCAAGAACTCTTTGGTGAGAGAACCCAAGCAAAGATTTAACATCACAAAATACGCCGCAATGTAAAGCATGGAAATATAGACTGTTAGAACTTTAAAATACACCCTTCTAAGTTCTTTTCAAAGTTCCCTTCTTCTCCCAGCATAGGAAAATGAACTTACATGTTTGGTAAGTTTTTTAAAAATGGCTTACTTGCAAACTTTTCAAAGGTCTGGTTCATACGCTTTTCCATAAGTAAGTCAGAAAAACTGCAGAGACAGTGAAACTTGACTTACTTACAAAGTGGTAAAAGTTCCTAAATTATTGGTATATGAACACAATAATGGCATGAGACAGCCATGCAGCCAAGCTGGAGCAATCAGCCGTGACGGAGCTTCATGCTCCGGCACCAGGGGCGGAGAACAGGTGGGGACATTGTAGAGCTAATGGCACCAGTATCTGTTTAATGCCATGCCTAAAATATAGTGCTCTGCACCATCTTTTCAGGATGCCCATTCCATAAGATGTAGAATTTGGCTTTTACAGTGGTAGCATCTACCCTATGGAATACTCTCTCATTATATGTCAGTTACAGGCTTCACTTTTACTGTTTTTGGGGTGCTTGTTGAATACCTTCCTGTCCCAACAGGACTTTTAAGTGAAGGGTTTTCTCCGTATCTGTATTGGACTTGAAATTGTTCTTATATATGTTTTTATTGCTAAATCGCTTTTATGGGAAGCGATTCACAAATGAAATTAATAAAATAAACATCTCCTCTAGCTCTTATGCTGATATAACTGGAGGGGGGAAATGTAGAATTGCTGCATTGTGCAGCATTATAAAAAACTGCAGGAAACCTAAATGGTGTATTAATTGGTTGAATAAATTCCCCTTGAAATACAGCAGAAGAATTTTCAGTTGCATTAAATAAATGAAGGCCTTAATGGCTTTAGCTAATGCTCATGAGGAAAATGTGCCATGACTTCATTACTGCAGGCTGCAATAATAAAACAAACCACCCTGATATATAACATACATATATAGAGAGAGAGAGATCAGTAGCAAATTTCAAAAGATTTCATACTTTGTTTTCTAGTTACTAAAAGCCTTGGAAAGATGTTGATAGTGCTGAGCTCCCTGCTTTCTGATTTATTGAAGGTGACTATACAGTATTTCAAAAGTCTTACTGAAGCCATAGAAAATCAATACCAATTAAGCACATTTACCATTTTGCAATTTGAAGAAACCAATTTAACAGTTTTTGTGGTGCAATGCTTTTGTTTGTGTGAGGTCATTTCCTTAGAGAAACACAATTTGGGGGTGGGGTCTAACCACTGAATGAGATAGTAAGGAATCTGGTCATACTTGGAATTTCCCCTGTGAATACCCACCATTGCATTAGTGCTGATTCATTTAGGGCTTGGTACAGACCAGGGACGTGGGTGGCGCTGCGGTCTAAACCACCAAGCCTAGGGCTTGCCAATCGGAAGGTTGGCGGTTCGAATCTCCGCGACGGAGTGAGCTCCCATTGCTCGGTACCAGCTCCTGCCCACCTAGCGGTTTGAAAGCACGTCAAAGTGCAAGTAGATAAATAGGGTGGGAAGGTAAACGGCATTACCGTGCGCTGCTCTGGTTTTGCCAGAAACAGCTTAGTCATGCTGGCCACAAAAAC
The DNA here is from genome assembly GCF_965113315.1 of Podarcis vaucheri. Lineage (NCBI taxonomy): Eukaryota > Metazoa > Chordata > Lepidosauria > Squamata > Lacertidae > Podarcis > Podarcis vaucheri. The sequence goes on from NC_138766.1 coordinate 64,708,915, forward strand.
TGTCTGCGGACAAACGCTGACTCCATCGTCTAGTAAAGCGAGATGAGCGCCGCAACACCAGGGTAGTTCACGACTGGACAGCTGTGGCATTTCCCCTGAAATCATGCGAAAAGGAGGAAAGGAAGAAAATCAATTATCATAAGAATTCAGAAGCATTTTAAAGCTCTTGCATTCTGGAAAATGCAACTGAATTTATTGGTCACTTCCCAACATTCCATGAACCAAAGACTTTGGAATCCATGCTCATGCCAGGAGCACATTTTTGAAAGTGCTGCATACCAAAAAGAAAGTCATCATCATTTCCAGAATTTCTCTGCCATTATGCCTTTTGGAATCCTGCACTCACAGACCACAGAATACTGGAACAGACAGCCTGATCCTCTGCACATTGATTTGCAAGCAAGTCCACCTGAGTTCAACAGCTCACCATCCAATGTGCCTAGCACTGCAGCCTCACAACTTTGCTGCCTGCTGAGTGCAACTTCCTTTATTCAATCATTGCTCACTAAAGTGCTTTCTTCTAAAGTCCCAAATTCCAATTCCTTGATTTAGAGCAGTCCATATATCTAAATATATAACATTTAGCAGCACCGATACCAAAGTACAGCTTAAGGGGATGAAAACCAACAAAAATAAGGCAATATTCTTCTTACTTTGTTGTAGAATCTATGATTAGGAAATCTTTTGCCTGACTGTGATGCTGAGAATTTCTAGAACTCAGGGGAAAGGGCAAATAAGTCACATGGGCATTTCTAACTGATGAGAATATCTGAGGCTGCCCATATGCCAAGTGAGAGCTTTGATCTAGCTCAGTATTATTCTCACTGACTTGTTTTCTGACGCCATCAGGAGATCTCACCTGAATTCATAACTTTTGGGCCATGTCTCGCCTCGCCTCTTTGCACCTTGGAGTCCAAGGTGACATATATCTTATTCAGAGAAGGGCCAAACAAGGTCATAAATAAGTAATATCAAATGATACATCTCAGGCCAGAGAGACACACTTGCAACGCAACTCGTCATCAACAGAACCGGCAACAAGCAGCAGGGCAGCAATTTAGTGAAATGAAAAATGGGAGACTGGAAGCAAGCATAAAGCAAAATCAATTCTCAGTTTTGCAGGAACACAAAAACGTTCCCAAACACATCAGTCTCACTCTTCTTAAGCGTAGTAGATTAATTAACCAGACCTGAGAGAAAAGTAAGGCAGCAATGCCAAGAAAAGATGTTCCCAAAGATATAATAAGACAGGCTGGGATTTAATATAAAAAAAGCCCTGGCTCTTTACCTGACATGGGCGTGTGAAACAATTATGAAGATTTGTTAATTGCAGCATCACACTTCACCTGCGGAGTTCTGAAAGAAAAAGAAAGTGCAAAACCAGGAAATAGGACCACAGGTCTTCAGTGGGACACACCTGCAGACACAAGCAAGATTGCCAGTGGAACGGCAACTCTCCATGAAAAGGGATGGGGGAAATGTAGTCTGAGGACTGTTCTATTTCATAAATGGGAACCTTACTACAGCAAGTGCTGAGTTCTAAAGGCCTACGCCAGGGGTGCTATCCCAATGTTGTTAGACTACAACTTCCCATAATCCTTGGCCACGGCCAATGCTGACTGGGACTGATTGGAGTTCAGAGCATCTTTATTTTTTATTTATTCAAACAATTTATATTCCACTTAGCTACAATAGTCTCTAAGCAGTTTACAAAGGTACAATAAAGAAAACAGTCAAAACTTTTAACAAAATCAAGCATCAGTTAAAATATCTGCTAGAATAAAAAAGTATTCAGTAGGTGTCAGATGTTCAGGAGGGGAGAGGGCCTGTCTGAATTAAACGGGGAGTTCCTTAAAATAGGGTCCACAACACTACATGCACACGTTCTGGCAAATTTTGTGGCCATCCCTGTTTTACTTGTATGCTGGCTATGCTGCCCCAGACACCTCAGAACCAGGTTATCTGATTAACAGGTTAATTTATTAACAGACCACCTTCTCTCGTCTAAGTCCTCCAGGTCACTGCAATCTACTGGGGATGCAGTAAATGACTTTGTAAATAATAAATGCTCTAGATAGATTACAGCTTCCCATCTCAGATGCATTTTTTATCTATTTAATTATTCGTCCTCCTTAAAAAATAATAATTCTGCCTTTCAGAATAAAATCTCAGAAAGCTGCTGTTTTTATGTATTGTGGCGATCAATTGTATTTTTTTTTATTCTACAATACGTAGTACAACATCTACTGGGTTTTTTTTTGCGGGGGGGGATGACAATAATTGCAATAGGTCATATACAATATTCAGGAAGGAAAGTCTGTAAAGCTTTTCTCACTCAGAAATGCCCCCTGCTCCAATAAACAAAAACTACTGAAGTACATTGAGCCATTGTTTTAATAACTTGTGGAGAAGTAGCCATGTTAATCTGCTATAGCAAGAAAAGCCAATAGATTTAATGTGGCCTAAGCTATCATGATCTAGAGTCACTTCATACACCTGATGAAGTGGGCTCCTAACACCAAGGCTGCAAGTTCGATCCCCATAAGGGACAGCTGCATATTCCTGAATTTCAGGGCGTTGGACTAGATGATCCTCAGGGTCCCTTCCAACTCTATTTTTCTATGATATAGTCCAAGGAAGCTTATGTCACAATAAAGCTACGCATCATAAGAGCCTTCACCATTTAGCAAATACATGTAGAGTGGGTCTTCTGCCATCTTGTGGCAGAAGGGTTACATGTGTTCAATAGATGCTCATCTATTTCAACTGGAGCCATTGCTTAGTATGTTCAGAGTGCAGGGGGTTTGGTTTTTTTGGTGGTACAAGCAGCTGTGGTACATGATTCCAAAGCTGACCCCAGGATCCTTTGCAGTGAAATAAACCATTGGTCTTCCACTGGTGGGTCAGGACTCCCTATTGGGCCGTGGCCTTGTCTAAGGCAGGTTGAAACAAGCCACACTGCCACCATACAACATATATTGTAGAAAATGAAATGAGTCCACAATTGGGTGGGTCCCAGGTCTTAAGAAGTTGAAGACTGCTATAATATAGGATAATGGAGCACAGCTCACAATCCAACAGTTGCCCAATTTGCACAGTTCCTCACACAGTCCAAGAGCTACTCAGACTGGTTTACTCTGGGACTTTGGAGGGAGTCCTGGCCTCCATCATTTGCAATGTGCTGCTACCTCAAGTGACTGCTTACATACATTTAGAAGTGCCCTGATTTTTATTTTATTTTTTATTAAAAGCTTTCTGGCAAAATGGTAGCATACATATTATTATTTTTTAAAAAAAACCCACTCAAGTATCCATGTTTTCATTCATCAAAGCCTGTCTACCCTCCCTTTTCCATAGAAATGTACTGACTTTTTTGCATATTAGCTATTTCTCAAATCCTTAAAAACCAATTATGTTTTCTAGGCATTTATGACTATGGCTATGTACACTTCTGATGCTATGATAACAATAAACACTTTACAAATCCCAGTTCAGCCATTTAAACTTGTTCTCTATTATAATCCTCAATGTGACTCCTGGGGATTGTCTCATGGAACTCAGTGGATTTACGTTTGAGTAAACCCCTTTCGGAATGCACACAAGCCTCAATAACACTACCATTACGTCTACAAGAAACCTGATAAGTAGATAGATTTGCCCTGAAGAATGTCACCCTCCATGCCAGTCCACAAAAGTTTATATATTGATAAAATTGTCAGATTTCAACAATTCTTTGTTGGTTTTTGCTGCAATGGACAAACAAATATACCCCTCTGGAAATGACAACGTATTCGTGTCTGTGGGTTTTGTTTTTTAAAAGAAAAGTTCTACATCCCCCCTCTTCCCAGGGGAAGAGCTGATTCGGCTGATTGAGGCGAAGAAAAAGATGTCCCACCACCACTCCCATTTGATGTACAAGTTGGCTAGAATAGGTGAAACTTATCAATAGTGGAGGGCATCCTGCTCTCACAGTGGCCAACCAGATACCTGTGGGAAACTCCAAAAGCAGGATTTGAGCCCAAGAGCACTCACCCCTCCCATGGCTTCCAGAAACTGATATTAATATTGTTTTGTTTTATTTATTAATTTTGTATCCCACCCTTCATTCGGAGATCTCAAGCATGGGGTTGGCCACTGCGAGAGCAAGATGCGGGGCTAGATGGGCCAGTACATTTTTATTTTCTTAGCTTCACAGGGGAGAAACTCTGCAGTGTTGGCGGTTCGAATCCCCACGACAGGGTGAGCTCCCATTGCTCGGTCCCAGCTCCTGCCAACCTAGCAGTTTGAAAGCATGTCAAAGTGCAAGTAGATAAATAGGTACTGCTCTGGCAGGAAGGCAAACGGCGCTTCCATGTGCTGCTCTGGTTTTTCCAGAAGCGGCTTAGTCAGGCTGGCCACATGACCGGAAGCTGTACGCTGGCTCCCTCGGCCAATAAAGTGAGATGAGCACCGCAACCCTAGAGTCAATCATGACTGGACCTAAGAAGAAGGGGGATTTCTTTTGGACTGTTTAAACCTGCAGAAGTGAGTTTAAAGCAAAGTAACTTTCCACCGTCCTGATCCTGGAGCGGGGTGTCAGGACTGACGTTTTGAATCTCATTGACCAGAGACAAACGTTTTTGACTGACAGTTAAAGGAAGAGAAACATAGTGATTCCATTGTTTCCTTTCGCACTTTAAAGGAACAAATATTGACAAAATATCTCAAAAAGGATGTTTTGTTGCAAGAACAAACATTCAGTTGCATTAAATAAATGAAGGCCTTAATGGTTTTAGCTAATGCTCATGAGGAAAATGTGCCATGACTTCAATAATGCAGGCTGCAATAATAAAACAAACCACCCTGATATGTAGCATACATATATATACAGAGAGAGATCAGTAGCATATTTCAAAAGACTTTCATACTTTGTTTTCCAGTTACTAAAAGCCTTGGAAAGATGTTGATAGCGCTGAGCTCCCTGCTTTCTGATTTATTGAAGGTGACCATACAGTATTTCAAAAGTCTTACCGAAGCCATAGAAAATCAGTACCAATTAAGCACATTTACCATTTTGCAATTTTAAGAAACCAACTGACTACAGGTGAGAGAAATCCAAGAAGTAAGGATCACAGCGTGCAAACCAGGCATAAAAACCTCTCCTGACCCAGCAAGGCTTTCTTTATGTCATGATGCTCCCTTGACCCCGCTCTTTAAAGTTATTCTCAAAGAACCGAAACGCCAATTCTGGGCTATGCCGGCGCGACAAAGAGCGAAGTTCAACAGAATTCCCACGGAAGGGCACAAACTATAAAGCCAAGAGCTGCTTGACTACATTTCCCGGCAGGCTGCGCGCGCGGTGCGGAGCCCTCGTGCTGAACGCGGCGAGAGGGTTTCTGGGAGCTGTAGTCCTTCCGGTCGCTCAGCGGGCAAGGCTCTCGCTCTTACCGATCCTACCGGAGGGAGGGAGGAAAATGTCGTTCGTGGTGCCGAAAAGGGCGGGGGTGACGCTCAAGCAGGTGAAGAGCGTCTTGGTCGCCTTCTGCCCCTTCGAGTCCAACGTGCAGAGCACCAGGTGAGGAGAGGCCACGGGGTTGGGATCCACTGGATCCGAAACAGGACTCCCCCACCCCCGGACCCGTTCATCCCAGGGCACTCATGGGCAAGCCATGCACACAACCTGCACGAAATACACGTGGCATCGTAGGCACGTTTTGCCCATTCTGATTGTAGAATCTGGCTCCCAATGCTGGGCTGCGGTTCCTTAGCACCGGGGGGTGCAAAGTACTTTATGGGCTGAGAATGGGCCGTAGCTTGATTTTTTTTATATAAACAATTAGCAGGACTCATTTGTTTCTGACCGTTTTGCTGCTGTGCCTTTGCCCTACTGCATAGCAGGCAGTAATTCAGCTGGTGTAGGATAGGGCCTTTTCTCGTAAGCAATGCAGGGAGGAGAGAAAGAGAACTGTTCTGTTGAATTTCTACCTGAGATCATGCATAGCTTATACAAAAAAAAAAAAAAAAAACCCACACAAACAAAACCCTGCCATGCCACTCCTAAATTATTGTTAGACCTAACGTAAGTATGATGTTGGGCATAGAAGGTAAACTTTTGTATCCTGTGCTACTCACACCTTGTTTAAGATTCTGCTTCTGCAATGTTGGCATGCTAGCATCCGACTCCTCTACTCCATGCCCCAGTCCAGGCTCTTAATGCCTGGTATGTTAACTCTGAACATGCATTTTTAACAAGGTGCATGCATTTCCTTACATGGCTTGCATCCTGATTAAGTCATGTCTAGTACTAATAATCACACTCTGTCTTAATCCAAAATGACTGGGTTAGATAATTTGCCTCCTTCACTCTGAGCTCTTTCAAAAAGGAGGGCAGGATATAAATTCAATAAATAAAATGTAAATAATTCAACACCGGAGTGCTTTGAGCAGTTGGTATGGCAAGCTACTAAACTGCAAGGATTTTTTATTTGTTTTTGTAACTTGTAAGATTGTATTGTCTGTCTTATGTTTCAGAGCTTTGCTCTATGTATATTTTGGATTTTGGCAGCTGATATTATTACATTGTTCCACTCTTATTCTTCCTATGAGGTGTTTTGTGGATCGTTGAGATAAAATATTTAGACTAAAAAAATTGTTTATTGTATTTTATACTACTAACTGCTATGTTATTGATAAAATATGCTCTGATCTATATTTCTGAACCTTTTCAGAAATTTCCTACAGTGTCTGTATACAAAGAAAGCCTTTTTATCCAACAGCAACTGCGAGGTGAAAACAGATGTAAAACATGATGGGTCTGAACCAGTAATTGACGTCGTATTTGGTAAGGAAGCATTCCTGTTTTGTAAACCAAAGCCGAGATGGTCAGCTGGTAGCCTTTGGGCCAGATGAACCCCCTCTAAATAATTTTCAGCTCCCTGGAAGCCTCCCTATTCAAAAAGCTGTCAAGCTGTAAAAAGTTTCCACTATTAATGTGGCATCTCCTTTTTGGATATACAAGCAGGTCCCCCTTTACAAACCCAATGCCTTCCCTGGAAATCGTTTGTGTTTGCATAACCGAGTCCACGGTTTCCATTGTTTCTCATGGAAACTTGTCTAATGCAGGATTTGTCTGCTCTCTTTCCCCACACTCTCCATACTTTCTTCCTGAAATGGCTGTAGCCAATCAGCAAAAGAGAGGCAAAGGGGAAAAAATGGATTTGCCCGATCTCTCTCACTGTCTGATTTGTCAGATTTTTCCTGTACTCTGACTTGTCTGCTTTCACTCCTCTGCCCAAAAGTGGCTACAGCTGACCAAGCAGGAAAAAAACCAAGGAAGTCGGATGTTCCGATAAGTGAATCTGCAGAGCGTTTAGCAAGGTTTTGGCATAATTCTGCAAACATTATTATGGAACTGACCACTCTCAGATCCTAAAACTACAGAGGCGAGCCATCCCTGTCCTAAAGAAGTTGGGGGTCTTCTGTGGCTTTCAAATTCAGAGAAAAAGGGCCCAAACTTATTTTACTTGTGGGATCTTAATGGAGGAAGAGCTCCATTAACATTTACCCAGTGTTTTGGACCATTTATGCCTCTTGCCTCAAATGCCTTTACTTGAAAACCTCTTTATTTTATTTTAACCATCTTTATTGCTATTCTAGGAAGTACCTCTGATGTGTAAATACATTGGCTTGGTGATCAGAGTATTACTTTCTTTCCCTTGGTTTCCACAAATTCCCATCCCGCTCCTTAAGCAGTGCTAGATGGCAAGAACTCATTTCCGCAGGTTGCTTCTGGCAGCAAGGTTGTAACAAAGTTTGGAACTACTATCTGCCGTATCTCTGCATTGTCAGTTAAACCAGGAAGATAAAAATAACTGAGAAAAGTATACTTCCAATGGCAGTGTGCTTTGACTCCACTAGATGGCTCATGGTAGCTTTTGAAAAAAACCCAGTAGCCTCACTGGATGCTGCTCATTCATGATGAACCACAGTAAGCTAGCGCATCCACACCATACAGTTAAAGCACATGGCTTCCTTCCAATAATCATGGGAACTGTAGCTTACTCCTCTCACAGATCAATTCTCAGCACCCTTAACAACCTGCAGTTCTCAGGCATCTTTGGGGGAAGCTGTAGGTGCCAAATGTATGGTGATGATGTGATAAAAGCCTGGTTTGCCATCGCATTCAAACCTGACTAGAGTTCTTTTACAAATTAAGCTGCTCTAATGGGAAGGTTAGTGTGCAACTACACACCATACAAAACCACGTCACTGACAGATAGGCATGCAAGGTTAGTGAGGGAGAAGGAGGATTTGACACAGGGTTGTAGTTTGCACATTATTATTCTTTGAAATGTGCAGTTCTGCCCTTACATACAATACGTGTCTATTCGAAAGTCCGTTGAGTTCAGTGGGGCTTACTCTTAGAAAATTGTTTGCTCTCCAACCCTTTCCAAGACCCTTACTTCATGAGCTGTGTGGTCACTGTAGCTGGCCATCTGTAACTTCCATTATCTCAGAGACTTTAATTATCAGAAACAGTGAAAATAGCTTTCAGATAATGGAATATTGGGGCAGCCGATTTCTGTCATTAACTGCCTCACATTATATTTTCAATAAGTATATTTTATTGTTCCAGCCAAAGGCCATGACAAGTACATACTGCAACAAATCAATAAAATAATACTAAGATTTACAGTGTGAAAGGAGGCACCTAAAATATGGGGGGGGGCAGGAACATAATTAATGAATAAGCTCTACCTCCCCCCCTTTAGTTCTAACTCTGTTCTCTATTCACAAAGTTTGTAGCCCTTAAAACCTGTGCACCAGTTTTTCATATGTCCATGATCTTACTTGCAAATTTAGATTGTTTTTATGTCAAACACTTGATGCAGACCCAGGGAAGATCCAGAGAACTGCAAGGTGATTTCCATATAGACCATATAGAAGGGATCCACATTCCTATAGCATCTCCACCCCAGATAAATCACTTGGGAGAGTCTGTGCACTTCTGGTGAGCAAATGTCAAAAAGCAGGAGAGCGCCAGTGTTTGCTGCTTTGAGTCCTGTCAAAGTTCTTTAGGTGTAGACTTGGGAGTTCTGTGGCGCCAGCCAAGTTCTCTCACTACTCCGTTTTGAAGGACATGGTACAAAGAATGATCTGCAGCCATATATATGTACACACACAGTATCCTTTTGCAGTACTTGCAGCGTTTCAATACACCTGTAATGTTGCTTTCTAAAAATCTGGAACATTTAACCAAGAATATTCATCTGATGTTGTCATGTAGAACTTGGGCAATTGCGTTTTGTTTTCCTTCTGTTCTAAACTATGTTAATTGTTTTGCAGCCGATGGTGACAGACTGATCATGAAAGGAGCCAACTTAACCATTAGAGAAATGCTAAATGCCTTCAACTCTAGGTGTGAAGCCAAAGAGAATATGGCACAAGAGAAGGCTCAGAAAAAGAGTGCCTGAAAGTCAACCAAGGAACAGTTAAGATGTTTCATATGAACTCGTGAAAACTGTGGTGCAACTTCTTCCCTTGGAATGACAGCCAGGACTTTACCAAGGTGGATGCAGTCAGAATGCAGATTGGTCCTGACAAATTGCTGAATGGTGTCTTTGACCTTTTCTTTAAAGATAAAACTCCATGCAAAATAATTGATTATGCAGTAGTTTCATGTGTTATTCGTGTTATTCAGACTTCTTGGAGCAAGGGGTTTAAGAATGATAACATTAGCTGTGAGACAGTGAAAATTTGCTGTGACACATAGGAATTGTAGTAGCCTTTTCCTGACATTTTGTTGTCGCTAAGAAAATTAGTTTCCTTCAAGACTCCTACAGCTATAGCAGAGAATGTATGTTGTTTCCATTGAGCGAAATCTCTCTCAGGACCAAAAGGGAGTAATTGCACAATTTGCAGAGTGATTAATTTTAGGTAAAGCAATAAAGGTATGTAGAGCAATCAAGACTCAGACTGGGCAGCAGTATGACCTGACAGGAGCCACCAACACGTCCCGTCCCCCCCAATTGTTCATGCCAACCAGGGCAGAAGGCAGGGAAACAGGAAGAAACTTGAACCTGGCGTAGCAATCAGACTCAGATTGGGCCCAATTCTGTCAAGGGGCAGCAACGGAGCTGGATCAGGACTTTCTGCAGGCTGCTGACAGCGTTACCTCCACCTACCTGAACCTTTGGACAGGATGGGGTGCTTCACACCTGCAGAGCTGCTGTGGGCTGGAAAGAGGTAGATTTACCCTATTCTCCCCACCCACCCAGTGTGATAGTTTGGGGGCTTGGATTGTGCCCTGATTATTCTTTCTCCATACATCACAACCAATTTTGATAGTGCGACTGTCCACAAAGCCAAGAGTCACTGCTTATTTAGGGTATTTTGAAAATACTGTATAGGCACAATTCTGCACCTTCAGAAAATTCGGTCACATGGAAGTGTTTGGTATTTGACCATACCCAAAAAATAATAATGGTGTGTTCTTTGGTTGCCTTTTTTTTCCTTTTAAGGATCACAATATAAAGCTAAATTGATTTGTACAGTTTTCACAGCATTATACAGCTCAGTGGAAAAATATTTAGAGGAAGAAAATTGCATGGAATTGGAGAACTGCCAAACTCAGGTTCAAAATACTACCTGGCCTGGTAATCTCTGCCCCACAGTGTGTGCATGCATGAGAGTGTTTTGGCTTCTGCCAAAAGCAGGAGTGGGGAGCTGTTTTCTGTCAGAGGGTTGTAGTTTCCCTCTGGGCAGTTCCCCTTCTGGGTGCCATGGGCCAGTGGTGGGTGGGGCCAGAAGCAAAAGTGGGAGGAGCAACAAATGTAAACACTGCTTTTCGTTCTGTTAGCTAACTTCTACACAGACACCTCTCTCTCTTCTCCATCCAGGCAAGCAAAAGGCATTACTGGTATTCAAGGACACATTCCAGCTAAGGAGAAACACTCAAGGAGGGTGTGAAGCAAGGCTGGTGAAGACGGTTGCCTTTGCAGAGTGTAATTTGTGGAGAGAATGTAGAGGGTCAGAGAGAGGGAGAGAGAAGCTTAGAGGGTCACATTTGACCCCTGGACCTCCTGATTTCCTCTGATAGCCTACAGGTAAAATACAGGAAATGGTTGGTACCTGAGATTTGAGCCTGTGTATATGCCCCTTGAAAGATTGCAAGCATACGGGGTTCAAGTGCTTCCCACTCTTCCCCTGATTCTGTTATAGTAGGGCAAATATCTTACTTGCACCTCCCTGTTTTAGGCTTCTTGTCCCCCCTCTGATCACTTGTGCTCACCTGGCCTTACTATCCTCCTCTTTCTGTTAATTTGCTTTCCCTACACTTGTAAATTAGGACAAAGAAATGACGTCGTGTTTCTGAAAGACAAGGATTGCTCAACTTCTTAAAAGTTCTTTATAAAGCTTGACAGTTGACTTTTATACATCAGCTTTAAACGACTGCAAAGTGTTACAGCAAACTCATTGTGCAATACGTAACTAAATAGGGTAAGAATTTTGGGGATTTGGCAAGCACACACTGACAAACCCCAGTGACTGGGTTTGGGGGCAAGAAAAAATAATAAACAACAAAGCAGAGAAATTAGACTAGGTATTACAGCCATGAGGTCTGCTGTATAGAGAGCTGAGAGGGATCTTGCCATACAAAATGCTTTCGTAAGATTTTCATTGACCTGTTATACATAATTATAATGGTTTATGGTGGATTCCAAACCTACCCCTATCCATACAAACAAACTACCTGCCAGTTGCCAATACCCCTTTTGGGGGACGTTGAGAGGGTGGTGGCAGCACAACTGCTGGCACTCTTGAATAACACCAATGTTCCTGACCCTTTTCAATCTAGGTTTTGGAGACCAAATCGGCTCTGGACTGATAACTTTCATAGGGAGGGAGATGGAAGGGGGAGTTGATTCTCCCACACGGTGTCCTATTGGATCGGCTTTGAGAGCTGAGAGTGAACAGGGCAATGTGTTATACCTACATAGAGGAGCAATTGGGTGACTGATTGCCTTTTGACCCTCTGTGAGTTGCAGGACACCACTTTGTCCCCAATGCTATCCAATAGCTGTATGAAACTGCTGGGTTCGCAGCTTTGGAGCAGAGTGTCATCAGTATGCAGTTTACACAGCTCTATTCTCTGTAGCATCTGAAGCAAAAGGTGATGTGCAGATCCTGCACTAGTGCCTAAACTCAGTAATGAGCTGGATGACAGCCAAAAAGCTGAAGCTGAATCCCAGCAAGACAGAGACCCTGTGGGTGAGAGGTTACCTGTTCCAGAAAATGGGTCAGTTGTCTGTTTTGCATGAGGTTCAGGCGCTCTGAAAAAGCAAGTGTGTAGCTTGGAGGTACAGCGCTTAGAGACTTAAGAGTGACCTGCTGCCAGTCAATACTGAAAGAGTGTCATGTGAGTTTGTATAAAGCAGTTTCCAGTACTCCTAACCAATGCCAGCTGTTGGGACACCTCCAGTTTTCTAGTAAACAGCATCGTGAAGACAAGGGACTGGTTCTGCTGCTCCACCACACTACTGAATCTGAGCTGAGTTATTATCGCAATAGTATGTTTCTTGGATTAGCCGCCTCTCTGGAGGAATGGCAGAGGTCGAAGATTTCTTGGGAAACTTGTGACATTCATTTCAAACTGGCAGGGAAGATTTGGGAAAACACAGTAAAAGGTTCAAGTGCACAGTAACTATCCTTGCAATGACACTGGAGTCTTCAAACTCCAGTCTTTAAATAAATTGAATTTTCAAAAGTACAGAAATACGAATATAACCCTCCCCCCCAGAAATGAGAAAGCAAACGGTAAAGCTATAAAGCAAAGTAAAAAAATATTTATGAATCTGATCTTTCTACAGGTTCGTAGTTTACTGCTTATGACATTTATTGTTTCAATTTCCAACAAACCGTCTAGGATAAGGAACTACTCTCAACTCCACAAAAAGCAGGAGAAAACATGCTTGCTTCATGTGACAGCCCTTGAGATATCTGAAGATGGTTATCATCTCTCCTCCCAGTCTCCTCCTTTTCCAGACTAAACATACCCAAATCCCTCAGTATCATGCTGGGAGTTTTCAAAACACCTATCGGCGGAGGTAAACTTGATAAAATTAAACCATACTGAACAGATTGTTTTGGGGAGCTTTGTACATAAGCAAGGGGACCCTTTGTGCCAGCTTCTCTGACATTCCTAAGAACTCCTGGATCCTCTGCTATTGCTTGAGGTTCTGGTGGCACCAGAGGTGCAAGTATGCTTTAAAAATGCAAGAGATTTTTACTGGTTTGTAATGCCACCTATAGATAGCTTTTAGCATTGCTCCCCAGATCTGGGCAGATATGGAGAGTGTTGGTTAGGGATGGCTGAATACATCCATTTTGGTTTCTCATGTTTCCGAATTTAAGTTCAGTTCTCCACATTTCCACAGCAGTTTGCAATGTATTGTTTTTCTTAAGCCCTCCTGAAAATGCATCAGCATTATACTCTGAATGTCTCCTCATATAACGTTGTTAGGGAATTTCCCCTAGTATACACATTTTTACATAGCAATTTCCCCATATAGCACAAATAGCAGACTTTAATATGCTGTTTTCATTAATATATGTAGTTATATGCACACTGTACCCTAGTATATGCATTTTTTTGTACACAGGTCTTGGCTGGAGAACTGCAAAATTGTGAATTTTGTTTTTCAGTTTGCACCTTATTCTGGAACACTTGCATCAGGGAAGCTAGTATTTAAATGTAAACTGAATTTAATTTATTTCCATCTGTAATGTTGCTCTGCCGTCCCAAAGCTTGTTCATTGAAGTGGCAACTTCAATAAATGTCTTTGTATGCCCTTTCCCCAATACTGTTACCTGCCCTGTCATTTCCCCATATCCATTGCTAACCATAGCTAACTTGGCCTCAATAACTTAAATCAAAGTTCATTAACATTAGTTCAAATTCAGTGAGGCCTCTCATGGTTTGGCTTCATTGTGAAGGAAGTAAATAACTTCAGTCTTTGAAGTGCCATAAATAAAGGGTCAGCTCCACACACTTTATAGACCTTTCTGGGTGCATAAATCTCTCCCCCGCCCCTCATTTGCCACCTGTTGAGATGGGTATCTTGCCATTGCTTACAACTAGCTTTTATTTCCATAGCCTTCAATGCATTATCTTTTAAAAGCATGTCTTCCTTTGGAACAGGCTGATGCTCATGCATGTTTATTCAGAAGGAAGTCCTACTGAGTTCTCTGGGATGTCTTAGAAGTGTGTATTTAGAAATACAAACCCAAATAGTTTTAAATCCAAGTAATTTGACTTAAGTGGGTAGAAAACTGAGCACATATTTTCTCAGTAAGAGCTAATATTTTTTGAATGCAGCTGTGTAAACTCCTTCCTACTTACTGAGAAAACAAAGAATAATTTAAGAGGTCCAAGTTTAATATTTTGAAGATGCCCTGGTAATAATAAATGGGCCAAAGGATAGCATTTCATCACAAAGGACATCAAAGCCTTTGTTACAGTAATCTGAAGTGAAGCTATCAAGAGGACCACCGAGAATGTGTAGCCTGGCTTTCTTCCTGGGCATCTCCCTCTCATAAGGGGACAGGTAAGGTTTCTGGAAACCAGGTATTATGAGGAACAGTTGGCAGAGCTTGGTGTGTTTTAGCATGGAGGAGAATGGGAGATGCAATGACTGTCTTCCAACATCTAAAGGGTGGTCATGTAGTTGGAGCAGACTTAATCTTGCTTGCCTCAGAGGACAAAATTAGACCCAATGAGTGGGAAATGCAAGGAAGCAAATATAGGCAAATCATTAGTTCGAGTAAGAACTGTTCAAAACCTGTAAGAAAGCAGATCTTATATGATCACTAGGAATCTGACATTTGAATCTAATAATCTGTCATGTGTTCAGTGCTTTACATGCAGTATCTAGCTGCGATCCTTACAACAATCCTGTAAGTCAGTATTACTATGCCCATAGTTCAGAGGCAGAGAGATACTGACTTGCCCAAGAGCACCTGCTGAATTTGTGGCAGAGGCAAGGTTTGAGCGGAGGACGCCCTGATCCATAGCTCAGCCTCACTGCCACCATGCTAAACCTGCTCCTATCAGATTGGAAGGACACCCAAGTGCCTCCCACATGCAGTGCAGAGGCATTTTTAATAACTGTTTTGAATGCACTAATAACAGGGATCACCAGCCATTATGATGTTGAAAGCATTCCACCCTTGATGTAGCCGGACTGGCAAGAAATGTCCCAGTGACCACATTTGGACTGATCTTGTCTCCAGTTGGCCTTGCTTCATGGACCTTCTTCATGAACCAATTGCATGTGAAATGTGCAATGTAAGGGAAAGTCTTTTCACTCAATGATAAGCGAGCTTGCAGAATGAGTACAGTCATAGTACGTGTCTTGTTGCTGGGATTTGTGGACCTCTTATCTTGCTTTGTTTGTGCTCAGCTGTTACTCCCTAGGTTTCTAAACTGCAGGGAAGGGCCACCTGGGGAGTAGGAGGGATGGGTGCAAGGAGATTGTTAGTGCCAGGATTTGGGGGTAACCTGCCATGGCAAGAAGGATAGGTATTGCCCTCTCTCCATACTCCCCCAGGAGCAGGAGACCATGTTTGCAAGCAATGGGTTGAGGAAGAAGCTTCTTGGCTAATATCTTAGAGATTCCTGCAATTGCAGGGGGTTGGATTGGTGAGCCTTGGGGTCCCTCCCAACTCTACAATTCTAGGATGTAGGCTTGGGTGATATATCCAGATATGTGGGGGCAGACTGCGATGACAGCTTCACTCAGCGGTGTATCGCTGGTGAAACCATCACCACTCTTGACAAGGAGAGCGTGGCCAGGGAGCCCCATCTCTCCTGCGTGCGAGTGGCAGAGGACTCAGGGCTGGCCAAGGGGCCTTGGGGCTCGCTCAACTGGGGGCAGGAGCCCAGACAGAGGCAGGGGGGCATATGAGCCACTTGGCCTGGGCCTCTGATTCCAAAGGGGGCCTCGGTCAGCATGCATTCCCTATGTATTTTTTTAAAAAGCACTATTGTATATCTATATTTTCCATTTTGTCCTTATACGCAGATACAGTTCAAGCCTTGAAATAAAATTATTTGTCAGCATAACTTTTGTGAAAATTATTTATATACTTACTTATTTATAAGACTTCAGTTATCCCCAGGGTAAAAAAAAAGGGGGGGCACATTATCTACCTGGCCTGGGCTTGGCTTTGCAAGGCCCTGGACAGGAGCCTTTCCACCTGCCCCCCGGCTGAGCAGCAGGCTGGAGCCAGCTGTATTGGCCGCAGCCAGTGAGGCGCTGGGGTAAAAATGCCTCAACTCGCAATATGAGAGCTGTGGCAATTTCACCCGGCATCTGGCCGGCTGGGGCCCATGCAGCTTTTTTCAACAATATGGTATATCCAGGAACATGTCCAAGCTACTGACCTGTTGTTTCCAGAGGTGTTCACTCCCACTGAGAACAGTCTGTCTCTGTACCTTCTAGAGTTGAAAATTCAGAGCACATTATACATCTGTCCTCAAATTATTCAATTCAATTCAATTTATTCAATTCAATTTATTCAATTCAATTCAATTTATTGGTCAACAACTAGCCCTTCACCACTTCTAAGAGCTGGTCCAGCACATTAATTGCCTCTCCCAATTAAGATAGAACAGTGTGTGTGTGTGTGTGTGTGTGTGTGTACAATTTACTCATAGATGTCACTTCATTCCAGCTTTCCTGATGAGAGCTCCTAGTGGTTTCAGAGGCATGTTAAATAGCACGGGCGGCGGGGGGGATGACAGACTATGACAACATACATAGCAGACAGGTATTTAATTGCCATTTCTACAAATGGATTCAAGTGCAGTGTTAGGATATGTCTACACTTCAAATGTCTACCGTATTAACCATTGTGGCTTCTCTAAAGGAAACCTTGGAATTGTAGTGAAAGGCCTGGGATTTTTGTTTAGTTTGATTTTTATTCTACTTCATAGAATCATAGAGTTGGAAGAGACCACAAGGGCCATTGAGTCCAACCCCCTGCCAAGCAGGAAACACCATCAGAGCACTCCTGACATATGGATGTCAAGCCTCTGCTTAAAGACCTCCAAAGTAGGAGACTCCACCACACTCCTTGGCAGCAAATTCCACTGTCGAACAGCTCTTACTGTCAGGAAGTTCTTCCTAATGTTTAGGTGGAATCTTCTTTCTTGTACAGTGGTACCTCGCAAGACGAACGCCTCGCAAGACGGAAAACCCGCTAGACGAAAGGGTTTTCCGTTTTGGAGGCGCTTCGCAAGACGAATTTCCCTATGGGCTTGCTTCGCAAGACGACAGCCCATAGGGAAATATCCGGGACAGCGGGGAAGCGCAGCGCGTCTTCCCCACTGTCCTCGGACCTCCTCCGAAGCCGGGCGGTGGGGCGGGAACGCCTCCTCCCGCCGCCGCCGGGCTTCGGAACGATGCTCCGAAGCCGGGCGGCAGGGCGGGAACACCTGCCCCCGCCGCCCGGCTTCGGAGCATCGTTCCGAAGCCGGGCGGCGGGGAGGGAACACCTTCTGAAGGCGGGCGGGGGGTGAAAGTCTTTGCTCCCCCCTGCCTGCCTGTCCCAGAGGGCTTTTGAAGGCAGGCGGGGGGGAGCAAAGACTTTCGCCCCCCGGCCGCCTTCAGAAGAGGTCCAGGACCTCTTCTGAAGGCGGGCAGGGGGCTAAAGTCTTTGTCCCCCCTGCCTGCCTTCCCAGGGGCTTTTAAATCGCCCCGGACAGCGGAGAAGTCCTCCGCTGTCCCGGGGCGATTTTAAAATGCCGCCCGCCAGCATTTTAAGATCGCCCGGACAGCGGAGAAGTCCTCCGCTGTCCCGGGGTTTTTTAAAATGCTGGGGGTGGGAAGAAAAGCCCTTGTCCCCCCCCCCAGCCTTCAGAAGAGGTCCGGGGACAGACTGTCCCCGGACCTGGTCTGAAGGCGGTTTCCCTAGGAACGCATTAATTGATTTTCAATGCATTCCTATGGGAAACCGTGCATCGCAAGACGAAAAGCTCGCAAGACGAAGAGACTTGCGGAACGAATTAATTTTGTCTTGCGAGGCACCACTGTAGTTTGGATCCATTGCTCCGTGTCCGCTTCTCTGGAGCAGCAGAAAACAACCTTTCTCCCTCCTCTATGTGACATCCTTTTATATATTTGAACATGGCTATCATATCACCCCTTAACCTCCTCTTCTCCAGGCTAAACATGCCCAGCTCCCTTAGCCGTTCCTCATAAAGCATTGTTTCCAGGCCTTTGACCATTTTGGATGCCCTCCTCTGGACACGTTCCAGTTTGTCAGTGTCCTTCTTGAACTGTGGTGCCCAGAACTGGACACAGTACTCCAGGTGAGGTCTGGCCAGAGCAGAATACAGTGGCAATATTACTTCCCTTGATCTAGATGCTATTACTCCTATTGATGCAGCCCAGAATTGCATTGGCTTTTTTAGCTGCCGCGTCACACTGTTGGCTCATGTCAAGTTTGTGGTCAACCAAGACTCCTAGATCCTTTTCACATGTACTGCTCTCAAGCCAGGTGTCACCCATCTTGTATTTGTGCCTCTCATTTTTTTTGCCCAAGTGCAATACTTTACATTTCTCCCTGTTAAAATTCATCTTGTTTGTTTTGGCCCAGTTCTCTAATCTGTCAAGGTCGTTTTGAAGTGTGATCCTGTCCTCTGGAGTGTTAGCCACCCCTCCCAGTTTGGTGTCATCTGCAAATTTGATCAGGATGCCGTTGAGTCCATCATCCAAGTCGTTGATAAAGATGTTGAATAAGACTGGGCCCAAGTTTTAAGATGTTGAATAAGACCGGGCCTCCCAGTTTGGTGTCATCTGCAAATTTGATCAGGATGCCGTTGAGTCCATCATCCAAGTCATTGATAAAGATGTTGAATAAGACCGGGCCCAAGACAGAACCCTGTGGCACCCCACTAGTCACTCTTCTCCAGGATGAAGAGGAACCATTGATGAGCACCCTTTGGGTTCGGTCAGTCAGCCAGTTACAAATCCACTGAGTGGTAGCATAGTCAAGACCACATTTTACCAGCTTCTTTACAAGAATATCATGGGGCACCTTGTCAAATGCCTTGCTGAAATCAAGGTATGCTACATCCACTGCGTTCCCTTCATCTACCAGGCTTGTAATTCTGTCAAAAAATGAGTTCAGGTTAGTCTGACATGACTTATTTTTCAGAAATCCATGCTGACTATTGGTGATCACAGCATTCCTTTCTAGGTGCTCACAGACTGTTTGCTTAATGATCTGCTCCAGAATCTTCCCTGGTATTGATGTCAGACTGACTGGGCGGTAATTATTTGGGTCCTCTCTTTTCCCCTTTTTGAAAATAGGGACAACATTTGCCCTCCTCCAGTCTGCCAGGACTTCGCCTGTTCTCCAGGAATTCTCAAAGATGACTGCCAGTGGTTCTGAGATCACATCTGCCAGTTCTTTTAATACTCTTGGCTGCAGTTCATGTGCATCCCTTTTCCTGAAATAATTTACAGGTTCCTAGGACAGAAACCATGACTGTTGTACTGGTTCAGATTTAGGGTTCATCCACACTTCTTCTTGTCCCGTGTCTAGAAAGCATGGGTCCAAATAGTTTTGCCTTTGCCCTACCACTTTGCCCCAATTTAGCACTAAATTGGAACAACAATGCGCAGAAAAACCAATTGCCATTTGTGTCAATTCAGTGCTAAACCACAGGATCCGCCGGGGAGAAAGTGGCAGAGCAAACAGAGGTGTGGATAAGCCCTCAATTTAAATTTGTACTTAACATAATGGAATAACCACCCTGTTATAATGATGTTAAGAGTGCATAATTTCTATGCACCAGCATTGTAATTAGACCAGCCTTTCCTAATCTGGTGCCTTCCAGATGTTTTAGAGTATAAATCCCATCATTCCTGACCATTAGTCATGTTTCCTGGGGCTGTAATCCAGCAGTATTTGCTGGATGTCAATACCAAGCTTTTAGCTGCTGTGGATACTGCATGTTTTATGGTTTTAATGCACTGACTTCTATGTAAATTGAATTACACTGTCTGTAAAGCACCCTGGAAGTTTTAATGAAGGGAGACATTTTTAAAAAGGTCTTAAATAAAACAGGTTCATTTGTTTTCATCAATGCACTTTGCTTTGTTTGTTTTGTTCTGAACGGGTTTTGGTTGCCACTATTTAACTCTAGCATTGCTGATCACTTTGTTCATGCATGCTCAGTTCTCAGTCCAATTGGGAGCTGTGCAGACCTGGTTTCTGGTGCAGCAGCGGATGTACACTCCCCCCCTCCCTTTATATAATGACAAGATATTGTGTGACTGGCAACAGATCAGGACAACTGTGAGCACTGCTAAGGATAAAACACATTTTGATAGAGCTGAATGCCCTTGGGATTATGTTAATCAACCTTTATAATGTACATTTTATCTTGAGGAGAAGGTTTTGCTGCAATAGGTAAATCCCAAGTGGATTTACAGCAACACGGCCTAGCACAGTCATGTCTTATATTTTAGGGGCTAAATATGTCTCTTGATTTTCAAGTCAATGGACTAATATTAGCACTGCTTTCTCTGCTAGGAGCTATTTCACAGAACGAAGCACCAAAAGGGGAAGTTAGTGTGACTTGTAGTCCCTCTTGTCATGTGACAGTCATTGGGTGCACTTTGTCAAGAGTAATATGTTCCTGAACCAAAAGCCTGAAGGACACCAGCAACCCACGCAGAACCCTCAAGACAACAGAAGGGTGCAGTTAATAAGATTCATCAGTGCAATTTACCAGAGTGCTGTAGCCTTGCTCTGAGGCACTGTGGATAACTACACTAATGGCTGATTATATTTACTGGAGTACCAGAAAAAGGGGTCCAGGGCGGTTAGCAGTGGTGGACTATCAGCAGCTGTCTGAGGGATGGTGCCCTGCTGTCACCATATGAGATGCGGCTGCATATTATTCCTCCCACCAGAATAAAAGGGAGGTGCTCTTGAGATCAAGGAATCAGGGAGGCAGCCCTAGGGGAAAGTGTTGTAATGATGGAATAGTGTCAATTGCTTATACCACTTGGGCAAATAAATATGTGGGCAAATAAATATGTGTGTCATAGCAAACAAAACATGTTGTTCTCAGTATTGTAATTGGGTCATGGAAGTGCCTAGAGGAGAATTAATCCTGAATAGTTCCCTGGCCCTGGATAAAGATATGAGGGTTGTTGAACCAAACAAGAACGATCACAGTGCTATTGAATTCAATGTACACACGAGAGGAATTTTTTCCAAGAAAGTGCAATACAGTGGTACCTCAGGTTACATACGCTTCAGGTTACATACGCTTCAGGTTACATACGCTTCAGGTTACAGACTCCACTAACCCAGAAATAGTGCTTCAGGTTAAGAACTTTGCTTCAGGATGAGAACAGAAATCGTGCTCCGGCAGCGTGGCGGCAGCAGGAGGCCCCATTAGCTAAAGTGGTGCTTCAGGTTAAGAACAGTTTCAGGTTAAGTATGGACCTCCGGAACGAATTAAGTACTTAACCCGAGGTATCACTGTAATACTGATTTCAAAACAGGAAACTTCTCAGTAATACAAGGAGTTGAAAATGGGAGTCAACAGGCTAAAATCTCTCAAAGAAGTTTGGAGTGTTGGGTTTGCTTGTTTTAAAACAGATTAATAAAAGTTTGGCTAGAATATCGCAGCTCAGGAAAGGTACCAAGGCGATACTATAGTAGTTAACGAGAAGAGTCATAGAAGCTATAAAAGGCAAGGAGCTTCCTTTAAAAACATCAAAGCCTTTCCCAAATGAGGTCTACACACACACCATACATTTAAAGCACATTGCTTTTTCCCAGAGAATCCTGGGAAGTTTAATTTATGTAGGGTGCTGAGAATTGTAGCTCTGTGAGGGGTAAACTACAGTGTGACAGGAAGTACATAGAGACAAAACCCATGAACTTCACATATACTGATTAGTGTGGCTAGCAATGGTGGTGATTTCCTAGAAAAGAAGTCTTGGAAGTTGTGATGGATTGCTCAAAGGAAATGTCAGTTCAGAGTATAGCAGTTATGAAGAAGGCAATTCCATGCTGTGGATCATTAGGAAGTTTATCCTAGTGCTTATCTGAAATATGCTTCCTTGCAATTTCCAGCCATTGGTTCTTATCCTGCCCTGGAGCAATGGAGAGCAGGCCTTTCACCTTCCATGTGACATTCCTTCAGACATTTGAAGATCACTACCATGTCCAGCCACAACATTTTCTTCTCCAAGCTAAGAACGGGGACGCGGGTGGCGCTGTGGGTTAAACCTCAGCGCCTAGGACTTGCTGATCGCATGGTCTGCGGTTTGAATCCCCGCGGCAGGGTGCGCTCCCGTTGCTCAGTCCCAGCACCAGCCAACCTAGCAGTTCGAAAGCACCCCCGGGTGCAAGTAGATAAATAGGGACCGCTTACTAGCGGGAAGGTAAATGGCGTTTCCGTGTGTGCGGCTCTGGCTCGCCAGAGAAGCTTCGTCACGCTGGCCACGTGACCCGGAAGTGTCTGTGGACAGCGCTGGCTCCCGGCCTATAGAGTGAGATGAGCGCACAACCCCAGAGTCTGTCAAGACTGGCCCGTACGGGCAGGGGTACTTTTACCTTTACCTTTACTTACCATGTCCATCCACAACATTTTCTTCTCCAACTAAGAATACCTAGCTCTGTCTGTTTTCCTCACTGGGCTGCTGATTACATTTACAGTGAATCAAAAGTAGCTGTTGTAAGAATACCTTGTTTCAAATATTTTTGCCATTTCTGCCAGTTGAAACACAGCGTGGCTGTAAAGGAGTGACGCAATCTGTGAGATGAATGGTTGCTACATATGGCCAAGGCCTTTTCTTTCTGAATAGCTGCCTTGGTCACGTCAGGTGAAGATGATTGCACACCCAGAAGATTCTGAAGAAGCCTGAGTAATTTCCATTGAGTCATTAGGGCAGGGCAAGGAACAAAGCTCTGATGCAAGTTTATTGTAGCTTTGAACAGTGCAATTCCCCCTCTCCCCTTTTAGCGTCTTTTGAAAAAAAACATTTCCAGTTGCCTTTTATCACATTAGCAGACTACTTCCTGTGACTACAGGTGGAACTGTAGGTGGCAACAGCAGTTCAAGAGAAAAGCAAGAGTGAACCCTAATCTGGAGTTTATTGCACTTTGTACTCTTTTGTAAATTAACATAAAATACCAGAAAGTTTATGTGCACCTTGTTGATAGGAGTGACTCAAAAATTACAGGGAAAGCACAGCACAAGTGTAGCAGGCACAGGATCCAACCACAAATCTCTAGAACTCTGTGGAATTTACTCAAAGCATCCTTTTACATTTTTAATCTCTACTCCCTTTAGAACAATTAGAAGGAACCACATGCCTTCACAAATGGTGGAGCAAGGCAGAGGTGCTTATAAAAACATAGTACATTTTCAGCAAAACAATCCGATCTGGATTCATAATTGCACAGCAGCTGGCAGCAGCAGACTATGGCCACATTCACACCATACATTCAAAGCCCTATAATACCACTTTCAATGGTAACGAATTCCCCCAAAAGACTCTGGGAGCTGTAGTTTGTTAAGAGTGCTGAGAATTGTTAGGAGACCCCTATTCTCCTCACAGAGCTTAACAATCAACCCCTCTTCACAGAAAACTCTCCTAAGAACTTTCAGCACCTTTAACAAGCTACAACTTCAAGAATTGGGGGGGGGGGGAGGAGAAATGACTTTAAATGACTTTATCATAGTGCTTTAAATGTATCATGTGAATGTGGCCTCAATTTAAACAAACAAAGTACTACACACAACTCATAATGATTGTGTGGGATTCACTGCCACAACAAACAGTGACTATTGGATTAAGCTTATTGTTCAGGAGCAGGAAATGGACCGGGCTGCTGCCTCTATGCCTTACTGGAGTACCCCAACCAGCAGTGGAGAACCTCTAGTTCACAAGCCTCAATAGGCCCAGCCCACGAGGCTGTTTATTTTATGTTATTATTTTATTTTTATACCACCCTTCATCCAAAGATCTCAGTACAGTTCACAGCATTAAAAATACAAGATAAAAAAAATTACATAATTTAAAACGAGAGCAAGAACAAAACAAAACAATACCCCCCCTCCCCTTGTTGTCTCCAAGCCATGCCTACCTGTATGGCAGGTAAAAACATGGGTCCCTGCTGAAAGCAGGGTTGGCAGGCACCACCGATCAGCTGGTTGGTGGCACCTGCAAGGTCCTGTGCCTTTGCCCATGTGGGATGTTTGTCAGAATCCCAGACATTTTTTTCACTGTATTTCTCCATCTCATGGTAGTTATTCAATTTCCTGTATGAAAATACATGGGCCTGCTTCCCATTTTATAGGAAGTCAGTGATGGGCCTAGAGATGGTTTTGGGAGTTTATTCTGATAAGACACTAGCCATCTTGAGCAGCAGCCCATGTGAGAGGTCACATGAGCCGTGTGCTGTCAGCTCTGCACATTTGTGCAAGATCAACACTCCTTGCGCTCATGCTCTTTTAGCATGTTTTAAAGGTGAACTGAAAGTTGCTTATTTGGTCTCTGTGTTGTTATTTTGTATAATTCATCACGGTGGGTCCATAGAGCAGAATAGAGGGTAGCCCACTCAGCTGCATTCATACTCTTCCACTCTCCCAAGTTAAGTACTTGTACGCTTTTGACTTAAGCACCCTGATAGGGCTACTCCCCTAGTAAACAGAAGAACTAAGTTGGATGGGGGAAGTACAGTAAAGAGTGTTTACAGTGAACAAATACCATGTGGATGGCTAGAGGCTGAGAATTTTGCATAATCAGTACACAGAAAGAGCCCTGCTGGATAAGGGAGCATTCAGATGTGGGGAATATTGTGTTAGTTATTCCTGATAAGCACTCGTGTCACATTTTCCAGCGTTCCTTTCACACTGCAGCGCCTGCTGTGTTATTAGAATGGTGGTTTTTTGAGCAATGCACCGGCATGTCATGCTAAATTTCATTCTTATCAGGAAGTGTGGTGTGACACAGCACTACTTCCCCACCCATGCTTCTGTTCCCCCATGAAAACTGTGCAAAATACAGCCCCAAATTTCATCACTTTACTACCACGATTTTCCATGTTAAAGGAGCTGCAAACTGATTTATTTATTTTTAATTAACAAAGAGCATGGAAATCTATCATGCCATCTATTCCAGTAAAAAGTCTGGAAGTGGCTTTTTTTACGCTGTGTAAAAGCTCAAATAAAATGCGGAAATTAACAGTTAGGGAAACGAACAGTCATGTGAATGCAGACCAAGGGTCCATCTAGCCTAGTATCCTGCCTCAGACAATGGCCAGTAAGATGGTCTGGGAAGTCCACAGGAAGACCCGAAGGCAATGCCTTTCCTGTTTCCCCCACCCCTGGCAGGCCTAGTTCCATTTCCAACACATCTAAAGTGGTGACTATGGCAACATCTTGCCATATAGGTTCCATATACAGTGGTGCCTCGCAAGACGAAATTAATTCGTTCCGCAAGTTTTTTCTTCTTGCGAGTTTTTCGTCTTGCGAAGCACGGTTTCCCATAGGAATGCATTGAAAATCAATTAATGCGTTCCTATGGAAACCGCTTGCCAGGCTGGCGGTGCGGAGAAGGGCTTTTCTCCCCACCGCAAGCCTTCAGGACAGGTACGGGAACAGAGGGGAAGGGGCACAGCGCTTCTCCTCTGTTCCCGGGGCTTGCGGTGGGAGGAGGGTTTTTCCTCCCCACCGCCAACATTCAGAACAGCATTCTGAATGTTGGCGGTGGGAAGGAAAACCCTCCTCCCACCGCAAGTCTTCAGGACAGCCATCCGAAGGCTGGCGCGGGGAGAAGGGCTTTCCGCCCCACCGCCAGCCTTCGGAGCAGCCTTCTGAAGGCTGGCGCGGGGAGAAGGGCTTTTCTCCCCACCGCCAGCCTTCGGAGGAGCCTTCCGAAGGCTGGCGCAGGGAGAAGGGCTTTCCGCCCCACCGCCAGCCTTCGGAGGAGGTCCGAGGACAGTGGGGAAGACGCGCTGCGCTTCCCCGCTGTCCCGGAGATTTCCCTATGGGCTTTCGTCTTGCGAAGGAAGCCCATAGGGAAATTCGTTTTGCGAAGCACCTCCAAAACGGAAACCCTTTCGTCTAGCGGGTTTTCCGTCTTGCGAGGCGTTCGTCTTGCGGGGCACCACTGTATCCATTACAAGACATGAGGGAAAAGCACATCCTTCTCTCTGCTGAGAAAAAAAAGGTCTCCATCTTTTCTTTAATCCAGTGATGGGACAAACTAAAAAGTATGTCCCTTCAGGGGCGCCGACTTATAAAAAATATTGGGGGGGCCCATACCGGGGTCCTGGGGGAGGGAGAACGCGAGAAGCAGCGCGAGCCTCTGAGAGAACGCGAGACCCCGCGCAGCTGCTGCTCCTGCCTCAAGGCAGCGGGTTGGCCGGGTAGGCGTCGGTTCCTTGCTTGAGCAGGACCCCTGTGCCTGCCCGCCTCCCTCCAGGTAGACCGGGTAGGAACCTGGCCCTTTGTATAGAAGCGACAGGCGGGCGGCAGGCAGCATGGCCGTCCCCTGCCTGCCTGCCTGCTTCCAGGTAGACCGGGTAAGAACCTGTACCTTCGTATAGAAGCACCAGGCGGCCGCAGGCAGGCAGGAAGGCAGCAGGCCAGGGTGCGTGGACGTCCCATGTCTGCCTGCCTGCCTGCCTGCCTTCTTCCAGGTAGACCGGGTAAGAACCTGGACCTTGGTATAGAAGGCAGGCTTGCAGGCTTGCAGGCAGGCAGGCAGGCGGCTGCTGCTGCTGTTCGGTCGGCGGCTCCTTTGCTTTGCTTGCTGCTGCCCAGGCCCCGGGAGCCACAGAGCCAGCGCCGCCTGAGGAGGAATATCCAGCCCATTCAGAGACGCTGCTTCTTCTCTCTCTCTCTCTCTTGTTGTTGTTCCGTTCGGATTCCCCCTCCCACCCGGCGGCTCCTCTGGAGCGTCCTGGCAGCGGCGGCAGCGGCGGCAGCTCCTCCTGCAAAACACTTTTCCCTCTCCCTCGGTGTGTTTGTATTTGCGTGTGTGTGCGCGCGCGCGGCGAGCGAGTCCACCTCCTGCCTCTCTCTCCCTCTCTCTCTCCCCCGCCGTGCAATCTCCTCGGGACTCTCCAGTCCTTTTGATGTCGCCGCGGCCGCAGCGCTGGCCCGCCAGACTTTACACGAAGGTTCGCGCACTAATAATTTTCTTAAATTATTGGGGGGGCTCCGCCCCCCCAATCGAATTTTTGAGGAGGCTCGGGCCCCCTCAGGCCCCATGGAGTCGGCGCCTATGATGTCCCTGGATAGTCATTAGAAGGCTCATTACTCAGAAACACATAAGAATAAAAGGTGGCTGCATTGGTAATCATGAGACAAACTCCCAAAGGTTGCAGTAGGTCAGCAGTAAAGGTAAAGGACCCCTGGGCAGTTAATTCCAGTCAAAGGCGACTATGGGGTTGAGGTGCTCATCTCGCTTTCAGACCAAGAAAGCCTGTGTTTGACCAAAGCTTTCTGGGTCACGTGGCCAGCATGACTAAACCGCTTCTGGTGCAATGGAACACCATGATGGAAACCAGAGCGCACGGAAACGCTGTTTACCTTCCCGCCGCAGTAGTACCTATTTATCTACTTGCACTGGCATGGTTTCAAACTGCTAGGCTGGCAGGAGCAGGGACAGTGCAACGGGAGCTCACTCCGTCGTGAGGATTTGAACCACCGACCTTCCGATTGGCAAACCCAAGAGGCTCAGTGGTTTAGACCATCAGTGTCCCTGGGGCAGCACTATCAGGACCAACTAAAAATGTCACATTGTCAGGGTAGTGTAGTGGTTAGAATGCTGGACGGGGGAACCTGGGAGGGGAGCCCAGGGTTCAAATCCCCACAGCAGCTTACCTGAGTAGCCTTGGGCCCTCTCTCAGCCTGACCTACTTTACAGGGTTGTTGCAAGGCCAAAAGGAGGAACCCTAAAGTTCAGCTTGAGCTGCTTGGAGGACAAGTGGGGTGCAAATGCAACAGTCAAGGAACAAAACCAGGAAGGAGTTGAGGCAATGCCGGCGTGGACGTTCAACGCGGTCCTGAGGGAGTTGCTGGGCTGAGGAGACTTGCCCTGCCCGCCCCCGCCGACACGTGCCCGGGCCCCCCTGCAGTTGCCCAGAGCTGGAAAGGCGCTCCACGCCCGCCCCCTGCGCACAATGCTCCTCCACCTGAGGGGACCCTCCTAAGGAGAGGCGTCACCCCACTGTGGCTTTGGGGGTGGCGACTCCTTCAGGGCGCTTTGCGAGTAGCCTTGGCGCGCGGGGGTTGCTGCTGGAGACCGGCTTCTGGCGCGCGCCGTCCGGGCAGCGCGCTGTGCAGCGAGACGAGGGTGAGATAAACGCAAGTAGAGGCGTCCGGCGTCCCGGCTTCCCCGCCGCGGGTTGCCTCGCGGTCACGAAGGCCTCGCCCCGCAGCGAGAGAGCTGAAGCACTGGACCCTCCGCCTCGCGCCCTTGGGCCGCGCAGCCCAATCATTCGGCGAGGAGCTGGAGCGCACCGCCGGCAGCGTCCTCGCGGTTGGGAGCCGGCACCCGTGACGTCAGCCCTCCCGATTGGTCCCCTGGCGGCAGCACATGCTCAGGACATCTATATAAAGACGTCCCCGGCCTCCCCCCTCCCCTGCAGCCGCTCTTCCCAAAGCCTCTCTCTTGGTCGTCAGCCGGGACAGCTCCATCCAAACGCAGCGCAATGGCGAACCCAGAGGCTTTCTTGGGCAGGTGGCGCTTGGTCTCCAGCGACGGCTTTGAGGAGTATATGAAGCAGTTGGGTAAGGAGCAGGGAATGGATGGGGAGAACTGGCGGGGGGGGGGGAGTAAGAATTTAAGGGGATTCCGTTTAAAATGATGAGGATATTTTATGACAACAGAGAAGCAGAACTAGAGATCCCCTCCTTTCATTGGGCAAAATTTGGGGGGAAAGCAAGGGGGGGAGGGCAAATAGTGCAGGATTGAAAAGTAAGCCAATCCATAAATGAGCTGGGCAAATCCTATCACAAGAACAGTAGTGCTAGTAGTGTGTGCATTTTTATTTTTACATCCAAGATGCTGACTGCAACCTTGCTATTTACATGGACGTAGCCCTCTTGGATGCAGTGACTTTGTGCATCTGTAATAAATAAATGTAGCATTGCAACCAAAAGCTTTTTTTAACACCCCCCCCAAAGCACTGCTTAAATAGTGGCATATTCTTTAAAATGGCTGCTTTGGATTAAGTGAATTACTTCAAAGTTCTTCTCTATGATTTGTGTAAGGGGAGCAGTGTCTGTGTGATGCACATTTTGTGCACTGCAATTCTTTGGGTTTTGTGAATTGTCATGCCTTTCTCGTATTTGTCAAACTGGAGTAGACACAGTCCTATTTCTTTCTACTATGTGCACATGTGGTGTGTCTGGCTTGATTAGGAGTGGAGGATTATGAAGAGGGAACAGGAATTAATTTTTCCTTTCCTGGAAGCACATATCTGTCTCTCCTGTGGGGAGCTGGGCTTAGGAGCTTTTGTGTGTCTCATTTTCTCAGCTCCTGAGAGGCTGAATGCTCTGTCCAAGGTCTGCGGAGGCATTCTCAGGCTTGCCTTTTAGTAACAGGCACACAAATACAAATGGATATTGTTTCAAACATGATATTGAGCTGCAGTGTGTGGTGTATGTGTGTGTGTGTGTACATATACCAAACCATCTGCTTAAAACAACATATGAAAAACTCGGAGTGGGGTGGGGGGATAGAAGAATAGCTGGGGGCAATGGGAAGGAGAGGGAGACCTCTCATATAAGCAGAATGGCACTTTCCCAGGGATTTCACCTGAGTCAGAAAGGAGGGCAGATGGCAGAAACCTTCAGAACTCCTGTAACACAGCTTACACTTCTTATTACAATGCATTTGGATATTGCTGGTGCAAGAAGAAACCATACAGTGGGGATGAATGCTCATTATAACAGAATATGATGCTCTTAATGAAATTTAATTTGATTTTCTTTTTTTAAACAAGCCGGTCATTCTTGCAATTATATAGTATTGTTTTTATGATATTTAATGTTGTGCACTGGCTTGATCTTTTATGTGAAATCTAAATGTTTGGCTTTGGTTGTCTCACTGCACGGACTGGAAAAAATGCCAGGATGAGCAAACTTCCTGTGACCGTGCACAGGAGGATAAAATGTACCACAGTGATCTCATATTCAGTATTATTACTTTACCAGACAAATTGAACGGAACACTAACCTAATTAGGGGTGAATAGTTTGGGGCTGCATTGATAGATCTGCCAAGTTACAGTGTGTTTAGAGTCTCCAGCTGAGGCTGAAACTGGAAAGAATAACAGATATCTGAATTAACATCCGGCTGTTATGTTAGAACCTTTCTTCTTTCTATCCTTGTGGATTAATTTCACTAAAATGCAATCCAAGTCCACAGATGACTCTTGAATAGGGCTGTGTATATTCTGTTCTAAACTCGGTGTTAGTATCCAAGCTTTTGCAGAACAAGCAGAATCCTGTGATCCATTTAAACGATGCAGATGAAACACAACTTACTTGTATTTACACATTGTATGTAAAAATAATATTCAGCTTCTGATCTTCCTGGGTAGTGGCAAAGAGTTATGAACAGTGCATAAATCCCATTCCTAACCTGTATGTCACCCCATATCTATTTCTGCATCCTTAAGGACTAGATCCTTGCTTTTTGAAGATGTAAATGTAATTGCACAAGAAAGAATAGGGAAAATGTATCACTGGGGCATGATGTGGCTTGTTTGGGGAATTGTTAAGCACGGGTGTGTTGCATTTTGCTTGTGGAGCTGCAGTTGACAGGCCTGAACTAGCCTCACAGTTGACACACTCATTATTTCACACATGGGGTTAACTGGGTTCTTGTGCCCAGTGAATGGAGACAATCATGATGTTAGTCCATTATATACTTTAGTTGGCATGGGGCTGTTATGCACTACATTGAATCTAAAGAGCATTCCAAATGTTTTGGTCTTTCAGTGTCAACCCAGGAGATAGAGAGGCCCCCTTCGATATACTAGTAGTGTCTGGGAGAGAGAGAGAGTATGTGTGCGTGGATTTGCTGCACCTCTTGATTTCTCATTGCCCGTTTACTCGGTTCATGAAGGTTTGCTGACTGCTGAAAAGCATTGTGCTTCGAGTTGCCATACAACCTTTCTGTGATGTTATCAATGAAGGTTGCATCCATCAAGTGGTGAATAAGCATGTGTAAAGCAACCTTTATAGTCTTTGCAGTAAAGGCTTAAGGATTACAGTACTGGTGCAGGAAACCTTTTATTTCTCTGTTCTGGGCTCAGTTCACCTAATGGTTCCTGCTAGCAGAAGCTCAATGCAATAACTTCCACTAGTGCAATGCAGTCCACTCCCCTCTTGTGGTCTCCCAGTTTGGCTCAGGAGAGTCAGAAAAAACCCCAGAACGGTGTGTGGCAAGAGGAGAGGGGGATTGTTTCATGTGGTGAGCTGAAATACTTGTGGCAATGAAACAATTGCCATGACACTACAATGAATTATCCCACTTAAAAATATATGTATAGCCTAGTCCCCATTCCAGAAACAGAACATGAATTGAGTCTTAAAATGCACAACAATAATCTAGATGAGGTCCAAGTCTATCTCCAGAGAATGGAAATGTGAGCTCTGCAGTTTGGCTATCCACTCATTAAGAGAATACAAGCTTCTCCTTAATGATCATATGTCCTGCAAACTGTTATTGCTGCTGTTGTTATATTCCTGGTGATTTCAGTAGTTAGGCTAAAGCAGTGAGGGAGAAGTTGGGCTCCTTCAGATATTGCATTGCAGGGGATTGGACTAGATTAACCTTAGGGTCCCTTCCAACTCAACAGTTCTGTGATTCTATATTTCCAGACTGCAACTCCAGCATCCCTAACCATTGGTCATGCTGGCTGGGGCTGATGGAAGCTGAAGTCCAATGACATCTGGAAGGTCACACTTTCCACCCCCAGTGGCCTACATGAATGACTGTATTTGTAAACATAGTGTTCTGGGTTGTTGTTGTTTACTTCTCTCCAGAAAGTCTCAGATAGATAGCACTGGAGGAGGAGCAAGGCGAGAGTTGTGACATGACACAATTTATTTCTAATTTTTCTGCAGAGCAATGGGTACTTTTTTGCCTGATTTCATTGATTTCCCTTTCTAAATGCCAATGTGATATAATTTAATTATTTGTATCTGGGGCAGAAGTCATTTGCTAATATGCTGAAGTCTTACAAAAAGACCTGTTACTCCTGTAAGGCAGAACGAAAGTGGAGTAGTTATAATAAGCTTCTGATTAACCTGAGATGCTTCAACACTTCAGCTGAGTCACTGGAGTTCTCCTTCCCCACGCTGGGTAATTTAAACAGTTAGGTAATCTTTTGTGTGCATGTGTATATGTGTGTTATTGCATAATGACTCTTCTTGGCTGAACCGATCTGACAGGTCCCTTGCCTTTCTCTTTTCTGCAGGTGTGGGCGTGGCCATGAGGAAGATGGGCAGCATGGCAAAGCCAGACGTTATCATCACCAAAGATGGAGACACATTCCATGTGAAAACAGAAAGCACATTCAAAACATCAGAATTCAGTTTCAAATTGGGCGAGAAGTTCAATGAGGAGACGCTAGATGGCCGAAAAACTCAGGTAAATGAAGCGATCGTCCAGAGAGGGCATGTACTGAACAGTCACATGTTCACACTGCTCATAAGTACAACCCGTCTCCTCACATGTGCACATTTATGTGTGAAAGCGTGTGTGTTTGTTGATTTCTACAGCTCGGCCATTGGGTACACAGGTCACATACTGTACTTTGTTGAACATTCACAGTCACTAACTGTACACGTGTTTAGCCACACACATTGGACCCACGTTGAATATAGCATGTGAACACCCCTACAGGAAGAAGCTGATGCAACTCCCTGAACTCTTCTGATTTCTGTTAGGTGAACAAGTTACTCCCATCAATGCGTGTTGTAACACTGAATGATACCAATCACTGTGGTTCAAGTGGTGCACAGTTGCATCACTGCTGAGGTAAATTTCCTCATGAATCAGCATGGTATTGCGTTTGGTTTGTCAGTCATTGCCTTTGGTTCCCGTAGTACTGTTTGGGAATTTTTTGCTTCTGTTGTAGATTAGCCACCGTTAATGATGCAAAATCATCTTGGGGGAATGCTGGAAGTGTGTGAGCTTTCTGTGGTTATTTGCCTTCTCTTCCTTTTTTCTTTTGTGTACCTCGCCCTTCAAACCTGTTCTCAGAACAACTTACAAAGTTTCAAGATAAAGCAAAAAAATCCAGCCGCAAACATAAAGCAGCAATTTGAAAATAATAACCAAACTAACAGTAGTTTCCTGTACATGTCTGCCCAGATGTAGGCCCCGCTGGGGCTTACTCCCAGGTAAGTAGATACAGGATTGGAACCTTACCTTTGAAAATCAAAAAAGTATTTGATACCTAAAATGGCATCAAGCTAGGTGAGCCTGGCATCAAGCCTCCCCATGAAGGGATGTGCAGCGTAGTGGTTAGAGTGTCAGACCAGACCTGGAAGTCTAGAGTTCCCGCTTAGCAATGAAGAGGATCACTGGGTGACCTTGGGCTAGTCACTGCCTAACCTACTTCACAGGGCTCTTGTGGGGATTAAAATTTGGGGAGAACTATGTGCACCACATTGAGTTCATTGGAGGTGGAATATAAGTGCAATGAATAAATAAACAGTTCCAGAGTCAGGATGCCACAACTGAGAAGGCCTTTCTGTGGTGAGAGGGATAACTGCCAAATGGCAAAGGCAGGTCTGTGCTGCAGAACTTAACTATAGGCAGGCACATGTGGACACAGGCAGGTAGGCTAGTCCTAAACCATGGAAGGGCTTTCAGGGTCAAAATTAGCCCCTTTGGATTGAGCCCAGATATGGCCTGGAAGCCACTGCAGCTGGCAAAACACTGCTGTGATGTGGTAATTCATATCTCCACATCCCAGCCAGTACATGGAACTGAGCACCACAAGCAGGTAAAGAGCCCCACAAAGACTACAAGAGAGTGAAAGCTAGATCAACACACTTAACAAAACCCTAAACTGTGGCAAATCTTAATTACAGTTGGATGAACCAAGCCATCTTCATAAACTATGTTTTGAAGATGGATTGTTTCAGCTAACCTATAGCTAAGATTATCTGCAGCTTAATTGTGTTTGAATGATATGCTAAACAGTGGTTAATATCAAATAAAAGCAATTAAACAATCTATGGCCTTTCAAGCTGGGGGGGGGGGGACGTGTTTCTCAGCTGAAGTAGTACAATCCCTACTAAAATGTCAAAGCAAGCTGAATTTGTTCCCTAATGGATTCAAATGACTACCTGCAACTTTTTACTGTTCTTAGTGCAGCTACTTTTTTAATTTTGGGAAATCCATGCAATCTTAATGATGGTCCCATTTTGTAAATTCTGGTAGCAAAAGAACGTGTTGCAATGGAATAGTGGGATTTGATTCATATCTGCACACCTCAGAACAGTCAGGTCAAAAGCCCTGCCTGAATGATTCATTGGCTTTTTCTTGGGAGTGTCATGTCTGTGGTTAAGGCTAAGGAGCTCTCCCTTTTGGATGCCTGCCAGCTGATGATCCCTTCAGTAGGCTTCTTC
Organism: Podarcis vaucheri; assembly: GCF_965113315.1. Taxonomy (NCBI): domain Eukaryota; kingdom Metazoa; phylum Chordata; class Lepidosauria; order Squamata; family Lacertidae; genus Podarcis; species Podarcis vaucheri. The sequence goes on from NC_138766.1 coordinate 64,743,598, forward strand.
ACCAAACAGGTACAACAAGTTCCTGGAGCTCTTTTCATGGCCATATGCGTTAAGGTGCCACGTTGTGTGATTTCTGACAAGCATCTTGCTTCTGCACGTTTTGGAGGATGGGAATTCCCCTCAGATTACAGTAACCGGAGCATAATCTTATGCAAATAACCTATAAGAATAATGGTGATTTGCCAGGACCTTTCCTTAATCTCCAATTGCAATACTACAATTACAGTATCGTCTCCCAAACTGGTTCTGCACATCCCTTTGTGAAAGTGCTACGTGAAAGGGGATTCCAGGAGACAGTCTTAATTGCATGTTGCATCCTACAAAGCTTTTTACCGTATGCAAGCCATCACACAGCCCACTCTGTTACAGTGGTACCTCAGTTCTCAAATGAAATCCATTCCAGAAGCCAGTTTGGCTTCTAAAACATTAAAAAACCAAGGGGGAGGTTTCCATTGGTTGCAAGAGCGTCTTGCACTCAGCAGAAGCCATGTCGCATGTTCGGGTTCCAAAAAAAACCTTAGAAAACAGAAGCATTTACTTCTGAGATTTCGGCGTTCGGGAACCGAGGTTCCACTGTACCTCTTTAAAGCAAGAGAAAAGGGGGCAAAAATATTCCTCTCCCAGACCCATGGGACATTGAGACTATTAATTGTGTGATCTGAGGGGTCTTTTTCATTAGGCAAAGTAAGGAATGTGTCATATTTGGGGGTTCTTAAGGGTGGCAAAGTAGGAGGCACCGACTTCATTCACATGTCATGGTAAGCCAAACTTTGACACTGGGAGTGCATGAATGTGCACAGCATCCAGACAAGACCTTGTGTAGCCATTTGCTCCTTCCCAGTTTCTCTTCCTTCTTCACTTCACTAAGCCAAAGTTTCTCTTAGTATGTTGTCCGAACCCAGCTTTCTCCTTGCTAACCACAGTTTAGTGTACGAGTAAGAGAGACTGCCAAGGAGCATAGTGGCTGTGAGTTCCTTTCTGGGAGCCAGCACATTCACATGGTGTTGCTAAGCCATAGTTTGACTTCCTGTGTCGTGCAAACCAGGTAATGGACTAATCTTTCTCAACTGGGAAGGTCCATTGAAATGATTAGAAGTTGTGCAAGCATTTCATTTAACATGTCTGTTAGGCGTCATTTTAATTTTCTGCCTGGAGGACAAAACTAGGCGTGTCCTGATCCTTCTTGGCAGTATCAAACTTCAGACAAAAATTTACAGAGAAAAGTACATGACAGCATAGAGAATCCACGTTTCAGTCTTTATTTTCCACAGACTCTTCAGTCTAAAAGTTACTGCTTTTTAGTTGTCTGCACAATTAGAATTTGTGCAAATGCCTGTGTTTCTGATAGCTATTTATTGTTCTTGCCTTCATGGGAGAAATAACTGGTCAGCCATTGGGGTAGGGGTTTCTTGGATGAAGGCAGCACTTCAGCTTTCTGGAGAATTTCTGTTGAGGAATTTGGAGTGGGTGGGGATCTGGCGGGTGGGCATATTGTTTTCTTTAAAAAGATACATAAAGTGGGAGAGCTCTAGGGTTCCTGGACATGCTTAATTTGGCATGTGTATATATAATAGTTGAATTCTATCTCCTTTGTTTTGGTAAGACACTTTCCACACCCAGTTATAAATCTGGCAAAGCAGGAGCATGATAATTTCCCCTTTGGTGCATAGGCCTATGCTGAACGTAATCAGACTATCAGACTATCCATGTAATGGCATGCCCTCTGCAAAATATCTTATCACTCAGACAAAATAGTAATCTCTGTTCACCTTCTTTAATTAAAGGGGCAAGTACTTCTCTGGTAGCATTTGCATGGGTTTACTCCTTAGGACGAAACTAGACATAGCACCCTTTGCACAATTGCTAATTGCATTAATTATATATATATATATATATATATATATATATATATATATATATATATATATGTCAGCATGGGGGGCTGATTCCAGATTGGGACTCTGGCAGAGGAAAGCTTCAGGCTTTGCTGTGAGCCTAATCTGGATTGGTATCCTGCACCTACTGGCACTGGGAGAGGGCAAGCACCCATTGGAAAGAACTGTAGCTAAGGTGAAAGACTTTAACGCCTTCCTACCTGGTTCCCAATCAGGAGTTCCCTCTTCCCTCCCTGTGCTTTTATTTACTTTTGAAAAGCTATTCATGCAGTTCTAATTAAAAATATTCTAATTTCATGGACACATCACATCTAGTTTGGCCTTTAGTTATGCACACCAATGCAAGATCAGAGGCACACTAACTATTACTGCACTGTCTTGGGACAGAGCAGTTTTGGAATAAATTCACTAAGATGCTAAGTACCAGATTTCTGTATTCTTTTTCAGACCCTTATCACCTTAGATGATAATAATGTATTGACCCAGCACCAGGAGTGGGATGGCAAAGAAACAACGATAACCAGAAAGATAGTAGATGGGAAACTCATTGTGGTAAGTGGAATTTTCCCCTGATTTCGTAGCCAAAATTGTACACAATAGCTGGAATGCAACATAATTCAGGCATACTAAGTGTCTATCTACATTGCTCTATTCCCTAGTGATCTGGAGAGAGAGACTGATGAATGAACGTTCTTTGTTTTGCAGGAATGTGTCATGAATAGTGCCAAATGTACTCGCGTCTACCAGAAAGCATGAAGATGCTGGCTTCTATTTTGGATGCGGAGCTTTATGATGGACAGCTTAGTTCCAGGAACAAAGCTGATCTACACTCCATATTTCTCATCTGTATTCCTTCTCCCTGCCCCCAGGTTTTTTTTAAGCATCTTGGAAGAATCTGTACTGTACACAATTAAATTTCAAGTCCTTGATGTAACTACTGAGAGCTATTAAATTTGAAAATTTCATGAGTTTTTACTTATTTTCAAATATTTTTAATCCACTTTGCTATTAAGAAATAAATAAATATCAAACATAAAAACATAGTTCAAAAACATTTCAGAAAAGAGCAAATATCAGAAGATCAAGAAATATTTGTTGTTGTTGTTTAGTCGTTTAGTTGTGTCCGACTCTTCATGACCCCATGGATACATTTGGTCTTCTTGCAGTCCATGGGACTCTCAAGAGTCTCCTCCAGCACCATAATTCAAAAGCATCAATTCTTCAGCGATCAGCCTTCTTTATGGTCCAGCTCTCACTTCCATACATCACTACTGGATCAAGAAATATAGGATGGTAGAATCTAGTGCTGGCGATCAGCAAACATCTGGATATAGAGGCGTGTTTTCAGTAATGTTTTGGAAGCATGCTACTGTTGATTCTTCTCAATAATGGCATCCCAGAGCGTAGGTGCCACCACAGTGAAGTAGGAAATAGTAGGAATATTGCCACTGTATTGTAATTTTTAGAATTCTCCTCAGTTGAAGAAATTCTGGAAACTCTAGTTAGATTAGCTGTGAGAAGAAGTGATTAGTTACTAGTTAAGGTGTATTCTGTCTAGGCACATTTATAGCATGGTTTCTTTGAACTCGGTTCAACTTCTATAATACTTATGTCTTAGCAAGTGTGTTTACACATGCAGTCTTAAAGGAAAATAGCATGGCACTGGAAGACCAAAGATTGGTAGCCTACAATCCTTCAGATGTTGGGATACAACTTCCATAATCCCTGACCATTGGTTGGGTTAGCTGAGCCAATGGGAGTTGCAGTCCGAGAACATCTGCAGGGCTGTGGGTTCCTCATTCCTGTTATAGTCTGTAGAAGGTTTTCTTAGCTTCTAGACAATATATAGATAATTTCTTTCTATACTATAATTTGCCATACTCATTTACTTTGAAGTCATTTTTGTCCCGGGGCAGAACAAACTCTAGGTAGTAAGCTGTAACTGAAAAAGCTCACCCTAAATGAGCCTTCCCAAACTTGCTGCCTATAAATGTTTTAGACTACTACAACTTGCAACATTCCCACCTAGCACAACCAATTTTAAGGGATGGTGAGAGATGCAGTCCAACAACATTTGAATGGCACCTGACTGGGGAAGGCTGCCCTAAGTGAAATATCCATATGTCACCCTTTATATTGACTCAATGATTTTATGGGCCTCAAGAGATCCAAGAAGGATTCCAGTAAAACGTCCTCTATGATGAAGCTTCATGATGAAGCTATGTTGAGGACATTGGTCTTTCAAATCTCAGCAGGTATGAACCCAAGATTCAGCATCCCCACCTTTCGCCTTCCATTCCACTCAATTCACGACGTCGTAGTTGTGAGATCCCCAAGGCTCAGCATCTAGTGCGGCGGAACCAGTTACGCTGCCCTAAATCTGCCTCTCACATGGTTCCTATAAACTGCCATTCATGGTGTTTGTGTGTAGGTCTCCAACTCCCCATCCCAGGATTCTTGTGTTCCATACCTGCCTATCTCCTTGCCTCCTTGCACTTCCTTAATATCCTTTAGCATCATCCCTGCCCCATTTTACTCTACACGTACTGTCCATAAGGAAAATAATTGTTGTGTGCCAAGGCATTCCATCTTTTGCAAGGCACTGTTGCAAAAGATGCAAGAGATGACATAAAGCCTATATATTGCATTCAGTTTGCCTGTGTTTTCCCCCCAACCTATCGTCATGGAAGCTTTGCCGTGCGTTGGAATAAAGTTCAAAGGGATAAGATGCAGCTCACAAGCTAAGACATAAGTGCCAATACTTTGTGTTGAATGTAGGTTTTGCTGGTTCTAGTGAAATAGATCACAACACTAACTCTCAAATTCAAAACCTTCCTATGGTTTTTGAAGTGCTAAAAATATCTACCCAAATGGTATATTTGCTTCTAAATCCTCCCACTGCCATATGGTATTATCAGATAACCGAGTCCTTTAGGAGTACTTTACACTTGTTTAACATAACTGACATACTCTTGGTAAGCTAGCAGCTGATTCGGAAGATACCTTATTTTGACATTAAATAACATTAAATAAATAAATATCCAGGTATTATAGTTATATTTTAGGGAAACTGACTTCAACAAGTTTAAAGACAAGCTATTGCAATCCTTTGAGTAGAAATATTTGAGGGGAAGGAACTGCAAGATGGATGGGAGTCTCTTAAAAGCATGTGCTTTCTGTGCCAACTTTTAAATGCTGAAAAATTTTCTGTTCAGCCAGGCAATTAAGAACACACCCACCCACAATGGTTAATTGATGCCTTCCCATTGTTTTTATTGTCTAGTTTTCTGTTTTATTGCTGAAAACCAATATTTTGAATGACATACTGGTATATAAAAGAAGAAGAAAAGAAAAAGTGAAACCTGTGTAACACTTAATAGACATAAATGCAACATTTTTATTTTAGGTAGGAAGAGTCAGATAAACAAATATAGGACCAGTGACTCCTGTCTTGACTTGCAGTATGTATGAAATGGCTCTAGGAACAACTATTGCATTTCTTAGCACCCTTTCTTCTGATGGAAGTTGATCAGGGGACCCCCCCTCACATGTGCAGCACAGCGTTATGGGATGGGGAATTGGTTTCCATGAGTCTGGGTATGTGTGTCAAGAGTGCTTCAAGCAACCCAAAAGCTCAATTTACAAGGCTGTTTTATCCGAGCCAGTTGGACTGTCCATCTCTAAGGGCTGATGAGTAAAGCAGATAGTTCAGTTTATTTTAGACATGCATCAGTGGATTCCAGCTGCCTTGATTTATTTGTAAAGTTTTATTTATCTCTTGAGAAAGAGTTACTCTTGAAACCTGTAGGGAATAAAAGAAATAGTTTCTCTCCGCATTTACACAGCTGTTGTCTTGAGGTCTACCTTCAGCCACACACGTGGGATTGGACTACTTAAGAGTTCTGTTCAAGACCTGCATACATCCTTTAACTTTTTGGTTTAGAATTGTGCATCAATGATCACACAACTGTTTCCCTGTATTGAAAGCAATGCCTGAGATTTTCAGCTTATCAAAGCTTCAGTGTTACCTCTGAGAACAATTTTCAGCAGATGGGCATGATTCAGCTAATGCTACAGTTCATATCTTGTCAAGGAGAGATTTAGGCTGCAATCCTACACACAGTCTCCTGGGAGTAAGTCACACTGAATTTTTGAATTAGATTTTGAAAACATATACACCACTTTTCATTCATACATATATATAACTCTCAAAGTAGTTCACAACAGAAATAAATAGCGACAGTGAAGATAACCAAATAGTCCTATAATTTCAACAGCAAAAATAGAAGTGGTGTCAGAAAGCTCAGCTGATCACCATAGAAAATTCATTCTGCGAAATGAACACCACACTCATGGGCGTAGCCAGGAATTTTGTTTGGGGGGCAGGCTTTTGTTAGGGGGGCAGAACCTCAGATTTGTATTGATTTTGGGGGGCAGCTACCCCCTGCCCTCCTTGGCTGTGCCCATGCCCACAGTGGAAAAACCTACTTCTAAACAGTGCTGGATTAGCCAATAGGCTGACTAAGCACATCGTTAGGGTACCAGCAAGGCAGAAGCACCCACCATTTGAGGGTTTGGGGTGGGGAAACAATTTAACATTTGGTATTTCAAAAAAGTATCATGGGGAAAATCAGAGCTCTGCTAGATTTTCTTCCCCTATATTTCTGTCCCCGCCTAAATTGGGGTGTCCTACTATAATAATAATAATATAATAATTTATTTATATCCTGCTCATCTGGCTGGGTCTCCCCAGCCACTCTGGGTGGCTGCCAACAGAATATTAAAAACACGATAAAACATCAAACATTAAAAACTTCCCTAAACTAATGTAGATCAAAATAACGCGAGGAACTCAGATCCTGCAGTGTGCTGCAATAAATCTATGTTTTGTTGTGTTTTGTTTTAAATTTTTATTTTACAGTTTAGTATTGTTTTTGTTTTGAATTACATATGATGAGCACAATAATCTTTTTTCTGCTTCTTAGTCAGTATGTAAAAATACACACCATTGAGCATGTGCTTCAGTCCAGTTCAAATCAACTGAACAAGCAGCACAATCCCATGCATGCTTACACAGATGTAAGTCTCACCGTTGACTAGAACTGGCATGTTAGTTTACTTAGATATAGCACCTCAGGGTGTACATTTCAGGTGCGCTTCAGTCACGTCTCAACGAATTTAGGTCGTACAATTAAAGTTGATTTGGTGCTCTTGTGCAACAATTACACACACAGCCATCAAACATTTTGCGGTAAGGAGAATTATGAGGAAAAAAGCACTGGAAAAGTGTGGGAAAACACTTGATTTAACCTCACATAACCTCTTCACAAACAAATCAGGAAGAATGCTCAGTAAGTAAGTCAGCTGGAATTGACCTCAGAAAGTATGGAGATACTTGGATACTTGATCTGAGTGCTTGTAGTGTGTCTTACATTCTATACGATTTGATTATGTTTTTTATATTATTATTACAGCTCCTTCCCAGTGTGTGATTTATATTTGGACTCCTCTCTGTGTTCTTTCATCCATCTCCAGGCAGGCACTATTGTAGAGGGGTTCATTTCTGAGTAGATAGATGAGGTAATGTGAACTTCAAAGGAGGTATACTGTCCCTGGCATAACTGATCTTCACTGCTTCCTTAGGAAAGTTTTGATGACCCGCTGTGATGTGCAATTGTCAGGGGAAAGGGCCATAGCTCAGTGGTAGAGGAATCTCCTTTGCATGCAGGAAGTCCCAGGTTCAGTCCCCAAAATCTCCAGGATGAGAGCTGGATGAGAACGCTCTCTGCAATACTGGAGGGTCACTGCCACTGAGGTAGACAATGCTGAGCTACACGGACCAGTGTTCTGACTAAGTACAGTGGTACCTCGGGTTAAGTACTTAATTCGTTCCGGAGGTCCATTCTTAACCTGAAACTGTTCTTAACCTGAAGCACCACTTTAGCTAATGGGGCCTCCCACTGCTAAAGCGCTGCCAGAGCACAATTTCTGTTCTCATCCTGAAGCAAAGTTCTTAACCCGAGGTACTATTTCTGGGTTAGCGGAGTCTGTAACCTGAAGCGTATGTAACCTGAGGTACCACTGTATAAGACAGCTTCCTCTGTTTTTGTGTTCCTAACTGAGAAAAGGTGTACATGTGTTTCATAGGGTGAATACAATAAAACCTCAAAAGCTAACCAACTGCATTGTGAACAGTGTTTGGCTGTACTAAAAGACCTGTGAATTTTGTTCTAATGGATCAACCAAGTCTTTGATGTGCAGTGTGACTCTGATGTGATGAAGTCAGGATACAGAAGGGCGGGGGACAGAATTCTCCCTGCGCATTCTTCCTGCGCATACATCAAAGTCTTCATCGCCGGAATACACACGGCTGCTACGGCTTGCGGTTTATTCAAGCGTACGCTGTGCTCCAGTTTCACGTGAACGTGAGTGAACCTAATTTGGTATTTTTTCTAGGAATTATTACAGAGGGTGTGCCTTCTCTATTGTTCACACATATTTCAAAGAACATATGAAAATAATACCGCTTCCTCCAGGACGACTTCATAAGATGAAGTCATGTAGGGACAGCTCAGAGCTGTTCTTGGCTCTGCTTCCTATGGAGCAAGTACCTGCAATCTCTGTGATGGAAGGAGGTGAAGGCCTGTAACATTCACTTGACTGCAGGCACCCCAACTCATTTAAACTCCTTCCTAACATAATATTATGGCACTTACTGTGGGGGAGAGTAAGAGAGGCAAGGCATGAGGAGCTTGGCGCTGTGTAGGCACCATAGAAGCCAACTCCTATGGTTCAAGGTCTCTTTTGTTGTTGTTGTTGTTTAGTCATTTAGTCGTGTCTGACTCTCTGTGACCCCATGGACCAGAGGACACCAGGCATTCCTGTCTTCCACTGCCTCCCGCAGTTTGGTCAAACTCATGCTGGTAGCTTCGAGAACACTATCTAACCATATTGTCCTCTGTCGTCCCCTTCTCCTTGTGCCCTCCATCTTTCCCAATATCAGGGTCTTCTCCTGGGAGTCTTCTCTTCTCATGAGGTGGCCAAAGTATTGGAGCCTCAGCTTCAGGATCTGTCCTTCCAGTGAGCACTCAGGGCTGATTTCCTTTTTTTAAAATATGAATATTTATTAAATTTTCACAAATTATAAAAACACATACAGTACACACAAAACACATTACACATAAATACATACAAAAACAAACAAACACATATAATTTCAACTCCTTTTTTTCTTTAAACTTACTTCATTGACTTCCCCATACCTCCCCTTTCTGCATTCCAATACCCAAATTTATTTCAGCAAATCCTTCCCCTTAATTTTATCCAATTTTTCTTTTTCTTTCCTTTTACTTAATCTTTACCAGCTGTAATCCCTTACTTTGTATAACCACAACATTTTAACATTCATTAATTTTACAATGTTTCTTAAGATAAATTTTAAATTTCTTCCAATCTTCTTCCGCCGTCTCTTTCCCCTGGTCTCGGATTCTGTCAGTCATTTCAGCCAGTCCCATGTAATCGATCACCTTCATTTGCCACTCTTCCAAGGTGGGTAGATCCTGTGTCTTCCAATACTTTGCTATGAGTATTCTTGCTGCTGTTGTAGCATACATAAAGAAAGTTCTATCTTTCTTTGACACCAATTGGCCGACAATGCCCAAGAGGAAGGCCTCTGGTTTCTTAGGGAAAGTACATTTAAGTACCTTTTTCATTTCATTATATATCATTTCCCAAAAGGCCTTAATCTTCGGGCACATCCACCAAAGGTGAAAAAAAGTACCTTCAGTTTCTTTGCATTTCCAACATTTATTATCTGGCAAATGGTAGATCTTTGCACAGGGCTGATTTCCTTAAGAATGGAGAGGTTTGATCTTCTTGCAGTCCTTGGGACTCTCAAGAGTCTCCTCCAGCACCATAATTCAAAAGCATCAATTCTTCGGTGATCAGCCTTCTTTATGGTCCAGCATTCACTTCCATACATCACTACTGGGTCTCTTTGGGCCCCCCCAAAAAAAAATATTAGAGGGGGCCAGCCCCCCCAAAGTTGATGGGCATTGCTGTGTGCACATCTTGTGATTGATTATGCATGGCAGAGATTACATGCTCCCTGCATTTTATTCAAGTTGGCACACCTGGCAGGCACATAATAGCAAGACCAGAGGATTGATTCCACCAGGCTGAAAAGCACTGAGTTTTCCATGCCTCGGCTCTCCCCTGGTAAGTACTAGTGACACACTATGTTTGGAAATGTGGAGAGAAGTGGTGTCCCACCTTGCACTGCCACACCAGTCACTACTCTGAATACCAGCACACCGATCCCTCTTTTACTGTCTGGCTTAGGGTGAGGCTGGGGCTGTTTGCCATCATGAAGATATTCAGCAGTTGCAGGTTGTTGTTTTTAAATAAATGGAATTCCATTTTCCATTCCTCACACATTATCTCAAAGTGCTTTCGCAATTAAACCATCAACAATAAACAGATGCTGAAATTTCCTGTATAAAAACAATGATGATAACACTTTCATATGTAAAAACCATTCAAAACAATTTCCTAAGTAATTTCAAGTGCTATATAGATGCAGAGTGGGATAAAAACTTCCACTGAAAAGGGTTGTTGTGTACGAAGGATAGGTTTCACCACAATAAAGACTTGATCCCTATATCATATGGAAGAGACCTCCTGATAAGATGGTTGGAAAAATAAGGGGTGAGGTGATCTTTTGTGTCAATTTTTTTGTCAGACTCTTGGAAAAGCGAAGGGTCCCAAGATAGGGTTACCCACCCCAATCCATGCATATAATTCCTGTTCAGAATAGAGGTCCACCATTCCAGTTGCTTTTTAAAATGACACTTCCATCAATACTATAATACGTTTAACACAATGCAAAGTTTACCCAGAAGGACTTGAAATGGACAGAACTCTTGTCCTGTTTAAAAGGAGTCGATTAGAAAGAGTTTCGAATTTGGCACCTGGTTCATGCTTGCAGTTTGTTACAGATGAAATCTGGAACGTGGTTGCTGTTCCATGCTTGTATCTCTTCATCTTTCATGTTCGGTGCTTTAGAACTGGAAGCAAAGAACTTATTCTGCGCCAGAAATGCCTTGCCTGAAGCTTCCTGGGTAAGTGTGGCCAAGTGCTGCCTCTGAAGCATGCGGGGATGGGTTTTCCTGTTAGCCAGCCTCCCAGATCATCATTAAAAAAAATATTTGAGAGAAAGCACTGTTATATTTTCACAGCACATTGCCACAGGTCACAAAGTTCTCAACTTACCTGCGCTCTGCCTACATCTCAAAATACAACCCTCCTCAAAGCAGATGTATCACATTTACTCTGGACTTTCAGCTGTAAAACAGAGAAGACTTACACTGAGGCCCCATTCAGACCAAACATACTGTTTAAAGTGCAGTGGTACCTTGGTTCTCAAAAGCCTTGGTACTCAAACAACTTAGAACTCAAACACTGCAAACCCAGAAGTATTTGTCCCAGTTTGCGAACTTTTTTGGGAAGCCAAACCAAACATGCTCTGTTTTGCGTGTTACACTTCCGATTTGAGTGCCACACTTCCGTTTTGAGTGTTATGCTGAAGTCTGTCTGTTTTTGCTATTTATTTTGCATTTTTGTGGCTTTTTTGTTTTGTTTTTGTGACTGTGTAACCCAGTTCAGCTATTGATTGATTGATTGATTGTGCGAATGCAGCACATTGTTTATTGCTTTCATTTTATGGATCAATAGTCTCGTTAGTAAAATTAGTAAAATTCATGTTAAATTGCTGTTTTAGGGGTTGTTTTTAAAAGTTTGGGACAGATTAATCCATTTTGCATTACCTTCTATGGGAAAGTGTGCCTTGGTTTTGGAATACTTTGGTTTTGGAACGGACGTCTGGAACGGATTAAGTTTGAGAACCAAGGTACCACTGTATGTTAAATGTATGGTGTGAATGTGGTCTGAGTCAAGCCATTGGTCCACCCAGCTCAGTATTGTCTACAGTGACTGGCAGCAGGTCTACAAAGTTTAAGGCAGGGGTCTCACCCAGCCCTAACGGGAGATGCTGGAGATTGAAACTGGGGTTGTTTGCTTTTTTGGCATGCAAAACAGATGTCCTATCACTGAGCTACAAGCCTTCCTCTCAAAGGGGGGGAATTACAAGATGGAAGAGCCCCCAGTTTGCAACTCTTTATGATAAAAAGGGCAGTATCTCCGACCCTTTGAAGTGCTAAGAGAAAGATTCGCCATCCTTAAGTGGTGGAATCTCCTGTTGCAGGGAACTCTGAGTAGGGATTAGTCAATCTGTTAATTTTGGTTTCTTTCCATTTCTCCTTTGTTCACTGTTAAGTTCAGCTCCCCACATTTCAGTTTCTTTTAAAATTCCTCATAAGAATTCAGTAGTGTGAATTTATCCTAAGACACACAGCTTTGTATCCAATTTAGCCCAACACACATACTTTTGCTGTTGTTTTTGTCCATGGAGTTTTCTTGGCAGAGATACTGGAGAGGCTTGCCAGTTCCTGCTCCAGGGAAAGATTGAGGGCACAAGGAGAAGGGGATGACAGAGGACGAGATGGTTGGACAGTGTTCTCGAAGCTACAAACATGAGTCTGACCAAACTGCGGGAGGCAGTGGAAGACAGGAGTGCCTGGCGTGCTCTGGTCCAGGGGGTCACGAAGAGTTGGATAAGACTAAACGACTAAACAACAAACAAAACATACTTTTGCAAAACAACTCTCCTTACATAATGCATTTTTGGGACGCTAATTTCATGAGCATGCATGCTTATGTGGTATGTGCATTTTTGTACGCATTACCTTTCTGAAGAATTGCAATGCACAATTCAGAGACGTGCAAATCTCAAAGGATCGTATTGTTTTGGTTCACATATTATTTTGGAAAGTGTGAATTATATGAATTCACCTTTAAATGTTAACTGTATCAAATTTCTCCCTCATCCCTAATTGTGAGCATGTGAAATATATAGAATGGATATAAAGACCAAAGCAAAGAAGGTAGAGCAAAAGGGGAGCCTGGTTTGCTCGCCAACTGATGTGGTGAGTATCGGATCAACACTTTTTCTTCACATATTGTTGCTCAAGTTTCAGTGGGAAAATTTAATACAAGCAAGCACAGTCCTTATCATGCAATGTCAACCCAAAGCATTGCAGTGTCTTGATGGAGTCCTTTTCCTGAGTTGGAGTTCTAGTGCAATGAAAAACAACGGCTTGGAACAGTGTCCCTGTGATCACGGAAGCTGAACATGATAATCTAATTGGCACATTATGTTATTCATTGTTCAGGCAAGAATACACTCCGGGTGGCCAAAGCAGGTTATTAGGAAAAGAACAGCAATGCTGGAACTGGCATTCATCAGGTACAAAATTAGACAGGACCACCTAATGCAAGTTATTGCTCAGAACCTTCCTGAATATTGAATATTACTCTGGGCCTTCTTGAATAAGATACTTTGCGGACACAGTGGAGTGGGTCTATAGCTCAATGTTACAGCTACACGTTTTGCAAGCAGAAGGTCTCAGATTCAATCCCTGGAACTCCTAGGATAGATCTCTGTCTGAACCCTGAAGAGCTACTGTCAGTCAGCGTACATCTGAGGCTGCTTTCACAAGGCAGTTTATTCTTTTTCCACATTGTATTTGAGCTTTCACACAATGTCAACCCTGCTTCCAGAAATCTAGTGAAATCTAGTGGAAGTTTAACATTCATTTCCATCTTAATTGCTTCAAAATGTATAAATCTGTTTGAAGCCCCTTTGAATTTGTCTAATGACCATCGCTGCCTTCTGTGGGAGTGAATTTACCTATGCACTGCATGAAGAAATACTTTCTTCTATTTGTCCTGAATCTTTTGACATTCAGCTGCATGGGATGTCCACAGGTTCTGGTTATGAGAACCTTCATCCTGAAGGTTACTAAAGGATGGATAATTTTAGCCAAGCTATCCTTACGCAGTCAAAGCCATCCAATGGGAGCCAATGGGAGTTCTTTATTGCCCATGACTCTGTCCTTCCCTCTTCCTTCCCCTTCCCAGCACTTAGCTGGGATAAGTCATCATTCCTTGTTTTAAATATTTACTCTTGTAGCATCTATACAGCATTTTTCTATTTTAAAAAGAAATGCATAAAGCGGCGCCAAAGTTAAAAATAAACAGATTGTATTTTTCATGCATACTCCAGCCAACAGTTAACAATGTGGGACACCTTCACTTAAAATGCAGACTTTGTTTATTAGAAAATGGATCTGTTGACGCATTTCCACTGTGGTGTTATTGTTGGGGCTAGATCATGCTATAAGAATAGAACCCAGTGGTGGCGGCTGCCCATCTCTTCTCAGTATTTTGTGGATGCTTGTTTGATATGTTAGCCAAGGAATGGCTGCCAAGGCTAATAAATCACTCATCCCAGCACTCACTTCCTCCAGTAGTTTCTTTGCACGGTATGACTCTCCATTCACCTTTCTAGATTTTTTTACTTTGTTGTTACAGTGAAAACAATGAGTCCTGCTCGGAGTAGACCCACTGAAATGACTAAATGAGTTCCATTGCTTTCAGTGGATCTCCCTTGAGTAACACTTAGTTGAATGCAACCCAAAGTTTTTTGTGGGGCTAGGTTCTCCATGGCAAGATGGCACTAATATTAGCTGGACCCAGGGAAACTCATTCGAAACACAGTTATACAATAATAAGAATTAGGGATGCAATGCAGTGATTAACAAGGATCTCCATTGTTGCCTTTCACCTAGAGAAACTATTTTCTATGTGCACACAAAGTTAAAGGAGTACTTCAGTATCTTCTTTTGGAGTGACTTGAGTTGGGTTTTCCGTGAAGTTGCATTATACATAACAGAATTTGCACACCATTCTGTTGCAGTTGAAGCACCTCGTATTTTCCATGTTCCTAAATGCATAGGAGCACATAGTAGCTAAAAAGTTCCCCTTTCATGATAATTCAGCAGCTCTAGGATACTGGAGAAAAGGACCCTGCAGGGACCTGTTGAGACATAGCAACATTTCTCCAACCTTCCCACAACATTGGACCACTACATCACTGGAAGAAAGCTGCAGGCATTTAGACAAGCAGTGACCAGGACATGGAGAAAAACTTGTGGAGGTAGAAAGGGAGAGGGGTGCTTTTCAAAACAACCCTCCACCTTTGTCTATTCTTGGTTCCTAGGGAAAGGTACATCACTTCTGCTGCTTCAGATGTGACAGAGTGTTCCAGGGAAGGAAGTCAAGCTAATAGTTTTTTGTTCTTACACTTAACACATCATTGCCATGTTTACATCAGGTTTTTCATTAATGCTCACTATGGCTTTGCCCAGGAAAAGCACTTAAGAAAAAGGACAAAAATACTTATTGGACCAAAGCCAGGGCCATTTCAGAGGTTTTCCAATATTTACACAGCCCTCATTTGTTAGATCTATTCCCCAGGGTCTCTTCATAATGACACAGGTGTAGTTTTTCAAGAGTTCTATATAAAAGGCAAGGTTCCTCATTTCTCATTTCTGATACACAGCCAATTTTTTTAAAGAACTTGGTACTGTTTATTGTGTATAGTCCAAATCACTACCACATCCACTCTAAACTATGCTGTTTTTCTTTTGCTATTTGCCATGTGATTGCGTGCACCAGCAATTTCATCCTCTTCGACTTTTTTTGCTGCACTTCAAAGAAGAACTGCCTTGGCAAAGAGCCGTGGAAAGAGGCTGGTATTTATACTTTTAGTTGTGTATGCCACACGCAAATTCCACATACTCATTGCCCACACTGTCCACATGTGTGTATAAAGATGGGCCCATGTTGTTGGCACTCACTTTAATGTCAGGTGTGTCTCTGAGCCCACCTCCTTGATATCTGCATGGTTAGCATGGCATGCAAATGTTGTAAACTGCTTTGATTTTTCTTAATGAACTAGTGGTATCTAAATATTTTTATTAAAAAATAAAATATCCAAAGGTGTATTCAGTTGGATATGTACAGTATGTGTGATTGGGACCCCACCTTTGCAAGACTGGGGGCCCTGAACACAAGGAGTGCCTATGAGCCTTCAGCTGAATGTGCACATGTGTATGATGTGTTTTTCCCCACCCTTGTCTTTCCAGAGCTGCATTGGGGAAAGGCATGGGCAAATCTAACAGTTTTGGCCTGCCTCAATTCCTCTTTGAATCTTAAGTTCAATTCTCACCATTTCGTCATCAGTTTGCATTTTTCAAAGAAGTGCTCGTGGAAACCCATTGTCATTTTAGCATGAATTTCTCTGAATATGCAGTTTCACAAAATATACACATTTTCATAAAGCTGTTTTCCATTTTGGATTAGAATGTTGGCATTTTGAAATGTTATTTTCCCTGGTGTGTGTATTTTTACACACACTTTACACCAGCATGTGCATTTTTGTACACATTGTTGTTGTTGTTTAGTCATTTAGTCGTGCCCGACTCTTCGTGACCCCATGGACCAGAGCACACCAGGCACTCCTGTCTTCCACTGCCTCCCACAGTTTGGTCAAACTCATGCTGGTAGCTTCGAGAACACTGTCCAACGATCTCGTCCTCTGTCGTCCCCTTCTTCTTGTGCCCTCCATCTTTCCCAACATCAAGGTCTTTTCCAGGGAGTCTTCTCTTCTCATGAGGTGGCCAAAGTATTGAAGCCTCAGCTTCAGGATCTGTCCTTCCAGTGAGCACTTGGCTGAGAAATTCTATTGCAAAATTCACAGATGTGAGAATTTTGAAGGGTGGCTGTGTTTTGGTTCTCATACTGTTTCAGAAAGTGCAAATTAGGTATAACAACAACAAAAACAACAAAAACAACAACAACAACAATTTATTACTTATACCCCACCTATCTGGCTGGGCCTCCCCAGCCATACTGGGCGGCTTCCAACAGGATAGTTAAAACACAATAAAAGTTCGAACATTAAAAATTTCCGTAAACAGGGCTGTAGAATAATATTTAAGTGCAAAGTGAATTGAATTCTACCCACGATCCCTAATTGGAGCATCAAAATTATTACAATATTCATCATTTTCTAGTGGACTCAAAAATACTGAGCAAAGTACTGACAGCTGTAAAGATAGAGCAAAGAAGAATGTCAATTTCTCAACAACATAATACAGCAATTGGCAAAACAGTGTGGAATTTCACCTATGTAGAATTGTTCCAAGATCCTAAATCCAGCTTCACTCCCTGATAAGATAAATATTCCTTGTAACAGGACAGGAGGTTGGTCTTTTGTCGAATCCTGCCTGTAGTTTTCCCACAGACATCTGGCTGGCCACACTGGGGACAAACTGCTAGACTAGATAAATCACTGGTCTGATCCAGCAAGCTCTTCTTACATTCTTATGAAACATAAAGGTACAAGAATCTTGGGGACTTGCATCCTAACTTAGTATTAAAAAAAGCATGACCCCTTTTTTCAACAACAAAAGGTGAGGGGTTGTGTTCAACTGTTTGATGTTTAGATTCCCCAAACCTTCCTATGTAACGTTGGCGATGGAGAATGTTGGAACTGAATTTTTAACAATACATACAAAGCCTAAAATCATCTGCGAATTAAATATATGGAAACTGCACTGCTGTAGATCTTTAACTAAGTTTTGTGCATTCCAGTGGCTGGGAGGTGTGTCCAGAATGAGATTCTTGGAAAGTTCAGAATTCTTCTTTTCTCACTGAGGATGAATGGTTCTGTCTCTTGAAATATGATACATTCAAGAATACTGAATGCCATTTTGACTTTAGCAATCCTTATTATGAACAAACTCACATACTTTAAAAATGGGTACTTAAGTTTATTTCGTTCAGTGAAGTATGCCCCCAAATCCAAACTTAACATAGGGCTTTTGACAGAAATCAGTTATTAGCCACCAATACTAGTGATGCAGATATGAAGTTTGGTTATGAATGATTGGAGCAAACTGCATGTTTCTAGCTAATATTCCTCTGGTTTTATTCAGTTAGCATCTCCTGTTTCCAGAAGGGCTATCTAACAGTACAGTGTAATGTAAATTTAAGCAGCACTCCAATGCCTGCTTACCTGGGTGTAAGTCCCACTGAAGTATGTGTTTATAGAAGTGTGAAATGCTTAGATAATTATTCTAAGCATGATTATCTGTAGAAATGTATGGACTTAAGAATAATAATGCTGGGTTCTAAAGCATGCAGGAAACCCCTATGAAATCTTGCAGCTTTCCACTCCAGATGAAGGCTTTTTAACTCATGTAGAACTTGTTTGTATGCCCCCCAACTCTCCTTTGTGTGTGAGCTCCTATCCAGCATCCATCTGTCAAGTCCACCCACTGGCAGGGAAGGGACAACATCATATCCAACAGCAGAGGCACCGCTAGGAACTTCAGTGATCTAGGGATTGAAGCCTGCAGGAACAAATTTGCATATGCTAATTCATGTGAACGTAGGAAATCATTACTAGACCTGAAATTTCACAGAAGGGAAGCCAAATTAATCCACCATCCAAATAAATGCAAACAATTTTTAAAATTTATTTTGCATCCCATCGAATATATCACCCAAATTGGCTTGGAGACCCAGGGTTGGGCCGCAGAGGCATGGAGCTCCAGTCCAGGCCTGGGAGTAATTAGTGGGCAATGATGTCATCAATGCCCAACGGTAAAAGGTAAAGGACCACCGGTCCAGTCAAATTCAACTATGGGGTGCATTTTCTCAGAGCTTCCTTATTCTCCCATATAGCTCTTGTAATGCTTTGCAAAGGTGGGTCACAACCCATCATTTGGGAGTAAGTAGATTAAATGCTTTCTTTCTTTCACTAACTAACATCGTCACAGGTTTTATTGGTCTTCCATTCACTTGTGAAACAGGTTAGCTGTCTGATTTCTCCAGCGATGAAGGTGAAGACATTTAGGGTTCTGTCCCATAAATCATTCAAACAAGTCGCTTTGTTCATCCATACACTGGAGATAACTTGTAATTATGCAACTACCTAGAGTTCCTTATATGTTTGCCACCTTTTGCGCTTCCTTTTTAAACCTTTTCCTTCCATTCCCACCCTGTCCCAACCTGCCTTCTTTATTGTCCTTTGAAATCATGGTTGATGTTCAATTGTAGCCACTAGATGTCATAAGTAGCCAGCCTCAAAGATATACAAGATATGCGGTACATTGCTTTGGGCACTTCCACAGTGCCTTTTTTTGTTCTACTTCTGGTGTGTGTCCAGCCCCCCCCCCCCATGGTAAATCTAGTTTAAATAAGGAAATAAAGTGGCTCTGCATTTTTATGAGGATGACATCATATCCAACACTTCCATGAATAAGCAGCATTAGTAAACATCCGTGTGGAAGGGCCCTTTTGTCTGAGAGACCTCACCCACTTAAGAACAAGTCAAACACCAGAGTGCCAACAGAGAACCTCTAGATATAATCACACAAAGAGGAAATAGTTCCGGAGAGATTAGGGAATTTTGGCATGGGCTGCGCTACAAGACTGTGATAGGATTCCATGGAATTTCCCCAACAAACTGTGAAATGTACAGGAGCCCTATTATTGAAAGCTTAGCCTTTCTGGCTTGCAAAATCTTTCTGAACATGTTTGCACTGTGTAAGCTCCGTTGAAGCTCTTCTACAACATACATTTAAAGCAGTACCATACCACTTTAAACAGTTATAGATTTCACTGAGGGTGCTGAGAGATGAAAGGAGACTCCCATTCCCTTCACAGAGCTCCCTGGGACGAAGGACTGGTTAATACAGGCTTCCTCAGACATGGCCCTCCAGATGTTTTTGGCCTACAACTCCCATGATCCCTAGCTAGCAGGATCAGTGGGATGATGGAAATTGTAGTCTCAAAACATCTGGAGGGCCAAGTTTGAGGAAGCCTGGGTTAATATATCATTCTATGAGGGAAATATGGATCTTGTAGAAACTCTTATCACTCTTAATATACTACAGTTCCCAAGATTTTTGGGAGAAGCCATGGCAGTTCGAAGTGGTATGAAACTGTTTTAAGTGGGGCCAGGGTTAAATGAGATTTTCTCACTAGCAGTGTATATGTGGAGGGTCATATGTGCATGTGACAGTGCAGCCTTAAACTCCGATGCAAGTCTATGATTCTAGCAATACTGTATTTTAATATGAGGCATAATTCTTGTAGAACTGACTCCAACCAAGTGGATTAAGGCAAGGTGTGTGAGAGAAAAGAGATTTATTCAATGGTAGGTGTGTTGGTGACAAGGAATATATAGGTATAAAAGTAGAATTCATAGATGTCAAGGTTTGGGGCAAGTCCTCTTTGGTGAGAGAACCCCAGCAGAGATTTAAAATTGCAAATTATGCAGCAAAGTACAGCATGGAAATATAGGCTGTTGGACCTTCAGTTCTGAGGTGGAGCATCACCCCAAGGTCTCCATTGAAGACCTCCCTTAAGGGAGAGTCAAACATGCCTCTAGGCCAGGGGTCAGCAAACTTTTTCAGCAGGGGGCCAGTCCATAGCTGTCAACTTTCCCCTTTTTCTAAGGGAAATTCTCTTATTCTGAATAGGATTCCTCGCAAGAAAAGGGAAAAGTTGACAGCTATGGGCCAGTCCACTGCCCCTCAGACCTTGTGGGGGGCTGGACTATTTTTTTTTGGGGGGGGTGAATGAATTCCTATGCCCAACAAAAAACCCAGAGATGCATTTTAAATAAAAGCACATATTCTACTCATGTAAAACACCAGGCAGGCCCCATAAATAACCCAGAGATTGCATTTTAAATAAAAGGGCACATTCTACTCATGTAAAAACATGCTGATTCCCGGACTGTCTGCAGGCCAGATTGAGAAGGCAATTGGGCTGGATACAGCCCCTGGGCCTTAGTTTGCCTACCCATACTCTAGGCAATTGGCTTAATTGCAGACTTGCTCTTGCCATCAAGAACGCCAGCCAAAACCTGCCCTGGTGTAAATTAAGCCCAGTGGATCATGTGGCAAATGCCAGTGTGCCCAGAATATTCAGATATATTTCTTTTGATCAGGTTCTTCTTTATTTCCCTTTGCCACCCCAGCAACATTTTGCTGGTAAATGGAAATAAAATCTGGAAAAAAGTGGGTGGGAGCAAATTTGGCAACTTTTTATGGCCAGGCCCATCTCTCAGGGCATTTTACAGGAACCTAATATGTAAAAATGGCTAAGCTCCTTCCTTGTTGCAGAGTGATGAGGAAACGCTTTGCTTGCATAATGTCAGCACACCAGGCTACTCTCTCTTTATCTTCCTACCTATCTTTCTGTCCATCAGTTAAGCAATTGTACATCCATTCAACTTCAAAACCCTCTAAGCTGTTGGAACAGGAGCCAGGCCAGTACAGGATTTGGCAAACTTATTGCCAAGTCAGACATTTCTTCATATCACTGGAAGAGAGAGCATTGCATTTCTCATGCCTCCCACTTTGCTGCTCCCGTTCCTGAAATCAGGCCTGTGTGTGCAAGTTGAAATGAGAACATAGAATAGGTGGGACAAAAATTGACTGTGGGGTTGCTGGAGTAATGGGACAGAAAATAAAAAATAAAAAAATCACTTGCTGCCAGTGAGAAATCTGTTTCAAAAGGTCCTGCACATTACAGTAAAAATGGCACGGAATGTAGGGCAAAAAGAACTGTCGGTTTCATTAACAGGCCGGTGAATACAAAGAAAATGGGAAGATTCAGAAAACGACCAGTTGCCTGCCTTGGATGGGGTTACAGTTAGGAGATGGTACAAAGTCTGGGGGTGCTTCTGGAGCCAGCTCTGTCACTCAAGGTCCAGGTGGACTCGATGGCTAGCAGAGCCTTGTGTCAGATTTGGCTGCTATGACACCTATGGCTGTTCCTGGGACGGGAGAGCCTGACCACAGAAGTTTAGGCACTGGTAACTTAAAGACTGAGTTATGCAATGCCACCTATGTAGGGCTTCCTTTGCACTTGATCTGAAAGCTAAAGGTATTGCATTGTTACTGGGCCAAAGGCAAGGTGTTACTATTAACATATGATCACATCGACCTCTTGGGGATAGTTTTGCTTAGTCTACCCAGATATTTAATTTTATTACTCCAGTCTACCTCTGTACTGGAATTATTTTTGAACTATTTTTATATATGAATTTTTTTAAAAAAATTTTATATACTTGGAACTGTTTTTAATTGTTTTTACTCTTTCCTTGTTGTATGGTTGTAACTGTTTTATAATTATGTGTTTTCTTTATGTCCCTGGGAGCACCCTGGGACCTTCTAGTAAAGGGTAGGTAAGAAACAAAACAAGTATTTTTGTTTTTTTAAAAAAAACTGTTGGTTTTATCTATATTTTGATAACTTTATTATGTCTGCTGTTTTTAAAATCTGCTTCTATCACCATTTTAAAATATTTTAAAATACTATTATATAAACTGTTTAAAGCTTTAACTTATAGTTTATTAAAAGGCATAGAAATCTTTCTCAATAAAATAAACTAAGGGAAGAGTGTGGAAATGCAATTGTGCTTATGCAGAACTTCAAGTAGCAAAGGGCAGCTTGAGTTTTGCAAAGCTTGAGAAATGTTTAGTCTATGCTCTAAATACCATATTTCTGCTGAGAAGGATGGCCCAGTACACATCCTCACAAATACTTTGGGGAATGCTAAAGAGAAACTTGGTTTGCAAGGTTTCCACAGGCATTTGGAATAAAGCCATGTGTTTAAAAGCCTTAAGCCAAACACACGTTGATGAAATCTAACATAACATTTCTTTCTCAAAGACTTGCACCTTTGCTGCTGGATTTGAATTGCTCAGCCGCTGAGAAAAAAATAGAGACTATGTAGCAGGCAAACATTAACAGCCAGTTTATGGTTAGACCCTTGATATCGTGGGGACAGGGAGAGAAGACAGAGCATAACTGTACCTCTGACCTTCTCCCCAGCACACAAAGGAGGTTAGCACAGGTCTCAAGGCAAAATGTGGAAAAGTCACTTCCCAGCTCCTTCTTGGCAGCAAATTAGGGAGAGACTACATAGCTCAGTGGCACAGCATGCAAAAGGCTGCAGGTTCAATCTTCAGCTAAAGAAGGGCCAAGAAATACTTTTGCCTGTGACTCTTGAGACCCACTGACCTCAAAGTAGACAGCATGGGGCCAGGTAGCTTCATACACAACTCAGATTTAGTGAAGTTCACATTGTTGATAGGGTTACCACCATTTGTGGTTCAAAAGGTGATCATGCACAAGAGGACCTTTCCTGTGGTGGCTCCTAGGTTGTGGAATGACATTCCCTTAGAAGTGGGATGCAACGTCCCTTTATGCTTTTTGATGCATGGTCCCGATCCACCTTGGTTAAGTAGTTCTTCCCTCCATTTGTCTTGCTGTGCTCTGCTGTTTTGTCCTTCTGTGCTGTTATTTTCCCATTGGTTTTTTCATGGTTCAGTTGTATGGTTTTAATGTACTTGGGGGGTTTTCTGATATTTTTGTAACCTGCCTTACCCCATACAGTGCACAGTGGGCCACGAGTACAAATAAAGGAAGGAAGAATGACGATGACTCAGTGTTGAAGATCCACTGTCAGAAGTGAAACCAATTGGTTGTATATGTTCTCTACATTTAGTTAAGGGCAAGATGCCAATTCCATGCTTGTCTTTCTCTTTGTAGACTTTGCAGAGTGTTATTACAACAGGTTAAAATATACTGTGGGCAGGAGGGGATTATATCACCCATCATCAGTTATGTCCATAGGATAATATCAGATAGATCAGGGTATCATTTATGCAACAACATTCCAGACAGCTGTCTTAAGCACAATTATTCCAGTAAATGAGGGGGGAAAAGGAATTGTGTGGGTTAACTCGCTAGCAGAAGTGCTTCCTGGAGGGAAGCCATCTGAATCCCATACATCAATGAACACAAATTTGCATTTGCATTACAAAGGACAAATTGTTTGTATAATTAGACTTTTTAAAAAAGGCCTGGGCTTCATAAGCCGGAAACAGATATTGCAATTGCTCAGTGCAACCTCTCCTAACCTGGTGCCTTCCAGATGTCTTGGACTATGACTCCCATCATGCCTCAGCATTGGTCATGCTGATGGGAGTTGGAGTCTGACATCAGCCAGAGAACACCAGGTTTGGAAAGGCTGGTGCTCTTTTAAATGTAAGCTAGAGAGTATATAAACTGAATATTAAGTTATGCTTTGAAAAGTGCTTGCTTTGGAAAAACCAAGCACATGAATGGCCATTTCTTTTCAGGCTATTTGGCCTGTAATGCTTCAAAAGAAAGCGATCCTTTATCACCGAAATTAATCCTCACATAATAGGGGTATTATAGTCTTTATAGATCTTACAGCGTTTTAATGCAATATTAATAAAAGGGACCTCTTAATCCATTTTATGCCTCTGCCTTTGCCTTTGCCTTCCTCTTTGGGGTTACAGGCACTGCACTGAAAATTTCATAGAATCATAGAATCATAGAGTTGGAAGAGACCACAAGGGCCATCGAGTCCAACCTCCTGCCAAGCAGGAAACACCATCAGAGCACTCCTGACATATGGTTGTCAAGCCTCTGCTTAAAGACCTCCAAAGTAGGAGACTCCACCACACTCCTTGGCAGCAAATTCCACTGTCGAACAGCTCTTACTGTCAGGAAGTTCTTCCTAATGTTTAGGTGGAATCTTCTTTCTTGTAGTTTGGATCCATTGCTCCGTGTCCGCTTCTCTGGAGCAGCAGAAGACAACCTTTCTCCCTCCTCTATATGACATCCTTTTATATATTTGAACATGGCTATCATATCACCCCTTAACCTCCTCTTCTCCAGGCTAAACATGCCCAGCTGCCTTAGCCGTTCCTCATAAGGCATCGTTTCCAGGCCTTCGACCATTTTGGTTGCCCTCCTCTGGACACATTCCAGTTTGTCAGTGTCCTTCTTGAACTGTGGTGCCCAGAACTGGACACAGTACTCCAGGTGAGGTCTGACCAGAGCAGAATACAGTGGCACTATTACTTCCCTTGATCTAGATGCTATACTCCTATTGATGCAGCCCAGAATTGCATTGGCTTTTTTAGCTGCCGCGTCACACTGTTGGCTCATGTCAGGTTTGTGGTCAACCAAGACTCCTAGATCCTTTTCACATGTACTGCTCTCAAGCCAGGTGTCACCCATCTTGTATTTGTGCCTCTCGTTTTTTTTTTGCCCAAGTGCAATACTTTACATTTCTCCCTGTTAAAATTCATCTTGTTTGTTTTGGCCCAGTTCTCTAATCTGTCAAGGTCGTTTTGAAGTGTGATCCTGTCCTCTGGGGTGTTAGCCACCCCTCCCAGTTTGGTGTCATCTGCAAATTTGATCAGGATGCTCTATGCTTAAACCACTGAAGTCTGCTGCTGTGGCCCCTTTGCAGACAACACACATGGAAAGTTGTGCACAATCCATTCATTTCAGCGTGGCTGTCAGAGGGTTGGTGAAAGAGAAATACACAGCAGAGACGGCATATTAGGATACTGATGTTTTCTCATTGCAAGCTCACTGGAGCAATCAGTTGTTTGGCATAGTGGTAGATATATTTTTAAAATATTAGGTCCAAGTTCTCAAGAGCTCTTTCTTGGGCTAGATCAGCATCTATGCCAACATGTTTCCCTCCAGATGTTTTGTACAACTGCTACCATCAGCCCCAACCTCAGCTCGAAACACCTGGAGGGCAGCAAGTTGAGAAAAGTTGGTTAGATGGTAAATGGGATGGGGATGGGGAGAGAGCATGGAGGGTTTTTGTTTTTGTTTTGCTGACATTGAAGTCATGGAGTCTGCATGTGGTCATAAGGCTTCAGATGGAATTGGAGGAGGAGGGAACAGACTTTCAAAATGGTTGTTCAGCATCAGGCCGCACCACTGCCTGCTGGAAACAAGAGACATATCAATGGCTGATTTTCCATCACTGAAAACACAAGAACTGGCTTTTACCTGGGTTTCTCTCCATCTAGCCTGATGTCAAGTATTGGAGAATTCAAAGCCTTGCAAACTGTTTGACAATATTTTTGATTGGTCTAATAAAGGCATTGCTTTAATATGATTTTTGGATTTTCTTTCCCTTATGGGCCAACATAACCGCCTGCTGAGGGCCTGAAGGGCCCCGCCCTTGCCTCTTTCCACCTGGCTTGGGGCAGGGCCTGACAGGCTTCACAAGGACTGTGGCTTCTGCTTAGCACCGAGGACTCCTTTTTTAAATGGTTTTAAATTTTTATCTGTGTTGTTTTAAATGAGACCATCTTGGCTGTGAGCCCTGGAAGACCTGCCCCCTGCCTTACTGACCCTTTCCTATCTGGCCTGGGAGAGTGGAGTGCTGACTGACTCCAGCTACAAAAGCTGAGGCTGTTTAACAGATTCTTGGGCTGGAGTATTGTTTATTGATATTATTGTTGTGTCTTTAGTTTTAGATCTTATGATTTATGTGGAAATTGTTTCCATTAGGTTGTGTACTCTTTGATATGCTTTATTTATTTTTTATGACTTCTTTTATGTTTGTAATTATGTAAATCTTGTCATGCTGTAAGCCTCCTTGAGCATAGTTTCAACTATGGAAAGGCAGCATACAAATAAAATGATGATGATGATGATGATGATGATGATGATGATGAACATGACTACTTTTCTACTTTTTGGGTGAGAAGATTCACACCAACAAACCTGGTGCATTGTGACAAAGTAGTCATGAACTAATAAACTTTAAGCCAGCCCTTTTCCATCAAGAGGACAATATCCACTCTGCTTAAATGGAAACACAAAGATCATAAAGTTCATGCAAGAATTATAAAGTATGACTTCGATCTACCCACTAGAAAATCCACTTACATATGCATAATTCCTCAGAGTACAGTTTTGGATGAATTAAAACCATTGGTGTTTCTTCTGAATTATAATTGAGGCTGAATTCCTGAATTGTATATGCCTCTGTTCTGGAGGAAAGTCTTCTTTGAAAATGTAGGTTTGCTATTTGTAAGGTTTCCAGATTTCCACCCACTGAGCCACCTTTCCCCCCCCCCACGTCTCTCAAAAAATTTCCTTTACTTTTGCAACTTTTAACTACTATAAATTCATCCAGTGGGTTGAATTCAGGACCATGCAGACGTCTTCTGATTACCGTACTTAAGAAATGAACCAAATATTACAAAAACTCCAGATGACCGATTGTTGCCTAACCAGTAGCTCCCACAGAGGATACCAACTACCCTGGTCATTTGACATGGACTCCTCCTGTCAGAGGTCATCTAGCAGCTGTTACAATATTCTTTATATATTGCTTAAATACCAAAATGATTTCTAGGCCTGTGATCTTCTAGGCCTTTGAAGACACTGCTTTTCGAGGACTTTACACGTGGCAGAAGGAGCTATCATTTCAGGTTCCATATTGCTGTTTCTGGATTCTTGGTGATCCTTGTTCCTGGAGTCTCACATTTAGTTTCCTGCAGGGGCGGCCCATCCCACTTTGCCACCTGAGATGAAATGGGAAGGTGCTACCCTGCACAGTCAACACCCACTGCCATAAATCCCTCACCGCTGCCTGGATCCAGACAGGGGAGGTCTTCTGGTAACATAATAACAGGGAGGGCAGGGAAGAATCATAGAAGAATCATAGCATTGCAGAGTTGGAAGGGACCCTGAGGAACATATGGTCCAACCCCCTGCAGTGCAGGAATATCCAGCTGGCCATAAGGTGATAAAACCTGCAACCTTGGCATTATCAGCACTATGCTCTAACCAACAGAGATCTCCAGGCAAATGAAAGTGTTGGTCTCCCTCACAGGTAGACCACAAGGATAGCAACCCCCCTGGGTAATTTGCACAGGAGGTCTCACAATCGCTGAATCCACTGGACAATTTTTTCTCTCAGCCATGGTTCTTCCAGCCTCAGTCACCATCAACAATATGGGAAACAATATTTGGCTTACCTTGTAGAGCTGTGGTAAATGCTACTGTGGAAGATTGGGGAAATTAACAGAAATGGAAGTCCTATTATACCACATTAAAATGCTATTGGGGAATATGGATGGAACTAGATTCAGAAACTGAGAATGATTGAGTATATTATTTGTTGAGGGTAGCTATATTTTAGTAAATCCTTACTGGGGGAGGGAACATAGGAGTACCAAAAGAAATGGAATGGAAAATGAAACATGATTTTAATTATGAGAAATAGAAAGAAAGCAGAAAAATGGTTTAGAAAGAACAATTCTGGGTTCTTTTTTAGGTATTGTGGTAAGAATGCTTTCTTAGGTGTAATGCATTAGATTAAATTAATGAGTAATTAAGCCATTAAGATATTTATGATGTGCTAGTTGGATTTAGAGATAATAAGTTCATTTATTTAGGTTAATAAAGGACAACTGTCAATTGGAAAGTAGGTGAGTTGGATATATGTTATGGAATGCTTAAAAATATACTTTTGTTATGAGTAAATATGGACCTATTTATGTAAACCTATTTGAATATTATAATTCAAAATATAGGAAATACTATGGAGACAGTGCACATGAAACACTTCCAGCACTTAGAACATGCCATATAAATGATGGCGATGATGCTACAGTTGAAAGTCTGGACTTGGTTATAATGGGCTTCTCCTCCTCCTTCACAGATCTGACTTGGCTTATCATTATTTCACGATAAAACCAAAAGCAAGAGAGAGGACTTCTTCACACATCACATAGTTAAACTACAGAATTTGCTCCCACTCAGTGTAGTGATGGGCACCAACTTGGATGGCTTTAAAATAAGACTGGACAAATTCGTGGAGAATAATACTACCAATGGATACTAACCAAGAGCACTAAGTTTTCCCTCCACTGCCAGAGGTAGTTTGCCTCTGGATCCCAAAAATAAGGAGAGTGCACTCATGTTCAGGTCCTGCTCACAGCTTTCCCATAGGCATCTGGCTGGCTACTGTCAGACTAGATGTGCCGTTGGCCTGATCCAACAAGGCTCCTCTTATGGACTTAACAATAATTGTTTTTTAGTTGTTTTGATCCAGAAAATCTTATCTCTCTTAGAGAAACACTTACTTGATAGAGCTTGGAAGAACTGTCCTAAAGTAAACTGATATAGAGAAAGCCCTTATCCATTTAATTGTTTATACAGCACATATCTCAAGAGCTACACAATGCGCTGATATCAAGACTCTGGTTGGAGGAATGTGTAGCATTAAAATCTTTGCTCCAATATAATCCTGAAGAGCTCAGCGGGATTTTCTGTCTCTTGGAAACATCTGAAGTGGCACAACAGATATTTAGCAATGATGAATTCCAGGCCAGAGCTGAGAAGTGAATTACAGATTTAAAACCAGTAAAATGCAAAGCCAATCAAAGTTTTACGAAGATTGAAACAAAAAACCCTGTTATAATGCAAAGATAAATTTAAGCATAGCATATGACTAAGTTAAAAAAACTAAAATGAAAACTAAAGCCCTCAAAGAAACAACAAAATAGTTAAATTCAGTTGTAGTTCATGAATTATTAAATTCATTAACAATTAGAAGTTGTGTTTGGTGTGTGTGTGTGTGCTTGCATGCTAGCCTGCACCTGCTAGGAGCAAGCTAAACAGTTAAATTATTTTAAAACTTAATTTATTACACTAACAATGGAAGGTTGTTCTTGATGCATATAGCCATCTGTATGGCACAAAACTGCAGTTTTCTTCAAAGAAGAATCCACACCACAATGTGAAAATGGAACGGAACCACTTTCTGGAAATTGAATTAACAACAGGCACACCGTTTGAAAGATAATGGGACAATCACAATGAGGAGGAATAATCTGTGGGCTATGCACAACACCAAGAGTGGAACAAACTCAGTTAAAGCACTATAGCACCGTTCCCCACCAAAAACGTTACTGTGTGTCCTCCCCATCTCCTAATACAGGTGTGGGAAACCTGTGTCCCTCCAGATGTTGCTGAACTACAATCCCCATCTTCCCTCACCATTGGCCATGCTTGCTAGGGCTGATGGGAGTTGTTCAGCAACATCCGGTGGGACAAAGGCTGCCCACAGATGTCCTAACAGGATTGCTCCTGTTCAGGGTTCCAAACATGTCCCCCACAAAGAAACTAAGTTGTCAGGAGCTATCAGACAAGGTGAAGAGAAGACTCCCTGGAAAAGACCCTAATGTTGGGAAAGATTGAGGGCACAAGGAGAAGGGGACAACAGAGGACGAGATGGTTGGACAGTGTTCTCGAAGCTACCAGCATGAGTTTGACCAAACTGCAGGAGGCAGTGGAAGACAGGAGTGCCTGGCGTGCTCTGGTCCATGGGGTCACAAAGAGTTGGACACGGCTAAACGACTAAACAACAACAAATCAGGCAAGGTGTTCCACTTCTCCCACCTCCGTTTTTCCATTTTCCTCCCCACCTGATACTTAGCTCAATAGGACTGAGCCAGGGAAGGCTATTTTGGAAGTAGTTTGTGGTCCTTTGATTTTTTATTTATTTAAAAAATACATTTTGTACACCTGCAAACCCCACTGCGTTCCCCAGGAATGCTTATATCTCCCTCCTGCTTCTCAGCATCCTCATCTTGGCTCCACCTCTGTCAGCACGATGCTTTCGCTACTGCGTTCACTTTCAGAAGGAGTGATCTCATTCGAAACTCAGGTTAATCCACTTTTCTGCTAGATTTTATCACAACAGAAACAGAAATTTTTCCTGCTGATGTCTCTGGCAGAATCCTGGCAGCCCAAATGGTAGAGGTAATTCTCAAAGGATTTTTTAAAAAATAATCCTTTGAGAATTACTTCTACCATTTGGGCTGCCAGTATTCCTTCAGCCTGAAGGAAAGGTGTGTGTTTGAGAAACTCTACAGTTCAAAAGCAATTATTTACAAACCTGTCTCCTTTTCCTTCTTTTAACTAAGCATTTCAAGTTTTCCTTTGCAAGAGGCAACTATAAAGAGAAGCCCTTCCTTCCCACTTGTTCATTTGGATTTGTTTTATTACTAGCATTTGTTTTGCAATGTAGGTAGCCCTTAACCATCTCTCAGCGGTTAATTGATTTGAGGAGCATGAGAACCATTTAAGTCTCTCTTTTTTTTCTTTTGAAATAAGGATGAGATCTTGAACTAAGCTAATCTTCTCTATCATTCCCATAGAATCTGGAGTCTCCACAGTGATAACAAGATGAGAACTGGTATTTTCTCAGATTATGGAAACATAAGAAGCTTCTTTATATTGATTTGGGCCACTGGCCCATTTATCTCAGTTTTATCTATACACCAGAGTTTCAGCCAGGGGTCCACAGCCCTTCCCTAGAGAAAAATAATATTGAAATTAATTTAGTTTAGGAACATAGAAAGCTGGTTTATTTGAGGTCAGACCATTGGTCAATCTAGCTATTGTCTATAGAGTGGTATCTTGGTTCTTGAACTTAATCCATTCTGGGAGTCCGTTTGACTCCCGAAACCGTTCGAAAACCAAGGCGCGGCTTCCGATTGGCTGCAGGAGCTTCCTGCACTCAAAAAGAAGCCACGTCGGATGTTCGGCTTCCGAAAAACGTTCACAAACCAGAACACTTACTTCTGGGTTTGCAGCGTTCGGGAGCCGATTTGTTCAGCTAATCTGTTCGAGTATTAAGGTACCACAGTATTGGTTGGCAGCAACTTCTGGGATTTCAGGCAATCTTTCCATGTCCTACCTAGAGACTCCAGGAATTTAACCTGGGACCTTCCATATGCAAGGCAGCTGTACCGTGCAGCTGCAAGCCTTCCTCATGCAGGTGCTTATTTTTCATAAATTAGGTCTTCTGCCCTACAGTTCAGATAATCCTTGAAGGTAGAGGACCTGAACTGAATGCACTGGTCTGAAGTAGAAGAGTGCCTTTATGCATTGCTGTAGTGTTTGTGTTGAGGCAAGTCCATACAAATACATGCAATAGGCCGTTTACTGTATAGAAGAATGTAGTACTGTGGTCTAAACAACTGAGCCTCTTGGGCTTGCCAATCAGAAGGTCAGCGGTTCAAATCCCAGCAATGGGGTGAGCTCCCGTTGCTCTGTCCCAGCTCCTGCCAACCTAGCAGTTTGAAAGCATGCCAGTGCAAGTAGATAAATAGGTACCGCTGTGGCAGGAAGGTAAACGTCATTTCCATGCCCTCTGGTTTCCACCACGCTGTTCCATTGTACCTGAAGCAATTTAGTCATGCTGGCCACATGACCTGGAAAGGTGTCTGTGGACAAACGCTGGGTCCCTTGGCCTGAAAGTGAGATGAGCGCCATAACCCCATAGTCACCTTTGACTGGACTTAACCATCCAGGGGTCCCTTACCTTTTACTGTGATGGTTGATTATGATTGTGAATGGAGGATTCCAAGTCCCAGGGCAATCAAGCCTATGTTGCTTGCTGCTTGTCACCCAGTGGTATTAAAAGATTTGAGTTGCTGACCAATAGAAAAGAGAAGGGAGCTGATGGAAGCAAAAGCCTCCCAGCTAGACACCAGCCCTGCCTACGCAGCATGATCTAATCAGGCACAACACTGCTGTCCCAAGCAGTTTTTAAAATCTAAGTCACAATGCCTGCAACTGTTCATTGTCTGCTGCATTGCTCTCACACATCACAGGAAAGCATACATCAGGGGACACAAATGGAACTTAAAGTTAGCTAAAGAAGCATTGCCATTATAAAGTGCCCATGAAGGGCACATCTATGCTTCACTCAACAGGTAAAATCATCCATTTTTTAATGCAGGATTAAAATAAAGAGTTTGACCAAACTGCAGGAGGCAGTGGAAGACAGGAGTGCCTGGCATGTTCTGGTCCATGGGGTCACGAAGAGTCGGACACGACTAAACGAATAAACAACAACAAAATAAAGAACTTGATACATAAATTAGGATGGGATATATGTTTGAGAGACATGGATTCAAGAAAGCACATCTTTTGGCATTGTGCTCAAACAGAAATATTTCTGGAAATCTGTTCAGGCTAATATCTCTGCTATGTTGGGATATCACATGCCCTTGGAACCTAAAATATTTCTGCTTGGTTAACTAAAAGGTATTATAGAAAATGATCAAGAAATTGTGTTTACCCTTATAACTGCTGCTAAGATTATAATAGCTAAAGATTTGGGGGCGGGCGAAGCATCTTTTAATGTAACTGAATGGATTGAGAAAATTTGGTCCATAGTAACTATGATCAAGCTAACTTTTTATTAAAGAATATATATAAACCAGCCTAACAAGTTTATGGAAAAAAATGTATTTTTTTGTAATGTTTTGGAACAAAAAGTTCAGTCTGCTGTAATAGTATTTCTTTATGTTCATTATCTTTGGTTTATTTATTTTTTAATTGATGAAATGCTTAAAAAAATATAAATATAAAACTACACATTTTCTGTTTTGCTTTTTCAAACATGTAAGCCACATAAGACAGTTTGGCACTGCTTTTAATGTGATCTGATTGCACACATGTAAGAACATATACAACAAACAAAAGTTGGAAACAGTTTTAGGACCATGTTCAGCCAAAACTATGCACCTGTAAATTCCTTTGATTTCAAAGACATCACATTAATTCATTAAGACTTGAATGTGGTTAACTTTGGATAGATTTTCTTCATTGCATCAGGGCCACAGGACATAACAATATGATGTGCTGGCTCAGAGAGTATATATATCTTATTTCAGCTCATTTAGATTTGTAGCTTGCCCTATAATGCCAAACCACATTATGCTGTGGCATGCATTGTTTTGTTGGGGTGTGTGTATCATCAGAAATTATACATACAGCCATAATGATTCATTGAAGGTAAACAAGAGGGTGTGTTTGTATGTGTATGTGCGTGAAATTAACCTGTGAAGGCACTAGTAGCAGAAAAGAGAATGTGAATCTATGTGTATTTTGATCAGTTTCCAATAATCAATATGCAACATTTAATAAATGTAATCTGGACCTGAGAAATTAATTACTATTTTAAGTTTGTTTAGCATTGTGAAAGACGCAGGTTTAAAAGGTGATTAGTGTAAGTTTTCGTTTCAGCTTCAGTTGCCTGTGACTTTTATTGCTAGAAGGAAAATCGTAGCAGTTTCATCTAGAACATTTGTGGATACAAATGGGAAACAAAAGACATTATCAAGTTTCTTTTAATCTAACCCAGTGCTGGGAGGTAATAGACATTTTCTTTTTGTGGCTAAAGATTCCAGGAGTCTTTGTTATCTGATTAATCAGAGGTCAAGTTTTAATTTGTGATTCAGGCCTGTTGGAATAAGAAAGTCTTCACCTGCCAGTAGAAGGACAACAAGGAGGGAGCCACTCTAACTTCTCCAAGGAGGGAGTTCCAAAGTCTGGGGGCAGCCACCAAGAAGGCCCTTTTGTCCCTACCAAGCATGTCTGTGTGGATGGTGGGATCAAGAAAAGGTTATCCCCCAAAGATATCAGAACCTAGGCAGGTTTGTATGAGGGATGCGAATTCATTTTGTAAAGGGATGGACATGATCCTGAACTAGTTCCTTTGCTGGACATGTTGAACTCATTCATCCAGAATTCATTCATATATATACATTCAAATTTCCAAGCTCTGGGAAAGGCCAGCCCAAGACTAGGTGGGCAACAGATTGCAAGGGTGGCCGATGGACCTCAGAAGGAAGAAAGTTGCTCCATTTAGGTGCAGAGACACACAGTCCTAAACATAGATTCATAGCTGAGCCAATGTTCATATTAAGGGGCTTACAAATATCATGCATACTGTGGGGAATGTGGCCAGATGGTGTGACTTTCTAGAGGCTTCCATGTAGGAAAGGTAATATTTAAATAAGGCCTAAGTAGTAGTATTGTTAGTCTTTCTGCCACTGTGAAACTAAGGCAGAAGTGAACCTCAGGGAATGATCTCAGAAGGCTAGAAAGGGTTCGGCATTTCCCTTAGTCACCAACATGTGCAGCATGTGAAATCTTACTATTAGGAAATGTAGTCTGGATTAGCTGCCCTTTCCCATTGTTTCATCACTGTAAGAACTGCACAAGGAACAAGCACATTTAGGTGAGACTAGTACTACGTACAGATATATTCCTGGCACTTAACACTAAGGTTTTCCTTTCTTTGTACACCACATGGCAGCCATCAATGGCATAATTATACCTGGGAAACGTAATTTCCTCTTCCCCTTTTTTCACAACAGAGCTCTGGAAATTAAAAGATGGTTGTAGTAATTCAGTCCTTGCAATCATTGGGTTTTTTTTTTAAAATCTTTGTTTTGGTTTTTTAAAGAATAATAATAATAATAAATTTTATTTATATCCCGCCCTCCCCAGCCGAAGCTGGGCTCAGGGCGGCTAACAACAATAAAACAGTACAAAAGTACAGCACAAACAACACTCTAAAATCATTCATTATAAAATTAATTCAAATCAAGCCACTGGCAACCATTGGGCCAGAGCTCTGCGAAGATTGCCGAGGGAGGGAGTCAGGCTGTGCCCTGGCCAAAGGCCTGGTGGAACAGCTCTGTCTTGCAGGCCCTGTGGAAAGATGTCAAGTCCCAAGCATTCTGCACCCGCTGGAGTTTCTGGGTCAGTCTCAAGGGCAGCCCCACATAGAGCGAGTTACAATAATCCAGTCTGGAGGTGAGTGTTGCGTGGATCTCAGTGGCCAGGTCAGGACGAGAGAGGTAAGGAGCCAACTGCTTAGCTTGGCGGAGATGGAAAAATGCTGCCTTTGTTATAGCTGCAATCTGCACCTCCCTGGAAAGGGAGGTGTCGAAGATTACACCCAAACTCTTAACGGACGATGCTGGCACTAATAGCGCCCCCACAAGAGATGGGAGTTGCCCCCCAATCCCATATCATCCCGTCCCAGCCACAGGACCTCTGTCTTCGAAGGATTTAGCTTCAACTGGCTCCCACGTAACCATCCAGCCACAGCTTCCAAACATCTGGTCAGTGTGTCTGGCGCCGAGTCAGGATGGCCATCCATCAACAGATAGAGTTGGGTGTCATCGGCATACTGATGGCAACCCAGCCCAAAACTCTGGACAAGCTGGGCGAGGGGGCGCATAAAGATGTTGAAAAGCATCGGGGAGAGTATCGCACCCTGAGGTACTCCACACACCAAGGATTGGCGCGATGACAATTCCCCCCAAGCGCCACCCTCTGTCCCCGACCAGAGAGAAACGAGCGCAGCCATTGAAGGACTGTGCCCTGGATCCTCACGTCGGCAAGGCGGTGGTCCAGGAGTTCGTGATCAACCATGTCGAAAGCTGCTGACAGATCTAGAAGAATCAGCAGCCCCGACCCGCCTTGATCCAGCTGTCTACGAAGATCATCTGTTAGGGCAACCAGAGCCGTCTCGGTCCCATGACCAGCGTGGAAGCTGGACTGGAATGGATCCAGAGCCGATGTTTCATCCAGAAACCTACCAAGCTGTTCAGCAACCACTCTCTCAATCACCTTACCCAGGAACGGAATATTCGAAACCGGGCGGTAATTGGATAGATCTAAAGGATCTAATGATGTTTTCTTTAAGAGCGGGCGCACCACTGCCTCCTTCAGTTCCCCTGGGAATGTCCCCGTGCCAAGGGACAAATTGATGATATCCCCCAGGAGGGCCCGCGCCTTGTCTGGACACGCTCTAATCAGCCAAGATGGGCATGGGTCGAGAGGACAGGTGGTGGGCTTTCCAGCTCGGAGGAGTCTGTCCACATCGGCTGGGGATATCCGGTTGAAGTGGTCCAATACTGGACCCGAGGACAGTCGAGGGGCCCCCAGTTCCTGCCTCACAGCTGTGTGCCAAATTGTTATTTAAATTTGGCTGTCCCTCAAGGGACGTTAAAGACCTCATTATACTAAATAATTGCGCCGGGCGAGAGCTAGCGGATGCAATGGAGGCCGAGAAGTAAGACTTCTTAGCAGCCTTCACCGCCATCTCATAGGTTTTCATAAAAGCCCTATAAGATGTTCTTGAGGCTCCGTCACGGGCACCCCGCCATACTCGCTCTAGCCATCTGAGGTCCCGCTTCATTTTCCGGAGCTCCTCGGTAAACCAGGGAGCCCAATTTCTGCAGGGTCGCAGAGGGTGCTTAGGTGCGATCTCATCGATGGCTGCCAGGAGCTGGATATTCCAGCCCTCAACAAGCTCAGTCAATGAGTCGCCAGGGGGAGCAAGGTCCCGCAAGGCCTGACGAAATCTATCAGGGTCCATCAGCCTCTGCGGGCGAGCCCAAATTGGCTCGCCACCTAAGCAGGGTGGGGGTGGAAAGTCAATCCCGGCTTTCAGAGCGTAGTGATCAGACCATGGCACCTTCATCGAAGGAGACATGATCACATCTATACCTACGCCAAAGATCAAATCCAGCGTGTGGCCTGCTTGATGTGTGGGGCCCAAAACAAACTGGGAGAGCCCTAGTGTCGCCATGGAAGACACCAGGTCCAGAGCCTGTGAGAAGGGAGTGGCATCAGCATGGATGTTGAAGTCCCCCAACACCAATAGGTTAGGGAACTCCAAGGCCCAGCCGGCCACCGCCTCCAATAGGCCTGACAGGGTGGCTGCTGGTGCGCTAGGTGGCTGGTACACCAGCCAGACAGCCAAGCTCTCCTCAGAGCCCCACACTAGGCCAACACATTCAATGCCGGGGATCGATGGCGATGGTAGAGCCCTGGAAGGACAATCTTCCCGGATTAATAATGCCACCCCTCCCCCCCGGCCCACAGTCCGCGACTGGTGGAGGACGGAGAAACCCGGGGGCACCATCTCTCGTAAGATAACTGTTGCCCCTTTGCGCACCCAGGTCTCCGTCACACAAGCCAGGTCGACCCCCTGCGAGGTAAAGAAATTTCGCAGGGTGGTGGTTTTGTTGCCTATAGACCTGGCATTGCATAGCACCAGTGACGGAGGTGAGTAATCCTTGCTCACCCTACCCTCGTCCCTCGGGATGGGGCGCAGATTGGAAGGGGTACGAGCATATCCATATCTCGATCCTCTTCGCCTATTACATCTGCCCCCACCGCCATACCTCCCTTGCCCCTCCACGGTAGCAATCCCAAGCCTCATAGTAGCCTCCATTGATGGCAATTAATGTTATTCTTTCGCGGCCTAAAACAATAAAACCTTAAAACAATAAAAACAAAAACAACCCAGAAAAACAATAAAACAATACAAATAAAAACTACAAAAATTACAAATTCATCAAAATCTAACAAATTCCCAAGCCTACCCACACATCCATCCCACCCCCATATATAAAATCTAAAGGGAAAGGGAAATTTAAAAACATGTTAAAACATGTTAAAAAGAACTCTGCACCCCTTCGGGTCCTCCTGGGCAGTAGCAGCATCAGTGGCAACAACCGTCCTTGTGAGGCCCCACCCTGGGCCAGATAGTAAGTGGCAGGAGCAGTCCTTGTGAGGCCTCTCAGGCCCCGCCCTGGGCCAGGTGGTAAGTGGCAGGAAGGAGCAGGGCCCTCAGGCACTCACACAGGGGAGTCTTCCTGGGCAGCAGGCAGCAAGCAGCAAGCAGTCCTTGTGAGGCTTCAGGCCCCGCCCCAGGCCAGATGGTAAGTGGCAAGAGCAGGGCCCTCAGGCACTCACACAGGGGAGATTAAAAATAGAAAGGGTTCAGTTAGCAGTTTTCCTTACTGACTTGGAAGTCTGTGCTAATGTGCATTTTTGTAAAATTGTGATCTATTTTAATTCCTTACTGCAGAATAGGAATCCAAACAAAAGAAGAAGAAAAAGAGAATATTGATTTTGTTAGGGGTGATTTGAGAGAAAGGGTGGGATGCAAATTTAATAAATATATATAAGAGAAAATGTTTCTCTCTTCCCCATTAACTGCAGCTCCCATAGGCTGAAAAACTGCAGGTGGAGACTTTGCATTTAAATGCTTTTCTATGTGAAAAACAAACATTCCACTAGCATAGAATTGCAGAATCGGAAAGGATCTCAAGAGTGGGCATAATGGAAACCTGGTGGATTGGAGAGATAAAAGACAGACTTTTTCACACAATAGTTGTGAGTGGCAATACCAGCCCATCACACAGGCTTTCTGAGAGTGTGTAGGGGTCAGGGTTGCAGACAGTCTCCTTGTCAACTGGCAGGACTCTGGCTCTGTGTATGAACAAGAAGAATGAAATTTGGGGTTACTAACAGATCAAAATAATTGGTTTCTTTATACCAGGTCAGTCTCCTTCTCCATCTTGCCCAGTATGATCCACTCTTGACAGGCAGAGGCTCAGCAGAATCTTAGGCAGATAATATCCTCCCTATTTTCTGATTTTTGCGGATGCCAGCTATTGAACCTGTGACCTTCTGCATGCAAAGCATGTGTTCTGCTACTTCTCTCCTAAGAAAACAAGAAGGGCGAGGGGTACTTGAGGCTAATGAGGGCTGGGGTCAGATCAAAGGGGGATTATTGCAACAAACTGAGTCAGAATGGCAGGCCGCAGCTTATAACAAGGCATGTTTCTCTACATCTGCCCTCTTACCTAAACCCTGCTACCTTGTTGCTGTGGTGTAATTCGGTGCTAAAAAGTGATGACACCTTCTGTGTCTCGAGGGTGGAGCTCCTATGCTGCGACATGTCCTCTTGCTATGATTAGGATTAGGTCACTGAGAAGGAAATGTGCAAACCCCTGGCAGGCTTGTCAGCTGACTGAGGAAATCTTTCTCATGAGTTGCAAATACTAATGAATTAGGCTGTGTGTGGTCAGGTCCACATTTAGGTTTGATGAGGCCCTAAGCTACAGAAGGTAATGGGGCCCTTTCTATGTCCAGCTGCCCTTTGTCAACAACAAATTGTCACTGCTTTTTGTGTTGAATATATACTATATGGTAATTATATACCATATATACTATAATTATATACCGTATGTAAAGGTAAAGGTAAAGGTACCCCTGCCCGAACGGGCCAGTCTTGACAGACTCTGGGGTTTGTGCGCCCATCTCACTTAAGAGGCCGGGGGCCAGCGCTGTCCGGAGACACTTCCGGGTCACGTGGCCAGCGTGACAAAGCTGCATCTGGCGAGCCAGCGCAGCACACGGAACGCCGTTTACCTTCCCGCTGGTAAGCGGTACCTATTTATCTACTTGCACCCGGGGGTGCTTTCGAACTGCTAGGTTGGCAGGCGCTGGGACCGAGCAGTGGGAGCGCACCCCGCCGCGGGGATTCGAACCACCGACCTTTCGATCGGCAAGCCCTAGGCGCTGAGGCTTTTACCCACAGCGCCACCCGCGTCCCTTATACCGTATGTACTATATGGTAATTTACCTGATAGGTATCTAAAGCCATTTGCACATGTTGCCATGCAACCCGTCCATGCAGAATGTAGATACCCTATACAGTGGTACCTCGGGTTACATACGCTTCAGGTTACATACGCTTCAGGTTACAGACTCCGCTAACTCAGAAATAGTGCTTCAGGTTAAGAACTTTGCTTCAGGATGAGAACAGAAGTCGTGCTCCAGCGGCGCAGTGGCAGCAGGAGGCCCCATTGGCTAAAGTGGTACTTCAGGTTAAGAACAGTTTCAGGTTAAGAACGGGCCTCCGGAATGAATTAAGTACTTAACCCGAGGTACCAGTGTATATATAAAAATGAGCAAACCAGTGATATTTTAGGGAGCTGGCTAGCAGGCGGGGCCCATTGTAGGAGCCTACACAACACAAAACACTGTTGCTGTAGGTAGGTTTTATTTTATTTGTTTTTTATCTTATATTTTGGAAATGTACATCCAGTTTTCTTTCCCTTTAATTTTTTTTGAGGGCCCCCAAAAGAGTGGGGCCCTAAGCTATAGCTTGTTTAGCTTATACGTAAATCCGGGCACTGTGTGTGCTCCTTCAACAGAGAGGAACAAATTAGGTGGGCTTGAAATACCCAATAAGGGATTGTGGGGGGGGGGGAGAGAAGATTTTGAGGTTACCTCTAAAAACATTAAGACCAGCAATAAAAAATGATAGAAATGTATCAGAAGCAGGAAACTGACTGAGGAAGCAGTTGGACTATTGAATGACAAGGGAGTTAAAGGTGTGTTCTCTTTTCAGTGCCTCCTGAAAGCATTCCTCTTCCAACAAGCCTTTTAAGCTGAGCTGCTTTCCCGTTCTGCATATGTACTGGATTTTTTTAAAAAGACATTTAAAAAAATGTTTTATCATCTGTTGTTTGCCACCTTGGGCTCCTTTGGTACAAAGGATGGGATATACATTTAATTAATAACCATGTGCTTTCCAGCACTTTCTAAAGGTCTTGGCTTATTGTTTGTATGTAAACATACAAAAAATATTTGGTTCATAGTCATATATGATGTGATTTAAATGCAATTTTTAAAATGATAGCTGAAGCACTGCCTCACTTCTAAACCAAAAATGGCATTGCTTTGGGTTCGTGATCTGGAGATGTCAGGATTGCAATATTAAGCAATGCCATCTTCACCAGACTGTTGCAATGTGGCAATAACAACAGGGCAGAAAGACATTTAGATCAATGTAAATGAATAGAGTTTGGCTGCCTTAAAAAAACAAAAACCAACAACTAGAATCTGCTTATTGGATGGAGAACTATTTCTTAATATTTCTTGTGTAATGTTAAGACATGCTCTGGCATGAACTTTAAATCCTTAGGTGGATACATAAATAATGCATATACTGGTTCCCTGCTGAGATCACTTGAAGGAATAATATGAAATAACTAAAAGGAATAAAGCAGGTTGAGTTATGATCTCA
This sequence comes from Podarcis vaucheri, assembly GCF_965113315.1. Classification (NCBI taxonomy): domain Eukaryota; kingdom Metazoa; phylum Chordata; class Lepidosauria; order Squamata; family Lacertidae; genus Podarcis; species Podarcis vaucheri. Next base: position 64,785,102 of record NC_138766.1, read on the forward strand.
GTCACAAAGGCACTCTGCTAAATATGGCATAACCATCAGTGGCAGGGAAAGTTGGAAGTCTTAATCCTTGAAAAGCTACTGTAGGTCAGAGAAGTAAAGGATAACTTTTTTGTGGCTATGCAGGCCTTAGTCATGGAATTGGGAGAAAGAATTGGTGGTTCCTCCGAAGGGCCCCAAATTACCTCTCTTTTTTTTAAAAAAAAATAATTTTTATTAACTGGCCAATCACATCAAATTAAATCACATCATATAAATTCCAAATTACAAAGCCAAATTTTTAAATTTTGTTGGGGGAACCCATACTTCAAGATCCAAAGGGGGATTCAAATCATCTTCTTATTACTGTGTTAATGTCCAAATCAGTCCCAATCAGTCCAAACAAAGTTCATAATTCTATCCAGTCTTATCTTGGTGTTTCCACATCATATCTTATTCATATAATTTCTCTTTTTCCTTTACGATCTCTTCTGTTGGTCTCCTTAAGCTGATAGCAAGTATAATAATCCTGTGTGGATTTCCCGTTCCTCCACTAAGTCCAGATGGTTTCCATATATCTCCTTCGTAGATAACATCACTCTTTCCATCGTAAATTTTGGCATTTGTCGCTCTTAAGTCCCACCAAGGAGTTGATCAACGATATGTAAACAACTCTATTTCTCTCTTTCTCCTCCCAGACCCAAGAGCTCCAACAATGCCTCCCAAAATGGCGACGGCATTTTTAACTGCGTCATTCCAAAACTCTTAGCTTTCCAGCTTCATCTTGAAACATTGCTTTGGACTGAAAGTTTATCTCCACACTGCCTTAAATCCACAGCTTAAGTCCTTAGTTTCTGACTCATTAGGGGAGGGGATTCTTGTAAAATCACATAAAAAAAGGAAGGCAGATTTTCTCCCACCTCCCTCATTTGTCATACCGTATCTTGACGTATCTTCTCATATTTTATTCTTGTCTTGTTATCAGAGATCTCTTCTGTCAGCAGTCTTTACTCCCCTTTTTCCTTGAAGCATGTGCAATTAATCTCGTCCAAATTGTTTCTTTTAAAGATCATTGCAGCCAGCAGCGCGAATCAGGGACGGCGTCCAGGAGAGCCAGAAATCCCACAGGAGGGCTTTGTGCCTAGTGCCCCCACCCCCACAAATTCGGGGGTGGTATAGGGGCCCCAAATTACCTCTCAAGTGGCTATGAAATTTAGGCATTATTATTATTATTATTATTATTATTATTATTATTATTATTATTATATTTATGCCCTTCCAGTACATATAAAAACATAATAAAATGTCAGACATTAGAAACTACCTTATACAGTGAATCTGCCAATCTCCGTTTCTCCCACTTTCTCATCTTTCCAAAGATTCAGTTCACATTTCCACAGCAATTCATGATTTTTTTTTAAATGCATAAAACTTAACCAGCAATTTAGTGCACATTTATCACACTAAACATATTTTGCATGCAGTTTTGGCTAATGTACACATTTTTGCTAGCAATTTTCACAAAACATCATCGCAAACATCATCGCAAAATTCGGATGATTTAAAACTGTGTTTCGTTTCATGTATTGGTTTGAGACATGCGAATTGGACAGTTTCTCATTCAAATGCCAAAAATAAAAATGAATTTCTCCATTGTCCCTAATGAAATTAGAGGGTGATTCTAAATAACAACACCCCCCTTTTTTGTTTGCTTAAGCTGCTGTAACAAGTGCTAACCTGATTAAGTATTTGTGCAAAATATGTAGACCCATTGCAATAGACAGATATCCTGATAGATCACTATTGCCCACTCTGCCGCCCCAAAATGGCAGCTTTTACCAGCGGAACACCAACCAGTTATCCTTTCCCCTGTAAAGATTGTTCATGGCTGCCACTCCTGCTGTTGCTGTTTCAAGGAAAGGAATAGTCACTCTTCCCTTAACTCGAGTTCCCACCAGCTGCTATTTCTAAAGTTTTGAAATGCAAACAGCTGGCTGCAGGGCTGCTTTTGAAATCCAAGAAAACCAGTGAGGATTCTATTATTGACAATAGAGGCTGTGATGCCAAGGTCAAGATTCAGGGTTTTCTAAAGGAAAACATACAGCTGCCCAGTGGCATGTGATTATAATTCACAGCTGCTACAGTGCACCTGTGCATTTTCCTCAGGTGTGCATACATGCTTTCTTGCTTAGCGTCACATTCCATGAAGCCTACACAGAGTGGGAGAAAATCATCAGAACTGGGGATTTGACAGCCCTAATGCCGAAAAATATCATAGTCAAGCTTCCCACAAGAGGCATCATGAATGAAAGCAAAGCTTTGTTTGGAATGAGGGATATTAAAAGAGGAAGAATAACAGGAAAAAGCACAGAAGCACAAATACCATAGAGCAGGCCTGCAGGACCCAGCTCACACCCTTCTTAGTACACAGGCATTCGTCCAATAACATGCAATATTAGAAATGTTGGTGACTGCTCTGTGGAAGGTAGCAGTGGAGTCTGCGGAAAGTGTCTTTGGCAGCGAGAGGGGAACTGCATATGTTTGGCCAGAGTCTCAGGTTCTAGAAAGCCTGGACTACTGAAGTTACTTTTCACATCCTTATCAGTTACTTTCTGCATCACAGAAAACATAATACTACTTTGCCAGGGATGGACGTTTTATGGGTGCAGAAGCTTCCTTAATTTCCTAGAACATTCTGGTACTGTACTTTCTTGACAAAGCGTGCCCACAGCTGGTATTTTTCTGTGAGTCATGTGGGAATTCAAGGTCAGAGACAGAGTGATACAAATTCAGAGACAGAGTGATATAAACCTGGCGCAGAATGCAGTTCCTTATCCTTCCTTATCCTCCTTTCCCTCTTCCTGTGTTTTTGCTTCTGCAACTGGATGGTGCACTTTTGAGCAAAGATTTTGCCTTACTGGGGATCCAGTAAGTTCCCGTATGCTTTAAGCCTCAGTAAAACTCTTAATGAAGAATCCTGCTGCCTGTGTGTGTGTTTTTTTTCTCTGGTCTCTGCATGGAGTGGACTCTGCTGATGTTTTGCCCATGTCCTGCAGTTGCCCAGGCATGTAGACAGGGGGTGACTGGATTTGGCCACCAGCCCTGTCTTGCCTGACTTGAAGTGTGGAACTGCCCAAATGTTGTTTTTGAACTGCTCATTTCCCACCCTACAATGGTCCATTTGGGGTCTGTCTGCCCTCTTTTTAAAAAGCCTTGGTCAGAGGTCAATGTGTATGTAGATCTAATGTTCAGGTTACTTCCAGATAGCTCGTTTATTTATTTACTTCATAAATTGTATGCACCGCAGCTTACAAAAAGCAAAGTTTACAAAAAGAAAAAGAAATAAGAAAATCAAGAAAATATATAATACAATACCAAAGTGCTTTTAGTACACTGATTTGAGGGTGTGTGTTTTTCTTACAATCAAGCTGCTTGCATCAAAATTCATTCAGGTTCTAGCCTATATCGCTGCTTCAATATTTCTGTTGGTGTGGCATCTATAAAACATATCAGAGTCTTAGACTGTTGCCAGACCCAGGTTTCAGTAAACACCCACAGACCAAAACATGCCCTTTAGCACATTGTTTCTGAATCTCAAATTCCTTTTGTGCTCTGACCCTTTCTCCAGATGCTGAAAAAGCAATTTGTGGACAAGGTCCCAGAAGAGCACAGAGTAATTTCCTGCACCAGAAATTGAACTCTCACCTTCTAAATAAGAACTGGCTATTGTGCCTCCAGGATGAAGTGCCTGCGGCAATGGGGCACAAAGAGAGAAAGTGCAGGAGGTGGGAGACTTTAGGCATGCACCCCTTTCGTTGTAAAAAGTGGACACCCGGGGAGCAAACACAGTTCCTGCAGTCATATCTGGTCAAGATGTGTGCAGGCCCTTTCAGAGGTCCAGAAAAACCCAGGCTACTTCCAGCTTTTGAGGTCCTTCAGCCACAATTAAAAATTTAAAAAATTACCTCACATGGAAACAAAATAAGTCACCAAAGACACAAAAATGCAACATTTCCTTTACCTTTTACTTGACCCAGCACCAGCCACTAATACTGGCTCGTTTATGTCATCAGTTGAGCTGAAAGAAGACGTTCATCGTGGTCTAATATTATGCCATCCTTTTAAACTCATATTTATGAATATCTTAAACTCTTTAATAGGACAAACTCTATTTTAATTAACCAAAAAGATCTTTTACCTCTTACTTGATTACATTTGCAGTACTAAGCTGAGAAATTGTGTCATAGTCTGCTGTGATGCACATATAAGCAAGCTGCAAAACTTACCAATTGCTAAAATCTGAGATCCTGGCCAAGTATCCACCTCCCTTGGTCCTGTGTCAAACACAGGGCATTTTCCAACGGGGTGTGAAAGACTCAAATTTTTGAACCATCTCTTAGGCGTAGACTACACACAGGGAATAAAAGATCTGCCATTGCTCAGCACATCAGCCCCAGTTGCTGCTCTTGACTCCTCCCTTTCACAGTGAAAACACCTGCAACCCTGTTGGAAAGAAAGGGTATCTTTTTCCAGAATAATGTCATATGCTGGAAGGAATTTTTTTTTGCTGTAAACCATTATTTTACATAAGCCATCTTGGAGATCCTTCTGAAATCAGTATGCACTCGTTCTGATATCCAACGTGTGTTTTGGGTTTTAAACTGAATCCCAAACTAGAATAATGAAGATGAGGCCCAGAACAAATAGCCAACCTTCTAGTCCCGCCGTGTGTCTTCCTTCATACTGCGATAATTTTTCTTGTAGAAAACTAAAGGACTGAGTTCACATATTTTTCATTCTTTGAGTAATAGACTGGACCCTCTTTTTAAAATAAAAAAACACCTAAAACAGCCTACATAACATTTGTCCACATATGGTAGCAAGTTTTGGGATCAAAGTGCTTGACACCAAGCCAAGTTGTTGACCTATCAAATCAACCTTGGCTATTCTGTTCAAAATCCCATGAGCTCTCCCTTTCCTTAAATAACATTATATATTGTTGAAAGTAAATTGCCTCTGGGAAAGCATGTTGAGAAGCTGATGTACCATCCAAAATTCTCGTGTAACACAATGATACAAACTGCTTTGTGACAAGCTCCACCCATACTTGCCTTTGGAACTATATTGCTTTTTAATGATGTTTTGCCCTTTACTCCAAATTATGTTATTAATTTCAGGCAACTAGTTTCCCATATGAAGCACAATGACCTGTCGCCCAATGCACTGCACTGAAATAGCAAGATATGCAGGAATTTCCTTCTTGATAAACAGCCTAATTCTTTCCATGAGTTCTGAGGGAGTTCTAAATGCTGTATTCGAATGCTCTTTTAAAACGATCACCCACTTAGGAAATGCCATTTGTCAAACTAAGTGACTGCTATAAGCATATTTCTAGAAGGGAGCCGTGGTATATAAAGTAGCTAACTTTTACTGCTTGGAAAGCTTTATTACTGCTATTGTTATTAATAAATTGATATCTGTTTACTGCCTGGAAAGTGTGCATAGGATTGCAGCACATATTATTATATTGTGATTATGTGCGTTTGGTGGATCTATGCAAAATTCAGCCCATGCCAGGGCTGTATTATTTGTTTCAAGACTTGTAGTTCTACTTGCAGTGTCCAGGTATAGTGAATCCAACAATTTCCAGTTATCCCATTTCTCATTTTTCCAATCTTATAATCTCCACACCTTCCACATCAAGTTTGTGATATTTTTAGAAGTAATCCCAAAAATTCATCAACATTTTAGTGCAAATTTATGCAGATATGCAATTTTGCCTGATATGCACATTTTTACAAAGCAATTCCTCCTACTATAACACATTCTTGTATGTTATTTTCACAAATGCACGATTTTTAATGCACACTTTGCCCTGGTATATGCATTTTTGTACACATTACTGGGCTGGAGAACTGCATTGCAAACTTTGTAGAAGTGCAGATTTCAAAGGATGCCAGTGTTTCAGTTCACTTATTGTTTTGGAAAGTGATAATTACATATAGGCTCACATATAAATGTGAATTGAATTGAATTTCTCCCCCATCCCTGGATGTGTCTCTGCTGGAGTTGTCATTTGTGTGGGATGTAAACACAGGAGCAGTCAATGACAACATTCCTAGAGTGTACATGTTACAACATGGGGAGGGATGTCTGTCCACCAAACAGGTAAACTTCCTGGGGACGGACTTCCTCCGCATGTGACCAGAGGTGGGTGTGGCCTCACCTGTGCAGGTAATGACAAAAGCACAGGCAGGCAGCCATCTCTCTCTCTCTGCCATCACCTTTCGAAGAAGCAGGATGCCCTCTTGGCTCTCAGCCAAGAGAGGAGAGGGCTATCTTCCTATAAGATAGATTCTAAGTGTATTTTACCTTTTAAAGCCTGTCTGCCGTCTGGGATCATATTGTGAACAGATTGTGAGTAAACTCTTTTATACTTTTATAAAGACTGTGTTGTGTCTTGTATTTTAAGAGGGAACAAAGGGGAAATTACCAGAGTAATTATTATAGAGGTTCTAGCGAACCTGTGCACACGTTACCGTTGCGAACTTAAAGGGGAATGTTTATAAACTCTGCTGATATTTTGGGAACTTGTTAGCACAAGTTGGACAAGGATATAATTAGTCAATATATCCTCTCCTGCACCCCAGAACATTCCCACAGTTTGGCTATGTATTTTTTTCTCAGCTGCAAACACTAGACAGAACAACTCAACCTACAGCAGTTCTGGTTGTTGCTTTTTGAGTCCTGGCTTTCTGGGCCCTGCATACCCTCTTCCTGTTTCCTATCTCTGCCTCCTCAAATTGGCAACTGTGGCCTACCTAAACTGGTAGTTCTCATTTGCTGGCATTAGAACTATGAACTAGGGTTACTACCACCAGTCATCATCGTCAGTCATCATTTAAATTATACACCCTTCACCCTAAGGTACCAGGGCAGGCTATAATAATTTAAAATGCAGTTTTAAATAGTTCCAAAACTTGCAATTAAAACAGGTGTGGTACCCTCCTTGTGAAATTTGGTGGCTTGAGAAGTCCAGCAGACTCCCTCCCCTTGTACTCTTTTTTCACTAGGACATTAAAATGTGTTCATACCTGAAGGCTTTTGAAGAACTTGGGCAAAGGTTTCAAGAACTTGGTTGAGTTTGATTTTAAATGGCTATTCTGTTGCCTCTGTTTTAACTAGTGGCTTTATCTTTGAACCTTAAATCTTTATGTGTTTTAGTATATTTCACAGAGAAACAACAAAAGCTGGGTTGTATTGAATGGCATCAAGAAGAAGAAGAAGAATTTGGATTTGATATGCCGCTTTATTACTACCCTAAGGAGTCTCAAAGCGGCTAACAATCTCCTTTTTTTCCTCCCCTACAACAAACACTCTGTGAGGTGATACACTGTGTATCTGAAGAAGTGTGCATGCTCATACCAAGAACTAACTTAGTTGGTCTTTAAGGTGCTACTGGAAGGAATTTTTTTATTTTGTCTGTGAGGTGAGTGAGGCTGAGAGACTTCAGAGAAGTGTGACTAGTCCAAGGTCACCCAGCAGCTGCACGTGAAGGAGTGGGGAATTGATTACGGTTCCCCAGATTACGAGTCCACTGCTCTTAACCACTACACCACACTGGCTCTCAGCTGATGTTAAAGTCTTTTTGTCAATGGAACAGTGAGGTGGGCCGTTTCCAGCGATCCTACCAAGCTCCGTTGCATCTCCTCAGGAGGGTCCCCCATTTCCCTGGAACAGATTTAGTGGACACGGGGGTACAGGGAGGAATTTGCAAGTAATTGCTTCCTTTCCCTTTCCACTAACAGAAGACTTTGCATCAACTGAGCAACACCTTTGGATATGACACTTTATAATAAGTAAATATTTTCCAAACAAGCTGCCTCAAAAGACTCTGTCCTTTCTCCCCTGCTGCCCTATTGGTACTAACTCCCAGAACACCCATGTGATACCATTTCTCTTACTTACTTCCAATCTCTCCTCAAAACCAATCTTTTCTGTTAATACTTTGGCACAACCCCCCAGTTTTAATGACATTCTGTAACTCAAGATTCTTCAAGACATGTGTTTTGTGTGTCATGAGTCCCATGGAGGTGTCATAGCAGGGATGGTCAGATTCTGAGGAGAATGGGAATTGCTCTGGCAGTTGATACAATGTTTGGTGCTGGCTCTCTTGAGGACATTGTCAGTGTTTTTCTCTGCACTGTGATATGCTGCCTTCATTTATTGATTCAAATTTGGTGGCAAAGTAACAAACCAAACGACATTTTCATTAAATAACATAGTCTTAGTTACAGGTAGGTAGCCATGTTGGTCTGCCGTAGTCAAAACAAAATTTGAAAAATTCTTCCAGTAGCACCTTTGAGACCAACTAAGTTTGTTATTGGTATGAGCTTTCGTGTGCATGTATCTGAAGAAGTGTGCATGCACACAAAAGCTCATACAAATAACAAACTTAGTTGGTCTCTAAGGTGCTGCTGGAAGGATTTTTTTAAATTAAATAATATGTTATGCAGTTCAGGTATGCTTAAATTAATGTGCCTGGCATTCAACAGAATGAAGTGATATTTCTGGGTGGAGGTGAAAAAATAGTTCTAGAAGCTATCTGTATTCTACAATTTATTTTCTAGCCCCGGTTGCAGCCTGAGTAACTGAATAAGCTTTCATTTATTGGCCAGGTGTTTATTCTCCAGAATTCACCCTATGTATGAGATTTTCTTTCATTTATCTGCTCTCTGGCCTAAGAGAATTGATTTCTTTTCACACAGAGAGACTCACTTCTGTCTAGCACATTCTATGCAGTAAAATAATACATTCATGGGTCGGATAGCAGTAAGCATTTATTGAATCGCAAATACTTCCACATTTGCTTACACAGCCATTTCTAAATCTATGTTTACAGCTTAGTTGCTTATAGTTAAATGAATTGAGGGGGAAAAGGGCACGATGTTTAGCTCCACCGCTTCCCCACAGAAATAATGTGGATTGGACAAACTAGATTCAGTTGAGTAGGGACTTGGAGATTCCTCACATCTTCTCATAGACTCTTGTGCAGGTGACACCTTTCATGGTGCATTCCTGAAAAATCAAAAATAACATTGGACATGTGGGTTACGATTGTATAAAGCCTAGTGAAATGACATTACATCAGGAGCGGAGAACCTGTGGTCTTCTAGATATTGCTGAACTACAACTCCCATCAGCCCCAGCAAGCATGCTCAATGGCCAGGGAACATGGTAGATGGAGTTCAGCAACATCTGGAGGGCCACAAGTTTCCCACCCTTGCATTACACTATCAACCAATGCTTGAAGATGGAAGGAAAACAGTCCACCTGGGAAATGCATCTTTATTTTAACACTATCGAAACATCTTGACTAATTATAACTTGCACTATGTGGTGTGGCTAGTATCCAGTTTTTGCTTGTGCATACTTCTCTATCCCACAATTGGCTTTGTACCGATCTTTCATCCCTAGCAGTTACTTGTGGGGCTTGCACACACCTCAAATCGAAACACACACCCCAGCCCTGCATGCAGTCATTTAAAAAATGCTGTTGTAAATACATTACATGCAGTCATGAAATACTTTTAATCCATAATGTGTATGGCAGATGGGGAACAATTTGGTTCCTTGCTTGGCTCCTGATCCCTGAGCACTGGCAGATGGTTATGTGGTGGCAACTACTTGAAAACCTTAAACCTGATTATGTTCAAGCCAAAGCCACATGCACAACCTTGAAACCCCTAACCTTCATCAAGGTTGGCATTTGCATTAAACTGGGCATACAAGTGGAGAAAAACAAGATGAAATCCAGCCATTCTTGAACCATTGCTAAATCTAATTCAAGTGTACTTTCCCCTTAGCTACAAAGTAGTTTTAAAACTGTGTAATCTGTTTTAAACAGGCCCTTGAAGTCTGCCCTTTCTAGAAATTATAACAGTGATTGGAGGCTTGCCATTCAAAACTGGCAAAAATGCCCTTCAAAAATGTTGGGCACAATCCTTCAAATCCCACTATTACAACGAGAAAGCTAATAACATGGTTATAGATTTCTCACTGAAATCAATGTGATTGAAAACTGCCTAGAATGGGTCCCGTATTATGTAATTTAAAACAGTAACTTACCACCACCATTTTCCCATCAACTAGTTTCCTCCTTATTGTTGATTCTTTGCCATTCCACTTCTGCATTTGAACCAATGCGCCTTTTTCTAAGGTTACAACAGTCTGGAGAAACAAAGAGAAAAAATTAAAATGTGACTACTTTGCTTATTTTTTTCCTGCAAATATCAAGTCAAAGTTGGGATGCCATTTACGGGGAGTGGGGCAGCCATATACATCCCTGTTATTCAAGTAGCATTATATCTCAAGAGCACTTATTTCTTTCTAATAATCATCATAGTAGTAGTAGTAGTAGTAGTAGTTTTATTATACAGTATCCTTCTTGTAAATGAGGCTCCTGGTGATCTCTGTCCAAGCAACTGATTGGGCTGACACCTGTTTATGCTTTGCTGAAGCATAAGTTACATAGGTGGAGCCAGGACAGGAACAGGGGAGGTTGAAGGCATCTCTGATTTGAAGGACTGTCTGGTCCAAGTTCACTTTCAAGATAAAGAACCAGAAGAAAGGAAGAAAGGAAAGAAGTTGTTGATCAACAGTTAGTACCTCAAGAGCAGATTGAGTGGGTGCACAGCACACCTGGTGTCACTTGTTGTCTCAAGAGACAACGGAGTACGTCTCTGGGAGTGAAGTCAGATCACTGCATTAGCAGCATCAAAGTGACTTCCTTGGGGTGCAAGCCTGGGTAGTTGTACAGAGGTCCTCATCATTTCTATCTATAGCACATATAGAAACTGTCATCTTGACCATTGGCTCCACTATTGGTCTCATCCGCTCAATCTGCTTGAGCCTGTCTTCACATACAGGGGGAAGTCCCTAACTCACGGAGGATTTGAGACCCGTTGGCCAGTCAAAGCCATTTCCTGGGGTGTGGCTGCTGTCTCATAGTAACAGCTTCTAGGAGCCACAGGTAAGAGCTGAGTGCAAGGTGGGGATCAAAGGTGGACAAACTACATCAAAAGGAGAATAATGTGCCCCCCACTAGAGCTACTAGCTGTCTCCTAGCACCCCATACACCCCCACTACAATGAATGCACTGAATTCCTATTTAAATGTTAGTAATCAAGTTGTATTAAATACTTAGTCACACTTAGAGTAGATGCACTAAAATGAATGAACATAACTAACTTTGGTCTATGATGACGTTGACAACTATTTTTATTTTTAAAAAATGTTCTAGAAAGAAGAAATGCCAAGCTGAGTTTACTCTGAGAGAACTGAGTGTTGGACTTCATAAGCTAACAGTGTTTTGGGGTGCTGGCTGTCTCCTGCAATATCTGATGTGATAGCGGAATACTTTGGTTGTCTGTTGGAGAGTTTGTGTTTCTCCAGTAGTGCTTGACCTGTATATTTGTAAATTGGCAGAACATATTACAAAAAAAAAAAAGAGGCCTCCAGTGATCTCTGACAGAGAAGGAAACCTGGGTAAGTGCTGTTCTCCTGGAAGGAACTTTTCATCCCTTGGCCCAGGAAGACTCCCCTGTGGTGAGTGCCTGAGGGCCCTGCTCTTGCCACTTACCATCTGGCCTGGGGCGGGGCCTGAAGCTTCACAAGGACTGCTTGCTGCCTGCTGCCCAGGAGGTCTCCCCTGTGTGAGTGCCTGAGGGTCCTGCTCCTGCCACTTACCATCTGGCCTGGGGCGGGGCCTGAAGCCTCACAAGGACTGCTTGCTGCCTGCTGCCCAGGAGGTCTCCCCTGTGTGAGTGCCTGAGGGCCCTGCTCTTGCCACTTACCATCTGGCCTGGGGCGGGGCCTGAAGCCTCACAAGGACTGCTTGCTGCCTGCTGCCCAGGAGGTCTCCCCTGTGTGAGTGCCTGAGGGCCCTGCTCTTGCCACTTACCATCTGGCCTGGGGCGGGGCCTGAAGCCTCACAAGGACTGCTTGCTGCCTGCTGCCCAGGAGGTCTCCCCTGTGTGAGTGCCTGAGGGCCCTGCTCTTGCCACTTACCATCTGGCCTGGGCGGGGCCTGAAGCCTCACAAGGACTGCTTGCTGCCTGCTGCCCAGGAGGACTCCCCTGTGTGAGTGCCTGAGGGTCCTGCTCCTGCCACTTACCTGACAGGCTTCACTAGGACTGTTGCTGGAGTGTTTTTAAAATTTTCTTTTGAATTTTTTGTATGTGGGGGGTGGGGTGGATGTTTGGTTGGGCTTGGGAAATTTTTTTGATTTTGTTGTTTTTGTAATTTTTACAGTTTTTTGTTTGTATTGTTTTATTGGTTTTGTTTGTTTGTTTGTTTGTTTAAGGTGTTATTTTGTTCTTAATGGGAGGGGTCAGGGCTACCGGGGAGTGGGCCCCAGCCCACAAAATGGCTGGGGCATGTTCCACAGGGGGGGGGATGCACTGGGACAACCGATCTCAGTGATCACGGGTAGGAGGAGGAGTTACGCTAAGATTAGACCATGTCATTACAGAGGGGGCATGTTTTGTTGTTGTCTGAGGACTATTCCAGCCTCCTGGTCTGGTCCTGACCGGATGGATACTAGAATCAGCAAGGGATACCCACATGACCTGAAGGTGTTGCTGTGCAATGCCAGGTCAATGATTCATAAGACCACTGCCATCCATGACTTGATCATGGATGGAGGACTTGACCTGGCATGTGTAACAGAGACTTGATTGGATGAAGCAGATGGGCCTGTCCTTGCCGCTGCTTGTCCACCAGGTTTCTCTTACACACAGCAACCCAGGTCATGTGGGCGGGGAGGGGGGGTTGCAGTGATTTTTAGGAAGTCATTAGTTTGCACCAGGCGTCCTATTGGGAAGACCCAGTTTTCCGAGTGCATGTTCTGGAAGTTGGGCAATAGGGGTAGTACAGGATTCCTTTAGGTGTACCGAGCTCCCCGCTGCACCAAGGATTCCCTGCCCGAGCTGCTTCAGGTCATGGCAGATGTTCTCCTGGAGACACCTAGTTTGGTCGTCCTAGGGGATTTTAACATCCATGCCGACACAACCTTACAAGGGGCCGCTCGGGACTTCGTGGAAAGCATGGCCTCCATGGGGCTGTCCCTGAATACAACCCATAGCCACGGACATGCCTTGGACCTGGTGTTTACCTCTATGGATGTTGGTGATCTGACACTAAGTAAAAGCGAAACGAAAGAAGTGCCATGGTCAGATCACTTCCTGGTGCAACTGGACTTCTCTGCGACCCATCCCCTCTGCAGGGAGGTGGGACCAATTCGGATGGTCCGCCCCCGCCACTTAATGGATCCAAATGGTTTCCAGAGAGTGGTAGGGGATGTTTTATCCCATGTTGATGGCCTTTCAGCTGATTCCCTGGTGGCCCGCTGGAATTTGGAGTTAACCAGGGCTATTGACTGTTTGGGCTGGGTGTTCATCAGTATGCAGATGATACCCAGCTCTACCTCTCTTTTAAATCAGAACCAGTGAAGGCGGTGAAGGTCCTATGTGAGTGTCTGGAGGCGGTTGGAGGATGGATGGTGGCTAACAGATTGAGGTTGAATGCTGACAAGACAGAAGTACTATTTTGGGGGGACAGGAGGCGGGCAGGTGTGGAGGATTCCCTGGTCTTGAATGGGGTAACTGTGCCCCTGAAGGACCAGGTGCGCAGCCTGGGAGTCATTTTGGACTCACAGCTGTCCATGGAGGCACAGGTCAAATCTGTGTCCAGAGCAGCTGTTTACCAGCTCCATCTGGTACGAAGGCTGAGACCCTATCTGCCTGCGGACTGTCTCACCAGAGTGGTGCATGCTCTGGTTATCTCCCGCTTGGACTACTGCAATGCGCTCTGCGTGGGGCTACCTTTGAAGGTGACTCGGAAACTACAACTAATCCAGAATGCGGCAACTAGACTGGTGACTGGGGGCGGCCGCCGAGGCCATATAACACCGGTCTGGAAAGACCTACATTGGCTCCCAGTACATTTCCGAGCACAATTCAAAGTGTTGGTGCTGACCTTTAAAGCCCTAAACGGCCTCGGTCCAGTATACCTGAAGGAGCGTCTCCACCCCCATCATTCTGCCGGGACGCTGAGGTCCAGCGCCGAGGGCCTTCTGGCGGTTCCCTCATTGTGAGAAGCAAAGCTACAGGGAACCAGGCAGAGGGCCTTCTCAGTAGTGGCGCCCGCCCTGTGGAACGCCCTTCCAGCAGATGTCAAAGCGATAAACAACTACCTGACATTCAGAAGACATCTTAAGGCAGGTTCAGGGAAGTTTTTAATGTGTGATATTTTAGTGTATTTTTGGTTTCTATGGAAGCTGCCCAGAGTGGCTGGGGAGGCCCAGCCAGATGGGCGGGGTATAAATAATAAATTATTATTATTATTATTATTATTATTATTATTATTATTATTAAGACTTGGAACAAGTGTAATGTTAACAAGTCCTGCACTATCTGTATCCCACATATCAAGTTATCTTGGTTTCTGTCAAAACTGAACTGAAGACCTTACAGCACTGTTAAAAGGAAGAAAGTTAAGGTGGAAGCTATCTCTCACCTTTGTTTTCCTGTCATCTGCAGTGGTTTCTTGAAATTCTTGCCCCAACTTGAAAGTGATCTGTGTATTTTTGAAGGTGCTTTCAGTTCTGATTGTTACTTCATCACCCTTCATGCTGATGATGACTTTGGGTTTGGCCAAGCTGCCAAGTTTTCTGGTGGCCAACCCCACCCCTACAAACCAGATAAAGAACATTATACCCCACTGGGCATTGCATACATTACACATTCCCCGACCTCAAAAATACATCTGAAAACTATAAGTGAAAAAAGGAATGTCAGCTGGAGAGAATTACAGTATTAGTGGAGAGTGCTATAATTATTGATTGCCCATGTTCTCCCCAAACCATATTTGAATGGGAAGATTATTAGGGATTAGCAAATTATCTTAAAGACAAAGGGGAACATCTGTCAACCACACTGGTGTGTTTAAATGCAAAAGTCAATATGACACAGAATGCAATACTGGATTGAATAGAAGACCAGTGAAGACAGGACTGCCTTATATCACATATCCCCTATACACAGAAGCAATTCAGACATGAATATACAAGACTTGGTTTCTCTTTTGAGTACTCAATATCTGAAGGCTCACATCTGCATATGCGGACTAGCTCCACTGATAAATAATGCATTTGAGGTGATATCAAGTGATCTCTGTGTAGTGCTTTTTTGGGGGTCTGTAATAGTTCATTCACAGATACAAATTATCCCTTAATGCTGCAATCTTGCATTCACTTACCAGGGGATAAGTCTTACTGAACTCATTGAACTTCTAAGTAGATGTGTTTAAGATTTCACTGTTAGTGCTGCAGGCATTTCTTGATGAATACATACATATGTATTAATCAGCCCTCCCCCAAAAATCTCCATTTAAGAAATGAAATTTTCATTGTGTATTTTAACTGTTTGAACTGCAACCTGGTAGTGTACTGCCTAACAAATGTACTGATCCTACAACATATCAAGTCAGCATTCTTGAAACTATATTAGCATTTTAGGGCAATTCTCTCTTTATACACTACTATACACATTTATTTTATTTTTTTGCAAATGATGCATTTTGTATGCTTTTTTCACTAATAAGTTTATAGACACATTGATCAAGCATACATATCTTTGTATGCAGAACATGGCTACGTACTTGCATTACAAAATTCAGTTAAATGTGAATTCTGAAAGATAGCTGTGTTTTTGTTTTCATATTGTTTCGGAAAATGCAAATTAGGTAGGTTCACCTTTGAATGCAAAAGAAACAGAATTTCTTCCCCATCTGTAATTAAAAGAAACAAACCCTAAAAGAATATGGGACACTATATGATATCCAATATTTCTGCGGAAGGAAAACAGAATTCATGATACAAAACTGGGCTCTGAAAAACACCAGGCCATCACTAACAGATGCAATTTCACAATATGCAAGACAACAATGAAAGGAAAGGACAGAATCTGAGCATGGTTAGTAAGACAGAAGAAATGAATAATTTCTCTTGTTCAGCTTCCTTTTCAAGATGCTTAAGAAAAAAGTTTAATGATCTGAGTGAAAAGCAATAGGTACCAAAAGAAGACGTCACTGAAATGTACAGCGATGGCAGCAGTATACCAATATCCAAATCAAATCTCACCCAGTTCTTTCATGTAGTCATCAAAGTTTTCACTAGAGACAAGTTTCCAGCTTCCCACAAACTTGTTGCACATTATGCAGGGCTTGCTAGACAGTGTTTCCTCAGGAGAATGGAAGTGACAGGAAGAGTTCTCAGTAGGAGGCAGAAGGATTGTGTGAGCCACACGCATCTCAATGGCATCTTTTTAAGAGAGTCCCAGGATGTGTAGCGTTCAAGGCCACCCAATGCAAAGCGACAACGTCAGAGGCCAAACAATGGGCATTTTGTTCCAAGCAATTCATGCTGGTCCCAAGACTAGCAGCATTGCGCCTGCCACCAACTCCTCCACTATTGTCATAAAGCAGAATAGTTAGGACTAGAACGTGATCTTGCTGTTATTATGCTGGAAGGGAGATCCGGCACAAAGCCACTGTGGAGAACAATATTTGGTTTTCAGGAGGGTGTTATGGGTATGACTAGCAGTTTGCGTGTTTTCAAGAGCAGAGCAGAGGCCTTTTGTTCAAGATGTAGAGAGTTTTGTGCTGGCCACAAGAAATAATTGGGAGTATGAAATGTTCTTTACACAGGGGAGTCGGGCCTGCCATCCTTGAGGAGGCACTACTTCTGAAAAACTCATTTCAAACGACATGGTTTTAGACAACTCCCATCCACATGCTAACACGCCCTTTTTGAGCAAGGTGATTGGAAGGGTAATAGTAGTCCAACTGTAACAGGGCTTGGAGGATCCTGATTGCATCTATTACTGTTGAGTTCCAACCTGCCTTGGAGACTGACTCAGCCTTATTCACCCTGTTGGATGACCTTTATCAAGAGATAAAAGATATGTGAGTGACCCTATTACTCTTTCATGAACCTGGTATCATCCTGGACCATCTCATTGGGATGGGAGTTGGGGGCACAGTTATTCAATGGTTCTATTCGTGCTTGCATGATACCTGACCAGAGAGTAGCATTGCAGGGAATGACAATGTCTACCAGCTCCCTGGAAAATATGCTATGGGGTCTGATAGTTCCAATCTTGTTCCTGATGTTGTTTAGCATCAAGGTGTTGGGTGAGATTTAGAGCAAGGTGTCTTCAGTGTACTTATTGTTAACACCCAACTATATTTCTCCATACAATTACACACACACACACAAAAAAAATATGGTAGGAGACTAGGAATGCTATTCTCTTAAGATACATCTGTTCACAAGTATCAAAAATGGAGAGGAGTTTGAAAAAGGAAAGCAAATTAACTTTTTTTTCATAGCCATTATTATTATTATTGCTTAATCCATGTACAGTGGTGCCTCGCAAGACGAAATTAATTCATTCCGCGAGTTTTTTCGTCTAGTGAATTTTTCGTCTTGCGAAGCACGAAATCCCATAGGAATGCATTGAAATTCAATTAATGCGTTCCTATGGTCAAAAAAAGTCCAAAAAAGCCAAATTTGCTACAACAAGAGTTTATTAAGTGCTCTTTAAAGTCACACATACTGTAAAGAGTATTTCAAAACTTGAAGGAACAATAAATTAAGTTTCTAAACATGACAGAAAAACATTTAAAAATCAACAAAGTGTACAGTACATTTTCTAAGACTCTGGGGGACAACTCGAAGAAGGTTCCTCTTCCACTCTTTGCTTCTTGCTGAAGAACCTGTCCATGGTCTGCTGCTTCATCCGCCTTTTCAGCACCTCCCTGAAAGGCGACATGACCCTCGCATCAAAAGTGTTCACAAGGTCATGTGCCACGTGCTTGTCAGGATGGTGCCGCTGTGCAAAAGCCTGCACATCCTTCCACTTCAGGCAAATGTCCCTCAGTTCTTTGGAGGACAGTCGTTCCTCAGTTGCTTCCTCCTCTTCCAGCGAGGCCTGCTCCTGCACAGCCTCTGCCTGCAGTTCGACCAGCTCCTGGGTGGTCAGCTCGTGGTCGTGCTCCTCCACCAGCTCGCTGATGTCCTCCTCTGTGACCTCCAGGCCCATGGTCCTCCCCAAGGCAACAATGTCCTGCACCACTGTTGACTCTGGTGCATCAGAGTCACTTGGTGCCACACAGTCCGGCCACAGGCTGCGCCAAGCGCAATTCAAATTTCTCTGGCTGATCCCGTTCCAGGCCGTGGTGATCATCTTCAAGCAGGTGACGATGTCGAAGTGGTCCTTCCAGAATTCCCGCAGAGTGATGGTGGTGCAATCAGTCACCTCGAAGCATCGCCTGAAAAGCTCCTTGGTGTAGAGTTGGCTGGAGCAGCGGCGTGGTGTTAGGCGGCAGGAACATGAAGCTGAACTCCTCCAACAAGAAGAAGAAGAAGAGTTTGGATTTGATATCCCGCCTTTCACTCCCCTTCAGGAGTCTCAAAGCAGCTAACAATCTCCTTCCCCTTCCTCCCCCACAACAAACACTCTGTGAGGTGAGTGGGGCTGAGAGACTTCAAAGAAGTGTGACTGGCCCAAGGTCACCCAGCAGCTGCATGTGGAGGAGCGGAGACGCGAACCCGGTTACCCAGATTACGTGACTACCGCTCTTAACCACTACACCACACTGGCTCCTCCTCAAGTCCTCCTCAAGGCCTTTAGGATGAGCAGGAGCATTGTCCATCAGAAGCAAAGCCTTCAGCGGCAGGTCGTTGTCCAGCAGGTACTGTTTGACAGCAGGGCCAAAAGCAAGATTGACCCAGTCCACAAACAGCGCACGTGTGACCCAAGCCTTACTGTTGGATCGCCACATGACACTCAGCTGCTCCTTGTCGACCTTGTGTTTCTTGAAGGCCCGTGGGTTCTCCGAGTGGTACACCAGCAGGGGCTTGATCTTCAGGTTGCCGCTTGCGTTGGCACAGAAGAGCAGGGTCAGACGGTCCTTCATGGGCTTGTGGCCAGGCAACTTGGCCTCCTCCTGTGTGATGAAAGTCCTTTTGGGCATCCTCTTCCAAAACAGCCCAGTTTCGTTGCAGCTGAAGACCTGCTGTGGAACGTAGCCCTCCGTCTTCACAACCTCCAGGAACTCCGCTGCAAAGTCTTCAGCCACTGAAACATCAGAACTGGCAGCCTCTCCATGCCTGACCACGCTGTGGATGCCAGATCTTGTCTTGAACCGGTCAAACCAGCCTCTGCTTGCGTTGAAGACTTCTGGCTCGCCTGAGGTTCCTGGCTGTTCCCAGACGAGGTCTGCGTGCAAGGCCTTGGCCTTCTCACAAATGACGGCCTCAGTCACTGTGTCCCCTGCATGCTGCTTCTCCTCTAACCAGATGAACAGCAACTTCTCCACCTCCTCCAGAACAGCTGGGCGGTTCTTCACGATCCTGGTTACTCCCTTGGCTGCATCAGTCGCCAGGATCTTCTCCCTCATCTTCAGGATGGTCCCGATGGTTGATGGATTCCTCCCGTACTCCCTGGTGAGGTCTGTCACACGCATTCCACCGTCATGCTTCCGGATGGTCTCCTTCTTCATTTCCAGCGTAACCTTCGCCTTCTTCCCCTCGCCGGCCTCTGCAGCAGCAGTCTTCTTGGGTCCCATGGCAGCACAGCTCCTACCTTCGCAAACCCCCCCCCCACCAAAAAAATCAGTGCTTCACATCCAAAAAATTCAAAAGCACCCACCCACCCACCACACAGAAATTCAAACCCAGAACCAAGTCCTTGAATTCCAAACACCCCAACCCAAAATCCAAAACCCCCAAAAAAAGTTTAAAAAGTTTAACTTACCAAATGGCTGCAAAAGAAGTTTTGGAAAAGCTTCAAAAATCACCAGAGTCTTCAAAAACCTCAACTATTCCCCCAGCCACCCACCACACAGAAATTGCAAACCCCTCCCCAACTGTTCCCCCAGCCCCTCCCCAACTGTTGCAAACCCCTCCCCAACTGTTCCCCCAGCTACCCACCACACAGAAATTCAAATCCAGATTATTATTATTTTAAAAAAAGAATGGCCCAATGGTCACAAAAAATCATAAAAATGCAGAAAAAACCACACAAGCTTCCAGATTCTTGCAAACCCCTCCCCAACTGTTCCCCCAGCCACCCACCACACAGAAATTCAAATCCAGAATTTTTTTTAAAAAAAAACAGCAGAGTGGCCCAATGGTCACAGAAAATCATAAAAATTCAGAAAAAACCACACAAACTTCCAGATTCTTGCAAACCCCTTCCCAACACCAAGTCCTTGAATTCCAAACACCCCAACCCAAAATCCAAAACCTCCCAAAAAAGTTTTAAAAGTTTAACTTACCAAATGGCTGCAAAAGAAGTTTTGGAAAAGCTTCAAAAATCACCAAAGTCTTCAAAAACCTCAAAAAAGGCTACCACACCGCATGCTATGAGTTGCTCCTCAAAGTCAAGTCGCAACTGCACCTCTTCAAGCAATGCACCCTGGGTATTAATGGTTTTAAGAAAAAGGAAACAAACTTGCAAGACGTTTTCGTCTTGCGAAGCAAGCCCATAGGGAAATTCATCTTGCAAAGCAGCTCAAAAAATGCAAAACCCTTTTGTCTAGCGAGTTTTTCGTTTTGCGAGGCATTCGTCTTGCGGGGCACCACTGTATGTGGTTCTTTACTAAAAATGTGAGGGCGGACTCCCACCTTTAGAGCAGGTGTAGGGAACCTTTGGCCCTCCGGATGTTGCTGAATGACAACATCCATCATCCTCAGCAAACATAGCCAGTGGCCAGGGGTGATGGGAATTGTAGTTCCCTACACCCAGTGGCGTAGCGTGGGTTGTCAGCACCCGGGGCAAGGCAAGTAATTTGCGCCCCCTAACCCGTGGATTTGCGCCCCCTAACCCTAACCCCCAGATGTTGCGCCCGGTGCGACTGGCCCCCCTGCACCCCCCACGCTACGCCACTGCCTACACCTGCCCTAGAAGCATCTAGATAGAGATACCAGGAGATACAGGATGTGATGGAAGAAGAAAAATTTAAGGTAGAGAAGCAGGGCAGGATGTCATCAAATATGCGTGCTACTGAAAACTAGGAGTTTTGATCAGATAATCCAGAAAGAGTGTGGAACTCACAGCCTGGTGAGTCTGTTGATGGTGGTAGCCAATTTGTGGAGTGAGGTAGCAGCCACCATGGTTGAGGAAGAAGGGCAATTTTCGTGTGAGATCTCAGTGTAGACCTGTGAAATCTCGGGGTAGAGTAGTACAGTGGTACCTCGGATTACATACGCTTCAGGTTACATACGCTTCAGGTTACAGACTCCGCTAACCCAGAAATAGTGCTTCAGGTTAAGAACTTTGCTTCAAGATAAGAACAGAAATCGTGCTCCGGGGGCGCGGCAGCAGCAGGAGGCCCCATTAGCTAAAGTGGTGCTTCAGGTTAAGAACAGTTTCAGGTTAAGAACGGACCTCCGGAACGAATTAAGTACTTAACCCAAGGTACCAAGGGAAGTAATAGTGCCACTGTATTCTGCTCTGGTCAGACCTCACCTGGAGTACTGTGTCCAGTTCTGGGCACCACAGTTCAAGAAGGACACTGACAAACTGGAATGTGTCCAGAGGAGGGCAACCAAAATGGTCAAAGGCCTGGAAACGATGCCTTATGAGGAACGGCTAAGGGAGCTGGGCATGTTTAGCCTGGAGAAGAGGAGGTTAAGGGGTGGTAAGATAGCCATGTTCAAATATATAAAAGGATGTCACATAGAGGAGGGAGAAAGGTTGTTTTCTGCTGCTCCAGAGAAGCGGACATGGAGCAATGGATCCAAACTACAAGAAAGAAGATTCCACCTAAACATTTGGAAGAACTTCCTGACAGTAAGAGCTGTTCGACAGTGGAATTTGCTGCCAAGGAGTGTGGTGGAGTCTCCTTCTTTGGAGGTCTTTAAGCATAGGCTTGACAATCATATGTCAGGAGTGCTCTGATGGTGTTTCCTGCTTGGCAGGGGGTTGGACTCGATGGCCCTTGTGGTCTCTTCCAACTCTATGATTCTATGATTCTACCACTGTACCTATTTTTAAAACACAGGTTGCCATCTTGCCCAACCTCCTTCCTCCTTAAGTGAAAGAAGGGAAATTTTTCTAGCCCTTCCATTCCTAGTTTAGAGACTCTGAGGAGTGCAGTAGCTACTGGTTAACAGGGCCAGAAAGGCATTTTACTCCCAACCACAGCTGGTATTAGGTTAAGGGGTTTTCACCTTTCATTCAGTAGGTAGCAACTGTTAGGCATCTCATCTCAATTGGGAAGGGTAGAAGTTTAAAGGTGGGGGAACCCTGAAGGGGTCATGAAAGGTGAACAGCCCCTGCCCCTAGCTTGGGTGGGTCAGGCTGTCCAGTAGCTATCTCAAGATACCAGTGGTCCAAGTTGCATAGTTATCTGCCATGCTGGGTCACTGATGCCAATTAATGACCAGTGGATGCCCTGACAGGCATGTGATATGATGGCAGCACATCAGGTTGGAAGTCCTTTAGCCTACAGATCCTAACCCAAGGAAAGTGTCTACAGCCTCATTGTGACCCAAAGTTACTCGATTTTCAATTATTGTTCTTGTGGTGCAGAGTGATAGCTTAAGAAAAAGAGTGACAAATAGGCAAAACTTCATGCAATTTCTTTGTAGGCTATAAGTAGCAGAACTCAAATGAAAGCAAGATCCGGCGCACCACAGAGTCATCTGTTGCGATGAGTAATGTAGGGGAAAGGACAAGCAGATTATTATTACCACATAGCCTGAGTTTATGAAAGCAATAAGCCTGTCAAGATAATCTGGAGCCTCTTGACCTCACATGTAGGTCAAGTGATTCAGCAGGGCAAATCTTTCGAAATATGCTGATAGACATGGTCTTGCTACTTGCATGTGAAAAGTTGGTTGCATCTCTGGCTCACCATCATTCAGGAATACTAAAAGCAAGACACAGAAAATTTTATGGGGCAGTTTTTGACCCTAAGCTGACGTCCAATGTATCTTGAGACATGAGAATGTCCCAAACGAAAGCATCAGGAGAAGAACACTTTAATCTGCTTCACTTGGTTTTAAAATGGAAGCTAAGAAACCAACACAGATAGTCTTAGGGGGTGTTTTTCTGCCCCAAACTGAATTCAAGGTGCCTCAGCTTGCTAAATTATTCCAGAATAAATCACATGTAATGTGTCAGGGGAAGGGCCTTATCTGCTTCTCTTTCTTGAAAAATGGTATGGGGTAGATGAAATCTGATAAAATTGAACAATCTGAAAATATTAATTCATATCTGAGGTTGAACAATTTAATTTGGGGTAGTGCAGGGGAAGGGAATCAATTATCCAAGACCAGTGTTCAAATCCTTTCACATGGTCATGAAGGTCATTGCGTTCCCTTGAGTCAGTCACTGCCTCTCAGCCTAATTTACCTCACAGGGTTGTTGTGGGGATTCAGTGAGGAGGGGGAGAAGCATGTATGCCACACTGACCTCCTTGGAGGAAAAGATGGGCTATAAACACAATAAGAAATACAAAATCCATGTGCCACAATCATTTTGTAATGTATGGCTAAGACCTAAAGGTAAAGCGTCCCCAGAATTCTCTCCTTGTGCATCATGTAATATAAGAATCAAATGAAGACGAAATGAGATCCTGGGAGATATGAGAGAATGGGAAATGTAAGGTTTCTAAACTCTGCAAGACTTTTTGCATGTTAATAATGAGATCATTTCATTTGAACAACTAAGAGAGAGACTGTTACCTTTTGTTCCTCAAAGGTTTAAGTATTTTCAGATAAGGCAACCCATACATTCTTTAAAAAGAAAGTATGGAGCCTTTGGAAGTTGTCAAAAATGAAAATTATAATAAATGAGCCAGTTGGAAAAGGAAAGGTGGGTACAATCTGTAGACTATATTCATTATTGGCTTTGGTTTAAAGATAGGAAAATGTGAACTCATGTTATTTTTTTCATATATACATATTTGTGTGTGTGTATGGGTTTTTTTTGTAATAAATGTTAGTAACGGATTAAATAAATAAATGGGGGTGTCTGAATTGCTTAGAACATCTTTTTACTCAGTATGTGAACTTTGTGTGAAGTAACATACCCACAAAACCTCCCCACAAAACCAGCTCATTTGTAAGATTCAGTTGGTTTTCTTGGGATGCATTTTGCCTCAGGCACTTTTTGTTTTCGTAAATGGTAAGTCACTGAAATTTAGGAACAGTGTTTCCTACTGCAGAGGAACCAATAAATGAGAAGTAGGTCTGCTTCTGTGTAAGTTCTGCCACGAAAAATGCAGCCAGGGTGGATTACAACCTTGTGCAACTATCTACCATCCAATCTGAAGTCTTCCTTTAGTGGGAAAAAGCTCTAATAATAACTGACTGGGCAGACTATACTGATCCTCCAATCCACTAAAGATTCCTTAACAGCACAATCCAATGCTGTGTCTACTTAAAAGTAAACCTCATTGAATTCCACAGGACTTACTTCCAGGTAAGCAGGCACAGGCCTACAGCTTCATGCATGGAGTAGGAGACTTCACTGCCTAACGTTTGGGGAGCAATTGTGTATCTGATATGATATGGCACTGAATCCAGCCTTCACACTGAAAGTTAAGCAAACTGTGCTTCTTCTGCCTGCGTACACATGAGGCTGGCTCATGTCAGACTACTGAACCCTTTAAGCCAGTTGCATATTCTGAGTCACATCAACTTTCAGGCACAAGTCCTTCCCATCCATTCCCAACATCCTTTTAATTGGGGAGATGCCAGGGATCAACCCTGCAACTCTTCAGTGTCTGCTCAGCCCCTGAGCCAAAGCCCCACCCTTCTAGATGAGCTGCTCAGATTAAATGTGTGGGAGAGCATTTTGATGAGGACAACGTAGTGCAGATGTGACAGAAAAGTTCCATGCACAAATGGCAATGGGGAAAGCAAACAAAATGGAGTTAATTGCAACATTTCCTCCCCAACCCAGTGCTGGATGAGTTGGTAAGATTCATTATTGTGTCAAGAGAGATGCCTGCATATTTGTGCATGAAGTACCGGTATATATTGCCCATGCACACTGCTGCCAAATGTCCATCAGAGGAGTGAAGCTCAGTGGCTGAGGATCTGCTTTGTATGCAGATACAGTGGTACCTCGGGTTACATACGCTTCAGGTTACAGACTCCGCTAACCCAGAAATAGTACCTCGGGTTAAGAACTTTGCTTCAGGGTGAGAACAGAAATCGTGCTCCGGCGGCACAGCAGCAGGAGGAGGCCCCATTAGCTGAAGTGGTGCTTCAGGATAAGAACAGTTTCAGGTTAAGAACAGACCTCTGGAACAAATTAAGTACTTAACCCGAGGTACCACTGTAGTCCTAAATTCAATCCCTGGCATCACCTGATAGGGCTGGGACAGAATCCTGCCTGAAACCCTGAAACCCTGCAGAGGCACTGCCACTTGGTATAGATCAGGGTTTCCCAAACTTGGGTCTCCAGCTGTTTTTGGACTATAATTTCCATCATCCCTGACCACTGGTCCTGCTAGCTAGGGATGATGGGAGTTGTAGTCCAAAAACAGCTGGAGACCCAAGTTTAGGAAACCCTGGTATAGACAATACCCAGCTAGACAGACCAGTGTTCAGACTTCCTATGACTGAGCATCCATGCAGGTCCCACACCAAGGAAGGTCAGAACCTTCTGCTGTAGAACAGAAATGGCTGTTCTAGATGCCAGGTTTTTGCTACTATTTTAAGGGGGGATTAATGAAGCTTGGGCAGATCCCACAGAAAGAATTCTGAAATCTCACTTTGGATATATTCCTTATTCGGCTTCCATACAGAATCTGACCACAAGGAAACAGCAACATTGTTTCTTTATCATTAAGCACTTTATTGAATGATCACCATACTTTTAGGTTGAATACTGTATACAGGTTCTTTGGAATGGTTCTATCAATAACATATCAGTTCTTTGGAGAAAGCAACTGCCTTGTGGGACTCTGCATCCCGAACCAGCTAACTCTTCTGCTTCTGTGTCCCACTAACCACACAGGGGAAGGAGTCTATCTTCATGCTTTCTCATACACTCTGGTGCAGACAACATTGTTCATTTCACACTCCTAGGAGGTAAAAGACAGGAGAATCAGTACATCACAAAATCCATTCTTTTCATACAAGCAACTTCAAACAAGTTGCTCAAGTGTTCAATTGTTCAAATATATAATTGTTGAAGTGAAAAGTTTCAAGATTTACAAGAATGCCAAGAGTTGAGTAAGCAGTCTGACTTTAGCTAAGACAGCAGTATTAATTGTTTTATTACTTGCCCTTCACCAAAAGATCCCAGGACAAGTGTCAGCATTAAAAAACCACAGTAAGAAACCCCAAACCCATAACCTTAAAATCATAATCCATAACACACATTACAGGTAGAATACCAAACTCAGTTCTTAATGGCACAGGTAAAGAGGTTCATCTTCAGCAACCAACATTTGCTGTTAAAAGATTGTGCCAAACGCATCTCTGTGGTGAAGGAGTTCCACATTTTGAGGGCCATTGCCAAGAGGACTCTCTCACAGGTTGTCACCCCCTAAACCTTTGAGAGTAGCAAAAACTCCAGGAGGGCCTTCTCTGCTTATCTTAATCTGTTGCTGCTCTTTCAGACATTTGAGGCCAAAGTTTTAGGGCTTTAAACACTAACACAAACATCTTGAAGTAGGCTTGGAGGAGAATAGGCAACCACTACAGATGCTTCACTGCAAGTTCTGCAGCACTTACAGCTTTTAAGGGGAATCCCACATAAATCAGCTTGAAATGGTCTAATCTGGGGGTTATCAGAGTATGGAGCATCTCCTGTTCACATCCCTTATGGTGTTTGTAAATGCAGGAGGACCAGAACTAGATTACTAGAGAACAAGCCTCCATTCAGATGCAGCCACAGTAGTACGAGAGATGCTTCTGCAAGTCACAAGTCAGAGTTGTTGACAAAATGACACAGCAAAATGGGCCTGGTCCAAATCACATGATCGTTCACACCACCAACCGGCAACCTCACTGGTGACCACTGTTACATCATTCACAAGCATCTTACAGCTGTGCACATATTTGTATACATGGCAGCAGCTTCCATGCCCCCACATATAAAGGAAGCCTTGTTCTGGTGAATGTCAAATGCTGAACACAACAAGTGATTTTGTGGGGAACCAACTTAACATTCCAAATGCAGGTGGGAAGTCAGTGCTCACTAAGAGATCATTCTGGATTCAAAGTGCTTGTTCTAAACCTTAAGCATGGGGTCAGGCCAGAACCCCAGAAAATCCAAAGCTTTTCCTGAGCCCCAGTAGCTTGCTTCTCACCAACAGATTTCCATGGGCCCCCAAAATTAGATTCTCCATCCCCCAATAACCTCAAACCCTGAAGAAGAATGATGTATAACTGATTGTCATGCAGAGGCAGAATAAGCCACAGTAAATTGTTTTTATGCCTCAATGACTTCTAAGCTGCACTAGTTTAATATACTCTCTGTCAGACTTCCCAAAATGCAGTCTAGAAAATTCCAGCAGCTTCAAAAGTGCAGCCACTAATTTGTTGCCCAATAGATTATTGACAACACACCTCTCCCAACATATTTTGGGACTCAATTCAAAGTACAGTTTTAGAGCTGTAAAGCTTTGGGGGTCTGGGTCCTGGTATTCTACGTTTGTTATCACTAGTGCTTTTGAGTATGTTCCTAATAAAAGGCAAAATATAGAGAACAGTGTTGATGGGGAACTTGTGGCCCTTCTGATTTCAGCAACAGTGTGAGATTGTGGGAACTGTAGTCAAACAACATCTGGAGGACCCACAGCTTCCCAACCTCTGATAGAGATTTGGAGAGAAGAGCGTGTGTCCTGGAAGATAATTTTGATTCTTTTTCGGTGCAAAAAAGAGATACACCCTGACAGAAGAGAAGCTAGGAAGAGAGGTGCCCAGATTTCCCTGTACCTTAATGCTGACTGGCAGTATCAACCACTGTTTCATCCAATTACCTGGCGTCTCCCTTAATCTGTGAACTATGCCTACGGCTGGTAGTCTACATGCATGGACATGTGCAGAGTTCAGTAAGTTTGACTAGATCTGACAACTGGCACAACAGCCAAAGAAACTTGGAGGTAAGTTCACGCCTGCAAGCTGGTCAACCCGCTTATGTGTCTGTGGGATTCCTCTTGCAGAAAGTCTTAGACAGCACCCTTGTAGCATCTTTGAAGTAGCTGCCATTAATACTTGATGTCCCCCACCCCTGAGATCCTACACATTGGGGTGGCAAGCAGGGAGCTATTTGTCTACTCATTGTAAACCATTATTAGGAAGAACAACACACCTTTCACCCTAAGGTCCCAGGGCAGGTTACAACAATTAAACCCCAGTATTAAAAACTGTCATCAGTTTGTTTATAAAACCTGTGTTCTGCCAATTGCAGAGGTGGTTTGAAACCCTGTAGGTACTGGCCACGGAATATGTCCCTTTACTCAACAGGATGGATTTTATAAGCCCATCAATTAGTGCCAAATTTATTGCCCGTCCTTCTCCAGTAGGTCCCAAGGCAAGTTACAGCACTATAAAATTCAGTATTAAAAACATTTAAAACAAATTACAGTCATTTGGACAGGGTGGGTCCTGAAAGCACACATCTCACATTTCAAAAGCCAGGCTAAATAGGTGCATTATCAGCATCTGCCGAAAGCTGTGTAGCGAAGGTGCCAGATGCACCTCTCTGCGAGGTGGGAATTTCACAACTCAGGGCCTACCACACATCCCAGGCTTATGAAGGGGGTGGAACTACCAAGAGGGCTCCCTCTGCTTATCTTAATATCCAAGATGGTGTGTAGGGAAGGATGCAGCCTCTCAGATATTTTGAGCATAAGTAGTTATGGGCTTTAAATAGTATTGTGAGTGCCTTGGATTGGGCCCAGAATACAACTGGCCACTAATGAAACTGTTTCAAAATGGTTTGTTTCTTTTTTGCAAATTCCAAGTAAACCCCAGCCAGTAATCTGGCTGCTGCATTTCGGACCATTTGAAGTGTCTGTGTTGTCTTCAAGGGCAGCCCCACCTAGAGCACACTGCAGTAATCCAATCTGGAAGTTACGCAGTAGCTGGCAACAGGAACTCCCTCAATTTCCAGTGCCTTCCAACAACCTTCATACCTACCTTTTCCATCTGACCCTATGTCTATACACTTGCAAAAATGGTATACAGAACATTACCTTCATCATCAGAGACCATTTAAGCCCACTGATTCCAATTAACATGTATTCTTAACAATATCACTGAGTCAATAGCACTTTAAAATGGGATTGAGTGATGCCCTTGAACCAGCCTTCCCCCACCCGATGTCTTGGACTACTGTTCCCATCAGCCCCAGTTATCACGGCCATGCTGACTGGGGCTGATGTGAGTTGCAATCCAAACATTTGCAGCTGCCTTAAACCATAGCAGCATATTGTGCGATTTAAAGTTTGTCCCGAGTGAATTTTAGCTGTTTCCAGTTTCTGTTTCCTTAGGTTCAAATGCAAGGAAATGCTGGATCAGATTATGTACCATGGCTCTCATAAAATGAGAAACACCATGTTTACGGATATATTGTCCAAATACGAATGCCTGCAAGGAGCAGCCATCAAAGTGTGGTGTTTTGATGTAAAAAAATTGTTTGAGCAATTGCATTCCATGCCCCCTTAAAAGTAATTTCTGTACCTATTAAGCTCTTCTGTCACCATGCATGGCATGTAGTATAGATTGCATCGTTGCTTCCATTTTTATCTCTCCCTTTCATTAGCGGTAGCACATAATTTTGCCATTTCTACTGTCACATTGCAATATAGATACAAGAGAAAAAGAACTCACCACAACCAGCTTTCCATCTTCTATTTTTCTTTTTATTGTGGTCTCTTTGCCATCCCATTTCTGCACCTGATTGAGTGACCCATTGTCTAATGTTACAATACTCTGCCAAGAAAAGAGTGGATATCTGGTTAGTGGATCCAAAATCATGTTAAACTGTGGTTAAGAAGCTTATTTATGGTTTCGCCCAATGCATGAACTGGCAAACCATGGAGTGATTGCCAAAGCACACATCTCCAGAAGCTAAACCAGGGGTAGCCAAGGTGGTACCCTCCAGATAAAGCTTTTTGCTTGGCTGGATAGAAAGTAGAGATATGTAAATAAGGGGAGAGAGAGTATGTGGTTGGAATGTAGCCCACTAGACAAAAATCAGACCACGTCCAATGCTCTGCCCACTCTTCCATTGGACCCTGCCAACCCCTAGAACATGGCCCCCAAACAGTCGTTGACAAGAGAATGTGGCCCTCAGGATAAGAAATGTTCCCCATCCATGGCCTTGGAAGTGTATACCAAAGGTTCCCATGACCATTAACTACTGCTTGATACCTTGGGCAAACTTTTCCTCCACATTCAGATGGAAAAATCAGTCCATCCAAGTCTGATATTTCAGTTCCACTCCGCCTCCCACACCACACTTCAAGTGATATCCATCCTGCACCACCAAGACTCGGATCAAATAAATTAAGAAAACAGCAGGACATACCTTTACTTTCCTGTCATCTGCTGTGGTCTCATCAAACGGTTCCCCCAGTTTGAAGGAAATCTCAGTGTTCTTTAAACTGCTCTCTGTTTTGATGGTTATAACATCTCCGTTGCAACTGATGATCACATTGGGCTTGGCAACACCAGCCAACTTCCTGGTGGGAAAGCCCACGCCTAGAAGCCAAATGAAACACTGTTAAGCTCTCAGCGTAAGCTGCTGGGGGTCTGAAGATCAAGGCAGTTAACTAGTTAGGGCAGTGGGACATCCCAAGCTAGGCGCTGCAGGATAACTTTAAGGAAAGAGTGAGGACTGAACGTGTTTACTGCTCATAAAATACCAGTTGAGCTCAGAAATGGGGGGGGGGCTGAAGACTGAACAGGGGCGGGGGAGAATAGAACTGATGGAGAACAGGATGAAAATCACATCTGGGTACATAGGATAGAGGAAAACCACCTCATTGGATGGATATATCATTTCTGAGAAGTTACTTTCAAATGAACCCCAAAATGGACAGAGAAATCAAAGAGCGATGTAGCTAAACTGGCTACCAGTACTTCAATATCCCCCTACCCATGAAGAACCACCCCCCCAGACCATTGGGGGCTGAGCATGTCCAGCGGGCACCGTTTAAAAGCAAGTGGAAAGGAGGGGAAACACCACAGATTAGCTGGTTCATGAAGAGAAGCACTCCACACTGAAATATTTTGTTGGCAAGCAGCACTTATGGCTTTTCTTTCTAGATATCCCGCTGCTAAAATAGTGGCAACACTATTCAGGTAGCTATCAGTTCAGCAACATGATTAAATGGTAATGAGTAAAAAGGATTTCAATAAGTTTTTTAAAAAATGGCCTAGCACTATAAACACTCTAAGTAGATTTTTTGAATAGTCCCGTGTTACAGACTTTTTTCTAGTACTAGTTAAAAAACAGAAAAATTAACAGATAAAAATGGTACCCTTGTAGCCTTTGTGTGGAAAATGGGCTGAGCTTACAATAGGTCTTACTACTTAATAAGCTTCTTTAGGATTACAATGCAATTTACTTGGAAATCATTCAAAATAACAATGTGGCACCTGCTTAATAAGCATGCATAGGATTATGCAACAACAACTTGATTCGAGTTACAGCATTCCATTCTGACTCTCACTTTATTAAAGAAGTCTAAATCCAGTAAACGCAGCAACTTAATATTAAATCCAGAACTATATACTTACAGAACAGCAGCTGATAATTTGTTTTTTAGTTATCAATGTGGCTGGGGAAAAAGTATTTTCACACATAAAAAAACTAAAGCAAAAAACTCAGCATCATAACCAAACCCACAAAAAATATTGCTTCCTACTTACCAAGTTCTTTCATATAGTCATCAAATTTTTCAGTGGAAACAAGCTTCCAAGTTCCCAAAAATTGTTCACACATGGTTTAGGATTAACTAAGTCTCCTGAGGAACTTCTTACAAGTTTAACTAAGCACCACACAGAGCACAGCACCTCTACTATACAGCCAGATGATGACTTTAAAAAGAAACCCTGAGCATGTGACCCTCAAAAGATTAGCCAATGGTAACAGAGACTCTCAAGGACTCCAATTACCAGAGTTTCTTCCTTTCTCAGTGGGTCATAGTACTATTAGTCACTGCAATATAAATCACTGTATTGTCAGCACTTAATTATTGTGCTTGAGTGTCTGTGGCAATTTCTGCTGTTGCATCCTAATTAATTTTCCTGGTTGGGGAGGAAATATTGTAACCTTTATTCTGCATTGATTTAGTAATGACTCCTCTCCACCACAAGATTACACACTCACAATTACTAACAGAGGAATCCTGTGCATGGTTCATTCAGAAGATAGTGAGGCCCACAGTGCTATCTTCTTCCATGACTCAGCAGCATAGAAATACTTGAATTGTCTCAAATGGTGCGTGCCAAAACTTTAAATGCATGGTGGTAGAAGAGCTGCTTTAGTTGCTCTCGGGTAGGTGGATCAAAGACTGTGATCTTCAAAGCTGCTCAGATGTGGCAGCTTGGATAATCAAAAGATTCTTATTACAATATCATGTAAATGTTATGGGAGCGATTTTTGAATCAGAGTGGCTATGAGAAAATGAATGCAATCAACTCTCATGTTACGCTGATTCACATTACAGTCCCGTGCGTGTCTATTCAAAAGTAAGACCGAATTCAGTTCAGAGGGATTCACTCCTTAATAAGTGTGTACAGGATTGCTGCATTAGCTACTAAAGTCCATAGGCCCACTCATGGATGAGTAGAAGTGCACTCATACAGCTAGACTCTGTGCATTCTTACTCTAAACTTTGTCCCACTGAATTTTTAGCATGGTACTTACTGCAATAGTAAGTGTGTGCATAGAACTGGAAGCTTAAACCAGGTTGTCTCCTTTAATTCACACTCAGAACAGATCTGGTGAAATCAATGGACAAATCAAACGTGCCACTGATCAGGATTTATGCCAGTCATAGGCAAACTTGGCCCTCCAGATGTTTTGGGACTACAAGTCCCATCATACCTCGCTAACAGGACCAGTGATCAGGGATGATGGGACTTGTAGTCTCAAAACATCTGGAGGGCTGAGTTTGCCTATGCCTGATTTATGCTGTTATGGACAAATGCAAATAGAAAAGGAAAGGAAGAATTGTTCTTGCTAGGGATGAGCAAAACTGTAATTTGGTTCCTCTCAATTTCTCATTTTTCCAAACCTACATGATTTTGCCAAATATGCATGCTTTGGCATGCAATTTCCCCTAATATAGATTTTTGTGTTATTTCCCCTAATAAATGCATTTTTATAGTATATGAAAAAAAATTTTTTTTGGTACACAATACTGGGCTGAAGAACTGCACTGCAAAATCTGTAAATTTCAAAGGATGTCTGTGTTTTGGTTTGCACATTGTTTGGAACATGCAAGTTAGGTAGCTTCTCCTTTATATGTGAACAGAATCTTGGAGAAGCCAGTTCCAGAGTTTGACGATGTGCTGATTGAAGCAGTCCTTGCTTTTGTCTTAGCGGCACCCTTAACGAAGTACAGTGCCTTGGATTCTTTAGGGAAATCCACGCTTGTTGAAATAGTTTCACAGTGCTTTCAGTGTATAGCACTGATGTTGCTTTACATCAACAGAGAGAACTTTGAGGCCGCCTAACAATATTAATCAACCTTTCACTCATTTTTGAAAGGAATCAGTCTTTTTTTTGAACTTTGTTCCTTCATTTCCTCCCTCTCGCTGGCTCCTAGCTTTGACTCTTGCTTCTTTACCCATTTAAGAGGGGAAATGAGTTTTCAGTTATACAGCTGGGCTTTTATAGAGGGAAATTATTCTATTATTCTTTGTGACAGGCAGCTCTTGTTTACGTGGCCCTTGGGAGAGCCTTACAGGAGTAGGGTTCTGATTTTTCTTTTTTCTTGGCAGGACTCCAGTGAATTTATCAGCTTCATGACGGGAAGAAAGCTTTTCTCATCATGAAGGCTGTGTACACACTACACATTTTAAAGCACCAAAAAACCTCAAAGAATCCTGGGAGCTGTAGTTTGTTAAGAGTGCTGGGAAGTGTAGCTCTGTGAGGGTAAACAAACTGCAGTTCCCAGAAAGCACAGTCAGGGTGGTCAGATAAACACTTCAAACATGAGGTCACGAGTTGCACATTTTCTTTATGTGATAAGGGTTGCACATACAGCTCCTCCATGTAAGCAGATCATAGAATCATAGAGTTGGAAGGGACCCTGAGGTTCACAATTCAAAGTGTTAGTGCTGACTTTTAAAGGCCTAAACGGCCTCAGCCCAGTATACCTGAAGGCGTGTCTCCACCTTCATTATTCAGCCCGGACATTGAGGTTCAGCTCCTAGGGCCTTCTGGCGGTTCCCTTACTGTGAGAAGTGATGCTACAGGGAACCAGGCAGAGGGCCTTCTCAGTAGTGGCATCTGCCCTGTGGAAAGCCCTCCCATCAGATGTCAAGGAAATAAGCAACTATCTGACTTTTAGAAGACATCTGAAGGCAGCCCTGTTTAGGGAAATTTTTAATGTTTGATGTTTTATCGCTTTATTATTATTATTATTATTATTATTATTATTATTATTATTATTCTGTTGGGAGCCGCCCAGGGTGACTGGGGAAACCCAGCCCGTTGGGTGGGGTATTATTAATAATAATAATAGATCTAGTTCAACCCCTGCAATACAGGAATATGCAGCTGTCACATAAAAGGATCAAATCTGGAACTTTGACGTTATCAGCACCATGCTCTAATCAGCTGAGCTATCCAGGAGCTCCACACATGTATTTTGGCAGACAATGTGTGCCAAGTATGCAGATGGTGGGCACATGACTGCCACATGTATTGCCAGTGTAGGCATGGTGGCAACAGAGGGGGCTAGCCCACACAGCCCTCTCCCATCATTATTTGAATATAAACTCCCCCAGTTGTAATGGGCAGAACTTACCAATTCTGCCTCTTCTATGCTTTCCTAACATCCAGGCAGTGGTGACTGAAGCTCAAGGACTTCAGTTTATGGTATTTCATATAGGGCAGCTGTTGGAAAGGTCTTGTCCTTTCTGCCTTCCAGAATCTACCACTGCGCAACATCATTCACAACCCAGCTACTAATGCACATGAAAGTAATTTATGAGTCAAAAGTTGAACTCAGTGCTTTATGCAGGTACATAAACCTAGCTTGGCATGGACTGGGAGTAGGTGGCAAGTCATGCCACAATGTTCCAGACATCTAAACAGGCGTTGCAAAGATTGCTTCCTGGGAAACAAGTTTGCTGGGCGAACCAGGCTCCTGCTTGCTCCTTAAAATGGTAGGCTGGAGTCATACTCATCTTGAAGCTCTGTAGCAACTCTTGTTGTTGTTGTTTTGTTGTTTCAGGACTGGTGGTTTTCTTGGACTTAATCTGAACTGAGGCTGATTTCAGGCATGATTTGCAGCTAAGCTTTGCTAATACAATGACAAAGATCTTTAAGAGTTCTAAAAACTCTGCTAGTCAATGTCCTGTTGAATATTATTCGAAAAAATATAACTAATCGTTCTGTAAGAACTGACATTAAACCGCCTACAGCTCAGAAAAAGGAACTTCACAAAGTTTGACCTTCATCTTGGAAAAATTGATAAACAGCAGGAATACACTGGAGACGTAAACAAGACATTTTCTGCTTAGACTGGAGATACATTACAGCACAAACTCAGGTGTTTCCTTTTTCCTGGCTATCATGATTTCTATCCTACAGCTGCTTTGTATTTGACGTTCCTGCTTTTAATTACAAGTAATTAGGAAGGGCAACATTGTTGCAGGCTTCCTCTTGAACAGTTCAGCAAATGAGTTAGATTGCCTTTGCTACTGCAAGATGGTTGTCAGTCTAGCTTAAAGTTGACAGAAACTTTATAGTACAGAGGCACAGAGACACCACAGGAGATCAAACTACCAAATACAGTATGCAACTTTCATTGGTATCATCTTACAATGTGGCAAATATTGCAAATATCAGATGCAAACAAATGGGTGATAAAAGGAGTTGAAGTTTCCTTGTTCTAACTGACCCTCTCCTTTTTTCAACTTTATACACAGTACAGTAGTAGGCAGAAATTCAACAGTGGCATGAAGTATTCCCACAGCATGGAGAAAGGTAACAGCCACAAGGGACACTGTAATAGCTAAGTCATTGCTGGTGTTAAAAAGGTTTGTTTGGACTGTTTTGTGTCAAATGGATAGCTTTTTACATCAACACTGCATCAGTTACAGATAGGTAGCCGTGTTGGTCTGCCATAGTCAAAATAAAAAATTCCTTCCAGTAGCACCTTAAAGACCAACTAAGTTAGTTCTTGGTATCTGAAGAAGTGTGCATGTGCACGAAAGCTCATACCAAGAACTAACTTAGTTGGTCTTTAAGGTGCTACTGGAAAGGATTTTTTATTTTGACTGCATCAGTTGTGCATCCAAATTTGGCCTGCTTCTTAAATGAATGCAGGAATGTTTTTAGTAAAGCAGGTTTTCCAGCTACTCAAATTCCCCATCAGACACTCCACACTAATAATTAGAAGAAGAAGCTGAACTAACATAAAGGGTGTTCTGCTCCTTGCTTACACCCTGTATCTGTGACAATTTCTCCATAATAGTCAGTGCTTATTTACTATACAGTGAAGATTCATTTATGATTCTGCCTTAGTTCATTAACTAACAGGCACAAAAAGGTGGACTTTGAGACTATTTACAAAGATGTGAAAAGTGCTACCTGCCCAAAGATGTAGGTGAAGAAGAGAATGTTCTGGCCCAAAAGATGATGGTGCTTTCACATAGTTAACTTTAGGCAGTTTGTTTTTAAGCATTCTGCCCTATATTTGTGTACATGTGGTCCCTGACATTGGGTCATAATCCCCACCCCCTGCCCATTTTTCCAATTGCCAATTGCTTTCTAACTGCACATTTTTCCAGCTCTAAATTTTGCATCCAATTGCACAGTGGAAGTTATTTTCTCTTTCATTTATTCTGCTTTGACCTAAGTGTAATCGTTGCGGTTTCCTTCTGTGGAAATGCAAAGGTCTTTCCTGGCTGGTAAGGAGCAGCAATGACCATTTTATCTCTCACAACTTTCTTATTAACCTTCAATACTTCCAGAGCAACTTTCTCTGCTAATGCATGTATTATTTGAAGTGCACTGACATGCAGGGTCCAGAAAGCAATTTTAGCTGTGCTTCCCTGCTGCGTTTTGTACCGGACATTTTTTTATCTAGCTGCACTTTTCAGTCTATTAGAGGACTATACCATGTGTCATGGCTGTTTGGGGTGGGTGGGGAGAAGGAAAGGGAGAGATTTAATAACCGGATTGAAATTTCACTTCAGGGTGAGATTTAAGACACATATGACGATACCCTCATTAGTTTACAGGCATTTAACCTGCCAACGCTCTGTACTACTAACACAAAGTTTCTATCCATCACCTTTCTAAAATGGCACCTACCCAGAAAGCAAAAGTCCTTGGGACCCTTTTGACCCTGGAAATATTTCAGGTTTTGAAGCCATAAGGCTTTAGCACCGTGTTGGCAATCTCAGTATTAAGGATAATATATCTGTATAGGTAAGCTGTGAACTTTTAAAAAAGGTTTCTGTGGAAACACTGACCTTTTCAAGTACATGATTTGCTTTGATTGAAATCGCTTCTATCTATCTACTTATTTGCAAGCACTTTTCTTTTCCATGCTTTCGGGATGGGCCCACCACCTTCCTGCACCTCTACCCCAGAACAAGTTTTCTACTCAAGCTACATAACAGGCAGAAACCCCAAAAATGCTACTTTCCTCCTGCATATGCATGCAACTGACAGGGGGGATCCTCACCAGTTGAATTACTGCCTGCTATACAGCTGCTAAAGGGAGAGAAGGCCCAGTAAAAAAAAAAAAAAAGGATCATTTGCAATGATTTAGGCCGTGTGTGTCTATAATGTGGCCTGATTTTTAGAGGCATTGTCCTCTCTTTGAAGGAGCCCTCAGTGTGGACAAACTCTGATCCAATGCCAGTTTAAAGATAAAGAACCATTAACAGAGAAAGGAAGGACCTGGAAGAGGCCCGCAGGCCACTAGGGTTGCCAGGTCAAGGGCATCCCAGACCCGGAGATTTCAGGGCCCAAACCTGAGACCTAGGGATGGGCCCTGGCCATGTTATGACAGGATGCCCCTGGCGATGTCACGAGGACAGGCCCTGGAGAGGGAGTGAGGAGCGGAGGAGGACAGACCACACAGAGTGTCAGTGCTATAATTTGCAGCTAGCTTCTGCCAGGCTGAAGAGTGCCTGTTGCGTGCATAGTCCATCAGGCCCAGAGGAAAAGTGTGAGCAAAGAGATGAGTGAACAGCAAGCAGTGCTGCTTCCTGTTTTCCTCCTCCTTGAACATTGGGCCTAAAGAGGCAGCAGGAGGAGGAAAAAGTGCTGGCAGTGAGGAGAAGCATCATCACAGACCCCCCAAGTGTCCCTTTTTCCAAGGGATGTCCCTGATTTAGAGAAGCCGTCCCGGTTTCTGATTTGATCCCGTAATGTCCCACTTTTCCTTAGGATGTCCCTATTTTCATTGGAGAAATGCTGGAGGATATGGAGTTATCCGATCCTCAAGCTTCCTCTATAGGGAAGTTTTTTTAAAAAAATGTTTACTGTTTTATTGTGTTTTTATGTATGGTGGAAGCTGCCCAGAGTGGCTGGGGCAAGCCAGTAGGATGTGTGGGGTATAAATAGTAAAATTATCACTATGGACTGGGACGTCCCTATTTTCATCGGAGAAATGTTGTAGGATATGTCATCAGTTGATGAGAGATAATAGTGAACCCCTAGGCAACCCAACTATTTAAAGGCCTAAATGACTGAGGCCCCAAATATTTGAGATACCCTCTCAGATCAGCAGAGGGACCTTCTAGGTAGTCCCACCACCCTTATACGTTTGGCAGGTGGCAGCCCAGGAGACGACATTCTGTAGCAACTAACTCCCTGTCTGAACATGCCAAGGGCATAAAAAAATATGGAGCTGACCCGCCAAAAGCTACCTTTTTCCTACAAAAAATTATCATCATGTTTTCCCATACAGCAGTACTCACAAGGATTTTCCCCCCATCACTCTTACATAATGGTTGAGCAGTTCTCAGGAACCTGGAAACTCATCTCTAGTGAAAATTTTGATGAATATATGAAAGAACTGGGTAAGCAAACATTTTGTCACAAACTAAGGGCTTATCCCCTGGGGGAAATGGCTCTTTAGCATTCAGTCCAAGGAAACGGCAGATTTTCTCTGGATTGATGTTTGCTCCGATTTAGCACTAAAGAATAGGTTTTCCCTGGGAAAGGAGTGGGGCAACAAGAAAACTGTTCAGAATGAGTCTGAGGCACTTTGGCTTAAAAGAAATACTGTTTAACAGAAAATAGATGTTATCATGGACTGAATATCTTAAATACTCTCCTCCCAATATTTTTATGTAACTGGCAGATGGAGAATCAGAAGTCCTTTTTATTTTTCTCTAATGTTTCTTTTCCTTTTTTCCCTTTCCCTTTCCCTTTCCCTTTTCTATTTTCTCTTTCCCTCTCCTTCCATCTTCTTGTTTCTTTCCCCTTTCTTTGTCTCTGTTTTTTTTGCTTTCTTCTTCTTCTTTTGGGTCATATTTTTGGGGCCTTTGTTAAGGTCCAGGGATTGTGTACTCATGGGGTTGGTAGATGGTTGAGAGTGGCCCTGGGTGGGAGACAGCGTAATGTCAGTCTCCCAAGGTGAAATTCTGTTTTCCTTCTCATCTGCAGGAGTAGGTTTTGCCCAAAGGAAACTGGCCAGCCTAGCCAAACCCACCATGATCATCACCACAGACAAAGATGTAGCCACCATCAGAACAGAGACTGTCTTTAAAGTTGCTGAGAT
Source organism: Podarcis vaucheri (assembly GCF_965113315.1). Lineage (NCBI taxonomy): Eukaryota > Metazoa > Chordata > Lepidosauria > Squamata > Lacertidae > Podarcis > Podarcis vaucheri. The sequence continues at coordinate 64,825,104 of NC_138766.1, forward strand.
TTCCTTCAAGCTAGACCAAGAGTTTGAGGAAATAACAATGGATAACAGGCGTGCCAAGGTGAATATTATTGTTTCCCCTAGGAATGGTTCCCATGGTGGGAAGTGCAGTATCTTGACAGAGGGGTCTGCTAATAATCAGAACTTCAGTTAGATAAATACAGTATATTCCTGTTGGTGGGGGAGAAGAAAGATAGCAGGTAAAACCAAAAATTCATCTCCTTATAACTCTTACTTTTATCATTATTTTTAAGAGCATTATAACAAGAGAGAATGACACTCTGATTCAAGTGCAGAAGTGGAATGGCAACGAAACTATCATCAAACGAAAAATAGCAGATGGAACTATGGTGTTGGTAAGCTTTTTCCATTTCATTCATACATCCATGTGACCAGGGGAAGGACCATAGTCCAGTGGCGGAAGATAGGGCTGCCATATGTCCGGATTCTGTTGGACATTACAGGGATTTCAAAGGCGGAATTGACATTTGGGGGGAATATAGCAACCCTATGGAACATTCAAACAGTTCCAGGTTCAATCCTGAGTATCGCCAGCTAGGGCTGCTAAGGTCCTCTGTCTGAAAAGTCCCTGCCAGTCAGTGTGAGACAGAACTGAACCAGATGGACCAATGGTCTGATTATGCAGGGCAGCTCATTACGTTTCACCCGGGGTTTTAAGGCAGTCAGTTCTGTTGTTGTTGTTTGCTTAAAGTTGCAGTGATCAAGGCTGTAGTGTCAAGAGCCAAGGATAATGCTATTCTTCCCAATCAAGTTGATTTCACCAGTGCTAGGACATAGTATACCTTCCCCGCCCATCAGACTGGAGCATGGAAGGAGAGAGTGGAAAAAAACAAGAAGAAATTGGGAAGAATAGCATTCTCCTTGGCTCTTGACACTACAGCCTTGATAGCTGCATTGTATTATGACAACCACCCTTCTGAAGTTAACAAATTGCTATTCTACCCCTATGTCCTTTCTGTGAGGCAGTTACAGAAGGAGTGAGTAGACAGCCCCCAAAGTATATGAGGAAGGGTAGGATTCGTGTGTCCATGATTTCAACAGCATGTGCAGGTCTGCTGCTTGGTCATAAGCTATGGTTTAATGTAACATGCAAACTGGGCCAGTGTGACTGGCAACAGCATCACAACCCCACACATAGAAACAAGTGAGAAGACACCAGCATTGCTATAAAGATGATTGAAGACTATGGATTGTAACCTATTATTTTTTTCATTTGCTAGGAATGTATCATGAATGACATCATTTGTACCAGAGTCTATGGAAGAGTGTGAAGACATTATCTTTCCATTTCAGCTTGTTTTTCCTACGGCATATTAGTTTAGCGTTACATAAATGAGCACAGCGCTTATGTGGAACTGAAATAAATAATTTCGAGGAATTGGCTTAAAGGAAGCTGCTTCAGTGACAGCCTTTCATATCAGTCATACTCAGTCACCCGTACACACAAACACATGCCCTTTGAACAAGCTTACTTTGCAAAATTGATCACAATTCCTTTTTGCAAACTAAGTTTCTTACAGTTTCATGCATGTAAGAACATTCTTAATTGCAAAGGTTTATTTTGCATTTCAGCATTTTCCTTTCGGACACACCAGTTTCCAGGAATATTTGCACCAGAATGCAAATCAGTGTAGGGGGCAGTGGCTGTAGCTTACCAGATTCGGATGGAATGTGTTATTGAGCAAGAAGTCCCTTTGAAGTCGGGCTGTATAATAAGCTACTTACCCAAATCTGGCTGTGAACTGCAGCTGTTGATTAAAGGGTTATGATAATATACTTAGGGTATCCAATAAAGGCTAACTTGAAGTTAAGTCCAGTGGAGTTTGCAGTTTAGATTTTGGGATGAAAAACACGCTAGGGAGAATTTAAATAAGAGGCAATCCATATATTCCAAACAGCAGACAATCAAGTACTTCCCCAACTCTGAACATACATAAATCCCACAAAGCTTGATGCATGAAAAAAGCTAGCACATTAGGGAGGCACCTAGGCCAATATCAGTTTTTCAAGTACAGAGTGCTTTTCTCTCCTCTGTACATACAAGTCCCTATGCTAAATTTAAAGTAGTACAGTTGTACCTCTGCTTACATTTCCCTCTGGATATGTAATCTTTGGGATGCAGACGTGGCAAACCCATAAGTATTTTTCGGTGTTTTGTCTTGTGCGCATGCGCAGAAGCGCTCTACGTGCCGCGCGCATGCACAGAAGCGCTAAACCGTGCTGCACGCATGCCCAGAAGCAGTCCTCCAGTTGCAAATTCCTCGGGATGCGGCCAGACCTCCGGTACGGATTCTGTTTGCAACCAGAGGTACCACTGTAGAGATAATAATGGGGTACTTGCTGCTATAAAGGTAAAAGGTAAAGGACCCCTGGATGGTTAAGTCCAGTCAAAGGTGACTATGGGGTGTGGCGCTCATCTCGCTTTCAGGCCGAGGGAACTGGTGTTTGTCCACAGACAGCTTTCCGGGTCATGTGGCCAGCATGACTAAACCGCTTTTGGCACAATGTAACACCGTGACGGAGCGCACAGAAAGGCCATTTACCTTCCCGCCATAGCAGTACCTATTTATCTACTTGCACTGGTATGCTTTTGAACTGCTAGGTTGGCAGAAGCTGGGCTAAAGCAATGGGAGCTCACCCTGTCGTGTGGTTTTGAACCGCTGACCTTCTGATCAGCAAGCCTAAGAGGCTCAGTGGTCTAGACTACAGCTCCACCTGCTCCTGCTATGGTATCTGGCTGTGTGCATAATGCACAGAACTAATGCATAAAAACATAAGAGCCCTGCAGGCGCAAGCCAAAGTTCCATCTAATGCATCATTCTTGCAGTGGCGAACCAGATGTCCTCGGGATGCTTGCAAGCAGGACTTGAGTGCGAAGTATTCTCTCCCCAGTTGTGACTCCCAGCAACGGGTATTCAGAGGCACACTGCCTCCTCCATCCACTGCCTTGATGGCCTACAGTTCTAGTGACTAAGATACTGAAGTAAGACCTGCGGGATAAATCCAACCTCATATAACCAACATGCTTACCCCAATTTAATGCATTAAGGGGTTAAACCCACAGAGAAAAAAATCTTGCCAGGATTGGCTAGTTCACACAGCCTCTCACCTTGAGAGGGTTACCAAACTTTCCTCAACAAAACTAATAAATGAAATAGAAATTAAAACAGGATTATTAACCGTTAGACCCACAGGCTACATTATTTGGATATTGTTATCTGTTCTTTGCCAGCAGGTCCTAAGGTGAGCTACCACAATTTAAAATCCAGCAATTAAAAGCAATTAAAATTTAATTTACAGGAATAGGGGATTAGAAAAGCATTTCCTCCCTTCTGTTACATAAGCTATTTTGGGGATATGGGCAATTGTAGCCTTCCAGCTTCTCTTGACCTTGTAGCTCCATTTCCCACCGTAGCTGGATCAAATTTTACAAGAATCTCTTATTTAAGTAAAGCATTATTCCACCGCAGTCTGAGTTGGTGGGAAACTGATAATATGTATGCTTGCCGGTGTGTAGACCAGCCTTCCCCAACCTCGCCCCCATCAGATGTTGCTCAACATTCTTCACCATTGGCTGTGCTAGCTGGGGCTGACAGAGGTTGAAGTTCAAAACATCTGGCAGGCACCTGGTTGTCCTCAGCCCCCGGCGTACCTGGTGGCAAGGCCCCACTGGTGTATGCAGTCCCAAAAAGTACAGTCCTGAATTGCTTCTGGAATATCCAAGCCAAGTCCCCTCCTCATGGAAGTCCACCAGACACAGAACCTCACCTCTGCTTCCCATTTATCCCTTGCATGCTGATTGCAGCTTCTAGGCTAGATGAGGCATGTGACCCTCACCTCTTCCAAGCCCACTCCAGCTGAGGAATCACAACCTTCTCCCAGAGCTGGTGAGCTCCATCTGATCAGCTCATGAGCTGGGCTGTGGGCCCTTGCTGGCCTCCGCCTCCTAGAGCACACCTTCCACTGCTCCCTATAGCTCAGAGCCCGCCATTTTCATGGAGGGGGTGGGGCTCAGGCTCTGGCAATAGGCCCTGCTTTGGTCCTTTACACCAACACCAACCCCCTTGCCGTGACCCCCATGAGTACTTTATTTCTTCTTTTTTAATTTTTTTATTTCCAAAACCGAAAAAAGAAAAATGACAATAGCTGGCTACAATACTACCAAGTGGTTCAGAGATTTAATCAGGATAAAAAGAAGGGCTTTGAACAAAAAGTGTCAAAATTACAAAGTGAATTAATACAACCTAAAAAGAAGACCATCTCTAAAATGTACAATTTGCTGTTAGAGTGGAATTGAAGGATGAAACAACCAAAGAAGTAATGATAAAGTGGGCAAAGGATTTTGGTCATACAATCCAATTGGGAAATTGGGAAAGGTTGTGGAAGGTGGATATCAATTTCACAACCTGTCATACGATAAAAGAGAACACAATGAAAATGTTTTACCACTAAGATTTAAAAAAAGCAGTCAAACTTATGCTAGATATGTAAGAGGGAGGTGGGAACCTTTTATCACACATGGTGGGGATGTAAATTGTAGGGAAATTTTGGAATGAGGTATATGAGGAGCTGAAAAAATTATTCAAGATTTCATTTGCCAAAAAGCCATACTTTCTATGTCCCCAATCTCTCCTTCTCCATCCCCAGCTTGCCCCGGTATATATCAGTCACGGCTACACCCCTCACCTGGATCCTCTTTCCCCTCCCCATGGTCCTGCCAGTTCGTGACACTGGTTGAAGAAAGCTGGAGTCAACTTTCTGGTGCCTGCTAAAGAACACAGGAAGTTGTCTCATAGTATTAGTCCAACCAGCTCTACGCTGTACCTGAAGTATCTGAAGAAGTGTACATGCACATGAAAGCTTATACCCAGAACAAACTTAGTTGGTATCCAGAAGGTGCTACTGGACAATTTTTTATTTCAACTGCTCTTTCCCCAGTAATTATCTGATTTCTGTTTTAAACTTTTTAACTGTATGGTTTTATATATACTTTTTGTAAACCACTTACATTTTTTAATGTATATAAAATATAAGTATATAAATATTGTTATAAATAACCCAGTATTAATTAAATACTGGAACCCAGTATTAATGGACTATTCGACAAAATAGTTAAAGCTCTATTGAATATATGAAAAGAAAGGCGCACACAATTAAATCCATCCATAACCCACAGATATATTTGGTGGAACATTTTCTGATTTTAAAAAAATTGCAAAGGCATACATTTGCTATTTTGTGAGGTTGTCTTTCTTATTTGCTTTGTGTTGTGTTATGTTCTATAAACAAAATAAGTAAGAGGGTTAAAAAAAACCCAAACACTGTTTGGATCTAATCCTATATGTAGATATAGGTTAATTACTCTTGCCAAATGGAAATTGTTAATTTCAATGTGACATTGAGGCATATGATGTGAGCATGTCCAGTGATATATATTTTTTGGTCTGTAGTCATTGTCAGCATTCATTTTGTATTGCACAAATGCTTTTCATTTGCAGATGTTCATCTACTTTTAAATTATATTCCTGTGAGGACTAATGGTAGGACAGAGATGGATTTTGCAAGCCCTTATGGCTGCCAAGAGGCTTGTACTTCAAGCCTGAAATGACACAGAACACCCACCATCTATTATGCAAAGATCCAGGGACTTTACTGCCCTTGCTACGTTTGAACACATTTCTTATAAATGCTAATTTCCTTTGGATATGTATCAGGATATTTCGATAACCTATATTGACTTGCATGTTTAAAATGAGATGGATGTATTGGTCGTCATTGTGTTATTGTGAGCTGATGTTTCTTGTTGAAAAAGAAATGGTTAATTGCACAGATGAGAGCATCACATTTCATGTAGAGTTGCCTATAAGGCCGTTGCAACTCTAATCTCTTCTCTAAGTCCTTTACCCCAAACAATTTTTCAAGAATGGGGGAGATGGTACCAGCTAGTGCCGAGCACAGCTGGAAAAAATACCATGCTTATCAGTTAGTATTTTTCAGCCCGTTATCTCTCTTAGCCATAAACATCACCCAGTTTTATTCTGCTGATAACAATCTGAGTAAAGTTTATATAATATTTTAACTAAAGCTTCCCTTCATTTTGCAGACATTAACACGTTGCTTTTTAATGTAAGTGAAGATTACGTTCTATGACATTGTGAAATCTGTGGAGGGATGTCTGGTTTGAGATACAAGACTGTACACTTTTATATGTGAACGTCTACAAGACAGCACACTTGGAAAAGTATGTGAAATACAGAGCAAAGATAGCTGAGCTCCCCCCTGAGGAAAAAAAAATCCAAAAAATCCAAATCCATCATAGGGCAGTTCCTGATATCAGACCTTTACTCTGTGTGAGACTTGGAAAATACTGAATTTAGCCAGGCAACAGCAGGATCCTAAACCACCCAAATAGGGGATCTTATTCTCTGGAACCAATCCCTCTAAGTAAAGCTATCTGGCTTTTATTACTTGAGGGATGTCAACAGCAACAAACTGATGTACAGCCAAAGAGACAATGTGTTTGCCCGTTTGTTTTAGAAATGTGAACATACCATATTGGTGCATTAGCATAAGTGAGAGTATATTAGTAAGAGGAAGCAATGTACAGCATTTTAACTTGGGGAAATGAGTCCCTCTACTGGCTGGCTAACAACTATACAGGACACTTCATTTTCAGCCATGCCTGATTTAATAGTGATGCAACTCATGCAAAGGAATGCGTAATAGTTCTTTCTCAAAACGATGAACTCAAGCGTAGCCAGCCCTTCCCTTGCACAGAAACACAGGCACACCCTTACTATTTTACACACCTTTTCCTCTTATTGTTTCCAAATGCCTCTTCTCAAGTACATCTCTTCCTTGGTTTTTTGTTAAAGGCAACAATGCGTATGGGACAATGCCAAGGCTACTCCCATCAATTATGTTGCAACAGGACATTCAGTCACAGGTGCTGGATATACAATTTTAGACTAGCTTTTAAGAAAACAACTACCACTGAAATACATGTTTTAATTACTGCTCAGTGAAGGCGGCACTGGAGCATGCAAATTTCTGAAAATAAAGGGCAAGAATAGTCACGGTCATTTTGAAGCCAAAAATAAAGCTGGACTTTATTTTAAATATATTACTACAACACTTTTCAAAGCAATTCTCAACTTTACAAAGTAAAGCTTCTTAATGTTAGCATTACCTGCCCCCCGTCCTATGATTTTATACAAAAGCTCAAAATTTATCTGGCCTGCTATGCTAAAGAATCATTCTGGCGCCTTGAAAAAAGTAAAATTATGAAGACGGTTGAAGTACAGGAAATGTCTCTAGAGCTTACACTTGAGTTGTCCCCTTGCACTGGTACTATAGTCCATGCACTGCTAAAATCTAAACACTGGTGATAAATCCTATACACTAGGTGAAGGGGTTGCCAACCTTTTTTGGGCCTATGGGCAAAAGTACAAAACGAAGAAACTGTGTTGTGTGGGTACCACAACCCTGCATGAATATGCACACTCACTAACACCCTCCCTCCTCGCCAGCAATTATACCTGATGGAATTGTTTTTGCTCCCTACCCCCAAAATCTAATGGTGGTAGCAATTTTCCTGGAGAGAGGAGCTAGGGCTAACCTTCCTTCCCCAGAAATCTCTGGGAAGAGCACATCTCCTTGCAAAAGTTAGGCTTTCATTATCCCATTAGGTTTAGGCTTATTTCCAGCATAATTTCAGCAGGGGGAGGAATTGAGACAGGACCCTGTGGGTTCTAGGAAGCTCTTCTCTGGCCATATGCGCACCCATGGGTGCCAGATTAGCAACCTAATGTTTCAGGTCAATGGCGGATGTTCACGTGACTAGGCCATAAGCCCTGTTGGTTATGGCTGAACTAGAAGATCTAGCATAATGAAAGCTCTAATTACGGAAGACCAGAGGACCATTAACCACGTGCCTACAAATATTACATTGGTGGCACTTCTCCATGGTTGCAAGCAGGTTGCCTGTACATCTGAAATAGCATCACCAAGTGAATCATCACAGAAAACTGCTAGTAATAGAGCTATGGTTCTATCAGGAGACCTATATTTTATACTCAAAGCATTTTGGCTGTCAAAGTTCCAGCTGTGCAGGTACAAGCTTCAATGTATGAGTCAAGTCAATATTTCTAGTCACCACAAGGCTACCTTCCTTACACCTCCCAATGCTTCTTTACAGTTAAACTTTTCTTTCTAACAGATGGCAAACGTCAGCTATTTTATAGTACGTAAGACTAATACACGCAGCTTAACAGATAAATCCCTGAATGAGTGTTAATCAGAAAATGTAACAAAAAGTCTTATGTCATCTTAAAGAAGACCAACAAATATATTAGAGGAGAAGCTTTTCTGCGCCATAGCTTGCTTTCTGCAAACAACCTGCACAAGCTTATGCCGTAATTGATTCATAAGTCACTCTTTAATGCACCACAAGACTTTCTGCTGCCCCTGAAAAAGGTATTGTTTACTTACTTACTCCACTTCAGCTGATCAAACACTGACTTCCAAAATAAACCAAGAAATACATATCTGGAACTGGAAATAAACTTATCAAAATAAGGCTATAAAAAAATTCCTGTGAAGAATGTTCAGTGTAAAACTCAGCCAAATGTTTACTCTCATATTGACAATAACGGTTCCATGATTTTTGGCCAAATATTTTTACACTAGTTTAATAATTAGGTATTCAAAAGAGGGCATGCCTGTCTTATTTAATTTTTGCATTTGGAATCTATGTAATAATTTCCCCTTTTAAACCACCTTTTAACAATTATTTTGTGAAAGAGAAAGGAAAAACCACAATTCTGTGAAAAGCTGCAAAATAATAAAGCCAAAGCTAAATATTTTTAAGTACCATAGATTTCAGTTGGTGAGATTTAAGCATATGCTTTTAGGCCACCATTTCACACACAATGTTTTCAAAATGCTTAACTGGATCCTGACTTCAACTCTGACATCCTGTGCTCTGCATATCAAAGATGATACTGACCAGGCCAGTATCGACAAGGTTGATATGAAATACAATATGAGGTGGAAAATACAGAAAACAGAAGTTGGCAAATGCAGAAGTTTTGTGGCCAAACTGGACACTGCAAGGGAAACAACAGGGCAGTTTTTCCATCGTAATGCTAACTTTGCAGGGAAGACTTGGCAGACAGATATGTGCTTGCAGATTCTCCCCAGCAAGTTCTGATCACATCTAGCTTTGTGTCAGAAAATGTGTTTGGCTGTAGAGAGAGTCCAGGGAAATTGTGCAGGAGAAACTGTGGGCTGTTCAGGAGTTATGCATCTGCTCCACCTGCTGGCTGACCTGTCCTTGCAAACGCCTGCACCCGCCCACTCCATGCTTGTATTGACAAACATGAGTTTGAGGCCACTTATTTGCAAAGGTAACATCTAGTTTGGTCCTCAGATTACAGAATGAGTCTCTGGGCCCAAGATGTTTGAAGCAGAAATTCCACCACCACACCCCATATGTTTTCCTGTAAGAGACATAAACAAGGTAAAGGTAAAGGTAAAGGTAAAGGTACCCCTGCCCGAACGGGCCAGTCTTGACAGACTCTGGGGTTTGTGCGCCCATCTCACATCTATTGACCGGGGGCCAGCGCTGTCCGGAGACACTTCCGGGTCACGTGGCCAGCGTGACAAAGCTGCATCTGGCGAGCCAGCGCAGCACACGGAACGCCGTTTACCTTCCCGCTGGTAAGCGGTACCTATTTATCTACTTGCACCCGGGGGTGCTTTCGAACTGCTAGGTTGGCAGGCGCTGGGACCGAACGACGGGAGCGCACCCCGCTGCGGGGATTCGAACTGCCGACCTTTCGATCGGCAAGCCCTAGGCGCTGAGGCTTTAACCCACAGCGCCACCCGCGTCCCATAAACAAGGTAATGAAACATTATTTTAAAAAAATACTTGTGTGCTGTTTGCACAAGACTGAACACATTTCTAGGAACTTTGGGAAGGATTGAAGCATCAAGCTTTGAAATGTCAGAATTCAGCAACAGATCTATATCACGTGCCCTAGCACAAAGGGTGCATTTCACATTAAAAGCTCTTTTTAAGTATACAGACCAGCTGATAGGAATTGTCCATAACAGAGATGGTGCAATTATAACATTTAATTTGTTTCGTCATCCCTTTGGTAGGGAATGATCTGAATTTCTTTTGCTATCCGCTCTGCTAGTACTTGGCTATTTGCAGCAATTATTCTTCTTGACATCAAATCAAATGGTGCCCCTGGGGATGAAAAAAACAACAAACACAACTGATTTACAGTGTTATTTATGAACTAATATTATGAAGCAGAGTTTTAGCTATAATTATTGAAATCCTCTGGATAAGTCATGTGAAAATTTATTAAGGACCACTCCAAAGTAACCTAATAATAATAATAATATACCACCCTTCATCTGAAGATTGCATAGTGGTTTACAGTACAGGCAACCCCTGTCTGCTAGTCATACTAATCTGGTGTGTTTTCCAGGACAAAAGTAGTGGGTTAAATCCTGCAAAAACTTGAGACCCTGACAATCCACTGGATGGAATACACTCAAATTCTAAAGCTCCACCTACTGTTTACTAAACTGACAACCGTTAAAGACATAGAAGACAATCAGAATTGCACATCACAAATGCACATTGCTCAGTTAAGAAAGCAGAAATTAACTGGTCTTGTTACATTCCCAACATATTTTACCTGAGACATCGAGCAGCACCCCGCCCGCTTCCATAATGATAATCCCAGCCCCTGCCATATCCCAGCAGTGAATGCCCATCTCGTAGTAGGCATCTGCTCCTCCTGTCGCCACCAGGCACATGTTTACGGCTGCAGTCCCAACTGCTCTAATCCTAAAACAGAAAAAGTATATTATCGCAACAAATTCAAACCCTGCAGTTTCACATTAAAATATTCACAGCAATCACTAGTCATTTGAAATGCAAAAGAAGCAGATGCAAACCAAATCATTTGACCTTGGTCTCTTTCAGTGAAATCAGTGAGATAAGTTAGTCGTGACTCAACTTAGGTCTTGTGAAATCGTGTTTTCTCAAAAGTAAATCCTATTGGGATGAATAGCGCTTATTCCCAAGTATGTGAGTTTAGGAAGGAAGCCTCAGTCTGGATCTAACTCAATAGCTGCATATTATTTTGAATAGGAGCACACTGCTGCATCATACCATTCCTTCATTATGTCCTAAATTATATATAACCCCCCACTATGTGTGCCCTCTTAAACACTTTAGAATAGCTGACTTTTTGGTTTCTTAATAGTGCCCCCTTGTGGAACTTTTGGCCAGGACATGGTCACGACAAAACACCAGATTAGGCTCACTTAACTGCTACAAACATTGAAGTTCTCTGCCTTGCCCTCGCCTTCCTGCATCAACTGAAATATGCTGTTATTCACACACAAGCAAACATTTTAAAAGAAAGGATAGCCAACACTACAGTTTTAAAGACTATTTGTTAAAAAAACTAAGTTGTGCCTCATTCTAAACAAGCCTCTTTGATGCCATGTAGATCTCCAGAGTGCCTTCCATCAGCTTCAGCTTGTGGCACAGCTGTGCCCCTATCAGGACAGGGATAGCCTAACTTCTGTCATCTATGCCAGAGCATAGACATTTAGGTTGGATTACTGCAGCATGTTATACGTGGGGTTACCTCTGAACACAGTTCGGAAACTTCAGCTGATGCAGAATTCAGCAGCCAGGTTGCTTACCGGGGCAAGATGGTTTGAGCATATAAAACCAATCCTGGCCTGACTGTACTGGATGCCGATTGGTTTCTGGTTCAGTTCAAAGGGCTGGTTTTTACCAATAAAGCCTTAAACACCTGAGGACCACAATACCCCAAGGACCACCTCTTTCCATATGAACCACTGCATCATCTGAGGACCTTCTTTGTGTGCCTTGTCTGTGAGATGCCTGGACGGCGGTAACATGGGAATGGACCTTTGTGTGGTGGCTCCCCACTTGTGGACTGCTCTCCTCAGGAAGGCTTGCCTGACACCTTTATTACATTTCTTTAGGCACTAAGCAAAAACTTTCCTCTTCTTCTAGGCCTTTGGCTAATTAAACAATCTAGGGCTTGCCGATCAGAATGTCAGCGGTTCGAATCCCCGCGACGGGGTGAGCTCCCATTGCTCGGTCCCTGCTCCTGCCAACCTAGCAGTTTGAAAGCACGTCAAAGCACGTCAAAAGCAGATAAATAGATATTGCTCCGGTGGGAAGGTAAATGGCATTTCCATGTGCTGCTCTGGTTCGCCAGAAGCGGCCTAGTCATGCTGGCCACATGACCCGGAAGCTGTACTCCCTCAGCCAATAAAGCGAGATGAGCGCCGCAGCCCCAGAGTCGGCCACGACTGGACCTAACGGTCAGGGGTCCCTTTACCTTTACGGTCTTTAAAACTGTTTGTGGGAGGGTTATTGTTTTTTGGTAATGGCATGCATAAACTGCCCTGTGACCTTTGGATGCAGGACAGTACAGTAATTTAATAAATAAACAACAACAACAACAACAAGAAGAAGACATACCCATGAATAGGAATGTTCAGTAGTCTTTGCATGTTAGAAAGAACAGTTTTTATAACCTCTGGATCACGGTTGGATCCCAACTCTGACACTAAGAGTGCTTTTGTAATATCTGTAGAGAGGTTGGGGGGGGGAGAGAGAGGAAAGGTAGGCAAGTCTGACCATTACTTTAATTCAGATTTGGTTGTTGTAGCTCAAAGGAAAAACAGTGAGTGTTTAAGAAAAGTACTCACACAATGTTCCCCCCACAGAATATAACTCATTAAACCATTATACAATATCCATACAAATAGTTTTATTGCCTTTTGCTCACAGAGTTCCTGATCTTTTGTACTTTTATCTTACTTTACTGTACACCACTTCAATAGCCTTTGGTTGTGAAGCGGTTTATAAATCTGCAAATAAATAGAAATTTGCATGTAACACTCTAGGGGTGTCAGGATTTGGCCTCTGCTTCCTGCACTTACCTGAATTTATACAGTGCCCTTTGGTGAACATATGGTCTCTAATAAGATCAAAAAATAAGCACAAGACTGATACATGGGCCAACCCTGCTGCCTCAACCTTTATTGAAGGAGCAGATTTCACTATGCACCCAAAGGTTCTCTATGGTCTTCTGAGCTGAAAATTGTATGTTTATTATCCTACAGATAATACGTAAAATGAACAGTGAAGCTAGTATGGAAAAACACTCATCACATTTTGTTCACATGAACGATCTAGTCTCCAGGATAGCGTTCTCTGGGTGAAATCATGAATTCTATTCTAATACAGTGGTACCTCGGTTTCAGAGCAGTCTGGTTTAAGAACGATTTGGTTTACAAACTCCGCAAAACCAGAAATAGTGTCTTGGTTTGAGAACTTTACCTCATTCTAAGAACGGAATCCGAATGGTGGAAGGGCACCGGCGGTGGGAGGCCTCAATAGGGAAAGCGCGCCTCGGTTTAAGAACGGTTTTGGTTTAAGAACGGACTTCCGGAATGGATTAAGTTCGTAAACCGAGGTACCACTGTACATCTAAAATAAATTTAAGTCAACAATTGGGTCTTTGCAATTCTCAATCCACAGTGTGAAATTCAACATTGTGCTAAGATGACCATTCTGCCAACATAAGCATTTCTGCTTGCTGGAAATAACTATCTCCCCTCTCCTTCCTGTGAGCACTATCCTGAGGATTCACTTTACCCTTTACAGTAGGATCTGGGGGAGGCACACTGAGAGGTGGAGAAGCCCTGTTGTGCTAGTGGAAGTCATTCTGCTGGGGCACCAGGTCAGTTGAATCTGACCCATCACTTTCCCAATTTTGTGTAGTCATACTGCTATATTAATGCAAAAGCCCTACCTTGTTGCTTTGATACTTGGAGCTTTTGCCCATTGCAAAATGCTCCTTTTCCTTTCCTGCCGGTGTACATTTTGTCTTCTACACAGCTGTATACAATTCCAAATTCCATCTGCAACCAGACAAATGCAATATCATGGGGGGGGGGGGGTTTACACCTTCAAAAAAAGTTTACATTTTGTGTGTAGGCTGCAATGGTAGTATTTTACTTTTTTACTGTATGTTAAAAAGAAATGATAAGTTACCTGTTTCTTTACAACAAAGCCAATTGAAACAGCCACAAAGGGAAACCTTGAAAACCAAAGAGATAAGCATATTGCACTTGTAAGCTCAGAGGCATAATGTTAATGATTGACAGGCAGCATGTGTTCAACTGTAAATTAGAGAACTAAGGCAATGTTTTAACTAGCTACTCCTAATAAAATACAAACTGGAAAGCAAAGTCTAACATGACCATCTCACAGCACAGCACAAAGATCTTACTCTGATTCCAGAGGAGGGAAAGCACAGAGGTATATTGCACAAGTCAATCATGCTCACTTCACTATTTTCACAGGGGAGAAACAAACCATAGCTTAATGTGATGTCCAAATCAAAGACCACAATTTAGTTGACTTAAAAAAACCCCAACTATGATCAATAAGTCAAGAAGAAACATTACTTAGATATGGTGGTTTGTTTGGAGCAAACCAAACTGTACTCCCTGGTTGATGTAATGCTGAGAATGAGATCATAGTTTGTTTCTTCCCAGTGCTAGTGGGGAAGAGTGAAGTGGGTGTGATCGGTCTGTGATTTAATGTGACACCTAAACACGCCCACCGTGACTCTAAGAGAAAGATGCAAAAAACATACCTGTGAACAAAGTTAGTAGTTCCATCAATAGGGTCAATAATCCAAGTGGGATTATCTGTCAAGGTACTTTTTGCACCAGCAGCAACAGATTCTTCTCCAATAAAACTAAGGGGATATTTTAAAAAACAAACAAACAAACAAATCATTTATGGAACATCCCATTCTCCATGGTACAGATTCATTTTATGCACAGGAAATATATAGCCATAAGGAGCCTTGTCGGATTTATTTCACCTTCCTAGACTAGGCAGGATGTAATCCTGGCAGCCCACAGTGGTCTGTTGATGACCCTGGACAGCCCACAAAGAGGACAGGAATGCAACAACCTTCCCCACTACTGCCTCTATCCTGGTGTGTCTATAAAACTCCATCTTTCATGTCTTTTTGTGATCTCCTTTTCATGTCACATAAGCCAGAGATCATTACAATATATTGTGGGAGTGAATGGCACAAAGTAGTTATGTGTTATGTGATACAGCGCTTTCTGCTATATATATATATATGCTTGTTATATATGCTTGGTAAGCAAGGAGGTTGCACTGGAAAGCTCCACTATACTGGATCTTCCCATATAACCCAGCAGAACTTGCTAAAAAGAGCCCCTTCTGCCACCACTTGTATTTTGCATCCTTCCTTTGCCTCTGTGTGAGACTTTGAACCTAAAATCAGTCCTAGAACTGGGATGTGTCAGTTAATAGATTTATCCTGTGTATCTCCCCTAAGCACTGGCCAAAGAAGAGGGCTAGATTTGTCACAGCAGGTCAGTTGGGAAGTCCTTATCTCTTGGATCAGGCTTGCTCTTCTGTCTTGAGAAACAAGATGCCCATGTGCATATTGCTGTTCTCTGCCAGACTTGCCATCGCCTGGCTATTCCCCACATGACAGTGATTTCATCTCTCCCAACAGGAGCAGCCCACTTCTCATGTTGTACCACACTGATAAAACGTGTCTGACCTATAACCCATGTTCCAGATCTATAAAGCTGTCACAACCATACCTAGCTAGATATTATCTGACCTTCCCACTTTTTTTAGGATCTGCAAACTCTGTCTCTATAGACAGCAGGCATCCTCTCACCCGTTCTACGTGCACAACACTTTGAATAAAACATAATCTTCCCACATAGGCCTAACAGCATGGCGTACCATCTTACAATTAAGACTCTTGCTGACCTGCAGTAACTGAAATCACTTGTATGCTCACCCGCAAATGATCGTGGCTTGCCTGCATCCCGGGCAAATGGGCTACCCCTACCTAAGCAGCAACCATAACACCATGCTGACTCTCTGATCCACCTCTTCATATTTGCATAGCCTGTCATTCATTTCTCTTGGCTTCTACCACACCCTTGCATCATCCTGCCATTTTGCCATAACTGAAAGAAGCTTCCTTAGTTACTGCCTACAGGTATTGGAGGTTCCATTATTCTCCCTTTTCCCATCCTTACCTAACTAGAATTGAAGTGTGATACATGGAGGCTATGCAAGACAAGCACAATTTAAAAGGTAGAAAAAACTATGTTATTAGTTTGTTAGGTTCCCTGTGCTTATTCTGAGCCACTAGGACCAAAGGTTTCATACCTGTACTTCAGACACATCCTTCCTCTCCCCAGTGATAATAAAAAATCAAGTTCTAAAATATTCTGTACCTGTGAGATGGGTATTTTTCCTTTATAGAAGAAATAAGCATATTTTCTACTTTTTGATCAGTGACAGTCACTAGATCTGCTGGAGAGCTTTTAATCATGATAGCTATGTCCTTTGTTAGTGCTTCCCGGACTACCTGCAAAGAAAATTATTTGCATGACACTTTTTGAAAACAAATTAATGCACTCAGTCAGCTGCACAAAAACATTTCCTCCCTTGTGGAACAGGCAGAAGCTCAGGGACTTATGCACCAGAAATGAGGAGAGGTGCCATGCTCTCCCTGCCCCAGCAATGTCACTTAACACATCCAAAGCGCTCTCCAAAGACTACTTAATGGTGTTATGAACGATCCCCACCGAAGTGCTACTATTCCAGCCTTTTCAGAACATATCAGATTCTTTCTGGTACAAAAAAGAAAAAGAAAAAAGCCAGAAACCACCAAGGGCAATGGGAAGATTACAAATGCATGGCAGTGTCATATGGATGACTTCTCAAGGTGAGTCGATGGGGAATGGCAATTTCACAGTAAATAGCTCATCTGAAAGCAGCTATCATGCTCAGGCTTGAAGACAGCCATTTGTGATCATTGTCTCCTCTCCAAAAATGTCTAGCAAAAGGGAATTAGAGCATGTTGTTGACTGCTATATTTTTGGACTTCCTTACAAAGCTGATCATGCTTTTCTAAACCTTCCCTTTGTTTTTATATTTTAAAATGGAGTTGGTCTCCTTATTTGTTCTGCAAATACCCCATCGTTTTATACTGCTGAAGTACTAAACAGAAGTAAAAGCAAGATATATACATTTTCAGAATAATTATGCGCTTACAAAAATTCAAAGATTATTATTATTATTATTATTATTATTATTATTATTATTATTATTATTATTATTATTATTTATACCCCACCCATCTGGCTGGCTTTCCCCACTCTGGGTGGCTCCCAACAGAATATTAAAAACATGATAAAACATCAAACATTAAAAATTTCCTGAAACATACCTCTCCAGCTTTTCTTGCTAAAATAACTGCATAATCCATGCATTCTTGCCAAGGATCAGCCATCTTTCTCTAGGAAACAGAACATACACCACCAAATTATAGTAATCAAAAGAGCAAACAGCACAACATTTATGATGTGTTAAAATGCTAAATCTGCAGGTTCAAACTATTTCAACATAAACAATACTATTACTTTATTTCAAAGTGCTGATATTAAAGCTGCAACACTGCACAATATTGGGAAATAAACTTCTCTTCAGACCAGAGCAATGTTTTATTTTGTAATATGGGCTACACAGCAACTACACAATTTCCTGTATGTTGCCAACCTGCATAATGTCAGGCAGATGCTGAGCAAATTTGTGCTCCTGCATAAATGTAGCAAGAGACATGCCCTTGCCACAGATAACTAGAACTGGCAGTGACTTGCAGTAGAAGTATTGTGTTCACACAATTGCAGAGATTATAAAAGCTGATAGAGAGTGATGTGTATAAGTAAGTGCAACATGGGAAACCTTGCAGTGGGAAGATCACTTATAGCTTATTAGCAATTTCACACTGTAGGCTCCCGTAGCATGTTTCTGCACATATAAAAGTTGATAAACCAACAGAGACCAAATGTATGAAAAGCTGTTACTCATGATGACCAACAATAGCATCTCTGCCATGTTTTTCAGTCTTCCAGACAAACAGTTCCTAATATGCTACAAGGTTGCTGCTAACGTTTAGCTGTTGTGAAAGATCCAGCAAATGTGTTGTGTAGATGTTACACTTTCCTAGCACTTAAAACCGGAGTTTTGCTTCTAGGGAAACGTGACTTTCTCCATTCAACTAAGCATTCCCATAGCAATACTGAGCATTGTGTGGAAGACAGCCGTGACCATCAAGGGTACCCAATGCATAATTTCTAATGTAATAAGCAACACATTTCACATCAACCCTGCATTAAATTATTATAGCAATAAAAATAAAACCTCAGTACTCCCACATCACACCTCTCCCATCAGCTCCAGTCAATGTGGCCAATAGCCAGGGATGATGGGGAAGTTAATCCAATAGCATTTGGAGGGCTACACTTTTCATTTATTTGTTATTTCAGCGCTATATAAAAAGGCTGCATATTGTTGGATGTCTAAATTTCACAAAACATGGATTCCTCTGAGTTTTGCATGCTTTAAGAGGAATGCCTGACAAGAAAGGAGACGAGTTGTATTTAGCTGCCCCTAAACAAACAAACAAACAAACAACCCGATTTTTCAGTTGTTACTCATCCTGGGGCTTAATCTTAGCCACAGCCCAGCCCCGCTATATATTTAGTTGTGGGTGGGTGGGGTGGCGACTCCATGAGTGCTTGATTCTCATCACGAAGTGGGGGCGGAAGGCAGCAGAAATAACTGGGCAGTAAAAGGAAACCTTGGCTGCCCCGGAACTCATGGAAATGCATTAAAGAGAAGCCCCACCAGGCCCCGGGCTTACCGTCAGCAAATCGAAGCACTGCTCAGATCAAACTCCTCAAACGGAAATCTACAAAGCCGGAGGGCGAAAACCTCCGTGGGAGGAAAATGATGACCTTTGCACCTCTCTCCGTTATGCGCTTCCTTCCTCGCCTCTTTCTTTCTTTCTTAGGCAGCCACCGGTATTTTTATTTTTTTCCCAAGGGGCGCGGCTAAAAGCGGAAGGAAGGCGATCGCCGGCATCCCACCGTCGTCCTGGCAACACTGGGATGCCTCTGGAGAGGCGCAGGGGCGGGTGGCTCTCCCTTCCCAAGGGGCGGGCAGGCAGGCAGGCAGGCAAGCAAGCCTCCTGCCTCAGGCGGCAGACCCTTTGGGGACTCAGATGGCTGGCTGCTTGCCCGACTCGCACTTATGAAAAAGGGAGGCTTCTTCTCAAGCAATGGCGACCTTTAGGGCCTTGCTAGATACACAATTATCTTTGGCAAATGCCCCTGAGCATGTGCAGAGTGCATTCTAGTCCAACGTGTTTTTTTAAAAATAATAATAACTAAAAATAGATGAGAATGGTAGGAAGACCCTATGGTTGTTCTGGAGCAGCCTTTCTCAAGCTGTGGGTCCCCAGATGTTGTTGAACTACAACTCCCATCACCCCTAGCTAGGAAGGCCAGAGCTCAGGGATGATGGGAGTTGCAGTCCAACAACATCTGGGGACCCACAGCTTGAGAACCGCTGTTGGAGGTAGTCCGTTTTCAGCTGATGCTGGACTACAACTCCCAACATGCTCCGGGCTCGCTAAGGCTTATGGGAGTTGAGGTTCAGCGGCATTCGGAGGACCAACGGGGAGGGGACGGACGCACACACGGAGACAGCGACTTGCGACGGGCGGTTCCCTGCAAAGGGAGCTTCCCGCTTTAATTCCCTTTTGTCTTGCAAGGATTTGCTGACATGTGGTTTCTTTTTGTGAGGTTTCTGGTATTTATTATTCTCTTTAATGGGAAGGCAGGCAGATATTGGCATACCAAGCTCTAACAGGCTATGTGATGCTTAGCTGGTTCAGTTTTAGCCTATCTTTTAAAGTTATTACTGATGGCACGTTTGCAGCTGACTTCAGTAACCGCTTTGTTGTGTGACCCCAACGCTACATATATACGTCGATCGCGATGACTAGGGGAACCTGAGACTGATTATGGTCGATCGCTGCGCTCCTGGGGGGACGTGAGGGAGATGCTGCCATGCCGCCTCCGCTGCACTCAGCGCTGACAGTGGGGTGGAATGGGATGCTGCCTGAGGGAGGGGGGGGGAGAGAGAAAGAAGCAGGGAAGAAGAATCACGGAGCAAGGAAGGAAGGAAGGGGTTAACACAGAGAGTGGGGGGCAGGGAATGAGAATCACGAAGTATGGAAGGAAGCCAGCCCTTTGGTCCCATCACTGTGCTTGTGCCGGAGTTAATAACAAGCTGGCTCGTGCCATACAAGCCGACGCATCCTATTGGCCCTTGCGCGTTCTGCTGTTTCTTGGGGGCGGGAGCTTATAGAGTAAGTCTTTAGACGCCAGGTGGGAGGGAGAGCGGGACAAACACGTAGCTGTCAACTTTCAGATTTGAAAATAAGGGATCAGATTTGAAAATAAGGGATCAGCATCCTGGAAAATAAGGGATCAGCAGCCTCACCTGTCCTGGGGACAGTCTACGGGATATCTTAACAATCCGGGATAGCAGCGGGAAGCGGCACTGGAATAAGGGAATTTCCCGCAAAAAAAAGGGAAGGTTGACAGCTATGGACAAACAGCAGCTGCATCTGGAGTGCAGCCAAAGGCAGAGTGTGGCGGAGGGTGTGTGTGTAGCTGTTTGTGGCGCCGGTGCGAAAACTTGACTCTTATGACATTCTCTTTGCTTAGCGAGAATCTCGAGATCCGAATGTGCTGCCAGGGACATAACAGCTGTAATTAAAGGATTCCTTTGACAATCAACGATCATTTCAGTATTATAATTCGATTGTCTTGCACAAGCTCTAGTTCAAAAAGGCATCAACTCAGGAGCATGCATTTATGAGTAATTCCTTGGACTACTTTGAAATGTACATAAATCAGAATTTAATAAATTTCTTCATGTAGGTGATACAAAATAACACATGATGAAACTATAAACAGACTCTGTCTTTTGTTAGGCCTGACAATCACATGCAGAGTGTTTTTCACGACTACTCTATATATGAAGTTGCATTTTCTAGAAACTGGACTTCATTATCAAGATATTCCAAGATCACATTTCCACCATTATTTAGTGGGGATTCTCTGTTGCTTATCCAAGAGGCTAGTGTCTGGTCCAAAGGCAGAGCTTCTCCAGATGCCGGGTGGCAGAGTCGTAATTTCTGAAAATCCACAGAAAGGGGGGGGGGGAGATACCCTGTTGTTATTTCACAGCTCTCTAAAGAAATTAAAAATATTAGAACAATAAAAAATGGTTGCTGTAGTTGATTTACCTTAGCTGTGGTTTTGTTGTTATCATTCTTAAGGTTCGCTAAGGAAGCGGCAAAATCTATCACTTTACCAATGCTCCAGTTACTACTAAAGAACATGGGTTTGCTTTTCTCCTTACTCTCTTTAGGTAAAAACACTTGGAAGTAGATTCTCTCTGTCTGCAATAGAAAATGGCATTGATGTGGCTTTAGAAAGGAACATATTCCTCAGAAAGGAACTTTACAAAGAATCAGGGTCAGATAAACCAGAGAAAAAAGGTAAAACAACAACAACATATTCTCCAATTGTAAAAAACAACATACACAGAAGCTACTGGATGCTACTGGAAGGAATTTTTTTATTTTAACATACACAGAATGTCCCCTCCCCAATGCCACTACCACCAGCTGTTCATGAGGCAGGCAGGCAGGCAAAGAAAACATCAGGTCCCTACTCTTCCTCTAGCTGGGATGGTTTCATTTCATTTTTATTAGTTTTAAAAATGTGTTGTAGAAAGGGGGGGTTATTGGGATGTTTTTGTTTTTATTATGTATTTTCTGTTTTTTATATTGTGATTTTATGTTGCAAACCACTCTGAGATCTACAGGTATAGGGGCGGGTTGATAGGGATAATGCTTCTCTAAAACATTTGTTTTTCCATTGTGCAATATGGAAAGACACTTGGGCAGAATGTAACTAACCATCAACAGAACTGTACGGAACAACCTTACATTTACAGAGCAAAATATCCTCTTGAACCCAGCACATGGAACCTCAGAAAAGGACAATACAAATGTACTCTTCGTGCCCTTACCATAGCAAAAAGACTGATACTAATGAATTGGAAAAATAAACTACGATTGGATCAAAGTCTACGATTGGATCAAAGACTTACACAAACTTGCAACATATGAACAACTTGTATATAAACACACTTGCCATGGATAAATTCAATGATATTCGTAATCCATTCTTACAAATACTGTAATAGGTTAAGATCTGGTGAAGTACAATAACAAACTTCTAAAATATACAGTTTTGGGTCCCACCCCCTTTTGTTTTCCCTTCTGCATGGGTTCTGTTTCTCTCTCTCTCTTTGCGTCTCACCATGTTGGCACACGTATGGTTATGTACCTTTTGAACTTTCGATAAAGATTGAAACTTTAAAAAAAAAGGTATAGGAGTGGGGCGGTTTGCAAATTTAATAAATAAAAATAAAATACAAATATTAGTTGAATGTTATTGAGAGTTTTGAGGACCTCAGTTGACAAGGATACAAATTCAGTGGTGCCTCGCAAGATGAAATTAATCCGTTCCGCAAGTCTCTTCGTCTTGTGGTTTTTTCGTCTTGCGAAGCACGGCTATTAGCGGCTTAGCAGCTATTAGCGACTTAGCGGCTTTAAGAAAAAGGAAACAAACTCGCAAGAACTCGCAAGACGTTTCATCTTGCGAAGCAAGCCCATAGGGAAATTCGCCTTGCGGAACGACTCAAAAAACGGAAAACTCTTTCGTCTTGCGCGTTTTTCGTCTTGCGAGGTACCACTGTTCACTAAAACTATCCAGTAGCAATCTAGAATCCACTTACTTCGCTCTCCCCACAATTCCAGGTGTTTCTATCCTATACCATATTTTACATTTGTACAGAGTTTGATATACAAGGCTGCTGCATGTACAGTCCCTGTGGGAAGAAGATTTTACTAATGGAGCTTCATGGCTCTTTCCTTCAGGTCCTGCAGTCATTTATATTGCTCTACAAGGACAGTGTAGTAGACAACACTCTCCTACACTTGCATTCTATCGAGGGAAGGAGGTACCCCTTGCCCCCACTTTAGAAAACCCTGAACAAACACAATAGCAGAAGTACAGATATCACTTTTGCTTCACTAAATATGGGAGTAACTACAAACAGGTATGGTGTTTGGAGACAAATGAACGTGACTTACCTGCACCAAGGACTTATCCCCAGATGCGTGCATTTTCAGTTTCATTAGGGCCACCTTTGCTGCTGTTTCGCTGTTCTTTGCTCCTCTGCCTCTTTTACTCACTGTGGCTTCTTTCTTAGAATCTGAGATTTATGCATGGACTCATTTTAGTAGCTATCACCAGTCCCTCTCATTTTGCTAAAAATGAAATATGCACCAGCATGAATGTTAAAGCTTCTTCAGAACGGGTGCACTGGAACAATGTGCAGCCTTCTCTTGCTTGTGTACATAGGATGGAACCTTTTCTCTGACCTCTGAGTACTATATGCTTGCCAGTAATCAACATGTGTCACTGAGAATGGGCCACACCAATATGCAGAACTGAAGATGTTCAGGGGAGCTCAGATATAAAGGAACCAACTTGATCCCACAGGCCTGTCTCAGGGATGGTTTCATGCAATAAAAAAATTACTGCTCAATTACAGTTGAGAGCTTGTGGGAATGAAAGTGGTTCCAATCCTTCATTATATCTTGCTAGCACAGAACGACTTATTCCTGCATAGGATTTCCACTTAACTCTCATAGGATGTAGACCCAGACGTAGCTCAAGAACACAGAAAAATAGGACAAGTCAATTACTTTTAGGAATTGTAGCAAGGAGATGGAAGTTGCAGGACCCATCCTTAATTTCAGGACACAATATGAAATATGAAAAAACTTAGCCTCTCTTATTCTCTTTCTGTATCAGAAACCTTATTAAGGGGACAATCCTATGGCCCCTGAAAAGACATCCTAGGGACCTCGGCCGTGGAGAGGGAGGTCTGTGAGCAAAGGAAGCCTGCCCTAAGAAGTCTTACCACCGTGGGTGTAGAAACCTGTGCTGTCAGTGCTCCAATAGCAATAAAAGTAAAATGGGGCAATCCAGGGGTGCTTTATCTACTGGCTCCAATGCTACCCTGTTTCTTCAATATGTCCCCACAACACGAAAGGAGTCTACATACAGTCACATACATTCTGCAGCAGAAAACTGTATTTTTAGCAAGTCTTGCTGTACCTACCTACAATATCTTTAACAAGCTGCTGGGTAACAGCCATGCGAGGTTTAGGGATTTCCAATTTTTCACATTCATGGTCCAGTTCATGGCGGTGACTGAAAATAATAGATGAAGAAACTCTCAGTAGTTAGTCTACAAGTAAATGAAAAACAAGGAGTGAGGTTGCTTAGATTAATTAATTTGCTCACCGAAAGCAAAACTGCTTTTCACAGGAAGGGCACAACACAGGTACAAGTTCTTTTCCATCACAACCTTTATATGTGCACAAGAAAGATTTGTGGTGATCTGGTTTCACCTCCCCACTTTTTAGATTTGCCTAAGACAATTTCAAAAGAAATTCATGTTACTTACAAATACACATCCTGAATTCTATTGAAACATAACTGGGCATTTTCTCCATCATGCATCACAGCTATTTAGTAGCTCTCTCTTAATAAAAAGAGAGGATGTTATGTTCTTAATACAAGACCATTTTTGCCAAATGCCAGGTGGAAAGAGACTGAGTAAAATAAAATATGTCCAGGAAGTTACTCCTAATGAACTAATAGAAGCCAATAATCTAAAATACAAGTGCTCATGCTCACTAAATGCCTATGATTTATCAGTAACTTATAAGCAGGAAAAAGGACACCATAAAAAAAATAACAGCAACTAAAAGCAACCAATTCACAACTTAAGGTAAATAATAAATACTCTCTAAGCAACTTAGGGGGAAAAGGCAGAGAATGGTCTGGTTTGCATGACATGCTAAGACATATTATGGGTTAGGGTGAACATGAGAGCTTGCAGACTCTGGAAGAGATCACAGCTGCTTTGTTCCAACACAGTTATTTTGGTGCTGCCCTGCACTTACCTAAGCCATGTCTTGCCTTAGCATGCCATCTGAACCCAGGCTTGAGGTTTAGCTGTTTTCAGAGGAGCCACAAGCTGTAACCAAGGTTTGTCTTGTGCATTATGGCTTGTGGTTTCTCTGGGAGAGCTAAACCATGAACTCTGGTTTGGATGACATGCTAAGCCAAGCCATTCACCTAAGTCTCAAGGTGATTTACAAGCATACAATTAAAACATAATTTGGCAAAAAGATCATGTGAATTGCTGAACAAAAACTTACAAAGCATTGCTTGCAAAATTATTCAGAATGAGCTTAAGGGAACTTCACTGTTAACTAAAATATTCCAGAGGTGTTGAATGCTACAGATGATTAAAAATTATCAACTTACCTCAGAACAACCATGAGCAGCCCGACTTCTGTGCTGAAGACTTAAAATTACAAAAAATAAAGACCAACACATCATTAGTGTGTGAATTAACAGGAGAGCAAAAAAAGACTTGGCACGTTTTTTCTGAAAAGTTATCTCAGCAAAACTAATCAAGAATGCTACAGCTTCAATTGAACAAAGCTTTAAAAATACATAATAAACATGCATATTTTTGCTCATTCCTCTCTTCTCTCTGTTTATTTGTTAGCTATGTTGTTTCCCAGCCCATCCATCCAAATGACTTAATCAGGGATGTGGAACTTGTAACTAGATTATAACTTCCACCAGCCCTACCAGATGTCATGTTGGCTGGGCTGATGGGAGCTGAGAATCTAACAGCATCTCAAGGGTGACAGGATCTCCATCCCTGGTTCAACTACAGATTCTAACCTCCTCAGGGTGGGGAATATTTCATATATATTCTTGTTCTTCTGTTTCTTTTAAGTGCCACAAAAACTGGTGGTGCTGCACAAATAAGAAGAGCAGAGCAATCCTATACAGACAGATATTCCAGAAGGCAGTTAAGCCAGTGCATCTCCTGCATCCTAACTGCTCCTGGCCAGTGGATCAAGACCAGAGTGTGGGTGACAGTGTAAGCTTTCATTTTCTGACCTTCCATTGTCTCCCATGGGGTGAATTTAGTTACACCTGCATTTTTTGATATGTTATACTGAGCTTTGTGGGTAGGACCAGTGAACAAAGTGAGTCAGGATGCAATGCAACTTAGTCTATCCTTCTCACTTCACTTCACTTCACCACTCCCATTCTCACCCTTGACATGCTCTTTGGGGCATTTACTCTGACATTGCTCTTGCTGGTTTGACTTAAGCCAGCAAGGCTATCCCTCAGCACCCATAAATAAATATGCCTGGGTCAAGTCATCTATGTGTGGGGAAGGATATGCCTGCAGGGAGAAATTAGGATGTGGTATATCTGGGGAGTTAGGATTGTAGCATAAATTCTTTCTTACCAGAATACTCCTGAGCAGCCATCACAAACAAAGGGGAGAAAATCTAAAATGAAAAAGATAACACTCAAATGAATTTTTGATATTTTTACTTTTCTGTTTAGGTTACTCGTGTTGTTTTAAACGCGAATCTTTATTGTATCTCACTTTCATTTGTAATTTTTGTGTGGGGGTATTTTGTAACATTTCATTTGATATTTTAAGAGAGGTTGTAGAGAGCTGTTTTTGGAAATGTAAAGCATTGTAGAAGTGATTTAAATGAATTCATATCTATATACATTTTACAGGTGCAATAATAAGACAGTGACAAAAATAAGACAGATCATCTCATATGTCAATCAACACCTGTGCTGAACCGAAGCTGAAGTGTTCTGGAAGCTTTGCTAATGCCATTTTGGTAGTCACGATAACCCCAGAGTTAACTGGTAGTTGTCGTAGCAATGAGCTCATACATGTTTGCATTCACTTGCTTTTATATAAGCTAATTGGCTGGCTTTGCTGTTATCCTTATCTGTGGGCTTGGAGTGCTGGGCTCTAAGCCCAGAAAGGGGAGCCATCTGTAAGGTTTGGGTCAAGCGAAATGACACATGCTGCTTTGTGTATAAAGAATGTAGACACTTTTGCTTGGGCGCAGACTAGCCATCTCCTTGCTGCGAAGTCTGTCCTGCATCTGCAAAGGCCAGAAGAACTGGCGGACTGATTTGCTGTAAGTCTCCAATTTCCTTTAATAAAGCACTAGAACTGGCCGTTCTAGGGTTTTATACTGAGTGCAAGCTACGTTTTGTGATAAGACCATAAAATGAAACTTAAATAAAAGATAACTACTCTCCTACACATATACGCACACACACTTGGCCTGGCAGACTGAGCTGTAGCGCATGTCCTTTTCTATCTAAGCAAATCGGCCACAGGATAAACACCTTTTTGCCTTCAGTGATAACCAGAGTCCTGGCTAAACTCCACAGGCTACCAAGCAACAGTCCACGCCCACTTCTGGAAAGAGCCACGCCCCTTAATTTGGTTACTGTCCACTACCTCCTCCCCTTTGCCTTCCACTCCCATAGAAGCAAAAAGCTGCAGAACAGTACATTAGGCTACACTTCCGGAAGGGCAGGAGCAGGAAGCCGCTCTACCCTCGAATCTCCATGGTGGTGCTTCTTCGTCCAATTCCAACTCGCCCCTCAGAGCTTAAACCTGAGACTCAGAAGTGGTACCATGAAGATGCACTTCCCCCTCCCCCGCCACGGAGAGTCCCATGGTCTGCCCTGCCGCTCAAGGGCTCCTTACCAAGCTGCCCGCAGTCCTCCACTTCACAGTGCTGCCCAATCTCCAGTTCCGCCATGTTGGTGCACGGCGCATGCGCACCCCGCCACCATGTTCCGGCGGCTCTAAAAGGATAAAATGGGCTCCTCCTCCCGAGCCGCGGCATTCCAAATAACATTGGGCGTCATCTAAGGGGCGGAGCTTGAGGGATAGGTGGGCCGGGCTCAGTGTAGGAGCAGCGCCTACCCGCTGTCAAGTGACGTCTGCCCCCTTTCTGATGTACTTTTCTGCGTGTGTGTGTGCGGGCGGGCGCACAGCGCATTTACTCCTATTTAAGTCTTGCCCGTTTCCATGGGACTTACTCCCAGGTAAACGTGCGTAGATTTGCAACCGCAATTTTTTAAAAAATAGTTTTATATTCTACTTTTTATTTTGTTTTAAAGTTCTTAAAAACTTCCAGAGACCTTAAAAAAAATCCAGAGACATACAAAAGTCATAAATAGAAATTCTAGAGCTTTCCCACTCACCTAGACAGTATAAATTACTACTATATCACTTACCCAGGAGTAAACTTAATGGGCTTTACCTCTGAGTAGGTATGTCTAGAGTTGCATTATTAGGCATTAAATCAGTTTACTAGAGAGTAAGAGCCCAAGTATGTCAGTGAGGGTTACTTCCAGTTAAGTAACTATAACTTAGAGTCTACCTTAAACCCCACTGGATGTGAGGGATTTACTTCTGAGCAAGCATACGTTGCACTGTGCTGTCAATCATTTGAGGTACACGCGGTGACTCGTGCGGTTCATGACATAACTGCTCTCCTGACCACCGCTGATCAGTAGGAATCTTCCTTGCCATTACAATTTAAAATGACACATTAATTACCTAGGGATCTCTTTGGCTTTTCAATCTATACATGTAAAGCGAAGGATTAATCAAGGCACGCTGTTTGGTAGTCATGCCTATTGTAAGCTTTATGACTAAAGCAAGATGTCATGGCACGAATGCTTAGCTCCCCGTGGCTTGGTATCCTTAATATTGCTGGATATTTACGTTTATTTTCATTTTTTCTAACATAACGCTGGATTCATTGTACCCCTCAACGAAGCAAGAACCGCGAAAACTAGGTATTCCGTATAAAGCAATATTAAACCATCATGCTGGATTGTTCCCGAATCCAGATCCCTCCTAATGCAAAAATTTGGGGGGTGGGTGGGGTCAAACCCTAAAAATCAGTAAAATGCGAGTAACGTTGACCAGCCTCGATTCTGATGGACGGCAGCCCATGAAAACTTATCATAGAATAATAGAGTTGGGAGGAACCATGAGGGTCATGTAGTCCAACCCCTTGCAGTGCAGGAATATGCAGCTGTCCCATATGGGGATTGAACCTACAACCTTGTCATTATCAGCACCACACTCTAACCAGCTATCCAGGCTAATAATAATAGTCTTACAGTATTTGCATTTAGGTACCACGAGGGTCTTAAGGTTTCCCAAGTTTTCAACCGGGCTCTGATATAATAATACAGTCATACCTCATGTTACATCCGCTTCATGTTACGTTCTTTCAGGTTACGTCCCGCCGCGACCTGAAAGTACTGGAAAGTGTTACTTCCGGGTTTCGCCGCTCGCGCATGCACAGAAGCGCTAAATTGTGCTTCGCACATGCGCACAAGTACCAAATCAAGCCGCGCACCTGCGCATACGGCGCTTCAGGTTGCGCTCTTTTCATGTTGCGAATGGGCCTCCGTAACGGATCCCGTTCACAACCAGAGGTACCACCACTAATAAGAAGAAGAAGAAGAGGAAGAGGAAGAAGAAGAAGAAAAAGAAGAAGTTATTTATACCCTGCCCATCTGGTTGGGTTTCCCCAGCCACTCTGGGCGGCTTCCAACAAAAGATTAAAAATACATTAAAACATCAGTCATTAAAAACTTCCCTAAACAGGCCTGCTATCAGATGTCTTCTAAACGTCAGATAGTTTATATCTTTGACACCTGATAAAGCCCCAAACGAATCACTGCTCAACCCAGGAATGTAGGGAAGGAATGAGAACGAGGGCGCTGGCGAGCATGTGCAGAGTGCAGCGGCTGTCCCACGGCTTGGCTGGTTCTTCCTGCTGGGGCTCCCGTTTGAGAAGAGCCTCTCCGCGGGCGCCGCACGTTCCCCAGGTGGCAACACCTGTCGCAGGTACGTGTGGGTCACGTGGCTCGGCCGTCGGCCTCGGGAGCCGCCGCAACAGCAGCCACTTCCTTCCCCTCCTGGCGCTTCTCTGGCGCGTCTCTGGGCTTGTTTTCTAGGGAAGAGCTCTTAGGGAGTTGGGGGCGTCGAGGAGGCGCGATCGTATCCCTGGCAAAGGCGGCTGGTCCTCGGCGGGGCGAAGATGAGCAAGATCCACAAGTTTTTCAAGGGCGGAGGAGGCGCCAAGGGGAAAGGCAAAGGGGGCCCGAGCCCGCAGGAGGCTTTAGCCCGGCTGCGGGAGACCGAGGAGATGCTGACCAAGAAGCAGGAGTATCTGGAGGCGAGGATCCAAAAGGAGCTGGCGCTGGCCAAGAAACACGGCACCCGAGACAAGCGAGGTGAGCTTTGGCCCGGCTCAGGCCTTAAAAGGCACGATTTCAGGGTCAAGTTGGTCAAACTTTGTGGGGGAGGCGCTTTTAGGAAGCGGCGCCTCTGAACATGTGCAGAGCGCAAACGCTTTCGCGTCGGACTACCCGCTGCTTTCGCCCCAAACATTGTCGCTTTGGCGGTTGCGGTTCTCTCTCTTCCCACTCTTTAGGAATGTAATTGTCGATTCTGCTGTGTGTGGAGTGGAGAGACCGAAGAAGGCAGCTGTGTCATAAAGTGTATTGCACCAGAGGCAGTTTCAGCTGGGTTACTGGAATGTATAGCATTCTTTAAAGGAACCTTCCTCAACCTGGTTCCCTCTTGAAGTTCTGGACTACACGTCCTGTCATTCCTAACCATTTCCATGCTGCCTGGATCCGATGGGAGTTGTCGTCCAAAACAGCTCTCTAGATTAGTATGTGCTAAATAATTTTGCACTTGTATCTGTCTTTTACATTTTTCTGTTTATGTTGATCTATGCTTCTGCTGCGTATTACTTGGCTTTTGGAATCTTGCAATTTAAATCTTTGTTTTGTTTTTGTAAGCTGTCTTGGAGAGGAGTTGTTTTGCCTTGAAAGCTGGAGTATGCATCTTAGTAACTAAATAGTGCATTGGGTTTTGACTCAGAAGGCATAATTGGCTATTGCTCCCTGTGATTGCATCCAGTACAAGCTCCTTCCCATTCTTCTTTGCAATCATACCACGTGACAACTGAGTGCAGGGTGTACACATACATTATTTCCTATACAAAAGTGATGTCCTTTCCTGTTGCCAAGCTAGGATGCTTGCTCCCTAGAAATTCTACCTATGCTGCTCTCACACCCATTTCCTAGATAGAGAACCCATTTCCACATTAATGACCCCCCAAACTGTGTCTATATGATGCTATCTTTGTATACAGCCTCTTATTTCCCAATCACACTGCATCACAATGTGAACTTTATACCCACTAGAAAGTTTGTTACTTTGATCTTTGTTAGTTTAATAAGTAAATATACAACAAGAATAATCATTAAAATTAGTTTTCAGAAGTCCGCAGGAGCAGATTGTTTTAAAGATACTTTTGTATCAAAAAAATGATACCTTGCAATATGTATTACAGTGGTACCTCGGGTTACATACGATTCAGGTTACAGACTCTGCTAACCCAGAAATAGTGCTTCAGGTTAAGAACTTTGCTTCAGGATGAGAACAGAAATCGTGCTCTGGCGGCGCGGCAACAGCAAGAGGCCACATTAGCTAAAGTGGTGCTTCAGGTTAAGAACAGTTTCAGGTTAAGCACAGACCTTCGGAACGAATTAAGTACTTAACCCGAGGTACCACTGTATAAGGGACCACACCACTTCTAGATTTTGGGTTGTTAGTCCTGTATTTGGGCTGTAATCCTGAACACACTTGCCAGAGAGTAAATTTCATTATATGTAGCAGGACTTCCTTCTGAGTAAATATCCTTTGAATTGCACATCACCCTATACAAATGGGCTGAAGGCTAAGATTACAGTGGCTCTAGAGCTCATTTGCGACTATCATATATAATTGTTTTAAGTTTCTAAAATATTCCATCACTATGAGTAGTTCTAGATGTACGAAATATTGCAGATTAGTGACTTTTTTATTGTATCTACCGTAATTGTACGGTATTGTGCAACTAGGGTTTTTTCTTTTAGTTGCTGCATAAACTGTTACAAAAATAAACGGAAGATGATTGTGTGGTCTGTGCTGAAGTATATTCTTAGATTTGTTGTTGGTCTTTATTGTTTGGCTAGAATCTTAGTCAGAATTAGAACTGTACACAGTAATTTCAGTGTTTCTTTTGCCTGCATCCGTAGACCCACCCTAGCTAGCCAATAAAAATAGCTGGATGAAGTCATGTAGGTGTGTTTGAGATTTATATAACAGTACTTTGGAAGAATGGCTTTCTGGTTTGTGAGAGTGCTCCCCTTTCAACCTTCAATATAAAGGGAACTTGGGCAGGCCACTACATACTGTAGTTTCTTTGGAGTTAACCTCATTGAACTCTGTGGGGTTTTACTTCTGAATAAGCATTGCTACATCAGAAACTGGCATGAAGCAATCTAAACATTTGTTGTCATAGAATCATAGAATTGTAGAGTTGGAAGGGACCACAAGGGTTGTCTAGTGCAAACTCTTGCAATGCAGGAATCTTTTGCCCAACGTGGAGTTAGAGGTCAACATTGGCAGGAGGGAGGGAGAGGATGAGGATGAAGGGCAGTTGCAAAGCTGCCGCCCACGTCAGCGAATGCAGTCTCTTGCACAGATAGGCTGATCTTCCAAGCTAACCACAAAAGCTATGTGCTTCTATTGGTTATGGTTACCTGGGTGAAACTGTTAGCCTGTAGATGTTTGCGGCTGGTGAATTCTATCAGAAAGCCTTGATTCTCAAATATCTCTTTTGACCACAGTCTTACAATGCAATCCTATGCACTTCTACTCAAAACTATGAGTACAATGGGTAAATGGGTATAGTACTGCAACATCAATGAAATGAGAGCAGCTTGTGGTGGTGCAATAGTCTGATGACAATAGAATTGTTTGAAGACCATGTTGTGGGCATGCTTGGTAGATCATGGCATAATTGCAAAGCAAAGGCCAGGGCAGTTGAATGGATTCAGACAGCATACAAGCAACACTGAAAACCTAAGATTTATTCTTGATTATGTAAAAGAAAAGTAACAATTGCCCAATACGCTGCCTTATCTTGACCAAGAGTGCTTTAATTTAGACTGATATCAAAGCAATGTTTGACTGTACTGTTGTTTTGTGAAACAAGAATATAAAAACGCAGAGATTTCACAAAGGTTTTTAGCTAGGAAGTGGGTCAAGGAAATCTACCCTGATGTGTGAGCTGTAGATAAGAAAACTTTTGTTTTACTTACAGAAAGGGAGCCAGGGAACAAAGGCAAAGTTGGCACCTGCAGTTTTGTTGTTGGAACAGCCTTTAAAGTTATGCAGACATAGTCGTCTTCCAGAACTCAATAATATATAAACACTGGTTTTTCTACAGCTTTCCACATAATCTATCAAACCTTGGCCCGTTAGGCTTTGCGTGATGCTTCCAAAAGCACAATATGCTTCCATGTGTAATAGAAAGAGGAACATGGGGATAATAATTTTGTGATGAGAAACTGCTTAAAAACACATTGCAGATAAAAAAAACTTTTGAATTGAAATGTTAGCTATAGGGCTGGGGTGGGAAACCTAGGACCACATTTCCTTCTGAGAAACCTTTATGGGAGCCAAATGTCAACAGAGGGCAGGGCCAGAGGCAAAAGTGGGGCAGAGCAGCGACTGTGAATTTTACCCTTGTACAATAGGCTAGGTTCCACCCACTCACCCACCCTCTCCCTCCCTATCCTCAAAAGTTGCAGAACCATAAATAACTCTGAGAAAACAGACTACTTCCTCTAGGCTCCACCGTCTCATGCAGAACTTCAAAGGCTTAAAGGGCCTGGGCCTGGCGGCGGCCATTCCTCCTCCATCCCCTAGTCTCCCTACTGATGTCCTCCTCGTGTCTCTGGGAAGCTTGTGCAGAGTGGTACACTTGCCCCATGCCTTGGAGGACTAAGCTGTTTGGGGGCCCCAGCCAGGGGCCTGCCGGACTTACGCTGTCATGCCAAGAACAAGACTCTGGCCCTGGACCTCAGACAAGCTCTTCACGGGTCTAGTCGCTGGACCGGTGTAATGGGAGGCATCTGGATCAGAGGGGAATGCACCCATGAGGGTCCAGGGTTTGGTCCTGCTAGTTCTATCTGCTCCCCTCAATTACAGAGTTCCCTGGATCTCCAGCAGTTAGCTCAAAGCTCTGAATGTGATCTGGGTCCTTAGCTGATGCCTCTGCAGCCTCCAGCTCTGTGTCTTGATTGTTGTTGGATCCAGCGATTGTGGCAATCATGGGGACATTGTGGTTTCCATGTGTTTGTTTGTTTGTTTACTGCTCTTCATCCATAGACCTCAGGGTGGTTAACAACATTAAAATATAAGATAAAAACACAAAATACATAAGAAGAAGAACAACAACAAAACTCCCACAAACCAATAACCCCACTCTCCCCATTCCCATTCCTCCTTCCCTCTGCAGTCCCTGCTTGTCCTCAGCCTGCTGCAGAGGCTTCTCAAGTGCTCAAGGGGATTTTTGTACAAGCAGAAATCAATTGCACAAGCAATTCAGCACAAGTGGTCCTCACCCTTTGAATATAATTGCATTGTGTAAATCTTTTGTAAGCCACTTGAATAGCCTCTTGAGGCTACAAAGCCCAAACCTGGATACCCTTTTGATGCTATTTACTAAATAAATAAAGTAATTCAGAAAAGCAAATTTTCATAGAGTGGCACAGGCTTAGAAGGATTGTTGTCACTAATTATATCAACCTATATGCGGTAGATGTCCATGACATCCAGATCATAGAATGATGGCATTGTAGAGTTGCATGGGATCCCCGAGGGTCAACTAGTCCAACCTCATGCGATGCAGGAATCTCAACTAAAGCATCCATGACAGATGGCCTTCCAAGCTCTGCTTAACAACCTCCAAGGCAAGGAAGGAGTGTCCACCACCTCTCATGGGAGTTCGTTCTACTGCCGAACATCTCTTACTATCCGAAAGGTCTTTCTGTTGTTTAAGTCCGAATCTCCTTTCTTGTTACTTGAATACATTGGTTTGGCTCCTAGGCCTCCAGAGCAGGAGAAAACAAGCTTGCTCCATCTTCCATGGGACAGCCCTTTAGATATTTGAAGTCCTTTAGGTTATTAGAAAATAATCGCATTTGTATAAAGCAATGGGCATATTTTCCAACAAAATATTTTTCCTTGCACCAAATATTATTAGTTGATATTTGCTCAGAAAATGTAGCAACACTCTTGTCTAGAAGATGCATAGCAAGTTGCTGGTAAAGTTGAAGTATGGGATTAAAAGAAGAAGCCTGGGGGGCTGGTAATAGATAATTAAAATGTATGTACTGCTGGTGGTGTTTTGAGTGTCTCATGATGGTGATCCGCATTCCATGTGTTTGACTTAGCCATCCTGACTGTTGTTACTTGAGGTTGGGCAATGCAAGAGTCAGGCAATGATGCAAATGTTTCATGTTACTGTAGAACAAGCCTAGCAACATGTTATTAAGAACCATAGCGAGGCTGACGTGCACCCATAAATATCTCAAATACCGCTTTGTTCCAGTCTTCTAGGAAGTTGCTTCCTAAGTTTCATTTGCAAACTACAAAATATAAAAAGAGGCAATAGCTTACGAATTTCTTATTATAAAATGCACAATTGGTTCTCCCCAAGATTTGATGCATTGGTGCATAAGAACCACATTCGATTTGAAGCAGGAGATCCATCATCAGGATTTGCTGTAGTCTGTAAAAGTCAAATTAGCAGCCCACTGGTGGGGAGGGGGACTTAAGAGTGAGACCATCATGGTCCTGGGGAAAAGGGAATTAAGCCTTTCTTCTTGATTGGTTTCCTGATTACCGTAAAATGCTGCTTCATTTGTTTTGTCAGGCAAAATACCGACGTATTGAATGGGTATCTGATTTTTTGTTGTTTCTTTGGAAGGGTGAGATTATAGCTGGGAAAATGATACGAAGAGAAGAGTTTGACTCCATTCCTCCAGGACCATAATCCTGCTGCAGTCTCTACCTTCCTGCCCAGTGCATGTCTTGCTCTGGACCAGAAATTCAATTTGGTTGTCATTTAAGGAGTGAACCTGTCGAATCCACGCTTTCTGAAACAATGTGCAAAACCAAATGCAACCATCCTTCAAAATTCACACTTTCCTCCAGTTTCTCCAGACAAGTAATGCATATGTAAATGTGCGTATTAGGGGAAAGTTTATCTAAAAAGCATATACAGTCGTACCTCAGCTCCTGAACACCTTGGGAGTCGAACGTTTTGGCTCCTGAATGATCAAAAACCGGAAGTTTTGAACATTCTTTCGGAAGCCAAACGTCCAACTGGGCTTCCACAACTTCTGATTGGCTGCAGGAGCTTCCTGCAGCCAATCAGGAGCCACGTTTTTGGAAGCTGAACGTTTTGGAAGTCGAATGGACTTCTGGAACGGATTCTTTTTTATTTCTGAGGTATGACTGTATTTGTGAAAATACCATTACATTAGCAAAAATACTTTACAAAAATGTGTAAAAAAGGCAAACATGCATACAAAAATGTGCTTATTGGGGGAAAATTGTACTAAAATATTGATGGATTTTCATGAGGCCTTTAAAAAAAATAAATTGCAAACTGATGTGGAAATGTGAAGAATTGAACTTAAGACTGGACAACTGAGAAACAATAATGGACAGATTCAGCCACTGAGAGAATTGTTTTGTAACTTCCCGAGAGTTTTATGAAAAAAAAGCACCTTCTTCAGAACAGGAGTGGCTCAGATCTGCTCCTGCTATTCTTGTAACACAGTAGGTTATCCTGTGTAATAACTTCAGCTGGGAAACTTTGTGTGAATTTCTAATCTCATGCCGAGAGAAAACAGGGCTTAGTTCCTTAGAGTTGTCCTTAAGCCACAACTCAGAGCCATAATCAGTTCTCCCTTAGTATGAATGCCTTTAAGCCATTAATCAACTCCAGAACTGATCCAGCGGCAGTCCACATGAGGCGTACAAAGTCGGCACCTCCTAGTCCTGACACATGAGTTAAGAGCCCTAAGGATAAATATTTGTCAAATGGTGTGCAGTGGAGCTGATCTACTTCTTTTAAGTGTAAATATTGAGTTTATTGGAACTGTGGTAAAGGAAGCTCTGTGAGATTTGCTTAAAAACATATTATCTTTATAGAGGGTGGAAACCTTCTCATTTCATTGGTTAACTTTCTCCCCTAAGTTTATACTGAACATGCTAGCATTGCTTCATTTTGTCTCATATGAGATGGGCTGTATCAGAAGTAGACATAGGAAGCTGCCTTACATTGGGTCAGACACTTAGTCCACCCAACTCAGTATTGTCTGCACTGACTGGCAGCTGCTCTCTAAGATTTCAGGCAAGATTTCCCTGCTTGGAGATGCTGGAGACTGAACCAGATGCAAAGCACATGCTCTAACACCAAGTTATCAGTTTTTCCTTCACTCATAAGTAGCCCTTCCCAACATGTAAGTGTAAACTGAATTGACAGACTATTTTTACCTGTTACCTTAAAAAAAGAAAGAAAGAAAGAAAAGGAATGTTGTTTAAGCCTGTTGATATTTTGTGGGAGGGGGTCTTGTTTTTGTTTGTTACAGTGGCATGTATTTTTGTGTTTTTATGTTGTTTTTTATTTTAACATAACTTTATTGAAATTCATAAATGACATACATAATATACACACTCTTAATTTGACAAAAATGAAAACAATCATGTACTGATACTCTTCTTTGGATTCACAAAAATTAAACTTACTTTAAATTTATACAATCTCTTTTTTCCTATCTTTTTACTGTGGTTTTTATGTTGTAAATGGACCTGTGATCATCAGATGAGAAGGGTGTTAATAGAAATTTAAATACCTCAGGTTACAAACACTTTGGGTTACAGACTCCGCTAACCCGGAAGCAGTACCTCGGGTTAAGAACTTTGCCCCAAGATGGGAACAGAAATTGTGCGGTGGCAGTGTGGCGGCAGTGGGAGGCCCCATTAGCTAAAGTGGTACCTCAGGTTAAGAACGGTTTCAGGTTAAGAAGGGACCTCTGGAACAAATTAAGTTCGTAACCAGAGGTACCACTGTAAATGTATTAAAGTAAATACTAACAAATCATGAGTAGAGCCCTATTCATGTGAAAGAACTTTTTCTTTCCATAGTTGCTTTTGTTCCTTACCCTCCCCGCACCAATAAACCCCCTCATTTCTGCTCCAGTAGATTGGGGAACCTCTGGTGTGTGTGTGCTGTAGCTAGTAAAAAATTGACAAATAGCTGCTGGGGAACAGAACTTTCTGGAATCCTGCCTATTGTTACGCCATGATCATTGAGTTTTGTGGAAATAATTGTGGTTTAATGATTGGTAGAGAATTCATTGCATTTCCATTTGCTTCTACATTTTAGTTTGAAGGGTACAGTTTTGTGTATACAGCTGTAGCCTCTGCCTTACTAGACTGTACGCTTGCTGTATTTTCTTTCTCTAAAGGAAGTTTTCATTTTATTTTTTGAATACAACTGTTGTACCAAATGAATACTTCTGTAATTAGAGAAGTATCCAATATCAAACTCTACCCTTGATATTTCTCTTACTACTGCAATTTTGAAATTGTCACTCTTTAAAATCGCAGCACTCTTAAAGAAAAAATAAACAACTAAAGATAAATCTATATAGTCTTGCGACCTGTGATGTTATGTTTATTTCCTCAGATTACTCTCTGTTTCTTCTCTGGCTTTCTTCTGTTTCTGAAATCTTTGGAGTGGGAACCTTCTTTTTCCGGTCTTTCAGAATATCTTGTCTGTGAAGTAAGTTACTCTCCAATATTGTGAAACCATCAGGTTAGGTTATATTGACTGTACAGTAAACAACAAAAGTGCATTTGCCAATTAATAAATAAATGGTTATACTGATAAGCAAAGCCAGATTCATGAGCCTGTCTTATCCACTGTTGTGAAGCAGACAGACAGAGGCTCAGACTCTGACTTTCCAGAGTGTTGGTTGGTCTTTCACACCTCTGCAATTGGCAGTCCTATGTCTACTTTTTATTTTCATTTCTGAAACTGCATATATATTTCTGACTGGATGGGGCCATACAGTCTTTAGAAGGCTGAGATTTTTTTTTTGGTATAACAGCATAATGGTTTCATATACCGATATTTATCTGTATACAATTCAGGGTCAAGCTGAAGGGAGCGGCCTCTGTTTTAGGATGTTTTGGATTTCGAATTTCATGAGTTTTTAAAACGCCTGTGGAGGCAGGAATGAGGAACCTATAGCTGTCCAGTCCTTGTTGGACTCCAACTGCTATCCGGCTCAGCCGACATGGCTGTTGGTCAAGAATGAAGAGAGTTGTAATCTGGAGGGCCACAGGTTCCCCACTGGCTTAAGGAGATTCGTATGATCCAAAGACATATATCTATGACTATATGTTTTTATTTCGATAAATCTACCCATTTGTAGGGGGATGCGGGTGGCGCTGTGGGTTAAACCACAGAGTCTAGGACTTGCTGATCAGAAGGTCGGTGGTTCAAATATCTGTGACGGGGTGAACTCCTGCTGCTCGGTCCCTGCTCCTGCCAACCTAGCAGTTCGAAAGCACGTCAAAGTGCAAGTAGATAAATAGATACCACTCCAGCGGGAAGGTAAACAGCATTTCCGTGCGGTGCTCTGGTTTGCCAGATGCAGCTTAGTCATGCTGGCCACATGACCCGGAAGCTGTACGCCGGCTCCCTCTGCCAATAAAACTCCAGAGTCGGCCACAACTGGACCTAATGGTCAGGGGTCCCTTTACCTTTACCTTTACCCATTTGTAAAAATGACTGTACATATGCTAAAGCTAAAGGGAATGGATTCTGTCTTCCTAAAAAATCATATTATAAAGGCACTAGCTGTTCAGATTCTTATGGAGTTTCCTGGCATGAACTCATTCCATGCTGCAGTTGTTGGACTGGTTGAACTGGGTCGTTCTTGAAGCGTGGAATCTTCTTATTTTGGCCACAGCGAACCAAAGAAATCCCAGTTCTGTTTATGCACACCTGCT
The DNA here is from genome assembly GCF_965113315.1 of Podarcis vaucheri. Lineage (NCBI taxonomy): Eukaryota > Metazoa > Chordata > Lepidosauria > Squamata > Lacertidae > Podarcis > Podarcis vaucheri. The sequence goes on from NC_138766.1 coordinate 64,865,167, forward strand.
GCTCAACAACTTCGTTTGGGTTGAATGCAGCAGTTATTTTTCTCCCCCACCACTGACTTCACATGCCAGTGAAATCTCTAAGCATTTTATTGTCATTAGATCCCATTAAGGAAATGAATTAAGGCTGATCTTTTTCCTCACCAGCCTCCTTCACAAATACAGCAGCAGAGCTGTATTATTCTGTGAGACACTCCCAGTTTCCTGAGTGGCACTAAGTTCAAAGTACAATACTGCTCAGAGTTTCACTTTGTTTCAGAGAACAGATCAGTGGAGAATCAGGGTGTTCTAAAATCAGTGCCTTTTTTCTGGGGATACTCAGACCCTAAACATTTTGTGAATCTTTCTACTTTTGTCCATTTACTGTGTTTATTTTTCCCAATTTGAACTATAAAATGGTGATTTTCTTGAGTCAAAATGAGAGTACCCCTAGACATTTTTAAAGAAAAAAAGCAGTCTAAAATATTTGCTTCCCCCCACCACCAGTTTTTGTTTTTTGTTTTTTTAGGCTGTAGCCTCTTTCAGTCTCCCTGCTGATTTTCCAAATGTGTAATTTTGCAGATAATAAATTGGGGGCAGCAGGGCTGGGACCAATTTTAAAGATTTTCTAATTAGTTTTATTCCCTGGAATTATTTTGATCACACTTCCATGGATTTGTCCTGGCAAGTTCCATTCTGGAAGCAATGCTAGAAATACAGAATTTGCAGCATCTGTGGCAGATTCTGGTTAAAGCAGATTCCGGACACACTGTTCTAGAGTTCATAGGGCTCCTGATACCTAGCTTTGCCAAAGCTGATGAACCAATTCCTACCACTCTGCTTGTGTTTTGATGTGGCTGCTGCATCCTTCATAAAAGGGTGGGCCATTTAGGGCAGGGGACCCTAAGAAATACGGTGGAAGGAACTGCATGATCTCTGGAATCCTTAAATTGTGCCCTTTTGTAGAGACCCTAATACCTGATTTAAGTAAAGCTTTGGGGCGGAAACACTCACAAAGCAGAAAACAAAACAAATAGCCACAATTCACAAGTAAGTCTTGCATTCATCCAAGGGGATTTTCCCACTTTCCCCAACTGAACACCATTTATTTCTGCCCTCCTCCTCCTTTGCTTTGTAACCAGTTTCTATTGAGACAGATTTCGAGATGTGAATGCCAGAAAGCCCTACTGGTAATGTGGAATTAGTTGTTTCTTTCTCTGGAATGTGCCTCTGAAAGTATCCCATGTGTGTGCTTTTTGTATCTTATCTCTGAAATATCAACATCTTGCTTTTATCTTGACAACATTTTATCCCTTAGAATGTTGTTGCCTCATTTTCCTCATATAGATTGCGTTGCCTCTTGAAAGCTATGGAGGGACCCTGGGTTTTTTGTGTGTGTGGCCTGATGGATTCCTAAGCCCTCTTCCTTTCTTTATTTTTATCTACTACTCTGCCTTGTTTGGTGTGAAGCAGCACCATTTGCACTGCATTAGGACAGGGGTAGGGAACCTGTGGCCTCCCACACATTGCTGGACTCCAGCTCCCATCAGTCCCAGCTAGTGGTCAGGGTATGCTGGGAGTTGCAGTGCAGCTGCCTCTGGAGGATCACAGGTTCCCCGCAGCTGCATCACGAAAAGCTCTCCTGCTAACCTCTCCTTGTTACACCAACAGCTGCACTGCAGGCACTGAAGAGGAAAAAGAGATACGAGAAACAGTTGACCCAAATTGATGGGACCCTTTCCACCATTGAATTCCAACGCGAAGCCCTCGAAAATTCCTACACTAACACGGAAGTGTTCAAGAACATGGGCTATGCAGCCCAAGCGATGAAAAAGGTGCATGAAAACATGTAAGTGGAAAACACACTGTCAGCTGTCCATTGGAAATGCCCTTCGATGTTAAGGTTAACATTGGGTTTGTTTTGGTTTGTGCTGTTGTTTTCGTTAGATCCTCAGGTGTGGTAAGATTTTATGGGTAGACATTAGGGGCTGAGTGTGGTATTTTTGGCTCCTGTGGTGTTTTTGCAGGCCCCGTGGCAGTCCAGATTAACATGATTAGCTGCTCCCTGTAGTCTGTGCTGCACTGAGATTCTGGTGTGCAAAGCATGTGCTGAACTGATGAGCTGCAAGGGTGTCCTTCCTTTCCATTTTAGGTTATGGCCAATTTCTTTGTGTGTGGGGAGGGATTATTCTAAAACGAAACAAGCGAGCAAGTTCATGTTCTGGGGGTATTAGACTACTACAGTGTAATGTATGTGGGGCTGCCTTTGGAAACTGCCTTTGGAAACTACAGCGGCAAGGATACTAACTGGTCATTGCCAACACACCTCAGTTGTGCTTAAAAAGCTCCGGTAGCTACCATCTGTTTCAGACTACACTTCAGAGGGCTGGTGCTTAGCCCTACATGGCTTGGGATGTGGATTCTAGAAGGAACCTCTTCCCTCGCATCAACCTGCCTGTGTTCTGAAATTGGTCGTGGTGACTAGGGGTGAGGGTCCAATGTTGTGGCAGCCCTTATAGCATTTTCTCACCAGGGAGGCTTGCCTTATACTTAAGCTGGAAGGCTGCGTCCACAGTGTCCCTTTTGCTAGTTAAAGGGACTGAGATCCTGTGCTGACTTTGATGCTGAACTCCAGCAGCTCAGAAGAGATTTTTGTGTGTGGAGGTGGTGAGGGAAACAGGCTCTGCAGGGGAAAAGAGTAAAGGCAAAAATCATCTTGCCCCTTCCTCCATAGTGAATAGAACTCTGATGTGCCAAGTCTGACTCCAACCCAAAGTCTCTTAGGCACCAGCTGAATCTGCTATTTTCCTGGGCTTTTTAACATCTATTGCCGCATTGCAGGGGGTTGGTCTACATGATCCTCAGAGTCCCTTTCAACTCCACAGTTCTATAATTCTGTAGATGTTCTGCTTGTTTTTCTATTGCTTCTCTTTATTCTGCTGTTCTTTGGTGCTTCATGATACTTCTGTGGTTTTTGTCTGTTTTCTGTCCCACCCTGGTAACTTTATAAAATGTTCATGCGTGGCATACAGGTTCATTAAATCAACGTTTGTCTCTTCAGGGACTTGGACAAAATTGACGACATGATGCAAGATATCACTGAACAGCAAGATATCGCTCAGGAAATCACAGAAGCTCTTACCAGAAAAGTTGGTGATGACTTTGATGAGGTTGGTAATGAAATTAAGGACATAAACTAGATGCAGACTAAATATCACTGCTTAATTTTATGCTCGATAAAATCTTGTCAGGCTAGATGCCAAGCACTTAACACCTGTCTTTAAGTGCACTTCAGTTCTCAGTTGACTGAGGAGATAACAGTTTAAATGGTGGGAAATTGGACTCAGTACTTCCCTGAAGAAAATTTTCAGAACTATATGCGAGACATGTTAATGCACACACCCAGCGAAGTTTAATGGTCTTTGAATCACAGAATTGTAGTGTTGGAAAGGGACCCTGAGAATCATCTAGTCCAATCCTCTGCAATGCAGGAATCTCAATTAAAGCAAAGCCTCTACTACAAAAAAGGCTCTGTACATGCGTATGGTGTGGTGCTTTGATTTGTAATTGATTGTAGAGTCCTGAAGATAAGTCTATAGTCAAAAATAATACTAGTCCATTTCCCACATACAGTGGAACTTTGGTTCTTGAATGCTTTGGTACTCAAACATTTCTGCTCTCGAAAACCCGGAAGTAAGTGTTCCGGTTTTCAAACGTTTTTTTGAAAGCCAAATGTCTGATGCAATTGTCGGCTATTGTTTCCGGGGTGCCTGGACCAATCGGAAGCTGCGCTTTGGTTTTTGAATGTTTTGGAAGTCAAACGGACTTCCAGAATGGATTATGTTTGAGAACCAAGGTACCACTGTATATCAGCTGACATGTGGGGCCATAAATCATGCTTCCTGCTTGGATCAGTTGTATGAGCAGCCAGTCCAGTTGCATCTCCACCTGCCCCCACACCTGCTATCACATATGACATCAGGTGTGCAGCAGGTGGACGAGATATGGAGACAGTGGCACTGTGAACCAAATAATGATGACTGGCAAACCAGATATGGCCCCTGGCGCAGAATTTCCCCACTTCTGACCTATGCCAATCATGACATGACAACAACCCATTTTCCAGTTTAATAAAGCTTCCCTCCCTGATTGCCTGGAGCAGATACTTACTTGCTACTGGCAAGTAGGCGAGTGGCTGTTTACATGGCTGCCATTATTAGTCTCTTGAGATAGTGGACCCTGTTTCTCAAAACATAACCTTCCATTTTAAAAAAAAAAACTTTCAGGATGAGCTGTTGGCAGAACTGGAAGAACTGGAGCAAGAAGAACTCAATAATAAAATGGCAAATGTTCGACTACCAAGTGTACCAGCTACGCCACTGCCATCCCATCCTGGTAAACTTTTTTATTTCTTATGTTAAGCTGTCTGCTAATGATATATGATATAGAATGATACAGGTGAAATAAATTTTAGTATATATATCCTGAAATTGTCAAGATTTCTGGTTGGATGAACGGGAAGAATCGAGACAGAATACACTAAGTAAAGAACAGGGGTTTTTTTAGCACTGAGGTTCAAGACCCAAGACCTGGGGCTTACCTGGCACTCTGTGAGTAGTTCTAGTGCATACCTTCAATTGACATCCTCCATGATGATGATGAGTCTTGTATTTCAAGTGATATAATTAGAATTTGGATCAGGTGCATGATGGCTATGGCCAAGACTTCCCATTGAGTCATCATGTTTGTACCTTGTCTTTATATTCTAACAGTTCTTGCACATCTCTTTGTTACAGCATCTTCAAGGAAAAGGGTGGAGGATGAAGATGATATGCAGCAGCTTGCGGCATGGGCTTCTTAACAGCAATCTGCAGAGTTATGGAAAACGCCATGGAAGAAGTTTATGGAACAGTGTTTTGTTTTATACAGAGCATGGCTGTGTTTGATACAGTCCGGCATTGGTCCCTGGTGGGATTTTATGTCTGTATGTATGTGTATATGTACACATGTATGTATATGTGTGTGTGTCTGTATTTTTAAGAGAGCCAGGATTACTTAAGACCTGTACTTGAAGTGTGCCTTCTTCTTCAGATGCAGCCTCATATGAATTTCTTTTTTCATACAGAAGAAATCTGATTATTTTTTTATATTACCAGTGAAAATTGACTGGGGTAGTCTATTACTACTACACAGTATTATCCTTTGACTCTGAAAGCTCTGTGTATAGGTACAGGCATGCATGCTTATTACCTGAATTAATTGGTTCTGTTCCATAGAAACTTTCAAAACTGAGAGCCGATATATGCAGCTCTCCCAGGCTGTTGCTTTTCCTCTTTTGTACGTACTGACTTTTGCTTGTACAGGTTGCAAACCCTGTTTGCTGCAGAGGATGGTATGAGCAGGCATGTTTCTAATATAGAGCAACATCCTCTGTAGAGTTTTGAACAAGTTTGGAGTTGTTTGAATATGTGGTCCATTTGGTTCCACTAGGTAGAGATGAAGGAGAAATTTGATTTCGTTTGCATTTTAATGCACACCTCCCCAAACAACACACAAGCCGAAATGCACTTATCCTTCAATATTTGCACTTTTCTGAATTTTGCAATGCAGTTTTCCAACCAAAAGGTGTAATAAATGTGTCTGTTAGGAGAGTTTGCATTAAAATGTGTTACATTAGGAGAAATTGCCTTCACAAATATGTATAACAGAAGAACCTCACAAACCGATTTGGAACTATGATGAACCTATTTTAAAATCTGACAAACCACCAACTGGGAGGCACCAAAATTGGCAGATCCATCTACCCCTACAGGTTGTCGTGAAAATATTTGCCTAAGTCCTGCCAGAGTTTTGTGCTGTTGGATTTCTTTGCTTTCTATGGGAGTTTCCTTCCATGTAGCTACTTGTTCACTCAGGGTCCTATATGGAAGAGTCAAAGACTGATGTGGCACCTTAAAGACTAGGACACTATCTTTGTCAAGCGTATACAGTGGTACCTCGAGTTACATACGCTTCAGGTTACAGACTCCGCTAACCCAGAAATAGTACCTCGGGTTAAGCACTTTGCTTCAGGATGAGAACAGAAATCGTGCTCCAGCGGCGTGGTGGCAGCAGGGAGGCCCCATTAGCTAAAGTGGTGCTTCAAGTTAAGAACAGTTTCAGGTTAAGAACACACCTTCGGAACGAATTAAGTACTTAACCCGAGGTACCACTGTATATAGAAAGCCAACTTGGGTCTTGTATAGGCACATAACACATGAAAAGCTCTGCAGTCTAAAATGCTGGATACAGTTTGGCTTGCTATAAGTGGCTAAATTCCACCGAGTTTTCGTGTGTTTCATTGCTAAAATGGAGTTAATTTTAGCCAACAAAGGTAGTTGAGTGGAGCATGTTTGATGGGGGGGGGAGGCAGGTGGGCTGAGAAACCAGTTTATAATGGGTGTTTGGTTATGTGACCAGCCGACTTAAAACTGATTTTATCAAACTGTTTTAGCATGGAGGTTACAGTCCACTAAATCAAAGGGCTGACTTTGTGCTGGAGAATAGTGGGCAGAGAATGGCGGAGAATCTTCTGTTCCCCTCTTCCCACTTAGCTTTCTTTTAACACTGAACCTTTCATATTGCCGTGCCTATTATCAAATGGAGAATCTTAATAGGTTTTTAAGGTTGTGGATTTTGAAATGTCCTCCTTACACTCATTCAGTTTCTTTTTTTCCTTTTTGCCTGAATGAAACACATTACAGTGGAATAATTTATATAACTTGAAGTACCAAATTTCAAAGAGGGTCATTTTTTTTGACCCGGGAGAAACAGAGCTGGGTTTCAGATGATTGGATAATGAAGGTGCAAATAAAGATATTGTCTGAAAATATTTGTGTTTGACTTGGCAATTGTTTTTCCTATCTTGCTGTAAAGCAGGGGTGGGAAACCTTTGGCCCCTTCAAATATTGTTTGAATAATAATATAATATAATATAATATAATATAATATAATATAATTAATATAATATAATATAATATAATATAATATAATATAATATAATATAATATAATATAATATAATATAATATATACCCCACCCATCTGGCTGGGTTTCCTTAGCCACTCTGGGCGGCTTCCAGCAAAATATTAAAATATAACAATTCATCAAATATTAAAAACTTCTCTAAACAGGGCTGCCTTCAGATGTCTTCTAAAAGTCAGATAATTATTTATTTCTTTGACATCTGATGGGAGAGTGCCACTGAGTCCAAACCAGCTTGGCCAATGGCAACACAAATTATTTTTAAAGGATGTGATATTAATATGGCTTAATACTCCTATGCTTTGGTTCATCATTATTGGGGATGAGTTACACATATTTTCTTCACCCTGATGACTGATGCTTAATCATGTAATACCCTGGAAAATATGACACTCATACCCAACATCAAGTAGTAATTCTTTCATGGATCAGGAGGTAGGTGGATCTCTGGGTGATTTGCAACAGATTTGGCAAAGATTTCTGGTTTTAAGTTGTTCAATAATAGCAAATTTGACTGCTTAAGTGAAAGCAGCTTGGATAAGAATTGTGAGCCAAGGTCTATTCTGGTACAGTACTCAAAACAAATCCTGTGCTCAGCAGCAGCTCAGAGCCACTGTAAATTATTGTAAATATGTATTTTTAGTACCTGGCTCTAGGTAGTGGATGTTCAGGTTCAAATACAAGCAGATTGTGTAGTTCGAAAACCTGCTCCCTCTGCTGTAAATGATCCTTTGGCTGTGTGTGTGTGTGTGTGTGTGTAGAGAGAGAGGGGGGGGGCTGCATTCAGGAGAGCCTAAAAAAGCTTTTGTGTGTACAACTGTTTGAATCCTGACAAGCATCCACTATGACAAGTATATTTATATAGATTTTGGATATAGAAAGCATGAGCTGTTGAAATCCTTCGATAAAATGATTTTAAAAATTATTTTAAGTTAAAATGCTATTGGTGCAAATTATTTTTCTGCAGTTTATATATAGAGTCATGGCACATTTTGGCATGTTCTCTCTCTGTCTCCAATTTCTTCTTTATTTTTATTTTTTTAAAACAACAACAACCCCAAAACTAGCTAAAAGTTGCTTGGTAATGTTGTTTCTCCTGATAGGTGCAAAGCAAGCAAGCTGAGGCTGAAGTCTTATTAACTAGGAATTGCATCATAGTGGATCAGGTGTTGCTTTTCTTTAGGTAGAGTCAAAGTATACAGTCCTACTTGGGTGTAAACTCAGTGGGACTTTCTTCTAAGTATAGATGCATGCGGTCTACAGAACTGCTGGACAGATCTTGTAAGACTGGTGGAAATCACACTCTAGAAATCCATCTTAAAGACACAGAGCCTTTCTGTGTTGTGCTCCAAAGTGCAACTGAAGCTTTCAGAAGGAAAGCTGCCCTCCTCATTTTAATGAAATACTAGAATCTCTGCAAAATAATAATAATGCTAAAGGTAAAGGACCCCCGACAGTTAAGTCCAGTTGGGAACAACTCTGGGGTTGCAGCGCTCATCTCACTTTACTGGCCAAGGGAGCTGACGTTTGTCCACAGACAGTTTTTCCGGGTCATGTGGCCAGCATGACTAAGCTGCTTCTCGCGCAACAGAACACCCAAACCAGAGCAGCACACGGAAATGCCATTTACCTTCCCACCAGAGCGGTACCTATTTATCTACTTGCACTTTGCCGTGCTTTTGAACTGCTAGGTTGGCAGGAGCTGGGACCGAACAACGGGGATTCGAACCACCGACCTTCTGATCAGCAAGCTCAAGGCTCAGTGGTTTACATCACAACACCACCCACGTCCCAATAATAATGCTAGATTGAAACAATTGTTATAACTTCTAGAACCACTCACCTGCATCATGGTAACGGCCTTTGGACCAAGTTAATATGTATGAGAGAGATGCATGTTAAATGTCTTTTTTTTAAAAAAGAGGAAAATGGGAGGTATTTTGCTGGCCTGTAGGTGGCACTCTGAATTCAATAACAAATGTTAAACTTGCTTGACCACTTTTGCTTGAAGATCTGCTCATGCTAGGCTCCCTTACATGAGGAAATCAGCATAACCTCTTTTTGAGGATATGTATATATTGCTTCATTTTATACACAGAAATAGAATTGGTCCAGAGGGATAGCCTTTTTTTTTAATCTGCTGCAGAAATGCAAGAAGACATATAGTGCTGGATTTAGTTCAGCGGAATGAAGGCTACATTTCCTCCCCTTCCCACCCCTTATTTGTTAATGTCTATAGGCCACAGGTTATGAGAATAGCTTGTGTCAGACTAGTGCCAATATATTAAGATACTTTGTCAAGACAGATGGACATGGCTCAGTTTTTATTACTCCTCTCTTCCAGCCAGCATGCACACTTGCCCTTTCTTTATCCTTAAAACATGCCTGAGAGCCTAGTTAGGCTGACTGGTCCAATGCCACCCATTGAGATGAATGGCTTAGTGGGGATTTGAATTCAGATCTCTTTAGTTCCCCAAACTACAGTGGTACCTTGGGTTACATACGCTTCTGGTTACAGACTCTGCTTACCCAGAAATAGTATCTCGGGTTAAGAACTTTGCTTCAGGATGAGAACAGAAATTGTGCCCTGGTGACGCGGCGACAGCAGGAGGCCCCATTAGCTAAAGTGGTGCTTCAGGTTAAGAACAGTTTCAAGTTAAGAACGGACCTCCAAAACGAATTAAGTACTTAACCCGAGGTACCACTGTACTATGCTGCATTGTTTTTGGTTCACTTTTATTCAAAAGTAATAAACTGCTTTTTATAAGTTCGGAAACAAGTGCTCCACCAAATGTATGGTAGAGACGATTCTCATCTTTATGTCACCCTCTCAGTCACAGATAAATGGCCAACCCACACACCCCAGGCAGTTGTGGTTTGGGGAGGACCTGAACATGTTCCAGTAGAGTCCAGCTCATACTGCTTGTCTCCTTATCTTTGCTTCTACCAGCTTCCCACTACAGCAGACTAAAGGCAAAACCATTCCAAAATAGTATACAGTGGTACCTGTTAGTTTCTGTTTGTGCCACTGTGCAGTGCTTCGAGTCACAAGACTCTGTTTTGCATTCCAGAGATTCCAGGCTATTGGAAGTCTCACGGAAGACAGGAGACGGATGTGATGTTACTGGTTTCCTGTTCCTTTGCTGTTCAGTTGCTCTCTGCTTTCACAGAGAGAGCATGTATATTTCTTTTCTGTCTGCATAGTTAGAAATAAAACACTCTTTGCAATGTAGCTCATACTATCTCAGCTCCTTCCCTGCGTGCTGGATACTCTGCGTAATGGGGGAACGTACTTGGAGCCTCATCAAAGGCTCAGGTTATTAATCACGTCGGAGGACTTCGCTCGGTCTAACGCAAGTCCGACAGTACCTCAGGTTAAGAACTTAATTCATTCTGGAGGTCTGTTCTTAACCTGAAACTGTCCTTAACCTGAAGCACCACTTTAGCTAATGGGGCCTCTTGCTGCCGCCGCGCCATTTCTGTTCTCATCCTGAAGCAAAGTTCTTAACCCGAGGTAATATTTCTGGGTTAGCGGAGTCTGTAACCTGAAGTGTATGTTACCTGAAGCGTATGTAACCCGAGGTACCACTATATCTCTGTCGTTGGGGAATAACAGCTGGAGTGGGATAAGAAGCCTACCTAACAAATTTTTCATGAATTTAAGATGAGGGAGGGGACAAACCTTGACCTCGTTGAAGGAAATGCAGGGTAGACATAAATAAAACCATATCACACTGTGCCCTGCTTGTGAGCTTTGTACAGGCATCGAGTTTGCCACTGTGAAAGCAGGCTGCTGGAATAGACACACCTTTGGCCTACTTCAGCAGAGCTCTCTCCTTGTGTTCCTATTCATTACATGCTTGCTCCTACTTGGACTTGACTTCCAGGACACTTCCCAAAAGATTGGTGACCTCTGTCCCATGCTGAAGAACGCCAGCCATCTTTGCCCAGTAGCTCCTATACTGTTGGCAGTGAATAAACGTTAGATATTGTCTTTGAACAAACTAGCAGCTTTTCCCAAACTTGGCTGCAGCTAAAGGTTCAGCCGGTTTCTGCATTAACAGCAACAAAATCAGACACCACTGGAGATGTGGAAACAATGAGTCATGGAACACCTTGCCCAGGTTTTGCAATAAATGGCACTTATTTAAACGCCAAGTTCTAAATTATGTTTCATGCATGGAAGCATTTTCATTAAGAGTTACAACACAACTTACTGTGTTTTATCAGGCATTCCCAGCACCTGCTAGCTGATCCTGATTTGTTGCTTTCAGAAGGGACCTAGACTGCAATCCTACAAACAGCATTCAGGCAGATGGGCTATAGAAAGAGGCATTAAGTGCCACCCAGCCACTGAAATGGCATCGGTGCACCTAGTGCATTCTCAGTGGACACAGGTGTTCTGCCAGTGGTGCTCCATCAGCTGTGGGGCTACAGTGGCCCATTGTTGGGGGGTGACTGAGGACCCACAGGCTCTGTAGCCTCATTTCTCCAACCCCAAAGATTGTTCTGTCCAAAATATTAGTGGAAGCATTACTAACGGAGTGAGACTGGTGGAATGGCCATGCCTATCAACCTTATATATATTACATTACAACCAATTATTTAGGGAAGTTTTGGGAACATTTGAATACAGTGATTATTATTTAGATCAAGAAAAGTATAGGGAAGTTATAGAGGTTGCAATGTCATAACCCACTAAATAAAACCAGAATTAGGAACTTTGGGGAGCGGAATAGATTTGTATTTTTAGAGTAAAAAAATTAACATGAGCCTGTCCTCCTAGTTCTAGTGGTTGAAACTTAATAATTTAAAACTTTAATATTTTATAATAGTGGATTTGTGTATAAGGAATATTTATTAATAATTCATTATGAAGCAAAGTGCCTGTTAAAGCGTGTATATAGAAATATTAGCTTTCCCCCTTTTAAACTAAGTTTTTCAATATGTATTTTCATCATGGAATTTATATTTAATTTTGAATAACATTAAAAAAAAAACAAAATTCAATTGATTACTATTTTGGGCTTTAAATTGAAAGGCAGTCAAGAGTTGTAAGCTGCACAATAAACACATAAGCTACAGTTCTCCCCCAAATTGCATGTAGATTAAAAAAAGAAAATGTTTCCAAACTTCCTTAACTCACACAACTGATTCCCTTGTTCTCTTGACTAGTTGATTCCTTTAGGGTTCCCCCCCCTTTTCTTCTCCACAGCTTCTTCAAAGCAACCCCCGATTACCAGAAATTAAATTCCATTTCATGTTCCTATTCAAGTCAATCTGAAATAGCACCACCAAAACACTTCCCACTAGGTTCAGTCATACACTGCTCCCACTTCATACTTTCCTCCCATCCATTTTCAAGGTCTGCATCTAGTTTTCAGTAGGAGGGGAGAAGCTTGCTGAGCCATGCAACAAAGCATCACAGGTCTTCCACAGTTTCTGGCAGGATCTTACACCCTGGTCAGAACTTGAAATACATGACTATTCTAGAGTGGGGGCTAGGAGACAGTTTACTAACATCTCTCTCTCTCTCTCTCTCTCTCTCTCTCTCTCTCATAAACATGGATTGCATTCAACTAACTTTTACTCAGAGCAGATTCGTTGAAATTAATGGCCGCAGCTAATTTAGGTCCCTTAATTTCTATGGGCCTCTGAGCAAACATTAGTTGAATACATCCCAATCCATTGAAACTTTCTCCAAAGAGTCATTAGACTCCAATTCCCCTCCTATAGACCAATTCCCAGAGTGATTTAACTATCAAAGGCCTTTCTCTTGGAATCATAGCTCTGAGAGAAACGGAGGTATCTTAACAAATTAGCTCCCAGAGTTATTTGGGGGAATTGACGATGACTGTACGATGACTGTTTAAAGGTGGTGTTGTAGAGCTTTAAATGCAAGTTGCGAATGTGACCACAGTCTGGCAGTGGTTCATCAGAATAGTTATTGAATTATATTTAATATTTTTTTGAGTCAATTTAAACCTGTCAACAAACCAAAAGCCCGGGGGCAGGGGGAGGAATAGTTTAGAATTGATCTGTTAATAAACTTGACTGCAGCTGTTAAAGAGGCCATCCAGAACTAAACTGGGTATGGAAGGATGCCAGCATTACACTGGTATGTTTTATATATGCTGTAAGGTAAAGGGGAAAATGTAAAGGACCCCTGGAAAGTTAAGTCCAGTCAAAGGTGACTATGGGGTTACAGCACTCATCTCAGTTTTCAGGCTGATGGAGCTGGGGTTTGTCCACAGACAGCTTTCCTGGTCATGTGGCCAGCATAACCAAACCACTTCTGGCGCAATGGAACACCATGATGGAAACCAGAGCACATGGAAATGCCGTTTACCTTTCTGCCACAGCTATATATGTTGGAAGCTGCCCAGAGCGGCTGGGGAAACCCAGCCAGATGGGCGGGGAATGAATAAAATTATTATTATTATAAAGCCAAAAGAAATTCTCATACAGAGCTTTTCTAAACAGATGCATAAAACAAAAACTGTTGTTATTTTTTTAAGCTTCAGTGACTGAGAATTATGCAAAATTTCAAACACAATGAGGTATTTCAGTACAAATCTTATTTTGATTCTACGTAGTTTAGTCCAAAGAAACGTACCTTAATATTTAATTAGTGAAGGATTTAACCATAAATTATTACAGTGAAATCCAGGCATGTATCTAATAATGGACGCTTGAATAATCACATTTAATCTGAAGTATGTGCAACAATTAATGCTTTCATACCTACTAAGTAACGCAAATCCACACCCAAGCTAGTAGGCAGGTTGCTTTTCCAGTTGTTTCAACTCCTCCCCCCACACGTCCATTTTACAACAAGCACTAGACTCCAAGTAGTCCTAATCCAATGTTAGCACAATATTAGGTCCCATGTAAATGGGCAGGAACAGCGATAGTGCAAAGGTGATGAGACAAAGGCCCTGTGGTGGGGTTTGAAGAGAGACTTCTCACATTAAGAAGGTAGGCCACAATGCATGGGGCTTTTTAAGACGCACAGAGCAACGAGAGAGGGGCAAGGTGAGAATAACAGTTACCTTCCAATCTACCTAACCTGTTTTCATAGAATCATAGAATTGTAGAGTTGGAAGTGGCCCCGAGAGTCATTTAGTCCACCTCCCTGCAATGCAGGAATCTTGCCCACAGCTGTCCGTGGGTGGGCTCGAACCACCAACCTTCTGGTTAACAGTCAGACACACTGACCCATCGGGCTATGGAGACCTGTCATTGTGAACAACTCCCTGGTCCTGAATGAGGTAACTGTGCCCCTGAAGGACCAGGTGCGCAGCCTGGGAGTCATTTTGGACTCACAGCTGTCCATGGAGGCACAGGTCAAATCTGTGTCCAGGGCAGCTGTTTACCAGCTCCATCTGGTACGCAGGCTGAGACCCTATCTGCCTGCGGACTGTCTCGCCAGAGTGGTGCATGCTCTGGTTATCTCTCACTTGGACTACTGCAATGCACTCTATGTGGGGCTACCTTTGAAGGTGACCCAGAAACTACAACTAATCCAGAATGCGGCAGCTAGACTGGTGACTTGGAGCAGCCGCCGAGACCACATAACACCGGTCTTGAAAGACCTACACTGGCTCCCAGTGCGTTTCTGAGCACAATTTAAAGTGTTGGTGTTGACCTTTAAAGCCCTAAACGGCCTCGGTCCAGTATACCTGAAGGAGTGTCTCCACCTCCATCGTTCTGCCCGGACACTGAGGTCCAGCTCCAAGGGCCTTCTGGCGGTTCCCTCATTGCGAGAAGCAAAGTTACAGGGAACCAGGCAGAGGGCCTTCTCGGTAGTGGCACCCGCCCTGTGGAACGTCCTCCCATCAGATGTCAAAGAGAAAAACAACTACCAGACTTTTAGAAGACATCTGAAGGCAGCCCTGTTTAGGGGAGCTTTTAATGTTTAATAGATTACTGTATTTTAATATTCTGTTGGAAGCCACCCAGAGTGGCTGGGCAAACCTAGCCAGATGGGCGGGGTATAAATAATAAATTATTATTATTATTATTATTATTATATAAGAGCATAAGAAGTGCCTGCTGGATCAGGCCAACGATCCAGAATCCTGCTCTCACAGTGGTGAACCAGATGCCTATGGGAAGCATGCAAACACCCCTCTGCCCATCTGCAACTCCCAGAAACTGGCATCCAGGGAGCTACTGCCTCTGACAATGAAGATGGAACAAGTCACCCATGACTAGTAAGAGTGTTTGTACACAGTTGAAGGGAGAAGTAGCAGAGTGACCTCTGGAATGGTGCTAATATACAAAAATCTCCTGCAATAAAAGGCAGAGAAAATGCATTCCAAGCCAACATTAACATTTCGCGCACCGTGACAAAACATGGAATGTAGATTTTAAAAAGCCAAGGAGCAAGTTAGCTAAGCTCCAGACTCTTTTAAACCCAGCATTATTTTGCAACAGACGACCAAAAAAAGATGTTGTCATGTCCAAAGGTTTATTTGCCCCAGATGGTTTCATACAGTCCTGCAGAGATCTTTGTCCTCACCCCCTAAAACACAAAGCGACCATTGAAAATTCCGGCACATGAGACTGTGTGTTAACAGCATTAAACGAAGGAGTAGGTGGCACAGAGAAGAACAAAAGAAGCATTCTTCCTACTGAAAGAGCAGACAAAACAAGGCACTTCCAGCAAATAACTGCTGAGCAGAATGTTTCTGAAGATTCCATAAAGCTGACACACTATTATAACATCTGTAACAAGCAAAATACAAAAAGGCACTACTGTACAAACCAATTGCACCTTCCCTCAGTCCAAAGGTCGAACAAAAAGCACAAAAAACACAGAGCCAATGAACTTGGCACAATATTTTCTTTGTTATAAAGTGCATTATTAGGTTCAACACAAATTTTAAAACGAGAGTGAAGCTTATAGTGTGTTCCTGGGTGTACAATATTTTATAAACACACACAAACATAAACTGCAATAAGATTTAGTTATTTAACTGTGCAGAAGTATGGCTTTAATGACTCAAATATCTGTTTATAATACGCATACTTTAAACAGAGCAATTATGCATTAGCAACAAAAGAAAGAGGTAGTGTTCTTTATATAAGGCAAATTTGTTGATTTGGTGATTATGTGGCTGAGTGGCAAAAGTGTAAGGAGATTTAAAGAAAAACAGTTAAAAGACAGCTTTTATATTGTTTTCAAGTGCAGGTGAATGCCCATAGTGTGATATTTCTTTCCGCATTATGAAAACAAATAACATTCCCATTACTGAAAGGTTTAATTTTGGTACTGCAAGCTTTCCTAGATCATTGCATTATAATTTACATATCACTTATTTACATTTATGACTTTAAAAACCACAAGAAATCATATATATTTTCCAAGTCCATATGGCAGAATTATATTTCCCAGAGCAGAAGTTACATGCCTATATAAAGAATCTGAAAATCCAAATACCAAAAAGCTGTCCATACAAAATGTGAAATATTAATAGCAAGCATGTGATATACAACATGCTACATGATTGGTATATCTACATGTGTGGCATTTATCCTTTATATATGGGTACATATAACTTATATACATCACTTAGGATTCCAACTTGACCTGCCTTTAACCAGAGTTTTTTATATATTAATATATATCTCTCATAAGGCTAGATAAAGGCTGAGACAAAGCAGCACTTATATCCTTCCTATGCCATAGGTTTCTCTAGATTGGTTTATGTAAACATTCAAGCTTCTGCCATCTCAGCTTCTGCTTGACAGCTACTATATACTTCTGTTCAATGCAATCCAGACATTGACTTTTTTACACTACTGTAAAGGCAGCTGGTAGCATTTACATCTCTTCATCGGTGGTATACGCTACCTCAGCAACTTCGATTTCCGGCACGTGATTTTCAGCCAATGAACCGCTCCAAGATGTTGCCCGATTCTCTTTCTCAGAACTGTAGAGACAGATCAATATGTTTGACACACTTTTTTTTTTTGGGGGGGGTCATTTCATATCTATCTCATGGTTCTGATCAGCACACTTGGAAAACTAATCTCTTTTACTAAGAGTTTATAGAGGTAGACCCTTGCCCCGCAAAATATGCTAAGCCAGGTTGTTGGTTTTGTGTTTTATGCCGTTTTTTCCCCATTGTTTATATTATTAGTCATGGATACCTAGACCTCTGGGTTAAGGTTGGGTCCAGGCTTGATGAGCCTGGATAGCTCAGTGGGTTAGACCATGGTACTGATAACGCCAAGGTTGCAGGTTCGATCCCTGTATGGACCAGCTGCATATTCCTGCATTGCAGGGGGTTGGACTAGATGACCCTCGGGGCCCCTTCCAACTCTACAGTGCTATAAGGTGGATCACAGATGCATGCCTATCAGATCATTTCATGTTCAACCAGCATGATCCACGTGCAGCTTCTTCAGCATACCTCCTACTGAAGAGGTACAGCCCTCAACTATTATCCTTTTAACCTCAGTTTGGGGCAAGGACTTTTTGAAGGGGAGAAAAAGGCAGGAAACCACAAGTAACATAAATATATTTAATATGTGTGAATTGCATTTGGAATGTGAATGGCACTTCTACAACAGCATATCGCAGGAGACTGTAGAAGTGAAAGGCTTTTCAGAAAATAACCTTAAATAAAACATAGAAAATTTTAGATTGTACCTGTTGTCTTCTTCCAGGGCTCCTTGATCTGCCTCTATTGCAGAGGATTCCACTTCTCCACTGCACTCACTCTCTTGTCCTGACAACTTACGAGACTTCACTTTTCCTAAATTTAAATCCCTGTGTAACGAATTCAAGATACAGCTGATTCGATCCAGAAAATCACTTTCACAAATGTAAGGGGACATTCTATTTAGAGATAGAAGGGAATACACAATTTTTGCTAACTCTCCCTTCTCCCAGTGTTTTCTAGGAGGATACGGGGAACAGGAGGAATTGGTGAAAATTTCCCCACCGCATCTTCAAATGTAATTGTAGCTCCTGCTAAACATTAGTTTAGATCCAATCCAATATAGTTAAGCTAGGAAATAATGAAAAAGCACCTAAGCAGAACTTCTTTTAGAAGACTTTCTACACATAATTATATTTTCATTCCTTTATTAGGTTTAAGACATAATATTGAAATGACACTGATACTAATTAGCAAAGAACTTTCATTACAAATTTTATCTATTTTGTATTGATGCTTCAGCATACTGTTTATCCATTATGCACTGAAAATCTAATTATATTAGATGTTGAAAAAGTATTTTAGATGCTAGACTACAAAATATTTTGGAAAGTACAGTATTTTGTTTGCTATGCATTTGGACAGCTCTTAAGGTTTCATAATCAGATTGCATAGTGGTTCTTGAGATGAAGGAGCAGTTTTTTCTCTCTGTTTGGGTAAGATTGGACGGTCCTTTGAATCAAGATGGCGAACCTTTCAAAACTGCACTGAACCTTTCAAAATGGCACCAATTTTAACTCTGCATTCATTCCCACCCTCCTTAGAATTCCCGGGCAATGTCAGGTACAAGGCCACTAGTAAGCAATAACTATAACATTAGCAGCATCATTTATTTCACCAGATTTCAGGTTCATACTGACAGTAAAATAGAAGTCCTCATCCTCAGGAAACTTTACTAAGGATTTCCTCTTTGTGAGATTGCTACTTGGAAACTGCTCTCCCTCCCATCATTCCTATCCAAAGCAATACGTAGTTAAACTGACTTGCTATATGTGGCCTGCACCAACCTCAATTGTGTCAGAAAGGCTCACATACATGTTAAAGTGTTTTACTTCACACAAGACTTTTTATTTCCTTTTTAAACTGAAGTTTAAAATTACGCAAGAGTTACTCTGGGGGTTATCTCCTGTCTTTCAGGAGAGAATTGAGGGTGGCTAACACCAGTAAAATTACAATAAAAACATAATGGGGGGGGGGGAAGGAGAGACCAATTTAAAATACGGGTTAAAATACAATTTAAAATGCAGCCTCATTTTAATAGTAGCCCATAGATCAAAACCATAAGGGGAGGGACGCATAAGGGTCAGACTGAGTCCAAACCAAAGGCCAGGTGGAACAGCTCTGTCTCGCAGGCCCTGCGGAAAGATGTCAAGTCCCACAGGGCCCTAATCTTTTGTGACAGAGCGTTCCACCAAGTCAGGGCCAGTACTGAAAAGGCCCTGGCCCTAGTTGAGACCAATCTAACCATCTTGCAACTTAGGACCTCCAAAGTGTTCTCATTTGTGGACCTTAAGTTCCTTAGGTCCCGTAGGTACGTTGGTCCTAGGCCGCATAGGGCTTTAAAGGTCAAAACCAGCATTTAAACCTGACCCTGTACTCCACCGAGAGCCAGTGCAGTATGGTTGCAACAAAAAAAGTTTTCAGAAATACATGAATAAGTGCTCATTGTTTTGGGATTAATTTTTAAATTGCACTCTAGTTTCAAGAATTTTCTGTCCACTTACCCCAATTGTTTCTCTATGGCGTCTATGTACACTTCTTTTTCATTTAGCATTTTTTTCAGAGCTTCCACCTCTTTTTGCTTTTCAGCAAGTTCCTTTTGCAGACGGTAGTTTGTTTCTTCTAGGGTCTCGCAGAAAGCCTAGAAGAAAAAGTAAACGATTTTTTTGAAGGCAATAGTTTTGTGTAAGAAATGCAAAGACTTGAGACTGATGATGTTCCCCTACTGCAATAGTTTTAATTTTTAATATGCCTAAAAGCACACAACCTCAATTTTATTTCATTGCACTGAACATTTTTATGTGGCAGTAATGAGGACAAACTGTATCAGTCTGTCATTTTTTATGCAAGCAAAAAACAAAACAAAACTAACCTCATGGTATACAACTAGACAATGGCTCACAAAGGGACCGTCCTAACCCACATTTCAAAATATTTTCAGAATGACAAGCTGTGACCAACCATGCAGCTGAGAATATCTGCATGAGCAGCCACCACAGCTCTGCAGACATGCATCCTGTAGCAACTTTACTATTCATTGCACTGACACATTAAAACAGAACTAGGAAAATGTAAGGGAACTACTATGCCATAACAGAAAAAGCATTGCATCTATTGCAGAATCTTATAGTAACAGCACAATCACGATGAAACACAAAATAACACATATTGGCTTGAATGTGGCTACTGAGAAAGTCCACCAAAAGTTGACATTTTCTGCTAAAGCTAGATAAAAAAGCATAGGCGAAGCACACTGTAATTACTTGAGATTACATCTTGGCACACATGATGCTGTCTTGTTGCCACACCACATAATTCTACAGATCCCCTCATGGGGCTCAGAAGGTCAACTAGAGATTCCCCCCCCCCCCCGCCCCTTGTGACATAGATAAACATTGCAAGTACTGTGGAGCCCCCTCCCCATCAAATACGTTATCTGATGTTAAAAGATTTTATTGCAGAACTTAAGATCCCAAGACTGAACTGCAGCAAAGAGATCAGTACGGTTGCAGTAAGAACACCCACTCCTAAATACACTTATTTGGAAGTAAATTCCACTGATTTTAATGGGATTTATGTCTCAGTAAGTATGTTTAGGATTAAGCCCAATTGGGTTTTTGAGGTAGGAGCTTTTGTAGACATGAGTCCAATGAAAGAGGAAATTGTCTTCAAAAGCTCATGAGCCACTAAGCTAGTTCATCTCCAAGGTGCCACACAGGTCCAATGATACCTTGCCGAGTTTCTAAGGTTAATAGTTACGGTACCTGAAAAGCAAACATCCTGCAAAATTGTTAATTGATATTTTGTAGAACCCTGACTGATGTCACAAGGAGTCATTCAAAGTTACTTCCCTTTCTTTAATGGAACCACTTCTCCAATCTCTAAAAGTGTGTGTGTTTAAAACAGGGTAAAGGAAAAATTAAACCAACATACATGCCACACTTTAACATTTTGGGGGGTGAAATGCTAATAGCTTGCGAGAGGAAATAATATTTGATTCAGTGCTTGGGTACATTGCACATGCTATTGAGACTGTCTCTATAAGAAGTCTTCTTGACTTCCTCTATATTTTTGATAGATATAAGATGCTCTGTAGCTGTGAGCTCTCCTTTACCAACAAAACCACTTGATGCAGAAAATCACAAAGCATGGACTGAGAGCTTACAATTTTTTTCTCTTTAAGAGAAAGCCTGCAATTAACATTAAGAAGTTTGCATTTCATAATTTGTCGCTAACTTCACTAGCAAAACAGCCTATTATGTAATTTGGCAGCGATCCGCATTTGGTTGTGTAGCACATTCAGTTAACCAGGCATCCACCAGGGGATGGTACAGATATAATGCTGCCAATCCCTTAAACTATGGGACAGTTCTGAAGGGACATGCCATTTACTAGAGCCAAAATTTACAGGAATTAAAATACATCAATGGCATTATACTTTGACTGAAACCAAGTTAAAATAGTTAAAGTTGTCCTCTAAAAAGCCAAATTCAAAACACACACACACACAATCTGTATATATTTTGGAATGCTAACAACATTCCAAATGTTTTAACTTAAAAGTAATTTTACCAAGTATTTGAACTGGACATATTAACATAATGTGTTAAGCTGGTTCATATCTGCTAGATGTGAGCCAAAAAAGTCTCTTTCTTTGTTCTTCTGCATGCATTCAGCAAATGGTATTATTATAATTCAGAAAGACTTTTGGATGGGTTCTGCAATAGCTGAAAAATCAGATGCCCAAGGAAAACAAATAAAAAGAATCACATACAATCCGAACAAAATATCCTATTTCAGGTAGGAGGAAATAGCAGTGAGACTGAGCAGTGTAACTGATAAATCATGAAGATACACATATTAATAATATGTGAGAAAATACTTTATGCTAAATATAATTAAACCAGTGAAGGAAAACCCTAAAGTATGATACATGCACAACTGATAAAGCAAAAGGATCAGATCGCAGAGGTAGATTTAAAACAATGCATCAAATATGAGTCATCAATAATTATATACCAGGCAGCAGAATAAAACAATATTCAACACTCGGAGATTGAGAAAATCTGCAGGAAGAATATAGTCAAAAGAAACTTTGAAATTATTTCCTACAACTTCTGCATTCTTTAGGGATGTGGGTGGCGCTGTGGGTTAAACCACAGAGCCTAGGACTTGCCGATCAGAAGCTTGGTGGTTCAAATCCCTGCGACGGGGTGAGCTTCCGTTGCTCGGTCCCTGCTCCTGCCAACCTAGCAGTTCGAAAGCACGTCAAAGTGCAAGTAGATAAATAGGTACCGCTCTGGCGGGAAGGTAAATGGCGTTTCCAGGTGCTGCTCTGGTTTGCCAGAAGTGGCTTAGTCATGCTGGCCACATGACCCGGAAGCTGTACGCCGGCTCCCTTGGTCGATAAAGTGAGATGAGCGCCGCAGCCCCAGAGTCGGTCACGACTGGACCTAATGGTCAGGGGTCCCTTTATCTTTACCTTACCTGCATTCTTTTCCCACCCTTACCTCCCCAGGCTTTCGTGATCTCTGCTCCATAGCTGCCCTGTCTTTCTGCCCTTGGGCTGCTTGTTGTGTAAATGTACAGTCCATAGATTATTCATTCCATGCCTTTTTCTATGTGGCAGACATATATATTTTATGTCCGCCTCAAAGAGAACAGATGCTTCTCCTGTTATAAAGGTACCACATGACAAACATCACATGCAACAGGCCAGTTAAGAGTGTTTTATTCTAACAACAAAATAACTACCTTACACTTACCCTACTCTCTTCAAGGCTATCAAACGGTCCTGGTGGATCATCCAAACAAAGGAACTCCCTCACTGCAAGACTTTGAAATAATGAAAAGAAAGAAAGAAAGAAGTTGGTCTCCAAACAGAACAGCCTAAAGTCAGTGAGAAACAACACAAAACACAGTATTTCTCCGAAAATGAGCAAGTTTGTTTTTATTATAACCAACGTGTAATGTTTCAGTTAGCAGGTACAAATAAATGTTTTCCATACCATTTTCACCCTCCCCAGCAATGGATCCTTGTCTAGTATAAAATGAAATTGTTTAAAACAAAAGACATTCAGGGTGAGGATTTTTTTTTAAAGTTTAAGTTATCCTGGATTTTAAAATCCGATTAACTCCCCAGTAAAAAATAAATAAATCTGAATTAAAATACAGAATGACAACAGCCAGGAGTAAGGGAACCGCTAACTAATCCCATGTCCCAGTGGAGGCTTAGAATTTGCATTTCCCAAATAGCAGATTTCTCTATACTGTACTACATAAGCAAATTGCTTTTGAAACATGAAAACCTTGCTTTTCAAAACAAATGTAAGATAATGATAGTTGCTTTATGCATACCAAACAGGATCTCCCCCATACTCAAACTGAAGATTAATAAAGATTGTCAATAAGCCTTCACCCAGGATTATCGCCTTATCTGTACACTAGACATAACTGTCTGCCTACTTGTTTGGGGTCAATAAAGACTGTTCAAAGGGGAGACGATAGAGAGGCTTGTATAAACTGAGCAAGAATGACCTGCACTGCTGTATTCTGGAAGATGGCTTCGAATTTTTCTCAAGCCATGTCTAGCCTATGTAACTATTCCTAAACTGTCTCTTTTCCAGCATACTTTTGACTAGCAGAAGTTTGTTTGTTTGTTACGGTAAATTTGTACACTGCCCTTCTTTTGAGGATCACAGGGCAGTTCACAACATAAAAATACAAAATGAGAACACAAAACATGTAACAACACAAAAACAAACCAAGTTGTATGTGTCAATTGTGTGGAAGCATCTCTTTTGAGAAGATTAAACTAAGGCTTCAACCAAACATGCAAACAAGTGTGCCTGCTGCTTTAAATACCATAAATATGGAGAACACTTCACATTGCAAATAATTTTTATGAAGGAATTCCTCTCACAGATTTGCCAGTTTACATATGCAAAGTTTGTTTGTTTGTTTTGAAGAAATCAACAACGAAGGACATTGAGCTGCTGGAAATTCTGGAGCAGCAGTCCACACAGGTTGGGACTAAAGAAGCTTGATATTATGAAACATGAAGAAAGCTTGTGGAAAACTGTTCTAACATCACATCTGTAGAATTTCCAGGTTCGTCAGCGAGTTTGTAAGTGAGTGAGAATGTGTCTTTTCCTCTAACATCTATTCAGTCAAATGAACTGTCTAGAAAAAACAGGAACAATGCTTCTTTGCTTCATTTGACAGTTATATCACACCCTTTCCAAACAGTTTTATTTACAGTAGAGCTTCTCTTCATGGTTGAACTGCTGTTTTGAAAAGATGTGGAATGAGATCGCAAATGGCCATCCTCAGAACAGCTTATTATATGAAAGCATTGTTGCTTTCTCCAAGCTTGATTTCACTTGTTCTGTACCTCTTTTAGACCCCGTTACTGAGTGTAAGGAAATTTTTGGCAATATTAAGTTACAAAATGTGAAAAATACTACAAAATGTGTATCTTGTGACTAATGGTATAAAGCTTTTACGTGGAAGAATGATTATAAAAAACATATAACCACTGAATCCAAGCACTTAATAAGATAAATATCAGTTGGTTTTGGGTAGCCTTGGGTAATAAACAAGTACTATATGTGGTTGCAGTTAAGAAACAAAGTTCTTTGTCCACTAGTGGAAAGGGGGGGGGGGGATTCAAGTGTAGGGTTTTGTTAAGTATATTCTCAACTGAGGTTGTAATAACCTAAAAATATACATTGATCTGTGGCCAGAGGCAGTACACCTTTCTGAATACCAGATGTTGGAGACAAAATGCAGTACAAAACAGAAGAGTGCTGCCTTCGTGCAATACTTGCGAGTTTATTAGAATCAGCTGATTGGCAGCTGTTGGAAACAAAATGCTGGTTATCTGTTAGATGCAGGCTGGAGCAAGTCATTTCTTATGCTCCTATGTGTGATTTATATGATTAGGATTGTGATGCAAAAGTTCATTCAAATGCATTTAGAACTTTAATGGAAGCAACAGCAATATTGGATTTCCTCTCCTCTTTCCAAACCATAATGCGGTGCATGTGGGGAAGGGAATTCCATCTTTAACTTACAGGTTTTGATTGAGCAATGCTGTTTACACAGACTCAACTAAGCATTACTATTTTAGCTCTATTGCACTAAGATGGGCAATACTGATAGAAGCAGAAAGTATGCTTCTTCTACAGAAAGCTGCAACTAGAGCAGCAGAAAACGCACATGCACGCTTGCCTTTTATGAACAGCAGAGAACGGAATCCCTTTTTAGATTCTCCTCCAGGATAGGGTGGAGCCACAAATGACTCCGGCCCAGCCTGTCAGAAGAATAAGTAATCCAAGCATCTGCTTTACAGGTTTAACACCTTTCTCCAGTTTCCACAATATGCAAAAAGAAATACTCATGAGCAAATAAAAGGGAAAACACAGCTTGCACAATGTGTATTTCTGATATTCATTGTGAACTTATATCCCTATTAAAAATCATTCCAATGAGGATGTTACTTTAGGATGCAGTTTTACTGTACTCTTATTCATGGCGTTATAAAGTGAAGAATCTCACTAACAAAATCCTGTTTAATATTGGGGCAAGAGAACTGGCTCACAGAGTCTTGAACGAGTGTCGCTACTTTGCATGTCAGGAAGAAACCATTAATGAGAACATTGATTCTGGCATAAGAAGCCCAAGACATCTTGAAAGAATTTGGAAAACTCTACATACTAGTCTATTAGCAATGAAGTGCAGAAGTTAGAAGCAACAGAAAAAGATGAGTTTATTTGTTGCGTCTCAGGACATTTTAGGTTGCATTTTTTTATATAAAAATAAAATCACACACAAACATAATTGCATCAACACTATGCAGTACAAGCTCTTAGCTGAACACTGGGTCTACAACCTATTGTGGAGGAGTTCTATATGGTTCTTGCTGTCACAGCTGCAGCACAGAAGGCTACAATTTCTGTGAGAGACTCCCAACATGCTATCAGATGGCACAAACCTCTAAAGGACAAAAGTTCAAGAAGTTCATATATAACAGAGTTGATAGGAACTGAAAGTACCTGCTAAGAGGCACTTCTGTCACTACTTTTCAGCTGTTATATTGAAGCAGAAGTAGCTAACCTGTGCTCTTAAGATTATGCCCACACCCTATCAGCACTAACCACTGGCAACAACTGGAGAACAACTGCTTAGCCACTCCTGTACTGAAATGTTCAACAATAGTGGCAAAGACAAATTCCACCCCGACCAATTTCTGATCCATTGAGAAATTGTCACGACTTGCGGTCTAGTCCACCCAACCATTCAGGATTCTACTATAATTACCCATCCATAACCAGCCACCATTAACACAAACAAACACACTGAAATGGAACATTTCAGTTTCAAGGTTGGCATTTAGAATTCAATGTACTGCCAAATAGCACACTGCTCATAACATATGTGGTTCAAGATTGCATAAAACTAGAGATTCTATAATTAAAAACAACAACACATGGTTTCGATTGCAATGCCAAGCTCTAAAGCATTCATAAAAGAGTATCTTCAAAATCACCCATCTTAGAAAGCATATAACAAATACAGGCAGAATCAAAGGCATTCCATTCAAATCTGCATTTTAGAGGGTTTAAAAAAAAATCTTCTTCTTATATGTATTTTTAGAAACTGAAAAATAAAATTAACGGATAATCCCCATATTGTAACTCCACATGCTGAATACACAATGCCAAACAGCCAACAGCAGATTTTTTGTATATTTAAAGACTTTAACAACCACCTTCCAAATACATTGCTCTCACAGTGTGATGTATACGGATAATAAATAGAACATAATACTATAGGGGGTTGGACTCGATGGCCCTTGTGGTCTCTTCCAACTCTATGATTCTATGACTACATAAAACTAGAAAATTTAGACACAGTTAAAGTACACATCCTCAATTAAAGCGCAGCAGACTAATCAAAAGTGAAATGAAATAAAAGCATCTCAAAAGTTATCTTAAGAGTTATGTATTTCTTGGGTGAGGCAATTCCACAAATGTGGAGCCGTTATTCATAAGGCCTTGTCTCTGATATCTGTCCATCTTATTGATCAGCCAGAGACCTGGGTTTCAGAATTTGGTCTCAAAGCTTGAGCTGTCTCATACAGGTGCAGGCAGTCCTTTAAATAACTTCGATTCACACCATTTAGGGCATGGGTAGGAAAGCTAAGGCCCAGGGGCTGGATCCGGCCCAATCGCCTTCTAAATCCGGCCCGGGATGGTCCGGGAATCATTGTGTTTTTACCTGAGTAAAATGTGTCCTTTTATTTAAAATGCATCTCTGGGTTATTTGTGGGGCCTGCCTGGTGTTTTTACAAGAGTAGAATATGTCCTTTTATTTAAAATGCATCTCTGGGTTATTTGTGGGGCATAGGAACTTGTTCATTTTTTTTCTTTTCAAAATATAGTCCGGCCCCCCACAAGGTCTGAGGGACAGTGAACTGGTCCCCTGCAGAAAAAGTTTGCTGACCCCAGATTTAGGGTATCTTCTTATCTACACAAATACATTCCTGACTTCCTTTGGCCCTTTCTCTGCATCCCTATCGTGGCAAATCCTGTAATTTAGACAGATTCCACCCTGCTAGCGGCTAGAATGTAGAAGTCTGAAATATTTTTTAAGACCTCTCAAAACTCCTTTTGCAATTTCCAGTCTTAAACACATTTGCCCCTTTGTAACCTAAAATAACGCAAGTTCCTACACTTTTACTAATTTTCAGTTTCAACAGCTTAAAGGTAAAGGTAAAGGTACCCCTGCCCGAACGGGCCAGTCTTGACAGACTCTGGGGTTTGTGCGCCCATCTCACATCTATTGGCCGGGGGCCAGCGCTGTCCGGAGACACTTCCGGGTCACGTGGCCAGCGTGACAAAGCTGCATCTGGCGAGCCAGCGCAGCACACGGAACGCCGTTTACCTTCCCGCTGGTAAGCGGTACCTATTTATCTACTTGCACCCGGGGGTGCTTTCGAACTGCTAGGTTGGCAGGCGCTGGGACCGAACGACGGGAGCGCACCCCGCCGCGGGGATTCGAACTGCCGACCTTTCGATCGGCAAGCCCTAGGCGCTGAGGCTTTAACCCACAGCGCCACCCGCGTCCCTTATATATTGCTTAATTCTGTTGTCTCAGCAGTGCTGGGAGCCAGTGTGGTGTAGTGGTTAAGAGCGGTAGTCACGTAATCTGGGAAACCGGGTTCGCGTCTCCACTCCTCCACATGCAGCTGCTGGGTGACCTTGGGCCAGTCACACTTCTGTGAAGTCTCTCAGCCCCACTCACCTCACAGAGTGTTTGTTGTGGGGGAGGAAGGGAAAGGAGAATGTTAGCCGCTTTGAGACTCCTGAAGGGGAGTGAAAGGCGGGATATCAAATCCAAACTCTTCTTCTTCTTCTTCTTCTTAAAACTAATAACAAAACTTACTTAAAATGCCTAGTGAAGTAAAAAGGCCTCCACTAGGTGTAAGAAGTTCAAAAGGAGAAAGGCCTATTTCATCTCACCTGGGAGAAAGTTCTACAAAATTGGGTCCACAATGCTGAAAATGTGGCTGTGCTTTTGAGCCATCAACGACAACTAACAGCTACTCCTGAAAGGGCTTCAGTGATTAGTCATGGATATATGGAATTAGGTGGTTGTTAAGATTTCCTGGACCACTGTTGTTAAAGTCCTTGTGAATTGATACAAGAATCCTGAACCTGGCCCAGAAACATATGTGCTGGTGTTAGCCTGGGGAGGGTTTCTTTATTCACAGAAAGCAATTTAGTTATTCATTAGTCTAATTCTGGAAAAGCAGGAGTACAATTTAGAATAGTGGGCAGTAGAGCTCAAACCAAGTATTACCAAAAAAGAGCAACAGCTAAAGAGGGTCTTATTCTTTTGTTATCCTGTTAAAATAATCCAAGTGACAGAAGAAGGTGAGAATCACATACCAGTTAGCAATGTCTTTGTGAGCTACTAAATTCTGTAAGAATGCTTGGAGTCCCAGCTGTCTATCTTCCAGAAAATCAGGATTGTAATTATCCTTGAACCAGCGTTTTGGTGGCAGTGCCAATCGGAAACCAGGAAACATATCTTTGAGCTGAAAAAAGTAAACCAAATAGATAGTAAGGAAATACACTTTCTGCATAGATTTAATATATCCCCTTGCTTTTTATCTATTTCTGTCCCTTTGCCTCAGGTTAATGTGCAATGGGTTCTTTTGATTAGATTTTCTCAGCAAAGGGTGGCAGGTCAAGCTGGTTTGAAGAGTAGCAACAACATATCAAATGCAATACCAGTGCGCCAATACCTGAAAACAACCGCTATCTATTAATTCACGTATAGTGAAAATTTGGTGCTTTTTCAAAAAAGCAAAAAATTGTGAAAATTTGAGCCATGCCACTGCACTATTCCTCTGTCTTCTGTGGTACAAACAAATGGCTAGTCAAGAAAGACATTATGGGAATGCATCTTGTTAGAAGAAGGTTTACAACAATAGGCAGATATATATGAATCTTAGCAAATTAGCCTTCTCTTGATTAAGCAAGGGGTAGCATTCAACATTAATGAACATGGAAGTTAAGCCTGTTCATTTTTAATGGGTGTACTCTGAGTAAAACTTAGTTGAGTGCCACCTAAGATTTTGCAGCTCAAACCCGGGGGGGGGGGGGGAGGAAGGTAACCAGAAAAAGTTAAAGGGTTTGCAGGTATTATTTTCGGTGTCAAATATGCAGATCACCCTGTGATCTTCAGATGAAGGGTGGTATAATAATTCAATAAAAAATGTAAATAAATATGGTGCTGGAATGTCTTTTCAAATACCATTTAACATCTCAGTGAACTTACTAGTTCTATGGCAAAGCAATTGCTTGTTTTTCTCATTGTAACTTTTCAAAGTTGGAAGCAAAAATGTTAATCTGGTATACTAATAGCTGGAGATCAAGAATTATATACCTTGTCATTAAGCCTGGAGAAGTCTGTATACCTTCTAAAAACTACCCAGTTTTCCTCTGGATTTTTCTTTACAAGGATTTTGTAAACCTGTTAAATAAAAAAACTATTATAGCAGTTTCAATAAGTTGTGTGAGCATTTTAGTCATATTACACTATAAGTACTAGGAAGCTGACATAACTATTCTTTCAGAAAGGAAGCAAGCGTTATCAAAGTTTGCCTATGTATATATACTAAAGTATAAAAAATGAACAGGTATCTCATGCAAATATAGAACTGGTATTGTTTTACTGCTCCCAGGAGGAACTAGTTCATGGAATTTGGATTTTCTATTTTAAACTATTTTCTCAAAAATAGTGTATTTCAACAAGATACCCTGATCCTACCTACACTGAGTCACTCATCCCAGCTCAGGAGGAACTGGGTAAAGGGGAGACTTGCCTCTGTTCCAAATTCCAGTTGCCTCAATCACATGACCTACCAATCGAGTGGAAGTTAGACTGGCAGAAAGGGTAGTGCAAGTCATACTGTTATAAAGTATTGTTTTCCCTCTGTCACGCTTGGGCTGGCTCTGCTCCTGGATTGAGTTTGGAATGGGGTAATTTATGACATCCTAATTTATGCTGGGTTCCTATAGTTTGGCTTGCACTGTTAATCAGAATCAAGTCTCAAAGATCTGAATACAGTATTGCTTCCCAGTAAATTAAGGTTAGGATTAAAAATCTAATGCATATTCAAAGTATAACCAACAAAAGTATGGTACATTGCAATAATCTGCAATATTAATTTATGATGACTCAGATGAAAGTGAGAACTCGTTGGACTATACCCACCTATTTGGTATCTAAACTAATGGTGCCTGCATATGTCTTCTTCTCCTTTTGTGATTTCAGTGCAGTCCTATACATGTCCATCCAGGAGTGTCCCACTGAGTTCAATGGGTCTTACTTCCAAATAAGTAAGTATATAGGACTGCAGCCTAAATTACCATAAAAATTCCCTTTCTGTGGATGTTTTTGTTTTTTTAAAGTGTTGTTTACACAGAACAACCACTTCAGAAACACAGCCTTGGTTATCCTCAATTGTTGAAGCCAGCTCAGACTGCAAAAAGTAATTAACAACGCTTTATGTAATTCCAGCCATGCTGAAGCTACCCATGTGTATAAAGCTGAGCAAGGTTAAAATTTGCAGAACTGAAAGCATTTATTGTTTTTAGTAGCTCAACAGTGCTGGAATCAGCAACTTTTATACAAGTACAGATGGCTTAATTAATTAATTAGTTTCAAGTATTTATATTCCACTTTTCAATAGAAAAGATCATAAAGCAGTTTAGCAGCTTATAAACAACCAACCAGCAATAGAAATACTGTATGGAAATTATCAGAACCCATAAATTATACAATATATAAAACATCAAACCCTGTGACACAGAATTCCACTCACTCAATACACTTACACCTGCTCAACTTCTATGTCTGCTCACACACCTGTACCTCAATCCATCTACTACACCTGCACACATTCACCCACACTCACACACCACAACTGCAGATGCCAGTAATCCCGAGTGCATACACAAAGGCCAGATCACAACATTGGTAGCCGGATACTATGAGGCAGTCATTGTCCAGAATATGTGTCAAAAACAAGATAGGAATGGTGGTGGGGAATCAAATAGTATGGAAATGGCATCTAGCAGGCAATTCAAGAGCCATTTCAGAAAGCCAGCGAAGAGTCCCATACTTACTGTGCAGCGTGATTAGTATTTTTTAAGGATTCTGTGAATCTTTAAATGATGTGTTACTAGCAAAATTCCTGAAGAAAAAAGCACAACTTACAGTGAATTTTGCCCTCTCTTCCATCACCTCATAACCTAGTATCGTAGGCGTAGCAGGCCGATCTTCCCAGCTCCCAGAGTTTATGTTTTGCTCACTATCTTCTGATGGTTGAGTGCAATATTCCATAGATGTGTTCGTACCTATAAATTTAGTCCTAAGAAGCGGACTATTGCAAGGAGATGAAGTGGCACCAATTGCATCAGGGACACTCCTCTTTTTAAAACTACTGATAGAAGATTCCTCTAGCTGTGCTTTTGAAGAATCTGAACATGTTGAAATGCTCCCAAGAGATGATCTTCTTTGGTTTCTATTCGTGGTAAAACTAGTAGAACTTCCTATAGGTATTGGAACAGGAACATATGGAGTAGCCATCCTTCATTAGCAACTGTAAGAAAGCTTATACTTCTTGACTGTAGAATTTATGGAACTCTCATTTACGTTCCCTTCCGTTATCTGGAAATAAGAGAAAGTAGGTTTTCAAACAAACAAAATTATCATAACCTTATTTAAAACATGGAGATTCCCCTCAATGTATGTATTAAGCAACAACAGAGTATGAATGGCTTTATAAAGAAATGAAAACAGGAAAATAATTTCACACAATCAGAACGTAACTTAGGGTTGCTACATGTCACAAAGTCTTACAAAATGCTTCAGTAAATTCTCACACCCTAGGATGCTGACCTAATCCTGCCTGGTACATCCTTCTTAACTATGAGGTCATCTTCTGCTTCATCCAATTCAAATTATTTTAAATTCCTGCTACTGTCCTCATTTTTTACATGGTCTAGTCCTTTCCCCTGTCCACCCCCTAATATTCTTAATAGGGTATCTTCTGCAGTCTTCAGAGTGTAGCTGGAAGTGGGGAGGCACTCTGCAGTTTGAATCTGAAATTTTAGATGCACTAACAAAATTCCCTGTCACAAAATGCACCTAGAACAATGGGAGCTTTGAACACTGACTAGCATATGCAGAAAGCAAAATCATCCAGCATAGATATTTTGATAAGATGCTGAGTAAAGCGGAAGTATGTTCATTTTAAATGAGCTGGCTATCTGATGTATTATTTAATATAGTTCTACGACATTTCACTGCAAGACTCATTCCATCCAGTGAAAACAGAAAACAAATGAACCTGAGTTTCTGAAGAATAGTTTAACATTTTAATTTTATCCACACTTTTAGTTTCATGCTTTTTGGGAAAAGCAGAAGTTGTATAATTAAACAGTATGATTAGCAAACATAAAGAAGAATAAGCAGCCACACTGATGTTCTTCTCCAAAGTGATTATCTCCTCACAATGATACTACAGAGACTGGATTCCAGGATCTCTGAATCATCAAATGATATTCAACAGCATAAATTATATCAACCAAAATTCCCACTTAAAACTGGAAACACCTGTAATCCAACTACTACATGGACTAAAAAGTCAATAATTTGAAGGTTCACTTTTATGGTTTTCCCAACTCAAGGACTGTATTGACTTAACTGCAGGAAGTAACCTTCTTTATATTATTTTTATTACATTAATTAGTTGCTTTTTCTTGCCAAAGGCAATTCAAAGTAACTTATGGGCAAATGAGCAAACAAACAAAACTCCAAAAGATACATTTAAACCAAACCAAACCAACTTTAAAATAATACATTAAAATACATTTCAAACACCTACAAAAGGCCAGACAGAGGTCAAAGGACTGGTTAAAGAGGAACGTTTTTGCCTGGCGCCTAAAAATCTATATTGATGGCACCAGGTAAGCCTCCTTAGGGAGAGCATTCCATAAACGGAGAGCCACCACTGAAAAGGCCTGTTCTTGTGTTGCCACATGAAGAAGGGCCTCAGATGATGATTGCAGGGTTTGGATTGGTTCATATGGGGAGAGGTGGCCCTTATGGCATTGAGGTCCTGTGCCACATCAGGCTTTATAGGTCAAAACCAGCACGTTGAATTGGGTCCGGAAACTAACTGGCAGTCAGTGCAGTCAGGTCAGGATTGGTATTATATGTTCAAACTGTTTTGCCCCAGTGAGCAACCTGACCACTGAATTTTGCACCAGCTGAAGTTTCTGAACCATCTTCAAAAGCAGTCCCCAGTATGATGCATTGCAGTAATCTAACCTAAAGGCTACCAGAGCACAGACAGCAGAAGTCTGGCTATCCTTGTCCCGATAGGAGCATAGCTGAGCCACCAGCTGAAGCTGATGGAAGGCACTCCACGCCATTGAGACAACCTCAGCCTCAAGCAATAGCAATGGATTCAGGAGTATCCCCAAGCTATATACCCGCTCCTTCGCAGGAAGTGTAACACCATCAAGAGCAGGCAATATTTTCTTTACTACAGTCGTACCTCGTTTTGTGGCCGGGATCCATTCTGGAGCCCCAGCCGCTAGCCAAAAAGGATGCAGGGCAAAGTGCCATGTCTGCACATGCGCATGGAGCTGTTTGCGCTTCTGCGGCATGTGCGAGTGGCAAACCTGGAAGTAACCAGTTCTGGTACTTCCAGGATTGCTGTGGACATTCACTGGAACGGACGCTAGACGAGGCGGACGTTCATGGAGGTATTGCTGTATTTCAACCTAGTTATCTCTTTTTAACCCATTCTCTCTCAGCTATGCTTTCTCTTTTCACCACCATTTTAGTGCAGAGATTAATATGGAAGCAATTGACTGTTGTAACTATAGATGCGACTCAGTAGCAGCAAGCAGGAAAAGGTGCGCTCTGCACCTGACAACCCACTGCAGTGTAGTTGCTGCTCCTTACTGGCAGGGAGAGGAGATGTTGGCACTGTGGGGCACATCAGAAGGAGCATCAGAGTGACTCAACCAGTGCACTTTCACAATGTTGATGCCCCTGTCAACTTGCCTCCTCCTTCCCTGGAAGCAGCACTGACTCCACTACAGGGATGTCATGCGCCCAGTGCTTCCCTTTGGCAAATACTGAGTTCCACCTACAGCCATTTACTCCCACACTAATTTCTGCAGCAAAGTACTTTACTCCCTATTGAAACAGCCATAGGAAAGAACAGGGCAGAAGGAGGTATTGCAGTTCCTTTTTGATTTGTTCACATTCTGGAAAGGCATGTAAAGACTATCCCACAGTACAAATTCCTTGCTGTGAGGGAGGGAGTATTATGGATGATGATACTTAGCTCAACTATTCCTGCCCAGAAGAAAAGAAAAGAGTTATACTCTGTGTGGTTTACATTTGACAACAGTATTTCTACTGCTGTACAGTAGAAATTGTCTTTAAAAACACAATGCTAGCAGCATGTCCAACAGTAATTCTAGCACTAGGCTACCAGTCCTGATGCACCCAGATCAACAGCAATGGTTACTAAGATCTGCAGGTGAAATCCTTCTTGTGGTTCTGTCACCACGGGAGTCCTGCAGTGGGGCATGACAGAGCCTTGTCCATGGTGGCCCCTCAGTTATGGAATTCCATCCCCCTTGAGATAAGGCAAACACCATCTCTGTATTTTGGCACTGCCTAAAGCATACCTTTTTGCCACTGCTTTTGTGGAAAGTTTAGGGTAGTATTTCATTGGCTATTTAGTAATATTTCAAAGTATTATTAACCCTTGTGTTTCAGTTGTGGTTATAAATGAATGAAGTATAAGTAGTGACATAAGCTTTCATGGACAAAAATCCATTTCATTTGATCCATGAAGTATTAACCTAGACTGGCAAAGATAAATACATAACTATAAAGAAAAGAAAGAAAAACCCTACAAAGGGGAAAAGGCCAATGAAAATCAAGAGACCGTCTGTTTGTTAAGATTTATATCCCGCCCTTCAACGTGGTGAAGGGCAGGGTGCAACCCTAACAAGCAAATAAGCCTGAGATGTTTACCAGTTTTTGCATATTCAGTTGCCAGTCCCGTGCATCTGACGAGGCTCCAAAGACCACAAAATTGTAGACCACAATAAAGCCCTTTCGAGGCGCCACAAAACTCTCTCGCTCCCCCTCTTACTTTGGCTGTGGCCATTAGTTATTAGTGGGGCGCTGAAGCCGATTCCTCGAACCGCAGGGAGCAGCAGCCTGCAAACTATCAGCGAGCGAAGGAAGGAAGATTTACGAGGGAAGATTTGTGAGCAACATTCTCCCAGGCCCACCTTCGTTTCCTCGGTGTGCAGTCGACGTGTGAGCCCCTCACCCTCCACCAGGGGCTCGGGACCACCGTCCCCTCCGCTCCACAGCTCAGCCGGTGGAGAAGGAGACGCGCGTTCTCAGGGTCGCGGGTTCGAGTCCCGCGTTGAGCGACAGATCCCTGCCCCGCAAGGGGCTGGACTAGATGACCCTCGCGACCCCTTCCCACTCGACGATCTTCGGTCTGGGCATTTACTCACGCGACGCCTCCTGCCCTTCGCCGGCCGCCCCGGCCCCTGGTCCTCCTTCCCCCGCACTCCGCTTGGCCAGGCGAGGCCAAGGCGCTACAAGGACGCGCTCCCGGCGTCGCCTACCTGTTGCGCGCCGGAGGCACCCTCGCCGGCCGCCCCTGCGGAGTCCCAAGAGGTACGAGCCGCCCACAAGCCGCCGCCACGGTTCCTCAGCCCGTCTCCGACTACAGCTCCCGGGGTGCACCGCGGCCAGACCTGCTCTGCCCCCTCCGCGGACAAAACACCGCCGCTTGAAAGAGGGAAAAAAAAACTTCAAGTCCCGACAAGCAGCGCGGCCAAGCGCGCGACCCGTGAATCGGCGTATTCTGGAAAAGCTGGCTGAAAACATTTCACCTTCCTTCCGCCACCTGTTCCCGCATAGCCTGCTGGGATTTGTAGTTCTGTGGGGAGAGAGAGAGAGAGGTGTTGTGCTACTTCAGGAACAGGTAGTGAGAAAAGACTCGCTGCGCAGCTAAGACTGGCCTAATGCGGTGGTGTTTAACCAAGGGAAGCAGATCCGGCTTTAAAGTTCGCGCGGTTGGCGGCTGTACCCTAAATTCACTTGTCCGCTGGGGAATGCAAGGAAAAGTGTCCCGTCTCCATGTTTTCCTGCCTGCCAAGCAACTGCCGCCTCCTCAAAAAACAAACAAACAAGCCAATCCTCGTGATATTTACTTAAAGTTTCACGACTGCAATCCTAAATGCACTTACCTGGGCGCGAGTTCCATTGATCCCCAATGGGGCTTAGTTCTGCGTAGGCAAGTAAAGGATTGCATTGTCATGCTTGGTTTTTTGTTTTTTTTAACTACCTAGGTTCGTTTTAAGCCCACCCCTTTAAAAAATAAATAAACCAAGAAGCCAGAAAACAAATGGATTTGTTTAATAGTGGTGCTGGCTCATAACTTCTGCAAAAACTGAAAATTCCCTTTGCAGCCTGGGCTTCATTTCGATGAGAGAGCAGAGTACTGAAGGTGTCGGTGCTTTTGTAGTATTTTCTGTATTAAGTTTAATAATAATAATTTATTATTTATACCCAGCCCATTTGGCTGGGTTTCCCCAGCCACTCTGGGCAGCTGCGAACAGAATATTAAAAACACACCAAACATTTAACTTTAAAAACTTCCCTAAACAGGGTTGCCTTCAGATGTCTTCTAAAAGTCAGTTGTTTATTTCCTTGACATCTGATGGGAGGGTGTTCCACAGGGCGGGTGCCACTACTGAGAAGGCCCTCTGCCTGGTAAATAATATATTTAAATAATATATATGCATGCAGCAGGTTCCCATAAATCAGAAGCTTTGGTGCTTCATCCTAGGTTGTTGGCCATGCCAGCTGGGATTGCTGGGAGATGTACTTCAGCAACTTCTGGAGGACCAAAGGTTCCTCATACCTGCCAAGGAGGGAGCCACTCCACCCTAAGATACTTAGCCTTCAGACAACTCACAGTGCTGTCTAAGTCTTTGGTGTCTCCAAAAGTGAGACTACCTTACTTTATTCTTTCCTCTCTTCTGCCACCTCTCCGTCCCTGGCAAGTGATTTCAGAACTTACACTTGAACTAATAATAATAACAAATTGTTATTTATACCCCACCCATCTGGCTGGGTTTGCCCAGCCACTCTGGGCGGTTTCCAACCGAATATTAAAAACAATACAGCGTCAGATATTAAAAACTTCCCTAAACAGGGCCGCCTTCAGTTGTCTTTTAAAAGTAAAGTAGTTGTTTATTGCCTTGACATCTGTTGGGAGGGCATTCCACAGGGCAGGCACCACTACTGAGAAGGCCCTCTACCTGGTTCCCTGTAACCTCACTTCTCGCAGTGAGGGAACCACCAGAAGGCCCTCGGTGCTGGACCTCAGTGTCCAGGCTGGATGATGGGGGTGGAGATGCTCCTTCAGGAATTAGGAAACTGAATTTCCTAATTGCCTATTCAGGGAACTGTGCAGTTTCTGCCTGCAGCTCTTTATACACATCCTTGGGGTCCTTCAAAGGCCTTCCCTGGCATCCATAATGTCTTTTTGCTGCTCCACCCACTGAAATTTAGCTTCAAGAAGCTTTATGTTGTAGCCAATAGAATAGATTGTGGTGTGTGTGTCATGCCCCCAAGTGTTTCTCTGGTTCGCACACATGCCCACAGGCTCCAAAAGGTTGGTAACCCCTAAGTATACTTCCAGCCAGGCATGTAAGGGTTGCACTGTAAGAAACCTAGCTCTTAGTATTCTTTTGTAAGGCATTGGCACTCATTCTCAGCAGTCAAGCTGGCACAACTCATAATGCTATATCTTTTCCTGTTCTGCTTTTGGTCTTCATTGATTTTTATTTATGGCAGGCTTTCTGTGAAAGCAGCTTCATTCACAGCTGAGTTGCACTGTGAAAATGTTTTGCTAGAGCTGTTAACGTAAACACAGAAGGACAAATGGAAAATTAAAATAGAGCTTGCTTTTTCCTGGAAAGCAAGATGGAGCCACCTTGTGGTGATGGCATTCATTTTGCAATTATTATGAGCAATGCTTGAGCTGTCATCTGATTTTGCTGGGTTCCATCCCAGTAACATTCATCAGATGATCTTAGCTACCAAAATCTGATTCGGTTCAATTTGTTTCTTTGTTCTGCATTTCATTTCTCTACTGTTCATCTTCCAAAACACAGTCAGTATATTGTTAACACCTCCAGCTTTTCAATTCCTTTGTCCACAAATAAAAATGTTGGTGTTCCTGTACAACAAGGGTAGCCCCAAATAGTGCCCTCCAGATATTGTTATACTACAACTCCCATCACAGCTGACTATTGGCCATGCTGGCTGGAGGTTATGGGAGTTGTAGTTGAAAATATCTAGAGGGCATCATGTTGGCTATCCTTGCTATGCTACCTTGCATTCTTCCCATGCCCTGCATCAATAGAAAAAAGAAGCAACAACAAATGCTATGGTAGATAATTGTCCATCCAGGAATACCAAAATGGCAGCACCCCATTAGGTCAAGAGCCTTACGTTCTTAAGAGATGCCCCTTGATGGAAGGCCTGCTCTGTGCTAGCCTGGAGCTGGAGTATTTAATTCCTGCCACTGCACTGTGGCTTAAAAACAAAGGATAATGGGGGTGAGGATGAAATTCGCCCCCTCCTAGTCCTTGACCCGGCTGGCTTGAACCATCAGGATTTGGACATTGCAGTCGAACTGCTTCTTTATGCCCTTTCCCTCTTCCACTTAAGACTGCATTGTGAGATAGAAATGACAATAGCATAGATAAGAAGGAAGTCAGCAGAAACCTAGTTACCGGTAATTAACAGTGCACAGCAAAAACAAACACCTCCACAGTTCGAAGAGATTCACCGTAAATGAAAACACTAAATTGCAAAGCAGAGGAAGCAAATACTAGACTACAAACTGAAAATGCAATAATCCATTGTTCCTATTGGAATGCTGTCCAGGTAAATTCCGTAATAACCTTTTTTTTAAATTTGAGTAAAATAATTTTCAGTTCAGAGAATGTGGGATGCAAAAGAAAAAATCTAAAACTGTGCCTCTTCTCTGAGACAGCTGCTTTACATCTGTCACTATAGGTAAGGCACTGGATTTAAGGCTTGTTCCTTTAAACAATCTGACTGGCTCTTTCTGGAATTGTGTTGTTTATTTGTTTTGCTTTTTTATGTAGTGTAATCTGTTGTTTATGTAGTGTTTGATTTTTTTTTAAAGTGAAACAATTCTTAAGAAAATCTTCTCACTCATGTTGATTCAATTTAGTTCCAGTACAATACTTCTGGAACTGTGAATTTAAAAAAGTACCCCCAAGCTGGTAAATTGTCTTTATGAGTCAATTTCACATATCCTGGTTAGCGTAAATAACTTACAGTTTGCTCAGTGATTGTAATGCGGGAACTGATCTGTGAGAGGCAGATAACTGCAACCTCCGTTTTAACAAGAAAAGTACTTCTTTGCAAAACACGTAATTTATGTGGAATTCACTGACACTCACTTTTATTGAGCTTCAACAAAGGATTAAACCAGTTGTGCTTGGCTCTCCAGTTGTGTTTGGACCATAACTCTCTTCTTCCCTGACCATTGGTCATGCTTCTTGGGGCTGATGAGAGTTGGGGTCCTCTCTAACCACATCTGGAAGACCACAGGCTCCCCATCCCTGGATTAAATAAGATGAACTCTCAGAGGATATGTATATCCACAGTTTCTAGGCATGATGCCTAAATAGAAGCTCTGAGCTTTCTCGAAACATTCATTTAGCCACTATGGGAAAGAAGGTGCTGGAGTAAAGGGAGCAGCAAGCCAGACACCTCTGGAACACTCAAAAACAAGGCATGATCAGAGCCAGCTCAAGACATTTTGGCACCTGAGGCAGACCCCCAAATGGCACCTCCCTCCCTGCCAGGGAAGAAGGGATTACGGAGGATCAGGAACAAGTGGGGGAAGAAAGATCTGCTGTCTTTATGGAACTTGCTGCCTGAGGCAGTCACTTCACCATGCCTCATGGGTGAGCTGGCCCTGGATATGATACGATTATAGGTTTGGGGGTGGGTCCATGTGGGTGATATCTGTGGGTTCTTTCCAGGCCTATGATCCTGTATATGTGAAGTAATACTGTATAGGCGGAAACCTGCTGAAGCCATCATACCAGTTCCTTTGTTAAGATAATAGCTTTGGCTGGTCAGTTAAGCAGTCATTTACATGTCCAAAGAGGTTGTCCTGTTGCCTTGGTGACAAAGTAGTGGGCCTGTTCCCACCTTATCTGTCTGCATGCTATGTTATCCTGCGACAGAGAACAATTTTGTGTGTGCTGGGGGCGGGGGGAGTACTGTGAAGGAGTATAAAGGAAAGGATAGCCCATTTAATTTTCAAG
The DNA here is from genome assembly GCF_965113315.1 of Podarcis vaucheri. Taxonomy (NCBI): domain Eukaryota; kingdom Metazoa; phylum Chordata; class Lepidosauria; order Squamata; family Lacertidae; genus Podarcis; species Podarcis vaucheri. The sequence goes on from NC_138766.1 coordinate 64,906,130, forward strand.
ATTTTTTTTTTAATGTTCTAGGCTAGAGAAAACTGGACTAACTCCTTTTAAAATAATGATTTTTATTAACTTTTTATTACAACACATAAACACACAACACTTAAGAAACAAACTAAAAAGAAAACACAAAACAAATGAGAAACACATAGCCATAATCCGAAAGCTCTTACACATGGACTTATGTTACCCTATTTCCTATTTTCAATTCTTATTCTACAGTATTCTAATAGACTTCCTTCCTCCTCAAAGCGGGCTTAATTTCTTGTTTGATAAACTGCTTCTTTCTCATTTCATCATTTCTACCCTTCTCATATACTATACTTGTAGACCATATTTTGTTTTGCAAAATTACTCAGAGCAAGTCCAGGTTTTGATTTGACCACACTGGTTGTTTTTTTTACGTAATCTATAACTCCTATAGGATTCCTGCTGGGTCAGAATTGTTGCAAAAAATGTGCTGTAATAAAGTTTTCTCTCAAGTTGTGTTCAGCTCACGGTAAACATAATTTTGTAGCCCCTGGAGTTCCTTCCCTTGTTTTGCCCGCTAGTGGTGCTACCTCATTTCCAGTTAATTTTCTACCATACCTTTTATACAAAACTTGTGCCCTAGCCATGGAACCCTGCAATTTGTATAACATTTCTTTATTTCTCATCGGACTGTTTCAGTAATTTGAAAGGAATGGGTGAAAAATCTCTGTTGACTTATTTCTGCGGATGTTTTCAAGGTGTGTTTCCCCCCCTCATTCTTTTCTAACACATAACCTTTAGCATCCCTTTTGAGGCAGAACTCATTCCTTTGATGTATAATAATTTGTTGCATGATCAGAGCTTCCAAAGACAAGAAAATCTTCATTATTCAGCATGGAGCATGGGTGGGATTTGATGAGCTCCGTGTCAGAAGGAAAAGGGAAGGAATTATTTATGCTGCTCCTCTCAAACATTTATTGTGCACTGAAGTCAGACTGTAACCATTTGAAATGTAATTCTGGATTTATTTGACTGGAAATATTCCATTATGTTTAGGTCCAATGAAGGATAGCAAACTGGACTGGTGGGAGCTGGCCATTGTACGACAGATATCTGTTCTTTTCCAATGTCCAAATAAGATTGGAGCAACATGGGAAATGGGATGTGTCTCGATGGGCATGAAAATATGCATCATTGTAAGCATTCCATACTGTCTTACACTATCCAAGTCTAGAATAAGAATATTTTATTTGCTTATCTGTAAAATTCCAATTTCACTGTTGTCTAAAGGTCAATATTGCCTATTCTAGGTTATTTTTAGGTGGCATATAATTATGTGAGGCATAGAAAATGTGACACTATAAAATATCGTAAGATAAGAATATTTCCCCCTGTTTAGATTAGTTCCTCTGGAATGGACTGATTAGTAGAATTAATCAAAATCTAGCCATTTGTCAGCTAGCGGAAGGAGAGACAATGTGCAAACACATCTTGTGAATTTAGTCTTTGCTAATGTTATCAGTTTACAGTGCCAGTCTTTAGGAATCCCTTTTGGAATTTACCACCAATAGCTAATTAATACACTTCAGCAAAGCATATACCTAAAGTTGTTTTGCTAGTGGGTTTGATTTTGGCTTTACATAAAGGAGAGGAGAATCTTTGAGTACATTTTCTATTTTTATTAATAAACATATCATTCTGGTATCACATAAATATCCAAATATAAAACATACATACTCTATCAGTAGTGGTGCTGGTTGTTATTATTTGTAACGAAGTCCATCATTTTATAAGTGCAGGTCTCAAAAGTGCTTGTACAGGCATTTCCGCACTTGTGCATGATTAGCACACATGCGCCCACTGACACATGCATCATTCCAGTGATGTGCCAGGAACAGAACCCTCACATAAGTGGGGATTTCCCTGTATATGATAGTGCCAAAGAGGAGAAAAACAGGCAAGAGAGTTCTAGGATGCTGCTATTTTCAAACACATGGTTTTTATACCGTTTTGGAGAATTCTCTTACATAAAGATTAACTCAACTGTTCCATTGGTTTTTGAGATGTAAACATAAAGAAGACTTGCAGCTACTTACTAAATTTTAATCCCCAAACAGTCCTAAAAGACATTTACAAGGAGACACCATTTCTTCTATATAAAAGTGAATTCCTAAATTTAACTTAACAAATTCTAAATTCAGCTTTTACTATCATTTAATCGATGCATCAACTTTTAGGATTATCCTTATAATAGCATGTATATATTAAGATCGTGTATTTCTTAGTTCAACATTTATCAATTTATTAACTGACAAACAAAACTTTAAGCACAGTTTTGACCTTGAATGATAGACTAATCATTCAACAGTCTTTAGAGAGGGTTCTGACCTTGCACACTGATTCCTTATTCCTCAAATAACCCTGTGACCTGTGTGATAGTGATTCAACTCAACTTTCTTTCAATATTTATAGAAATTACCCAAAGTACATTTTGGATTAAGTTGAAAAAAAGTTATACAGAATTCAGGGAGAACTTACTTTGTGTCTTTGTGCCTTTCCATGATATACTTTTTTGCTTTTTACACCTCTAAATTCTATACTCTGGTTTCTTTTCAGATTTAATAATAATAATAATAATAATAATAATAATAATAATAATAATATATTATTTATACCCTCCCATCTGGCTGGGTTTCTTTTGCCTTTTAAAAAACTAAATTCTTAATAATTTATCGTGAACCATTGCCATTCCTTAACTACTATTGTCTTCAGCCATTCTTAGCAATTTGAGGATCTGAAGAAGCTTTTGCCTAAAATAGCCTTTGCCAATGTGGTGCTGCCCAGATGTTGCTGGACTACAACTCCTATATCATCCCTGACCATTGGGCAGCTGGGTGTCCAACATCTGGATGGTACTAGATTAGCAAATGCTGCTCTCAAATTTGTAACATTTCAGAAGTGTTCTCCAGCTTCCACAAAAGGGCAGACATCAGCTTCTTATAATGAAACCTGTTGTTTGTTCTGAAAGTAACACTGTTGAGGCCCAGAGCTTCCAGCTACAGTAACACCAACAGCCAAAAGAGACCTATTTATTTCTCATGCTGGGAGGAAAATGGCTCCTTTTTCAAATATTAATTCACCCAATAGTACTTGTGGCATATCCTTTAGCAGACTTACTACAGTATGTATATAGTCACATGGTTATCCAGTAACATACTGCCCTGTAATGAAAATTCAACCATGAGTCAATTGATGATCTTGCAGCTGGTTCTACTGCTTTGTGAACAGATGTTGATGTAGATAAGACCTGATGATACGTGATAATTCTGACAAAGTACATGATGCACTCATTTACTCCACCTGTCGCTGAGCTAACGAGCATTTTCTGCAATGGCACAGGTGTGCTTCTTGCAGAAGGACAATGAGCTTTTACAAAAGGCATTTGAGAGAGCAGTTAATCTAGCTTTATAGGGAGCACACCGATTCATCATTTGCAGCCACGCTTCACAAAGAAGCATATTGACTAACTGCACCTCATAAAGGCAAACGAAAAGGCCACGGGCTACTTATGACTGTATTCTTCGGCCACAGATTTATTACTGAAGTCTAGAAAACAAATGGTTACCTTGTCCAGTTGCCTGTCCATATGTGCATTCCAGGTGTTCACTCCACAGGTAAGCCAGCTAGTAAGGAAAACGACTAACTATAACAGGTTTGATTTCTGTGTCAAGATCCAGCATGTTAAACTTACACAGATGTTCTATGCTTGGGATTTCCCTTCTTTCTGAGTACACTGTTGACCTCTTGTTAACACTGGAGTTAGCAGAGGTGTGAAGGCCTGGAAAAATTATGTGAGGGAGGGAATTGTTCCACCCTCAAACATTTTCCCATTCTTTTAAATTTTTCAGATTAGTGGGGAGGGGGTTTAAGACTCCCAGGAAATATTTTCTATATATTTTTTGGAAACAGTAAAATACCTGTGTGTGTGTAATCACACATAAAATAATACTTTGTGAACTCTGATATTCAGACATCTGCAAATTTAGAAGATCGGTCTGATATACACCTGAATTGAAAAGAACAATATCCTGAATAAATTGTCCCATAGACAGCAGTGTCATTTAAGAGGGATGTGGTGGTACCCAGAATGGGGATGAGGTGGGCCTTCTATCTGCAGGATGCTGCCACTGCCATCATATAGGTGCTGCTGCCACAGTCCGCCCCAGTAAAGACCGCACTGTTGTTTGGAGTCTGCCACTGCCCCTACCTGCCCATTTTGTTGCTGTGCATGGATCCGCTTTTAGCTGCTGGGGGAGAAAGACAAACACTGGAAACAAATCATTCCAATTTTCAGCTCTTTCCTAGTCAATTGCAAGGGTTTGTAGGAAGACAACCAGTAGGAAACCTCCCACAGCAACCATCCTTTGTGCTTCTACTTTTCAGTGTTACGAGTAATGGGCTCTAGTGCCACGAGGATATATTCATAAGGAAGTGGAGTACCCTCTTCACACAAGGCTTTCTGCTTTGGTTTGTTTTATAACACCAAGGTAGCTTGTTTATTTCTGGGTTGGAAACAATATCCTGTTGAGAGCTTTATTGTCGTCAGACTTGGAGACAACCCTCTCCTGCAGTGTACTTCAAGGACATCTGGAAGAGAGGAAAAACACGATCGAGCATGAGAACCCCACCTTCTCACCACAGTAGTCCTGTTGGTTTATAAAATATCTATGCTATGGAGTGAATTGGATTGTCTGAACCTTCCCAGTATGGGGGCCAGTGTGGTGTAGTGGTTAAGAGCGGTAGACTTGTAATCTGGGGAACCGGGTTCGCGTCTCCGCTCCTCCACATGCAGCTGCTGGGTGACCTTGGGCCAGTCACACTTCTTTGAAGTCTCTCAGCCCCACTCACCTCACAGAGTGTTTGTTGTGGGGGAGGAAGGGAAAGGAGAATGTTAGCCGCTTTGAGACACCTGAAGGGGAGTGAAAGGCGGGGTATCAAATCCAAACTCTTCTTCTTCTTTTTCTTTCCAGCCAGTGCTCTGGGGTGTGTCTCATCCACAGCGCTTCAGCAAGTGATGTACACCTTTATGCTTTGATGGCAGTTTTGCCTTAGAAACCTTAGGTGGCATCTAATGGTGCATGAGTGAATTTGGGCTCACATAATGGGTTCTCCCTGTCTCTGCTCCAACCCGCAGTTCCCCACCACCACCCTATCACACGCAGCAACCATCTGGAGCAGATTTTGAAGATGCATGGCAGGGGGCCGCAGGAAGGGAGAGGAAGAGGAACTCCTCTTGTGGAAGCAGAAATCTGCTCTGCTCACACAGCAGCAGCTGCTTCTGAATAACAGTTGCTGGAAATCACAGGAGGGGAGAGTGCTGGGATTTTGCTTGCTCATTTCCCACAGGCAAGTGTTCAGTCACTGTGATAACAGGACACGGGACTAGAGGGGCTATTGATTTGATCCCTCAGGCTTGTCTTGTCTTCTTATAACCCGTCTTTGGCTGCATAGACCATATATTTAGAGTACATTTAAAGCATCTTCCCCATTCCAAGAATCCTGGGAACTCTAACTTACCATTCACAGAGCTGCAATTTCCAGCACCTTTCACAAATTACAGTTCCCAGCAGCAGCTTTCAACTTACACATTGTTAAGGGCCACATGTATGCTTGGTCTGTGAATGGATCTTCCAACATGTTCATTTTTACTCTAAAGGAACCACAGAAGCTTCTTCTCCTGCCCAACCTATTTTCCTGGTTTAAACCTCACCCGGCTATTATTTAGATCCACAGTGGGAATTTAAAAAGAAGACAGACACAATACAGACATGTGCATTTATCAACCACAGAGCTATTTGCACTTCAAGTTTGTGTGTGATTTAGATCAGGAAAAGAAAGAAGGGTTAATCTTTTCCCCAAATACTGCTCTTCCAATCATGTCAGTATCATATCATTGCCTGTCTGCACAAGTGGGCATATTTTGAGAATGTGATGGGAGTAACAGTCACAAAATGGCTGCCATGGAGTGGGTGTGGCAAAGCACAAAATGGGAAAGACAACTACTCCCAACAACCATGGGAAATCAGCTGTGTCGTGCAGGTCCTGATTAGGGAGATCACACACACACACACACACACACACACACACACACACACACTGGTGTTGCTGCTGTCTAGTAACAACAGGGAGGCTTCCGCAGTACCAGAATAAATATGCAAGGTAGTCACACCACTCATTTCATGTAAATTGTTTTGAAGGTACCTGGCATTTTGCCCTATAATTTTATTCTAGGAGGGCTAGAGATGTAAAAGAAAGATATCTCAGAGTCTGTTGCTAGAAACATGGGTTCATATTAAATTATTCTGCAAAAGTTCTCTGCATTTTAAGTGGCTGCATACTTACTGAACTATGACAGAACCAAATATTGTTTCATCTTGGTAGAGATTGCAATGTTCCCTGCTGCTAATTAACTTTGTCAAATGGATCGTTGTATTTATGATACAGTGATGAAGTAGGAAAGACTTGATTTGCCAGTATGATTACTTCTGATTCATTTTTGTCTCTGTTCTCCTTCATCCTCCAAATGAGTGGCTTCACACCTCAGAGACACTCTCATCTTGCCATACTTTAGATGGTTTGAAACGATGTAGGATTTACCTTTGTCAGCATTTTTCAGAAACATGGGAAGATGTCAATTGCTGATGGCAGAGACTTCACCAACTACAAAGAAACAATGGCTGTGAACTTCTTTATGGCTTTAATAGCATCAAAGTAGCTGGGTGTCATGACCCTGGGGTCAGACTCCCTTTCTTAAAGACTTAAGAAGAACCTTGCTGGTTCAGAGCAAAGGCTCAATCTAGTCCAACATCTTGATCTGACAGTAGCCAGCCAGATGGTATGGGGAAGCCAGCAAACATGACCTGAGGGCAGCAACACTCTCCCCACTTGTGATTCTTAGCAATGGTTATTCAGAGGCATATTACCTCCACCTGTGGAGGTACAACTTACCCATCATGGTTATTAGCCATTGATTGTCTAATCTTCTTTTAAAGCTGTTCAATTTGGTGGCCATAACAACATCCCATGGATGCTCTAGCTGTGTCATCACAGAAGCTGTATAGCCAGTGGAGAATTCTTTGCACATTAGAGGTGTTTAGACAGCTGGTGAAAAGTCATAGAATTAAGTAGTACCAGCTACACCAGTGCAGCTAGAAATGCCATATATTTACATGTTGGAAATATACATCTATTCTTGTGTGGAATAATTGCATGCAGGCCATGTTGTACCTTGTTGATTTGCCAATATGTCAATGCATATTTCAGTTGCGATGCACATTTGTTGTTGTTGTTATACTACATCACACGTTAAAGAATCAATAGTATGTAGTAGAACAGGCATAGGCAAACTCGGCCCTCCAGGTGTTTTGGGACTAAAATGCCCATCACCCCTGACCACTGGTCCTGTTAGCTAGGGATGATGGGAGTTGTAGTCCCAAAACATCTGGAGGGCTGAGTTTGCCTATGCCTGTAGTAGAACATGCAGAAGGTCCCAATTTTAATCCCTGGTCTCTCTAATAAAATTATATTAGGTGTCAGGGCTGAGGAAAAACCTCAGTCTGTGATCCAACTGCTGGAAGGATCAATGGCCTGATTTGGCACAAGGAACTTCCATATGTTAATATATACTTCTTGCAGGATAATGATGGAATTTGAGTATGGGGAACTATTTTAGAACTGTTCATACCTGCGTCTAGTAAAAACAAGCAGCCATTAATAAAAGGGTTGAAGAAGAAGAAGAAGAGAAGAGTTTGGATTTGATATCCCGCTTTATCACCACCCAAAGGAGTCTCAAAGCGGCTAACATTCTCCTTTCCCTTCCTCCCCCACAACAAACACTCTGTGAGGTGAGTGGGGCTGAGAGACTTCAAAGAAGTGTGACTGGCCCAAGGTCACCCAGCAGCTGCATGTGGAGGAGTGGAGACGCGAACCCGGTTCCCCAGATTACAAGTCTACCGCTCTTAACCATGCATATATATTGGGAGGGTGTGCAAGGCTGACCCTACCTATGTCTAGAGAAAAACAAAACCTTAATTGTTTGGGAAATAATATGGCTTAGCATATATAAATATAGGCAAAATTCCTCACCTATGCAAACTCTATTCTGTTCCTTGCTTCGCGTTTTGTTTAAATTGGCTTTGCTGTTGCTTTCTTGCTGTACATTCTCCCTATATAGAGAACAGCTTTGAGAAATATAAATGAGACCACAGTTCTGAGGTGCATTTCACTAACTGGTTGATTACAGGGTAGCATAATTGAAGTTGCTGTCGTTTAGTTGCTCTACTAGCTATCAGATATAGAAATAACAAGCAGCTGGGGCTGCAAAACCACAAATGGAGAGTTTTGTTGAGATTGGCTACTTGGATTGACCCTGAACTGTGTTTCCTGACCTTTGGACTTTGCTTGTGTGGATTGACCCTCTGACTTTGAACTTTAGACTTGGCATACTCATTTGTTGCCAGGTAGGTCAGGGGTTCAGGACACAAATTGTCCCAGGGGTCGGCACATACCTACAGAGGAAGTATGAAGAAAGACGGGTTATTTCAGTATTTCTGTGTAGGACTCTTCAGGCTGACAGCTCCAGCAATTTCCTTTCCTCTCTGAATTTGCCTAGTGATCTGAAATCCCAATTATAATCACATTTCAAATTGGAGATAACAAAAGAATTGACATTGTGTCTGAACAATTGTGAATTCATGCATTTTCTCTACATTTCTTTAAAGGAGCATTTTAAATGTCAAATGGAGTATTCAGTTAATTTCCGGCTAAAACACTCACATCACCAACCAGGGAATTGGATCCAAGCTTGCCTGCAGAGGCAGGCTTGAAGGCAGGGCTTTCCTTGGGGATGGGCCTGACAGAGTATGTAGACTCCCCTCAGGTCTGCTCCTTGGATATATAAGGCATCTTCTATCTTGGAAATATGGTCTGAAGCTCAACATAAAAAAAAAACTAAGATCATGGCCACTGGGCCCATCACCTCCTGGCAAATAGAAGGGGGAGAAATGGAGGCAGTGAGAGATTTTACTTTTTTGGGATCCATGATCACTGCAGATGGTGACAGCAGTCATGAAATTAAAAGATGCCTGCTTCTTGGGAGAAATGCAATGACAAACCTAGACAGCATCTTAAAAAGCAGAGACATCACCTTGCCGACAAAGGTCCGTATAGTTAAAGCTATGGTTTTCCCAGTAGTGATGTATGGAAGTGAGAGCTGGACCATAAAGAAGGCTCATCGCCGAAGAATGGATGCTTTTGAATTATGGTGCTGGAGGAGACTCTTGGGAGTCCCATGGACTGCAAGAAGATCAAACCTATCCATTCTTAAGGAAATCAGCCCTGAGTGCTCACTGGAAGGACAGATCCTGAAGCTGAGGCTCCAATACCTCATGAGAAGACTCCCTGATGTTGGGAAAGATTGAGGGCACAAGGAGAAGGGGACAACAGAGGACAAGATGGTTGGACAGTATGCTCAAAGCTACCAGCATGAGTTTGACCAAACTGTGGGAGGCAGTGGAAGACAGGAGTGCCTGGCATGCTCTGGTCCATGGGGTCATGAAGAGTCGGACATGACTAAATGACTAAACAACATCTTGGGAGCATTGCTATAGTTAATATACAAATTAAGAGCATAAACAGCTGGTTCATCTCATGTTTCTTTGTTTTCATTTCATGTTTCTTCATTCTCTAGCTTGTATGTAGGGAGGGCTTGTTTTAACAGAAGTGGTTTCCACCCTGTCACGCCTGCCAAACCAGCAGGACTGCAGTGTATTCCACCTTTAAAAAAAACAAAACAGAAATGCGCTTAACAATCTGCTGCATGCAAACTCAGCCTTATGAATCATTAATCAAACCCCTGCTGCTTCTATTGGAAGATATTTCCGTATCATAGAAATGATGCCCCGTGCCCATCGATACAATTCATGCTGCATCACTTGCGGTATCCACCATCAATTGCAAATCTACTTTTTATGACTAGTGTACCAAAAGCTTTTGGTGGCTTGCAATAAAATGAGAGGTGTGCATCTGCATGGCAATCAGTTGTGTTTTGGGAGGCACTGCTTTAAGTACATCTTTCTTGGATGTGATAAACCAACCCTGCACTATAGCGCTTCTTAAAATTTATCATAAAGTAGTACAAATAAAGGAATTGTTGAGGCAATTTCCTTTATAGCTGGGCAGTCACACTCTAGCTGCAAGAGATGGAACAGAGAGTAAAAATGGCAAGATTTAAAGTTAATGGACTCAGCCTTCTCAGCTGAGGCACTGTTCTTGAAAATAAAGATGTAGCTTTGAATACAGTGACAGCTGTGCTGGTACAAGTTGTGAGCTGGCATCACAAGTGACACTAGGAAAGCTCACAGCTATGGCGGGATGGATCATCCCCCAATATCCCCAAAGGCAGGGCATGCACACCCTAATCCCAGTTTGTTAAAAGTAAATAAATAACCTGACTTCTTAATATTAAGGACTGATTTGCACAGCATTTCTTATTTAATGCATTTCTATTCTACACTCAGAACAAAGCTTTCCTAGTGTGGCTTGCAATAAAATAAAACCACAAGAATTAACCATGAAATGACAGCACAATAAAACATAGCAACAGATACAAGTGACAGAATACGAAACATTAAAAAAAGCTCACACTGAAAATGTCTGGGAAGGGGGGAAAGGTCTTCTCATCCTCCAGAAAGCTATCAAGGCAGGTTCTAGCTAGGTGTGCTTTCCTGCAGAGATTATACTGTAACTAGGTGCCACCATTTGGCTGCCATCTGCTGTATCTGCCATGACAAGGGGACCCAGGCAGATGATGAATCCGACATTTGAATAGCTACATTTGGAGACAGGTCATTCAACAGTTTTCATGATCTCAAGCCATGAAGGGCTCTAGAGAATAACTACCTGCACTTTGAATTAGGCACAGCCACAAACCAGAAGCCGCGACTATAGATCATCTTTCCACAACCTGGTGCCCTCTATATTTTTCGAAACAAAATTCCCAACAACCCCAGCAAATAAGGCTGATGCTGATGGGTGTTGAAGTCTAAAACATATGGAGGATAATAATAATAATAAATTTATTATTTGTACCCCCACCTATCTGGCTGGGTTCCCCCAGCCACTCTGGGCAGCTTCCAACAAAGGTTAAAAATACATTAAAATGATAACCACACTGGAAGAGGTGGATATAGGTTGCTCAGCTACCAGATCTGCACTCCTTGCAGCAATTCTTTGCAGCACCACCCCAGACTTGGGCTTGGCACCCATACTAGGACAAACAGCTTCCTAAAATGTTGAGAGGAAGAACTGAAGAAATCATCTTGCATTCCTTGCAGACAGCTGTTAGCTTGGCTCTGCATTCTCAGGCCCCCTCTCAACCTTTCCACAGTGGGTTGGGGGCATGACAGCAGCCTGGATATATGGACATTTGGACTATTTCTTCTTTACTTCAAATAAAAACCTTTACAGTTTTGAAGAGGATTAAATGGGACCAGCAAGTAAGTGCAGGAAGCAGGACCAATCACACTGATGCTTCTGAGAGCCAGTGAAGGATAAATGGTTAAGAAATCGATAACAGACTTATTGGACTATAGGGACCTTTTGCTTCCCTCATCTCCTGCCCAACAAGAGAAGGTGTTTGCCTGCGCTCTCAACAGTGTCTCACCTGTCACCTTTCTTCTTCCTGCTCTCTGCATGCCTCCCAAACTCCCTCTGTCACTCATCTGAAGCTGTGCTGTCCCTCCTCTGAAATCCTGAAAGTCCTGTCTAAACAGGTATATTACATTCATATGGATTCCTAATGGAAACAGTGATAAATCACAGGGCAGCAGGGAAGAATATACTATTACGACTGGTATGAGTTGCAGGCTAGTATTATTTAGAATTAGAACTTTTCATCCAGGAAACAGCAAACATAATAGCAGAATAATTTTGAGAAAATATTTACAGAAGTATTAGATGTACATGACAGATTATAACCACCCATCCATCATGCTGGAACATCTTATTGGTATTTGCATTTTATAAAATATGAATTAGGCTTGGTGCAGCAGAGCTTTGCCTCAGGGCCTTTGTGTGTGAGGGGATTGAATCCAATTTGGACTGGTGCTTTGGTTACTGCTAAACAATGCCAACCAATTATGTCTTAAGGAGACATACAAGTAAAGCACATTTGAACTAGATGAGTGGGAGAGATTTTCTCATGGTTTTCTTTAGAGCATATTCAATCTCTCTCCACCTTCCTCTCTCTCTCTCTGCTTTCTCTGTTCAAGTCTCTCCCTTTCCCCTCCAAAGTCATGCTTTATCGATTCTTCCATGGTCCTAAAAGCTGTGGCATGATGTATGTACTCAAACTGAACTTCAATTTGTACATCAAGCAGTTTTCACCTTATATCCCACAAGACTAAGCCATGGCACCAGCAGCTGTGAAGTGTGCGGCCACCAGACATTTAAAGCAAGGCAGAGCAATTACAGTGTGTATGTACTCAAATTAAAAAAAACCCAACAGCACTGTTCATAGACCCTGTTATTGATTTTTCAGATTTTGCCTTGCTTCTGTGTAACTTCTCAGCCAAGTGGAAATGTGGTTTCTCTGGATGGAAGCTTCTTCTTCCTTGCCTCTGAATAATTGCTTATCATTTGAGCACGGGGGAATAAGTGGGAGGCCAATGGACACCCTAGACAGGCTCACAGTTTTCCATTTCTTCATAGCTAACACATAAAGCTACAGTCGAGCATTTTGATGGTGCCAATAGCATGCTAGCTAGCATATAGGTTGCAGGAGGGATGCATTTTTGGCAAAGAAATCAAGATGGGAGAAGTGATTAGTATCTCTTGTAAGCTGCCTTGGATGGGCTTCGCCCTGAAAGTCAGCATAGAAGCACTTGGAATAAATACATGTAATAATGCCACGGAAGAAAAGGGCTTGGTTTTCCTGGTGCAGCTGTACACATACAGACTGCTCAGGCTGAGAATGCCATCACTTTGCACCTATTAAGGCCCTGGTGAATTGACCTCTTTTTAAGTCACCATTCCTTGGTGCCATATGCAATAGGTGTAGAGATCCCTACTGTTCAGGTTGCCATATGCTCCTTCAGGTATATGGCTCCTAAGCTGCTTAGGGTTTCAAATATAAGTACCAGCATCTTGAATTGGACCCAGAAGTGAACCAGCAGCCAGTGAACTTCATAAATTTGGCCATACTAGTTTGGCAACCGAAGTTTCTGTATCCTCCTCAAGAGTAGCCCCTTTGCAGTAATCCAGCCAGGAGAAATTCACAGAGGGAAATGCAAAGGGGAATTATTCAAAAAGCTAAAATTCCCAGATAAAATCAGAACAGCGCACGCACGCGCACACACTTCTCCCCTTCTCCATTTCTCCCTCACACACAACCTCACAAGGCCAAGAGACATTGACTTGCCCAAGTTCACCCAGTGGGCTTCTTGGCTAAATTGCTTTGCCCCCTTCCAAAACCTTTATTTTCATTCTTTGTCTCTGCTCTATACTTTTTAGCTCCTGAATTCAAATTCTGCACCTAATTCCTTCCACTACCTTCAGTTTTGATTGTGCACTTACTGTTAACTAGTGTTAGTATCCTCTCAGCCATCAAAGTATTTCTGAGCAATAAAGTAGGTATTAATTTGTGCCACTTAGCATTCCACCCTATGTATAACAGTACTGTAAAATAAAGGAACCCAGATATAAGTAATCTCCTGCATGAGGGAGAAAATGAAGTCTGGATATTGAATGGGATAGTCATGAGATGACTCACCGCTTATCCTTTGTAGTGAGCAAAGTTAGACACCTTCATTAGCTATTATGTTGTAGTTATATTCCTGGCGTTTTCATGAATAAGCTCTGAATTATCCATATCGTTTGAACCATTTCTCTAAACAGTGCAGTTGGTGACCAAAATAATCATAAAAATCTCTATCTGGAAGGAGCTCTAGACATTTAAATATATGGAAACTGCCAACATCAATAATGGAGATTTATAGTACACTCCAAGAGCCGCACACATAAATTTTAATATATCCCAAGTACATGCAAATCAGCCAGTTTCATGAATGCTTGCTTTAAAAAAATGCATTATTTTCTTCTGGTACAAGAGGAGCACTGAGCAATTTTAAAGAGATGAGGGTTGTGGGTTTTTTGAAATTTGAAGGAAAAATGCAAAGACAAACCAGTAGCTTTGTATTATTTTAAGTCTTCAAGGATTCAGCATTTATACAGATTGAGTGTTATATTAACAGCAATATTCTGCACAGTATTGGAGCACAAGGCAGTAATTTATTGCTTTTGTATAGACTTGTAATTGGATTCAGTTTAAATCAGGGATGGGAGGCTGTGGTCCTATAGATAGGGATTGTGTTCAGAGATGGTGGGAGTCTTAATCCAGCAACATCTAGGCAGACACATCCCTGACATATGTTTTCAGCAGTAATGCAACACAGAGTTGGTAATTTAAAATACTGCCATCTGCATCTCAATTAACAATATCTGTGAATTGGTGGCTTCTTCTTATTGTTGATTTGGTCCTACATGACCATTAGGAAAGTTCTAAAGGTCTGAATCCGGGTGTGGAAATTGGTGGCCTTCCAGATTTCTCCCCATCCCTGCTCCCAGGTATCTCTGCAAGGCTCAAGAGCAGACTCAAACTTTGCCCCCGGTTCCTTTCCCCAGTAAATAACAAATCTATCCAAATAATTTTTATTCAAATAATCTCCAGATGCATGATAAAAATATCCAGGTCCAGAGTGGCATTCAACTAACCCAGTTGTGACAGAACTTTCCTTTCTTTCCTACCCCCCAGGGATCTTTCGTCCCCCATTTGCTCCAGAGGATTAGGGGGACCCCCTAGAACAGAAGACACATGGGGAGGGGGAGAAGAGAGGGGGATAGCATTCCATTGCACAAACAGTGCCCTGAAGGAATGTTCATGTAGTGCTACGTTGGATTCCAACCCCTGGTTTCAGGTCTCTCACCCAGATAAAAAGGCAAATAGCTATGATAGCAACAACCCATAGTAGCCATTAAACTGCCTAACCCTGGCAAGCTGGTTGATGCTATTATCTGTCCCAAACTCAAAACTCATGCTCTCCTATGGAAATAAACTGCTCCAATCATTCTTTTTGTAATTCCTTTAATATATTTTGAATGAAAATTACGACTTGCTTTTTAGCATGCAAGACTCCAGCAAAAGCTTTTTCCATCACAGAGTTTCAATTCTGAGGGAGACTGGTTGCTGCAGACAACTCTTTTCTTTCAACAGGCCAAGTCAATTGTACAGAAAATGGCTTTTATAAGTCTCCTGCATACTGCAGGAAAGCCTTTTCTGTGCCATTATGCTCCTGGTATGCTGATTATTATGTGGAGCTTGTGTTGTTGAAAAGACTTATCAATAAGGTTAATAGATAATGTACTTTTTATTTTCCTGAATTTTCACTTTTGCAGTCTTTGGTATTGTATATTACACAG
Organism: Podarcis vaucheri; assembly: GCF_965113315.1. Lineage (NCBI taxonomy): Eukaryota > Metazoa > Chordata > Lepidosauria > Squamata > Lacertidae > Podarcis > Podarcis vaucheri. Next base: position 64,921,631 of record NC_138766.1, read on the forward strand.
GTAATTTAAAAGTGCAGCTACAAACTTAATAACTTTGCTCTTAATGGTTTCTTTTCCTTCTAAGTCAGATAATATACTAAATGCATTAGGACAAGAGAATACCTATCAGTGTGTAAGGAGGGGTGCAAACAATTGAGGTAGGGGCACTGTGAAGCAGGTTATGTTGAAAATCATGGAATGCTTCACTAAACTACTAAAGATGCAATTCTAAAGGCCAGTACAGAAACATTAAAAACATTCTCCAGGTGATGCAACTTTAGGATGTATTTTTATTAAAAACATAATGGCTACATCCAGATGTCTAAATTTAGCTAGGCAGTGTGAAACTGCTAATGTTTTTTTTAAAATAGACCCTACACTTTCCAGCTGCTTAAATAATGTAATATACACAACTTAGCCACCTCTTAATTATTTTAAACAACCTTCTGGTTCTCCCTGGATAATATGAAGCTAATATGGATTTTGGAGTTTTAGTTGACCTAATAAAGATATTGCCCTAATATGGATTATGGATGATAGTGAATCCCTTTTGCCTAATCCTCACCCACAAAAATCCACGGACTTGCATTTGGGCAGAATTAAACTGCTCTGGAGGGGCTCTCCTGCCTGCAAATTTCATCTGTTTCTGCCAAAGGGGGGGGTTACAGCTGTTATTCTTAATTAATTGATTAAATTTCTATACCGCCTTTCATCCGAGGATCACAGGGTGGTTTACAATATGAAAACACCCAAATGCATAACATAGTAACAAAAACTGATACTCTTCCCCACAGTTTAAAAGGCCGTAGATTGTTTAATTAGTCAGAGGCCTGGGAGAAGAGGAATGTGTTTTGCCTGGCACATAAAGATATGAAATGAAGGCGCAAGACACTCCATAAGAGTAAACTAGGAACCCAGAGCTTCATTTTACACAGTGTGGCTTGGAACCCAAATCAGAGAGTGAAGTGGATCAAACAAAGAGTGATTCAGGCAAATCAGAAATATTTTTTTAAAGCACAGATACAAATAAAAAATGAAGTTTGGGGCCCATATACACCTCTGTGCAGTTGTACATACATCTTCCTGCATTTCCATCAATCAGCTAAAATAATCTGATTCTAACACAAGTTCATTTATAAAATGGCGTCTGCCTTTTACACATGAGGACCAACGATGGGAGAAAAACTCAAGCACTTTTAAGTGGCTTTATATGAAATCGATCTTGGTACTTGCAAACACTTAGACAACAGCTTTCTTTCCTTTGTAGTCTTTTTTGCTTTCTTGTTGACCTTCAAGAGGACTTTAAACCCAAGATAAACGTTTGATATCTCTAATTTGGAGATCTGTGTCTTCGGGGCAGTTGAGGGATGATTCCTCGGGGGGCTTTTAGTTGAAGCATTCAGTTTGTTTCTTCTCAGCTTTCTTGTTGCAATGGCATTTTTTAAAAAAGAAAAATGATGCATAAGAGAAAATATGAATGCTTTGCAAAGCTCTCTTCGGGAATGCATTGTATATTCATTTTCATTTTTTTATGAAGCAATTTTGCTGGAGAAACCTCTGTGGGCCCTTGGTTGATACTTTCTAGTCTGCTTTGGCAAAAGTGATAAAACAGAAGTCTTTATTTGGATAGATTTATTATTAGAAGATCAATATGAGCTTAATATGAGTTGCCCTCCCTCCACAAGTCAAGGGACAGGCCAAAGTTCAGTGATAGCATACATGCTTTGCATCTGAGTTTCTTCAGCTAAAATCTCAGTAGGTTTGAGAAAGATATTTGTCTGAGACCATAGAGTATTGCTGCCATTCAGAGCCGTCACTGAACTTAGTTAGATCAGTGGTCTCACAGACATGGGGTATTCCTACAGCAGCATCCCTGCATTCTACAAGGGCAGTTATCCATAGGCTGCTGCATATTTTGTTAAGTATAATTATTTAATTGACACTGAAATGATGAATGGCTGGATGTGTACTGATGAAAGGGTTAAAATTGGAAAATTCCACTGGAGCGACTCTGAGCTTTAACTGAGTTGATAATTAACTATTGTTGTTTTTCTGCTACTTAACATGTGAGTGTTTAACCTTAGATCACATGAGAGGTATTGAATTGCAAACTCGCCATCTTGGAAGAGTGGTGGCTGGTTCTTTGTTCTCAGACTTTGAGAGATCTAAATGAAACTCTCCAGGTAAGCAGCCTCAGGCAGGGTACAGGCTGGACTGCAGGATGTGGGGAGATGCAGACCTCTGCTTCTAGGTCTGCTGGAATTATCTCACTGAATGTATAAGGGGAAGTGTGAGTGTCCCTGATAGCCATGTCCCCAAATGCCAGTGTTTCCAAATACCAATACGACCATGGGCTATGCAGGCTGACAGCGATAATGCCTAACAACACAGTTGTATGCATGCCCACAGAGAGTTCAGTGGGATTTACTTGTGCTGCCTAAAGGTCTTCTGTGTGATTCGGGTTCTAAGTTGGTTGTAGGAGCCATGCATATGCACGGGTCTTACTGAATAATGCCAGTGGGTCCCTCATCTTGTTCAGTGTACTGACATGGGAGTAGGACATGGGCAAACCCCAAGTATTAGATTCATGTGTTCTGCTATATTGATTTTCTGTGCCCCAAATATAAAGCAAGCTATAGAGAGACTATCATTGCTTGCAAACCAATGATCTTATTATTGACAGGGCAGTCCTTCCGAACATCATCCTGCAACACCCCTCCATTGTGACTGGAGTTGTCTTTGGAAATAATTCACTGGGACTAAAAGCTAGATCTGACCATCAAAATGAAAGATCCTTACCCTCTACACTCTTTCCCTCTTGAGCTTTGGGCATTTCTCAAGGTTTCATTTCTCAGAAAGGAAGAGGGGAAAATAAAGGACGTCACATTTAACCGGATTTGTGTGTGTGTGTGTGTGTGTGTGTGTGTGTGTGTGTGTGAGTGAGTGTAAAAAACAAAATAAGGCTACAGAGTGTCTCAGGAGCTTAGGAGGTCCTTGATTTGCCTCAAAACACCTTGGTAAAGACGCAATCTGATTTAGGCATGCAATAGTTGGCCTTGAAATCTCAACTTGCCTCATTATTCAGGATGCAAACAAGCATACCCCTACCTTAAACTAAGCCCCAGTTTCTATGATACCCTGTGGAGTGCTTCCTTTCACATAATGGGGAGGTTCTCTTTCCTAAGGTTTCTGTTACATGCAATATTTCTGCAGTCAAAATTAGCATTTTCAGTATTCAAGCATGCCAAATTCTTTCCTTTTTCTTTCAGTCTCACAATCCCATAATTCAGAAGCCCTGCTCCTTCCAGGATATGGAAGGAAGTGCCTTCTCCTTCACAACGCCTCTATTTTCTACAGACCTCTTCATGCATTAACTTTATTTCTATCTTCCTGATGGAGAGATGTGCAGCTGGATAGGTGTGAAACCCCTTACACTTGAAAAAATATTGTAGAGGTGAACAGAAGAAGTGGCATTGCACCGAGTCAGATCCTGCACCCCCGTGCTCACCATAGCAAATGGCTGAGGCACTCCAAGGCCATTTCCAGCACTGTTACCTGACTTTAAAAGAAGAAGAAATATTGAAGACGCCAGAATAGGAAGCTGTAATTTTTATTTATTTTGCAGGCAAAATGTGCGTTTTACGACTGCTTGTCAGTTAACATGCAGTTTAGCAACATATGGGCACGCAGTGCTAAACATGAAACATATTGATAATTCTGTCATGCACATCCATTTATATGAGAACATAGTTTTTAAAATATCTCTTACCTTCGCAGTAGGTGATTTTATTTGTGCCTCTGGGTGGCACTGTTGAGTAAGAAGATGGCTTCTAAAAGGACTGCAGTAAAACTTTAAAAGTTTGTTGGAGTGTTCGGCTAACAGATCCACGGGGCTTCTTTTAAACTTTATGGGATATACGTTGTCTCTCCAGCACCAGTTGCAAATATGAACAACTTTCACTGCTTTCTTGGGGGGCCATGTGCCCTCCTTTGCAGAGGCTAGTCCTCTATGTGAGGAAATCCTCTGTTGGAAGGGGTTAAAGATAAAAGACCCACAAAAAGGTGAGCTGCAGGGCCCTTGAAGTCGCTTATTGACAACACCTAGACAGGAGCCTGAGAAGGGACATGGGTCACTTGGCCATAGCCTTCCTCAGTGTGATGAGAGGTACTGCATTCCTGTTTAAATGATGACAACTTTCTAAATTTGCATCCATATGTTTATAAATCAGCACAGGCAAGTTTTATATATAGGTGCTCACCTTACCCCTTGCATGCATTTTGAACCAATCATAGCAGTAGGTTTATTGGATTCTGTTTATAACCAACAAGGGATGTGGGTGACGGTTCAGAAGGTTGATGGTTCGAATCCCCACAACGGGGTGAGCGCCCGTTGCTCGGTCCCAGCTCCTGCCAACCTAGCAGTTCGAAAGCACACTAGTGCAAGTAGATAAATAGGTGCAACTCTGGTGGGAAGGTAGATGGCATTTCCGTGCACTCCAGTTTCCATCACGGTGTTCTGTTGCGCCAGAAGCAGTTTAGTCATGCTGGCGACATGATGTGGAAAGCTGTCTGTGGACAAACGCCGGCTCCCTCGGCCTGAAAGTGAGATGAGTGCCGTAACCCCATAGTAATCTTTGACTGGACTTAAGTGTCCAGGGGTCCTTTTGGTAAAGGGTAAAGGGACCCCTGACTATTAGGTCCAGTCGTGACCGACTCTGGGGTTGCGGCGCTCATCTCGCTTTATTGGCCGAGGGAGCCGGCGTACAGCTTCCAGGTCATGTGGCCAGCATGACTAAGCCGCTTCTGGCGAACCAGAACAGCACACGGAAACGCCGTTTACCTATTTATCTACTTGCACTTCGACGTGCTTTTGAACTGCTAAGTTGGCAGGAGCAGGGACCGAGCAACGGGAGCTCACCCCGTCGCAGGGATTCGAACCGCCGACCTTCTGATCAGCAAGTCCTAGGCTCTGTGGTTTAACCCACAGCGCCACCCACATCCCAGGTCCAGGGGTCCTTTACCTTTACCTTATAAGCAACATTCATCTCCCTTGCCTGTTCATTTTTTAAAAATACATGAAGCATTTCCATATTTGTGCACATGTACAGAAGTATCATTTTAGGGTAAATATAGTACATATTCGTACTTGCGATTCAATTTTGAGCAGGGCACCTACAGGAATGGGCCTTGCTCCATTCCTTAGTTCAGTTTTTGGCCCTGAAAGTTGTTCAATCACAGAATCACATAGGACGTGACTCTTCACTGCTCTTATTGCTGTGCATTCTTTGATCTGTAGAGCTGATTGTGACAGGATAAAATCCATCAGCCTACGACGGAATAGAGTCTCTCTATTAAGAGCCTTTTGCTGATTAGTCCCTATAGCACCCAAATGACACTCAGAGGCTCTGGAAATCTCCATGGCTGCATCTCTTGCGGAAGGGTCACAGCTCTGTAGAACAGCATTTGCTTTGTGTGCCAAAGGACCCAGGTTTGATCCTTGGCATCGTTGGCTAGGAGTGGGAATGTACCATGCCTGGAAACCCATAAGCTGCTGCCAGTCTTTGTTTACAACACTGAGCTAGTTGGACTGAAAGTCTGCGAAGGCAGCCTTCTCAGATTATGGGGCATGTTGTCTCCTATGAAATTCAGCTGCTTTCTTGAATGTGATCCCATTAAATAACAAATAGTGAGGAAAGTTTCCACTGCAAAAGCATGGAGAGTCCCTGTTGCCTATGGAGCAGCTGTTTGGCTTTGCCTGACCAATTTGGTGATGGGAAGTCAAAGGTGGAGTCTGGGAGGCTGGTGAGAGGATGGGATTGTTTGGAAGGAGATTCTTACTTGTAGGATAACTGAGACCTCAGCTTGCTCAGTTGCTCAAAGACCAGGTGTACCACAGGGGATATCTTAGGAAGCCTGAGTAACAGCAAAGGCTGTTTCTGTATCCCCCGAGGGAGCCTTCCAGGTGAGGCCTGATAAAATGTCTGTTTTTATGGTAATAATATAGACAAAGGAGAAGAGACAGGTGAGCACAATGAGCTTCTTTGCACTCCAGCCTCCTCTTCTGCACATCCCTGCCTTTACTGGTCTATTTTATCTTATTTCATCTAATTGTCTCCCCCTTTTTTTCTTACCAAACACAACATTCCTAAATCCAAGCAAACTCCCTTAAAACAACTTTTGCAACTGTGTGAATGACAAAGCATGCAAATCCAGCATCCTTGTGCAAATATAATTCTGGCATACTTTTCAATGCCAAATGTGGATTTTTTCAATATATTGTAGTGCAGATTTCCAAAACCATTGGCTGCACACAGAGTGAGGCAGGTGATAGTAAATTTAGTGAAACAGATCCAGATGGCTCTAGCAAGCCAGCCTTTTACTTGGACAAGGTGATGGAGAATGAACTCAATTTCAAGAGAATTGCACATTTTATACCTAGAACACTGTCAGTTTTGCCATTTCTGCTTTAAGAAATAACCCCCCTCCTTAATTTCTGGCAACATTCATTAACAAAATGCTAAACAGTTATCCACTTGCTCATCTTGCTCATATTACTTATAACCTAATTATATTCTACTCATGTCTGATTTGGTTGGCGGTTACTCCAGTAAAGCAAGTTAGAGCATCTGGAGTTTTTGATCTTATTTTGCTTCTCTAGTGCATCCAAGGGGGAAGGGGCGAAACTTGACTTACATTTTAATCATACCATAATGCTATGCATGCCTGTTTGTTGTGCATTGGTTCTGAAGTTGAGACACGTAATTGTGTGCAGAAATTGTCATATTGTGCATTTAATTAGGGAGCAGGAAACAATATATATTCAAAGGTGACTTTGCATTCACAGAGTATAACTTTCATATGCAGAATGTGCTGGCAGAATTGTGAATGGACACAAAGAACAGGGAAGCTTTACAAATTGTATTTCCCACACCTAATAAACAAGCACAGTGAAGCATAAAGGGAGCAGTCCTACTCACAAGAAGCTGACGTACAGCAAGCTTGTGTAAGTTAAACCACCGTAAAGTTACACCAGATACAAACCCCATTAAGTAGTGGGGTTGTTGTTGCTGCTGTTCTGCTTTACCTTGGCAGAGGCAAAACAAGACTTTAAAATAGTGCTCTATGCTGGCTTGCCAGATCACATGATGTAGCTGAATGTTTTAAGGATCTAGCCTAAGGCCCCTGCCTGTTGCATACCCTCCAACATTTCTCCAATGAAAATAGGGACACCCATTCCATAGTGATGCCCCAGCCACTCTGGGCAGCTTCCAATCCACATAAAAACATAATACTGTAAAATGTTAAAGCCTTTGGGTTACAAAGAAGTCAGGAATTAGAACCCTCTATTTTGACCTGTGCACATACTTTAGACTATCCACATTACAAGAAGGATTAAATGCCTCTGTTGCACCTTATTTTTGTATTTCTAACACTGCTTATATATATATAAATTATATATCCCATAATAGAGCTAGTATTAATTTTCTGCATAATGCTGCAACAATTCAGATACATTTGTGATAAGATTCCTTCAGCTGCAATTTTCATTTAGTCAGGCTGGAAGTTTTGATTAGTGTAATCAGTAGGTCAATCAACTAAAGCTTTAGTTGATTAATTAATCTTACTGGGTTACTGCAATAAGGAATGAATAAAAAAATTTAAAAGTATGCTTTTCTTTCTGCAATGAGTGATAATTTGTTCATTTGTAAGTTATCTAACTTTTCCTTCAGTATCTCAAAAAGGTAGAGGTAATAATATGCAACTGGATTTAAATTTGATTAGAAGATGGCCAACATTCTTTAATATATTCTCCATTGCATTTTTATGATGACTCTGACATAGACCCAAGACTGAGAGCTTTCTTGCCCAAACACAAGTTCACTTATACAAACTCTCTACTTTCCTTCATCGCCCTTGCCTTTAAACACCTTCTGAATTGGATTTGCTCTTTTGTCCTTTCCTAGTCCTTGTTGTCTCTTTGAACATCTGTGCAAATATTCTCACTCTTCATCATACTCCTCTTCCGAACTGTATGAAAAGAGCAGAGTAGTGATTAGTAGCTTAATAGAGCGTACCTTTCCATTGTTCTTCATTAGGCAGCGTATTCATCTTGCATGTCTCAAAATGCTTTCCCTATATGTCCTTCCAAGAACTGGCATCCTCTCACTTGTGCTACCCTGATTTGTTATCCTGACAAATATAATAGATGAGTGTTTGCTCTATTGTTCAGAAAGGGCATCTGGGAGGGTTTGCTCTATTTCAGATGCCAGTTTTATTTTCCTCTCCACTCTTAGCCCCTGAGAATATGCCAGATTTGGCCTTAGTGCTTCATCTTGCTTCCCCACTCCTCTTTTATTGTGTGTGGCTGAAATTCTTATGGGGACCAGTTATGACTACTGTGTGACCAATCTCACAAAGAAGCTTTCTGGAAGTGAGCACTTCATTCTGTGTCCAGTTTATGACAGAGGCAGAATTAAGAACCAGAGGACTCAGCTTGTTGTTGTTTAGTCGTTTAGTCATGTCCGACTCTTCGTGACCCCATGGACCAGAGCACGCCAGGCACTTCTGTCTTCTACTGCCTCCCGCAGTTTAGTCAAACTCATGCTAGTAGCTTTGAGAACACTATCCAACCATCTCGTCCTCTGTCGTCCCCTTCTCCTTGTGCCCTCCATCTTTCCCAACATCAGGGTCTTTTCCAGGGACCCAGCTATACAGAGGCAAATAAAGCATTTTAAATGTGTTGTAAAGTGTGATATACGAATGTGACACTAGATGGCGACAGTGAGCTATGCCAAATTCAATGTATTTTTCAAAACTTTTTTTTTTAAAAGCATTTTCCTAGCATTTTTTATATGTGTGTAGATTCCACCAGAGTCTTTACTGAGCCCTGTCTTGGGATCGGAGGATCCTCCACACCAGCAAATAGAGTAGTTAAGGCAGTCTGTAACTAATGCCTTTTCCAGTTCGGACTATATGTCTGAAGTTTAAGTGCAGAGACTTTATCATGTTGTCCAATGTTTCTTTAGACCAAGAATGGGAACCTGGGGCCCTCCAGATGTTGATGGACTCCAGCTCCCATCAGCCCCAGTCAACATGACGAATCCTCAGGGGCGATAGAAAGCCACTGATGGATGGCCATTCGTTTGCAAGAACCTCATTTAATCCCAGCCACTGACTCCTGTTATTTCATCTTAGTCATGAGCATTAAAATAGTTCCAAATAATTTGATTGTGTGCACTTTGCAAGACAGTTCTTTATACAACCCCTTGCATTGGGCAGTTTCTTAGAAAAATGGCTTCCAAAGGATTCACTGGCAGGATTAATTTGTGCAATGCAAGCATAGTGGCTGCTATGGGCCAATAATATAATTATAGATCCAACAGATGGTTTATGAAGCATCCTGCAAACTTGCTATAGCAGGACTAAACCTTCACTGCATGAATTAGGTCGCTCCTGTGGTCACTTGGATGAGACAGTCAGAAGCAAGCTCCTTCAAATCCAGCATACAAAGTCCAGCTGTGACTATCTGTTAGCAGGCCTATTCTTACAATTTGTAAAAGTTATCAGTACATCAGAGCACGTGAAGCTAGCCATGCATGGATTTTAGGCAATGTAATGAAGGCCAGAGCAGGATGTTACCGAGGATGCACGGCCGTTGGAAAAAGTAGAAATTCCAGGTCCCCTTCTTTCTTCCCCGTGGCATCTAGTTATACAAAATGTGTGACATGATATCATTATGTTCCTGGTTTCCCTGTCCTTGTTTCACTTAATTGGCTGCTTAATTGTGCAGCTGAGAAGGCTCAGAGCAGAGCACAAACCATTCCGTTTGATGTGATTTCTATCACTAGATGCTACTTGTGAGAGGGCAGAACAAGAAATTAGGGACGTGCAATGTTAAAAAAAATTAAAATCTTCATTTCATTTTTCTTTTTTGTTTTTGAGGCAATATTCAGGTCATTTTATGACCAATTAGTTGCCTTTGATTCATTTTCATTTTCGTTGTTCCTTGGATCTTAGTGGAGATCTATGCTTCTTCTGCTGGTAACTTTAATGTTTTCCTTCCAAATGGCATAACATTTCGGAATTCTTCTATGCTCCAAGAGTATCAGACTTGCCAAATTTCAGGCAGGCTGGAGAAAAAGAAAATTAATAAAATGAAAAGAGGTATGGCCACTTTTATTTTTCACATTTGTTCATTTCCTTTTTCATTCTTTTTTTTTTTAAATGAACACACCCCCCTAAAATGAGAGGTGGATCTGTTGTTTTGTAGAAAAGCCACGACTCTTCTGTAAGACTGAGAACCTATGTTATCAATAAAAAATAGACCTTAAAAAAGAGACAGAACTAATATGATTGTTCCAACATTGAAATGATGAGCTCCAAGCCTCTCTCTTGGCTCAATAATCTGACAGCCACATTTTGTATCAATTTCCAATTATTTCCCAAAACGAATCTCCACACAGAACATGCTATAGTAGCCCAGTCTAATATGAATATGGTGTGCATTACTGTGGTCAGCATGTTGCTACATTAGGTCAAGGGAACAGGACACAAATGTGTGTGTGTGTGTGTGTGTGTGTTGTGTGTGTAAGATTTGAACGGCCGTGTGCTGGTGCAGGTGCAATCTCATGCAAACCTTTATAGAAATTCTATTCACATTATGTTTGCTGCAGATCGTTCCATTGAGCAAAGTCTGAAAACGAATCTGCATGCTGCTGTAGGAGTAAACAGACAATTTAGCAAATAAAAAGACAGTCTAGTGTTCCGGGGGATAAATTTAATCTGCATGGAGATGATGAAAGGTTGCACAGATCTTCCCTTGGAGCATTGCAGTGGCACAGAGTGTGTGCTGTGAACTATAAACAGCAGCATTTTCTCAAAGTAATAGTTGGATACAAATGATAGGAAAAAAATGTTTCAAGTTCAACAGACACTCACCTTGGCTCAAATGTTTCTCCAGTAAGTCATGCTGTTCAGATTGGCCTTTGGAGAACTGTGTAGACTTTGTCAGTGGACATTGAAATACAGCCTTAGATACCTTAGAAGTACATTAATCCACAGTCAGATACCTGCACACCAAGATGTCAGCCTTGTGGGTTATGTGACTGTGAGTATTGAAGATAAAGCCACCATGCTACTATGATAAGGAAAGTTATTCAGTGTGGGGTCATTTCTTTAGGAACTTTCCAGCAGTGGAAAACTTTTCTTTCTGTTATGTTTGATGCCTCGCCATGAGGTACGGAACACAGTCCATAAGAAAATAATTGAAGCAATACCTGCACATAGGCTAAACTGAAAATATTCAGAAGTCTACTTGATGCACTTTAGAGTCACTTCCAGTTGTGATTTCAGCACATAACACAATGAGCATCCCAGCATCCTGGCAAAGCCCACCACTCTCAAAGCGTACCATCCCTCAAATGTAGATCAGGCCCTGTTCCTCTAGCCCCCTGTTTTAGGGAGCTGTGTCAATCTATGTAACAGCACAGTCAAGGACAGCAGAACCCCAAATGCCTTGGTGGCGTTTGCATGCATGTTTTTTGTAGTTGGTGTGGCTTTGGAAGGTGTTTGAAGCATGTACTGTTGCAACAGAGATGCAGAACCTGTGACTACAGATAGGGGAAAATTTCAACGTGTGCCGCAATTTGGAGCAAACCTCCCCAAGTCTGTGCACAGTGGATCATGCATGGATTGGAACAAAAACAAAAAAAGCAGATTACAGCATATGACTATGAATCTTTTTGAGCATGGTTTTACTTTTTAAAAAAGATGGGCCAAGGGCTTTCCAGTTCTTTGTGTCTTGTAAAAGACCCGTTTCTAGTTGCTTGGAGCAGTTAGAAAGCACAATGTTTGTCATGCTCATTTAAATGCTATGAGTAGAAAGTCCCTGGATGTGAAAGTACATTATGACATGCCACCACTACCTGAGTAATTGTATAGAGGACAAGATGGCTGCCCATGCCCATGTACCAACAACCATCTTTCCGCCCTCATACAATGTCCTCATAAGGACAAACCTTTAAAGAAAATTGCCAAAAACAACACTGCCAACATGCGTTGCCATGTGTCTGGATTTCCCCAGACATTTTAGCAATTTCCGCCCGGCCACAGCTTCCGACTGCAGTATTCCAGATGTGTCTGGATGTAGGGCAACCCTATGTAAGGATGCCAGCATAAAGTATGGGAAAAAGATGGCTAGAAGCAGCTAGAAATCAGTTTGTTTGTTTTTTAAATGAAAATCCAGAAAGCTATCACACCACCTCCTGAGTGCTTTTTAAAATTTATGATTTCAAAGTGTGTGGATTTATTTTTTAAGGAAATTGGCTTTAAAATAACTGTGGATTGGACTTAAAGGTCTACTTGCATGCAAAGGACATGGACCATTCTGTGCATCCCTCCAGATGTTGCTGAACAGAACGTCCCATCATCCCTGGCCACTGGACATGCTGGGATGCATGTTTTTTGTAGTTGTATGCATGTTTTTTGTAGTTGGTTTGGCTTTGGAAGGTGTTTGAAGCACGCACTGTTGCAACAGAGATGCAGAACCTGTGACTACGGATAGGGGAAAATTTCAACGTGTGCCACAATTTGGAGCAAACCTCCCCAAGCACTGGGACTGATGAGAGTTGGGAGTCCAACAATATCTGGAGACTCTGGTAGGGTCCTCATTCCTGTGTTAAAAGAAGGCTTCATACTGATGCAAGGATGAAATTATAGTATATCCAATTAGAGTGACATAATTTGCATACCTTCCACTTGTTCCCTCCACTGAATTCTGTTCCACATCTTTGCCTCTTTTGCTTTCTGCAGCTGCTGCCATCGACATAGCTTCGTAGTGCCAACAGGAGTGGCTAATGGGAATGGATGTGGCTGATGAAGCAATCTTATCTAGTTATGCTGGCCTCTGGTTTTAGAAGATTCAGCTAACAATCTTCTGCACGATACTGGCCTGTTCTATCATGTTGCCATACTCTTAAATAGCAAACACCTGGAAGTATTTCATTGCTTTGTTTCCCGGAAACGTGTTAGCAGATAAAAAACTATTTTATATTCAACACTGAATATGTAAGAAGATGAAAACCATTGTCCCGTCCCCTCCCCCCCCCCCGTTCTTGGTCCTCTCCTCTTCCCCTTTAATCACTGCCAGGTGACATGAATGAACACCAGGGAACTGGTTTGTGCTCCTTATTTTTCAAATGTGGAGGCAACAATCTAAGCCTTATTAGAGGGAGATGCAGGGAAGCTACTGTTGCTAGAGGCACTTAATCACTGTTGTGAAGTGTTCAGAGCAGGGAATAAGGACCAGGGCCGGGGGGGGGGTGGGGCAAGAGGCCATGTACAAGTGGCAGAGGGCCCATGAAATCCTCCAGTTCCCCCACTTCTGCACATTGGTCCAGTTGAGAGGAAGCCCAAAGGAGGACTCACCCCAGGGACTCACCCCAGGGGCAGGTGAGTCACTGAGGTCACCAGGGGGAACTACCAGAGCAGGCTGGTCATCCAAAGAGCATCTCTGAGGAAGAGAGGAGAAACAGCCGCTGTGGCACAGGAAGCAGCACATTGGGATGACCAATGTGTAAGAACATAAGAAGAGTCCTGCTGGATCAGGCCAATGGGTGATCTCTTCCAGTATCCTGTTCTCACAGTGGCCAACCAGATGCCTATTGGAAGCCCATAAGGAGGATCTGAGTGCAACAGTGCTCTTTCCATTTGAGATTCCCAGCAACTGGTAAGGCCACCATATCTCACGAGTCACTTTGCCATTATTGCTTACTAGCATGAACATATTTTTAGAAAGGTGTGTTAAAAATATTTTAAATGAAAAACTCAAATAGGTTTTTAAAGTACTCAACAACAATGGGATTAAAATGACAGTTGCTGATAACTTTGAGAATCAGCAGTGATCATTATTTTATGAAAATAACCATCTTCTCCATAGCCTGTTTAAAGTATTTCGTTTAGATCCTTTACATTAGGGGAAAAGAATTGAACTGATTTAACTCTATTGTGGAGTGGCTAGAAATATAATAATACATTCCTGTTGCATTAAAAAGCCACAGCCTTGATTTGGTTTGCAGTGGTCAAGAGACCACTGCAGGAAGTAAAATGATTAGCAAATGCAAAGCTGAGAATTTGCCCAGCATCCTCAGCAAGCATCAAACGGAGAGCTGCTACCGTGACTCAGATTTCAAACAGCATCAAGCGGGAAGCCTAATGGCAAAGATAGCTGAGTTAAATAGGTAGTGTTCCCCATCAGGCAGAATTAATTGGGAATTTGGACAGTTGGAGGTCATTACCTAATGCACTAGGATAAGAAAAACCTATGCCTCCTCCTGCTGCAGGACTGCTTATCAGTCTCCTTTCATCCTCACAAGGATGCTGAGCCTCTCTTCCTTTTCCGATGTTACTACTAATAACCATGGTGCCAACTGTTAAGCTTAGCATCTTTCCCACCATCAAATCCACACTGGCCGGATGCCCAGAACAATGGGAAAAATCCATTACAAAACAGTGTACAGACCAAGATGTTAAAAGAAGGGCACCGTATTATTATCCTATCACCAGTCTGTACTGTTGCATATACATGGCATTCCCAAGTGTTTGCTTTTACAGCTCTTTTAAATAAAGATTAGTTTGTCTACCAAAGTCATCCCATTACTCCAAGGACAACAGAACTTCTCCCCCCACTTCCTGCACTACCCACATACTGCTTTGAAGAGTGGATAGGAACCCCCAAAACACACAGAGAGAAGAGAGGGAGAGGAAGTCCTATTGTGCAGGTGAAGTCCTTGTGTTAGCAGTATACAAACCATAGGTTTCACTTTCTAGTTATAGGTAAAAACAGACAAAATACACATTTTATCCTTCAAATCTAAGGATAAGAATTCTTATTCATTTACAGTCGTACCTCTGTATACGTATCCCTCTGGATACGTAATCTTCGGGTTACGGCCGCGGCAAACCCAGAAGTATATACTTCCGGGTTTCATTGCGCGTGCATGTGCAAAAGTGCTCTGTACACCTTGCACATGTGCAGAAGCGCTCAATCGCACCATGCGCAGAAGCGCGCCTCTATTTATGTAATTTTCAGGGTGCGAAAGGACCCCTGGAATGAATTAAGTTCGTATCCAGAAGCTCCACTGTACTAAGAACAGGCATGTCATAATAATTTCTTTTATTTCCATTGTTTCCTACTGAGCCATATGCTGTTTGATCCTAAACATCTCATCAGAATGGATGATTATAAACTGTTTGCATTCTCCTCCCTGAATAAGTGAGAATAATGGTTTGGATCCTAAGGAAAGTTAAGAAAGTTTAGGGGAAGGACGTTTCCTGGCATCCCCACCACAACAATCCCATATTGTTCAGGAGCGCTTCTGGGGGGTCATAGGTGGATGAAGGGGAAGGGATTGAGAATTTTTCTTCCATGATCTTCCTTAAGTTAAACTGTAATAGGTTCAAAGTCATTGCCAAGAGTAATAATCAATTTATACAGTAGCAATGTGGAAAAAAAATCCTCTATAATATTAATAATTTAGAGGGTTTAAACTTGGCCAAAGTGAAGTTACATGCCAAATACTTTATACTGTAAACTGAAGTACACCCACGGGGAAAATGTGTATTCCACCCTATGGAGCAGCATATTAATTGTATCTAACATTCTGATTCTATCCATGAAGGCTAGACAGGATCATACCCAAGAGCCCTTGAACCAACCCAATATCATTAGTTGCAGCCTTGCACTAATGCAACCAGAAAGGCTACACTTGAGAAGTGCCGCTTCTCTATGCAAGGTCCTGTGAAACTGCATCTTATAGACAAAAAAAACCATAGTGTGGAAATATGTTCGTTGTTATTCTATCAAGGTTAGCAGTATCCAACTGATGTGGAACTTAATGTTGGACAAATGAGAAACTGAGAGAAATCAAAATTGACGGATTTGTCTACCCCTGAACCAGAATTTATGGTTAAGCTCTCTTCTTCCTTACTATAAGCTGTAGCCAATAACAAACATTGGTTACGGCTCATGGTTAGTGAAGAGAGAAGTCCCGGTTCGGATGATGCATTAAGCCCAACCTTGATTAGTTTAGTGTGGCTTGACAACGAAAACTAGGAAGGAAAAAAGAGGCTGTGAGCTCCTCCCCAGGAGGTCCTGGTCTTGCTAAGCCAAAGCTTGTTGTGTGAACCAGGTTCCAGTCTTATGGGACAAGTAAACAACAACATCAATAGCTGTGTGCATGAGAAATGGCATGTAGACAAAAAAGTTGAACCCCCCCGACAAACATTGCAGACATTTCATTGTTTGTTAACTACATTTATATCTCACTTGTCTTCCATTATAAATTTGAAGCTCTAACACTCGGAGTCTCCAAGCAGTCACCCTCTCATGTGCTGACCAGAGGGTAGACATGCTTGGCAAAGTTGTCAGGAATGTGGCCCCCCAGAACGCAGCGGAAGACTCAGACTCAGAAACTGAGCTAAGTGAAGGAGGGACCGACTCTGCAGATGAGAACTAGCTGATAGAGTCAAGAAAGGGGAAGACTCTGTTAGCTCTCAAGACGAGGAGGAGTTGGAAGGCAGCCAGAGTGTTGCTAGGCAATCAGCAGATAAGCAGAGGTCTGAGACTATGGCACATGGAAGAAGGGAGGGTGGAGGCCAGCGTCTCAGTCCCCATTCTAGGAGACTGGATAAGATTAGAGGGAAACGGAAGGGGAAAGGGGGAAAGTCAGGAGTTTGACGTACTTCCTGCTGTGGGAGGGGCGAAGATTTAGACTGACCAACTATTGTCAATGCGAGCAGGTGAGAAGCTGTGCTCTGGATGTGTGTGTTTGGGTTTTTTTCTGTAAACGTACATAAAACTGCTGGAGAGTCATTACTTCTTATCTGAGCTTGTTTGCCTGTCAGAGATCATTACAGCTGTTGTATAATGTACCTTCAGACCATGCCCTCAAGTTTCATGTATTGGAAAGCTATCCTACCCCTGGCCCCTCTCCACCAAATTCCAATGGTGGTTTGAGAACACAGACAACAGTTGGGGGGGAACACTGAGCATACATATGCATCACAAACCCTATACCAATGCAATGACTACTAGCCACAATGGCTACATTCTGCCTCTCCTGTCAGTGGAATATGCCCCTGAATACTAGTTGCTAGAAAACAGAAGGGGAGAGTGTTCCTGTGCTCACATGGAGCTTGCAGGCTTCCCACAGGCGTCTGGTCAGCCCATGAGAACAGGAAGCTGGGCTAGATGGACCATTGGCCTAATCCAGCACGCTCGTTTTTATTATTTATCATAGCGCAAGCCTACAGACCCCAACACAGGGGGGGGGGAGGGAATTGGATTTTCACCTTATCCGGTGCTATGCCAGTTCTGAGTTTCTTTCTGTGTGCCGTCTTGATCCAAAAATGTCCTTACTCTGAAGTAAACTTCAATTAACTCAACAGCAATTGGATGGGAGGGCTTCCATTGAGTCTTTCAGCTTTGCGAGCAGGCAGCCAGATAAGAGAGGATGGAATTGGTAGGATGTTTTCCTGTGATACGTGCTTTGCCTTGGTGGAATGAGTTTAATTGCTTTATAATAACGTATAAAGCGGCTGCCTTGTTTTTCCAATTAGTCGTGTCTGTCTCTGCATTTGCAAAGTGCCCCTGGCAAGGTAAATAGGACCAGCAGTGAGCATTGCTGAAAGCTGCAGCTGGCTGACAGTTGCAATTTTATGAAAACAATTTTTCCCCTTCAGTGTTTTGGGGGTGGGTGGGGAGGCAGGCGGCGAGAGAGGATGCGAGCTTCGGCAGTAGATGCCTGCAGCTTCCTTCAACTTCCCCTTTTAATTAAAAAGCTTAATTGGGAGTAATAAAAACTTCCAATTAAGCTTTTTAAATAAAAACTAAATGCTTAAAGTGGCTGTGGAAGAAGATAGCTGCTGCTGAAATCCATAACTGGCAATTGCATTAGTAATAAGCTTTTGTTTTACTGTGTGGAATGTTGTAGTTTATGTTTCAAACTGCCTGCCTGCCGACGAGGAGATCTGGACCTTCAAGGCTTCATGGAGCAATTCCATCTCTCAGAGATACACCCTGGCTGTTTGGGGGGGAAACGGAACAGGTTTGTTATGTGCTAAGTGTGGATTTAAATGGCCATCTATCCAACGTCTTAACTCTTCTTAACGCTTCTTCTGTCTCTAGTCAGCAGTGAAAAGTGTAATTCGCTCTCCCTGCCAACCCCTTGCTTTGGGGTGATTTGCTTCTTTTTGAATTCAGATAATTAATAATGTGTCAAAGAAATGGGAAAATGAAGATGCTGAGAATCAAATGATAAATTATACCCTTGCACAATAGAACTTAGGAAGCGGGCACAAATGGCAAAACATTTAAAGGAGGTGTGTGTGTGTGTGTGTGTGTGTGTGTGTGTGTGTACACCTTAAGGTGTATTGCTCAAACTTTCAGAAATCTTCTTATTTCTAAATGCAGGCTGAGAATCAAGTTGCCATGCTGTCAGGGCCAGCCCAATACATTTTTGCATTCTGCTTGGGAGCAGTGAGAAAAGGCAGGTACCAGTCTGGCTGCTTGCTAGGGAAGAAGGAGTTAGTGAAGATCTACATCAGGAACAAGGGGGAGAGGAGACCAGCAGAGCTTCCTATTCTCCCAGAGGCTGCTGTAAAGGCAGCATTGGTGGGGGAGATGCTGAGGGAAGCAGCAGACCTGGCCTCTAGGCAGTGTGCCACAGCTGTCGCTGCCACCACAGCACAGGCAGCAGCAGAAGCGCGTGATGCATTCCTTGAAGGCTGGATCTGCTGCCCCTGTGAATCCTGCTGCCTGACGTGGTCATCTCACCTTCCTCATGGGTGGGCTGGCCTCGCATGCTAGTGCATGCCTTTTATCGCTGCTCCCATCCCAAGCAGGATTGCGCTCCAGTGACTGTAATTTGGTTGGTGGCTGCTATTTTGTTTCCCCACGATACCCACCTGGGCCATTGCATGGCGGTGCTGGGAGACAGCAATCATGGATGGCTTTTGAAGCAGTCACCATTTCCCCCACAATGCCCGAGGAGGACTAAATTTCTAGGACACTGTGGGGGGAAATGTAATGACAGATGTCAAAGGACTGTTGCCCGGGGGAGTTCTACAATTCTTTGAAGTTTAAAAAGCCAAAAGGAAGAGTATTTTTAAAAACTGTGCTACATAACAAGTCCTCCTGCAAACATTAGGGGGCCCATTTGCATAGGAGGGGACACGACAACGTTGTTACTGGAAGCCAAGGTAGCTTCTGTGGTGAGGTGTGTCTATTGTTGAGGTGACGTCTACAGTGCCACTGACTAAGAGTTGCTGCCTCTGATCCTGATGCTGGTGGACAGGAGCCTACCAAACAGGACCTCACAACATCTGGGCACTTACGGGCAACTTGAGGAACTGAGTCCCTCCCATACTCCCTCAACAGCACAGGATGTGAGCGGGGCAGAATGTCATGCAGCACAGGAGAAGTGTACATCTTTGGGCCGGAAAGTTGGCCCATTATGCCACTAGTTCTCTAAAAGTGAGTGCAGCCTAGGACAGATGGGTTGGAGACAGAGGCTGAAAAAGACTCAGTTCACTCCCAACCCTTGTAGGAGGAAGTTGCTCACTAGGAGCTCTCCATGGTGTTGTAGCAACTGCCCTGCCTTGCGATGTGGGTTCCTTTGAGGGACCAGAACTGGACTGCAGTAGAGTTATGGAGGTGGAGCTTTCTCTTTCTGCACTTGGGAGGTATCCACCCATCCACTCTCTGTAGTTGGAATGGGTGAATTTTAGTTTCCCTCAGTTCCTCCATTTTTCAGTCTTAAGTTCAGTCTCGCCACATTTCCAAATCAATTGGAGAAACTGAGTCCTCGTGAAAATTCACCAGCATTTTAGAGTTAATTTCTCATAACATGCACATTTTTATATGCAGTTATGCTTAATATAAACATACTTTCAAATCAAATTCCAATAATATATGTATTTAAGTCCACTAGTGTATGCATTCTTTTACATATCACTTCGCTGGAGAACCGCATTGCAAAATTCAGAGAAGTGCGAACTTTGAAGAGTTGCTGTGTTCTGGTTTGTGCATTGGTTTCGAAAGTGCAAATTAAGTTGGTTCATCTTTAAATCTTTAAATGTGAACTGAATTGATTTTCTCTTCCATCCTTATGCATCTTTAGCACCCTACACTTCCTTAGCCACCCTTCCAAGGAGTGTAATATTGCTGTCTAGATGGCTGTTGGCTTTAGAACTGGCCTCTTTAGGATACATCATGATCTGTACAGGGTATTCAGTAAACATAAATTCTGTTTTCATGGCATTTTTTTGTATTTAGATAAATTTGTCTATTTTACTGCAGATTGAAAATAAAATTGCCTAGTGTGTGGTATCACTCCTGACCATCATAATAGGCTGTTTATCTGTGTTACAATTCTACCTGAAAGCACATGTTTTGGAATGTATCAAGCAGGAAATTGGTCATTATGTGATTTAATGGTGTGGTGGTGGATGTGCTTGGCTACATTTAATTCTCTCTCAGATTTCAAAAAGGGAGCTTCTGAATCAACACAGCAGCTTTTGTTATGTAGTTTGAGCCCTAGTTCTGTCAAAGGCAATGCTGATATCTTGAATTGCAGGAAGGGAAGAGATAATCATTAAAAAGAGATGGTTCTTTCAATGTGTTGTGTTCTTTCTTAAAAAGCTTATCCTTACGAAAATAAATTTAATAGCCCGGTAAGGCCCTTTATGGGTAGTTTTAAGAGAGTATCAAGGTTTTCCCCTGAATTGCGTTATCTTCTATTTCAAATCCCCTTCAACTTAGATATAAAGAATAATAGCTATATATTCAATATGAGGAGTCTGAAGATTTTGCTGACTTTGGATTAGCGGAAAGATTTCCAGCTATCAGTGTTTGAGCTTCACTTCTCAGTCAGTCATTCCTGACAAGTCCAAAATAAGGCACTAATAGCAGTCACTGTAGAGAGGCTGGTTTTTCATTAGTTTAGGCAGAATGTCAATTAAAGAGGTATTGAGATAAAGCAACAGTGACTAGATTAAGTTTAGACTTCTTCATGGATGATAAGAAAAGCCATTTGCAGGTTCTATTTTACCCTGAATACCCTAGCCATGGCAAAGGCCTCTTATATTGCAACCTATCAAGGTTCCTGCCACTTTCTGAATGAATTTAGGAGCTATGCTATAAACCTGGATGGTTCTTTGCAATCCTGGAAAGTCTTTCTAAAAACCACATATCAGCATAATTGCAATCTTAAAATAAAGTACACCTGCATTGCAGGGGGTTGGACTAGATCAGTGTTCCCCAACCTTGGGCCTCCAGCTGTTTTTGGACTACAATTCCCATCATCCTTGACCACTGGTCTTGCTAGCGAGGGATGATGGGAGTTGTAGTCCAAAAACAGCTGTAGGCCCAAGGTTGGGGAACACTGGACTAGATGACCCCTGGGGTCCCTTCCAACCCTACAATTCTATTATTCTAAGCATATAATAACTTTGAAAGGGTGCTATCCTTTATAGCTTGGCTCTTTTGCCCAATTAAATATTACCTTCAACTACAGTGCACTGCTGCTATCCTGACTGTGTTGTGGCAGATTCATTTTTTGCTCAATATGAGAGAGAAACCATGGCTGTGTTCATACATAATTCTAAACCATGGTTTGTTTTAAGTGTGGTGTGTGCAACAAACCATGAGTCACTTCACAGATGAGCAAACAATGCTCCCTCAAAAGCCAGGATAAACAGGTGCTTCTTCAGAATGCAATGGACACTATATCGCAAGGGTGCTGGATGCACCTAGTGGAGAGGGAATTCCTCAGTCTTGGAGCTGCTGCAGAGAACGCCCTCTATTTTAGTTATTTTTAAAAATGTAAATCACCTCGAGACATAAAAGTAAAAGGCAATTAATTAATTAGTCCCATGATTCTTGACCATAGGACATTTTGAGCTGGGGCTGATTTGTAGCCCATAATATCTGGAAGGTGACATTGAGTTAAACTACGGCTCTCATAGGAGGTTGTGACAGCAGCCAACCTGGATGGTTTAAATGCAGATTAGAGGAATTCGTTGAAGACAAGGTTATCAATGGCTAGTAGCCTCTGTTCAAGACTCTATGCCTCTGAAAAACAAATTGGTGGGCATCACAGGTAGACACAGTGCTTGTGTGCTCTGGTCCTGCTGGTGAATTTCCCACAGGCATCTGTGAGGACAGGATGCTAGACTCAAAGGGCTGTCAGCAGGCTCCTCTTATGCTGTTATGCACTGTAATAACGCCTCCAGAATCTGACTCTGAGCTCATGACACCAGCCTTCCGCCACTTGGCAGTGTTGAAACTGGGGCAACTGCCTTCCATGAGCTGCTATGCTCAGCATCTGCTGCTGTAAAAAAGAAGAAGGAGGGATGTTCATGGTAGCCATAACTGACAATTCATATGAAGATAGGTGGAGGAAGAAACTGTATGAAAAATGTGGAGCTGCTTCTGTGAAACCTGTACAGGGTTCTGCAGTATGGAATGTCAGTTCCCATCAGCAAGAGCCATACAGAGGGGGGATTCTCTGTAATGAGCTGTATTTGAACAAATGGATGAAATCATGTACATGCTGATGTGGGAAAGGCAAACTAGTAGGGTGGATTCAACATTGACTTGTCTGGTGGTGACTTCCATGATTCTTTAACTCAGAATACAGAATTGCTCAACGTTTTTAGGCATAAACTTGGTCTTTAAATTTACATAAGATGTTTATGGTGTGTGGAATATGTAATTTGATACCAGTTTCTTTTTAATGAAATAATAATAAAAAAGGAGATTAGAAACTGCAGGGATGAGCTTGCTGTCCCTTCTCCATGAGCAGGAGACAAAATTGAGCCCCACACAGGAGTGGTCATTAGCTTGTTTGGGGACAAGTTGCCACTAGTATGCTGGTGACACTCAGCTCCATTTC
Organism: Podarcis vaucheri; assembly: GCF_965113315.1. NCBI lineage: Eukaryota > Metazoa > Chordata > Lepidosauria > Squamata > Lacertidae > Podarcis > Podarcis vaucheri. The sequence continues at coordinate 64,944,562 of NC_138766.1, forward strand.
CCCATAACATCAGAATCAGGAGAGGTCATACAGTCCCTGGGGCAGTGCAGATTTTTAATATAAACTGAGGTTTTTGAAACATATAGCTCTCAAGAAAATCAAACCTATCCATTCTGAAGGAAATCAGCCTTGAGCGCTCACTGGAAGGACAGATCCTGAAGCTGAGGCTCCAATACTTTGGCCACCTCATGAGAAGAGAAGACTCCCTGGAAAAGACCCTGATGCTGGGAAAGATTGAGGGCACAAGGAGAAGGGGACGGCAGAGGACAAGATGGTTGGACAGTGTTATAGAAGCTACCAACATGAATTTGACGAAACTCTGGGAGGCAGTGGAAGACAGGAGTGCCTGGTGTATTCTGGTCCATGGGGTCAAGAAGAGTTGGACACAACTAAATGACTAAACAACAATAGCAGTTCCAGGACTATAGATCTATAAAACCTATGGATTTTTGCCACCTAATGCACAATTGCATCTAGCACAACTGAATCCAACAAATATCCCCAAGTAATACTTCTCTGAACACACAAGGAAGGTGCAGTTTCACATGTATTTGTGTGTTCTGGTAGATCAGTTCTGGTAGAGCTGGAAAAGGTACTGTTACAATATCTCTTTTGAGTTTTGGGGGACCAGAACTGTACCCAATAATCCACATGTGGCTGCACTATAGATTTGTTATAGTGGTGTTATGATATTGGGAGCTGTGTTTTCCTGATCACTTTCAACATAAATTGCAGGCCATAATTTACCAGATCAAATGCACATAGACACATGAATATGCATCTGATGGAACAGGCTTTTGCCTACCAAACAGGCTTCAATGAACCAATTATTATTTTTAAATGTTTCATAGGACTTCTCCTTTTTGTTGCCATGATAGCACATTGAATTTTATATTTTTGTCTGTGAATTGAAGACAAAAACTCCCTTTCTTTCCACTTCATTATCTCGTGAAAGTTGTATGCAAATGCCTTGGATTTTTCTGTATAGAAAAGCTTTGTGATTTCCTGACTGTACAACAGCAGTAAAAATGCATCCACAAACTTGGAATGTGCACATTCTATCCATAGCTTTTGGCACATTCTTTTTAAAATGTATGAGATACCTACTTTTGTTTGTTTGTTTCCAGTCTGCTTGCACCCGCTGACAGGAGGGAATATTGTATTATGCTATTTTAAATAGCTTTTTCACCAGCTGAAATGAATTACATGCTTCCAGAGCAACAGAGGTAAATCTGGATTCATTGTTGTGGCTGCTAATCAATCTTAGCAATCTGAACACAGCCACAATATTTGCATTCAATACAGATAAACGAATTACAGCTTATTTGGATAAATAGTCTGTCTGGAGGGCAATGTCATGGATGCATCTGATAGGTACTAGCCCCTTGCTATCGTGTAATACCTATTCAGGTTTTTGCTGTGAAGCAAGGGTTAAAACAGGACACTATTGGTGAATATCTGAATCAGGATGTTTATGCTATCTGTTAGTTCTTCCTGGTAAACCAATTACGGGCTACAGTAGCTGCAGCTTCATCTCCATGAACTCAACTATTGGATCTGTTCAACAGGGTGTGAAATCATCCTGCCTTTTGACTGATAACATGCAGCTTCACTTAAGAAGATGCTTTTTGTGTGTCTTGTTAAACGTTTGGGCAAAGGTAGACGCAACATGGGGAACCTATATTATTCCCACTGTCTCAGAATGGACTTTTCTCTGCAAATTCTATTTCCTTCCTCTTGCAAACCAGGAGCAGTGTGGCCACTTACACAACATTGAAAAAGAGAAAACGTGTCATGAAAAAGGGCCCCAGATTCACATAAAAATATGTATAGGCTAATTTGAGTGCATAGACATGACTTTAGAAATAATTATGATAGGTTGCATCCAACATTGCACCAGCAGACTTTCACTTGTGCAATAGAACCCTCTTTCTTTTCCTCCCTGAATACGCCACAATTTGCTTTGACAGATCCTCTAGCCCTCCAGAGTGGATTTGGGGATGCACAGGGGGTGAGAAGAGGAACGGGAAGTTCCAATGCATTAATTCCACTTGCACACAGACACTGCTGAATACAGTCCCATGATATAAATAGATAGAAATACAATACACCCTTGGGACACGGGTGGCACTGTGGGTTAAACCACAGAGCCTAGGACTTGCCGATCAGAAGGCCATGACGGGGTGAGCTCCCGCTGCTTGGTCCCTGCTCCTGCCAACCTAGTAGTTTGAAAGCACGGCAAAGTGCAAGTAGATAAATAGGTACCACACCGGTGGGAAGGTAAATGGCGTTTCCGTGCACTGCTCTGGTTCGCCAGAAGTGGCTTAGTCATGCTGGCCACATGACCCGGAAGCTGTACGCCGGCTCCCTCGGCTAATAAAGCGAGATGAGCACCGCAACCCCAGAGTCGGCCACGACTGGACCTAATGGCCAGGGGTCCCTTTACATTTGCCTTTACAATACACCCCATCACCGTGGGGTGTATCGTGCCTGGGTGAGCTGTGTGCCTGTTCAATCTGCTACCCAGGTGCTTCCTGTCAATGGCCACCTTCAGTGTTCCTGCTCTCTGTTTCTCTTTAAGCTGGACTTGAAGCTAGCAGTCCTTCAGCACGAGACCTGTCCTCTGTGAAGTAGGAAATGCGACCAGTCTAACCAACAACTCGATGCTTTCCTTAAAGCGGCGAGTCTATGTACATTTACCCAGAAATAAGTCCTAGCGTGTTTAGTGGAGCTTAGTCTTAGCTAGTTTTCAGAAGAGATCGCCAAGGACTTGGTTCAGAATTCATGTCTTCCTTCAAGACACGGTTCTGCCTTGGAAACTTGTTTTGACTGATCCCCGGGAACAGGTGAATTAATAATGAAGAGTGTGCCTCTAAGCATGTGTGAAGCAACTTTGGCTCATTGAGCAATCATGGCCTGCAGGGATTAAGAAGCAAGGTCTCTAGTTTGAAAGACATTATTTCCAAATAGGCTCAGGCCTGAGCATTGGCTGCATTCTTATATCTAGGGTTTTCCCTCTCTAACATCTGCTGTTGTCAGTAGTGATCATGCAAACATGGAAGGAACCATGTAAAAGTGTTGTAGTTCCACTTACATTTTTAAAAGTTTGTTCTTAAATCTTCATAAGTCTTGCTGTGAGAGGTGTTTTTTTTTTTTAGGCGGGATATGTATAACTAATAAATAAATTGTTTGCTTGCAACTTCACTGGCTATCTTTATATGTGGCGTTTTGCATCCGTAGAACTGGAATAAATAATATTCCTCCTTCTCTTTCCATTTCTTCATTTGATTTCAGTTCAGGGGCAAGATTTAGAAGACTCCGAGTAATACAGTAGCAATCTTTCAGTTATGAATGGGAGGCGGAAATGCTCATAATGAGCATTTGCAAAAAGAGGAAAGCTTCTGAGCAAAAAAGACATATGTTTGTTGTAGAAACAGTGAAAATGATAATAATATCAGAATGTGATGGCTCATTAGCAGAACCACATTATGTCCCTATGAAGGGAAACCAATTCATGTTTCGGTATGTCGTTTGAACAGCACTACTGGCTTCATATGAGATGGGATATTTCCCCCCAATCTACATAATGATATGGGTCTATGATATATTTCTGTCTCGTTCCCCTTATTTTTAGAACCATATTTATGGCGCTGATATTCATTTATTTAATGCACATCTTCTAATTGTTGCCACATTGGAAATAAACTTGTCTGCTGTCATATGCAAAGATGAAGAAGAGGTTAAAGCGCGTAGTTCAGCATTTTTAATTGACCTTTTGAATATTTTTATTTTCAAAGGATTTGTAAATTGTATGTGTGTGCGTGTGCACACACACACACCAGAGGTTGATCATATTGATTTTTTTTTCTTCATAGGAAGCTCTTAATGAATATATGCAATGTTGGTAGCAAAAAGAAAATACAAGCCACTGATAGTGCTTCTCTAATGAGCCATTCAGTACAAATGAAAGCTCATCGGCAACCCACAAATGGGCTGTTAATTGAGAAAAGAGCAGCAGTGGGGAAAGATGTTATAACAGGCAACCTAAACATCTTCAAGCTGATGCTTTCAGGATGTGCACATGGCTAGAGCCAAACTCAGTCCAGTGCCAATCCATGGAGCCTCCTGGCCCTTTTCATCCTCTGGCTCCTTACCTCTTGATTGTCTACCCTGTCTGCCATGGGAGGGACAAGCTATGGAAGGAACATGGAGTAGGAACCTCTGCATGTCTTGTTTCACCCTTTGCTTGGCAACCGGTTTGAGAGGGAAAAGCATATGAAACAGGCAGCAGCCACATCAGATTTGAGAAAGAGGTAGGCTTCCAAGGGGAGCATCTTGCTCAATGGACCCTACTTCAAATCTGGAACCATCATTTGTTGTGCTATTTCTCCCATAGGAATTACTGTTTTTCTAAATCATGATAACAAAGAAAGCAGCACGTGGTGGGCGGTGGAAGGGAGCATGGAGGAATCAATGTTCCCACAAAGTATTGGTTTACTAAAGGCATGTTTGAAAGTCCCTGCTTGGGTGAGACATCAAAGGAATTTTGAGGGAAGCAAAAGGGTGCTTTGCACATGTCCTAATGGGATGCTTTGAGGTTTCTCTCTCTCCTTTTCTTCCTTTCCCTTGATAAATAGCTCCTCATTCAAAATCACAAAGTGGTTCAGAACGGGAGCTATAAAACACACAACAACAGACAAACAATATAGTACATCTCATCTAAATTCAAGAAGACTCGAATGCTGGAATCAAGAGTTACACATATTTCAGTAAACAATGAAACCTCCAGTATTGCTGGTGCCTTACGCATCTCTAGAGGCAAGAAATATCACAAAGAGTGCGATGTTGCAACTGAGATGGTCCTTATCTGGGTCTTTCTCAATTTCCCTGTGGTGAAACCTTGAAAAGCCCCTTCCTCCAAGGATCTAAGAGACCAGTCTGGTATGTAGTTGGTGAGAGAGATGCTCTGCCAAGTACTTGTTTCTCCTGGGAATGGGTGAATCTGTCAGCTTTCTCTCTCTTAATAATAATAATAATAATAATAATAATAATAATAATAATTATTATTATTTATTATGGTCAAAGACCAGTTCAAGAAGTACAGCTGAGACTACTTTCACAAAAGTGAAATAGACATTTAAAACAGTATACAATAACAGCTTATAGATTAAAATTGAAATAGTGCATGTACATGAAAAGACTGAACATTAGGCTAACATGCAGATTAACCCTTGTACACCCAGGAGGCCGGCTACGGCAGTTTTCCGGGTGGTGTTCTGTGCCTACAAATCTGCATACAAAATCTGGCAACCATCTGGGTCGTCTTGTGATTTTTGCCTAAGAGGAGAAAACTGAGTTTTGGCTTGTCCGGAAGATCAGCAAGCCTCACGAGATGGGGGTTGATGGTATCTCTATGTGCCTCATTGTAAAAAGGACATCTAAAAAATAAGTGTTCAGGGCTTCCTATTTCCCCTAATGGGCAGGCGTACGGGACTTTTCCTTCCAGAACCGGCGAGGGCAGAGCCGAATGTCTAGCAGAGTAAAGGTCCTTCTTGCATTTCTGGATACAAGGAAATGGAGGTATGCTGCTGGGACAGCAACCTATCTGTCGTGTTGTGCAATTATGTAATCAGGGGACCTCAAGCACTCCTGTTCTCTCTCTATGTCCGTAATACTTTTCTCTCTCTATTTCATTTTTTCAATCTTATGTTTAGTTCTCCACATTTCCAAATAGGTATGTGATTTTAAGTCCTCATGAAAATTCATCAGCATTTTAGTGCCACTTTATCCTATGTATCAATTTTCACATGCAATTTTGCCTTATATGCACATTTCTGCAAAGCAATTTCCTCTAATATAATGCATTTTTGTGTGTTACGTTCATGAATATACCATTGTTACACAAACATTAGGCCATTTACAGGTAGGTAGCTGTGTTGGTCTGCCGTAGTCAAAACAAAATAAGAAAAACTCCTTCCTGTAGCACCTTAGAGACCAACTAAGTTTGTTATTGGTATGAGCTTTTGTGTGCATGCACACTTCTTCAGATACTTCTTTGGATATCTGAAGAAGTGTGTATGCACACAAAAGCTCATACCAATAACAAACTTAGATGGTCTCTAAGGTGCTACTGGAAGGAGGTTTTTTATTTTGTTTAAATTTAGCCCAGTATATGCAAAATTCAGAGAAGTGTGAATTTGAAAGAGAGGCAAATGTTTTGGAAAGTGCAAATTAGGTAGGGTCACTTTTAAATGTGAGCTGAATTTAATATCTCTTCCACCCCTATTTAACACAAAATCCACTGCCAAGTCTTTTGTTTGAAACTGAGCTCATTCATAGTGTTGCATGAAAGTAGGTAATATTAGCCACATTTGAGAGCAGGATTCTGAAACAGGATTCCAGTTCAGCAGTCCCCAGAGAGTCACAAGATTTGTCATTTCTGACCCACCAACATTGCTTGCTTTCTCAATTTCTGTAACATTGTAATGCACCTTAATTTTATGATCCATCACAGTCTTATTAGACACCTTTGATGAGAATTAAATAGCAAATTACAGTCTTTCAAATTGTAATCTGAAGGTGATAACATAGTGAAACAGGGAATGAAAAGGAGGAAAAGCAGTGCTCAGTGATAAATCATGATGCTCTGTTCCCGAGCATCCATTTTCATTTCCAGACCCAATTCAAGGTGCTCATGTAAGCTCTAAATACCCGAAGACCTCCTCTTTCTCTACAGACCCTCTTGGGTGTTCCACTGCAATCAGAAGCTTGAGATGGGGGGCTGAGAGAGGGTATTTTCCATGGCAGCCCCTAAATTGTGGCACTCCCTCCCACAGAGGTCCAGTGGGCAACATCCTTATACAGCTTTCAGCAAATGCTGAAAACACAATACTCTTGTTTTTGACAATTGAGGTATATGTATTTAGAACCCACTCATTAAACTGTCTTTAATACAGTGGTACCTCGGGTTATGAGCTTAATTTGTTCTGGAGGTCTGTTCTTAACCTGAAACCGTTCTTAACCTGAGGCGGGCTTTTGCTAATGGGGCCTCCCACTGCTGCGTGATTTCCGTTCTCATCCTGGGGCAAAGTTCGTAACTAGTTCTGGGTTAGTGGAGTTTGTAACCCGAAACGTTTGTATCCCAAGGAACCACTGTATTGGGTTTAATCATTGTAACCTGCTTGGGACCTTCGGGTGAAGGCAGGATAATTAATAATAATAATAATAATAATAATAATAATAATAATAATATTGTTATTTGGGGCATTTTGACCTCTGGCAACACTTAAATCAGTAGGGAGCTCACCTTTATAGGAGCACAGAGCATGGAAACTCCCCACACTCCAGGTATACAGTATAAGTTAACTTTATTTTCTGTAGAGCTAATGTAATATTTTTAGAGATAATACATAGCCTGCTATGCTAGGCAAGTGCAAGGATGAATGATCTATAGTACTGTAGAAGATTCTTGTCCTTCAAATTATTATGCTGCCAATAGCTGCAAGGTAAGAAGGAATCTTTCTTAAGGCTACATCTTGGCAGATATTTTCCACTTGGGTACAGCCATTCACGTACAAAATATGCACATGATTCATCAATTATGAAGGGTGCACAGCTTTCCCCTTTTAAAAATAAATGGGTGTGGGGCAAGGATTTTGTTCCTGCTTCTCTATATGTCTTGAAGAAGAGTGTCCATGCTCCCCTTGTAATTTAATATGTGTTTTGTAAGCAGATATCTGTTTCTCTGCTTTTTGTACAATTGACACTAATTGGAGCTCAACGAGAACTATGCAAAAGTACGATTTGTAAGATTCCAGAAAGTTTAAAAATACCAAATAAATAAAGGCTGAAGTTCTATGAGCTCCAGGAAGCTGTAACAGCAAACTATATCTGCCCCTGTGGCAAAGGGTTAAGAAAAAGATAAGAAGACAGGCAAGCTGGGATAGCTCAGTAAATAAGTAAATAATTGACCACCTCAAATACCCATGACCTCTAGTTAGAAGATATTTTACTTCATCTCTTGGCTTCAAGAATTTGAAGCACCTCCCGTTGTTCTCCAAATAAACAATATTAGGTGAGAAAATACATTGTGCTCCCCCCCCCACATTTGTACTGCAGGATTACTTAATGACCAGACTGCAACATGCAATCTAGTTATCTGGATGAATTTGTACACCTTACTTTAAATATTCGGATGCAATTTGCATAACCACCATAAACAACACTTGCATTTCAGGCAGGCGTTTCTGATATATATTGTCAACTGCCGCCATCGCACACATCGGACGGACTCTTGTGATTCTACATGCTTTCTGCACAATGTTTGGCAGTTTAGCTTTTATGGTTTATTTTGTTGCTTTCAACAGTGCTATTAATCATGCTTTCTCATTTTCTTTCACTGCTGGGATTTGACAGGGATTTTCTTTCACCTTGAAAAATTGCACACAGCCAAGACTTTCTGTGTTGTACTCCCATAGACTTAACATATCTTGCTGAGAGAAAGCAGATTGTTTTGTGCTAGGGTTGTTTTGTGCTAGGTGCTTCGTTTTGAAGGATGATTTTTAAAAATCACGCACTTGATCTGTCGCTTGGTGCTGAAAGATTGTAAAAAAATAAAAATTAAAAAGACCCTGTAAATTATTGTTTTTCTATTGCAAGCCTTTATGGTTTTATGCAAGAGACAACTTGGCTAATTCAATAAGCAGTGGACCAGGAAGTAGTAAATGGATATGCGGTTAATTTTTATCACTGAAATTTATTTCCAGTAACCCAGTCTGAAATGCTATTTATATTTTTTACGATATGCAGCTTTATGATTATGCAGGAATATATGCAGCATCCCCCACTGAGATGCATTGGTTAGAACAGCAAATGATATGCAAAATATAATGGCAGAACCATGCAGAATAATGGAATAAATCAGCTTGGGAGGAATAGATACCTCAGATTCATCCACCTACTCAAGAGTAAGCAATCCCAGATACATCTTCACTGTCAGCAGCTGTGGTTAAAGTGTGATTTAGGGTACAAAAATTCCCCCTCTTGCGCATTCCAATTGCTGGAAACATAACAGATTTCAGGCTCCTTGTTCCTAGTAATGGTTGCCTTGCCCTGGGTTGTTCCTTTCCTGAATTCCCAGTGATATTGAGCTTGGAATCAGCGTAGACTATTTGTGCTTGACCTTGCTGTGTTAGAACTGTGCTGTATCTGCAATCCTGCCCCCTTGGTGTATACTTTGGTAAAGGCTTATATAATGGGTCAGCAAACTTTTTCATCAGGGGGCTGGTCCACTATCCCTCAGATCTTGTGGGGGAACCAGACACACACACACACACACACACACACATATATATATATATATGCTTTCGTAGATTTTCACGGGTACAGGAATGCAGGTTTTGGTGTCTTCGGGTGTCTTCCCGTGTAAGAGTCGGGGTGTCTGGGCGACGTTTCGACGAGGTCTCACTCGTCATCTTCAGGCTGGTGCTTTCGGCTTCTTGTTACTGGAACAGAGCTCTGTTCCAGTAACAAGAAGCCGAAAGCACCAGCCTGAAGATGACGAGTGAGACCTCGTCGAAACGTCGCCCAGACACCCCGACTCTTACACGGGAAGACACCCGAAGACACCAAAACCTGCATATATATATATATATATATATATATATATATATATATATATAGCTCTGTTCCAGTAACAAGAAGCCGAAAGCACCAGCCTGAAGATGACGAGTGAGACCTCGTCGAAACGTCGCACAGACACCCCGACTCTTACACGGGAAGACACCCGAAGACACCAAAACCTGCATTCCTGTACCCGTGAAAATCTACGAAAGCATATATATATATATATATATATATATATATATATATATATATATATATATATATATTGGGGGGGGGGATGAACGAATTCCTATGCCCCACAAATAACCCAGAGATGCATTTTAAATAAAAGTGCACATTCTACTCATGTAAAAACACGCTGATTCCCGGACCATCCGCGGGCCGGATTTAAAAAGTGATTGGGACAGATCCGGCCCCCGGGCCTTAGTTTGCCTACCCATGGTTTATGTCTTTCATAACTGGGATCTTAGCACCTGCGGGCATTCCCTAGAGTGTAATGATCTGCATCTATCTGTCTGCACACTCGCATATACATATATTCACATGCATAAATCATAAATCTAATGCAAATGTGTGTCATAGGCCTGTGTCCTGCACCCTTTAATTACTTAGCAACATCGCTGCTATGCTTAATAAAAAGTCAATGCATCCTAGTCAGATACCACATTGCAGTGCAGTCCAGCTTCCCTCCACTCCCAAACTATGTTAAATGGCTTTTGCTTTGAGCCAACTCTACACTTGAAGCTTTACAAGCCTTTCCAATCCTGTGCTGTGCTTGTAGGTTTGGGGTGGGAGAACTTCTGAAGCTTGTGCCCTAAATTTCTGCCATCATCTGCTTGTTATTCAGCATTCCTCCTGGGGGCTGAGTTCATGTTTTCCATGCAGGCTATACAAATTTAGCCTATATTTTCCAGATGACTTTGCTTCCTTCTTATCCCCTTTCAGCACATAATGTACTGTAGCGCTAAGAAAATTAATGCTTCAGAGTATAGATGTTTGCATGAGTCAGCAGAGCTTGCTTGGAGTTGATGACACCTTGCCTGCCCAAGGGAGCTGACATTCACAGCTTTATAAAGTTTTCCCCCTTTCCTCCTCCCTGATCTTCTGGCAGATTACAGTGCACTAGATAAATGGGCCAATGAGTAGATTTGAAAACATTATCTTGTGCTTGCATAGCAATTTATGTAACTCACAGTGCAAGAAAGAGCAAACATGGACACAATCCATCAAAGGCACAAGGCAGGAATAATCCTAGTAGATTGAGAATGCTGCCATTTCAGCTGGTATTAGCTGAACCTCTTTAACCTTTTGCTGGCTCTTTAAAGAGCAGATTTCTTCACGCTGAACTGAACCCCCATTTGACCCAGATGCAGATGGGATTTGCCACATGCAAGAGTCTCTGGAAAGAAGCGCCTTGTCTCAGTCATTCTGATCATCATCTTTTAAAAAGTTCTGTTAAGTAGTTATGCTAAAGCACAACAGTGATAGGGAGTTATGTTTAACAGTGGTTCAAACAGCTGCAATAGCAGCAGAACCAGTGCTACAACATTTTATTTAAAAGCATTTACCAATCACTTAATAATATTTTAATGACCTCTAAGCAGCGTCCAACATAAAAACAAACAAAAAAAGCAGCATAAAGCCAGTAAAACACTAGCCTAAAAACCTTTTTTAAAAGAAAGAATTCAAAATTAAGACAGGGTCTGATCTCATGGGTCAGGGCAAGCTTTGGGAAAAACTGTGTCTTTTACAAGATGCCTGAAGCAATGAATGGCTGTTGCTTCACCCAGGGCAGAGGGCACAGAGACAAGAGTGGGAAGTGACCATTTTGGTGTCCCCACCCTATCGCATTCTGTAGGGTGTGGTGCCATGAGCAGAAATTCCCCCAGATAGTCAGAATGGGTTGACCAGTCTTTGGGCTCATTCACTCTATTGCTTGTATTTGGGTTGTATGTTACCTGCTGAATTGAAGCTCAGTTAAGCACAATCTGTTTTCAAATTTTCTGTGCATCTGATAAGATCCAATTCAGAGGGAAAGATCAGATTTTGCAAGGCACAGCCACGGGACAACGAGAAAAGTTCTCAGACCTGGAGGAATGAATCGGTACACAATTGTTCAAAATACAGGTCAAAGTGAGGCCAGAGGATGAAAACTGGACTTTCCAGTTCTTACAAGTCACTCAAATTCTATGGGGCTCTGTTGGGCTGCCAAAGTTTATTGGGGGTAGTCCTTGTGGTAACCTTAAGCAAGTGCTAAAACTGAGAATTGTATCTCTGTGAGGGATATAGCAGACTCCTAGCAAATGCTCAGCAGCCTTAGTAAAGTACAGTTCCCAAGAGATTCATTGAAGGAAGCCATGACAGTTTGAAGTGGTATGATAATGCTTGAAAAGTATAGGACAGATAGGGTCGAAGAAGAAACCTCCTTGGCTATGAAGGCTTTGAGTTACTCCCATAGGTCACCACTTGAGGGCATAGAAGATCAAGGAAAAACAAAGCAGGTCTCTTTTAAACTGGGGTGGGGAAGAGAAGTCGGTTAGAGCCCACCCCGCCCCTTGTCTTGTGCTCTTGCTATTTTTTCAAGGGAAGGGAGGATCCATGGCGTTCCAGGCTGAGGCTGTCTACTTCTCCCTTTGCTGGGGCAGCTCCTAAAGGCTGTCTCTGCTGCTGGAAACTTTTAACTAATTTTTAAAAAGGGTTTCCAGTCATGGCAACATAGCTGATCACCTGGGTCACCTTGCCCAGAATGCCTCTTGACTTCCCTGCCTATTTGGTTTTTGTGATATTTCTTCCTTTCTTTTCTTTCGCCTTCATTTTTTTGGGGGGTAGGAGCTCCAGTGGGAACTAGAGTGCAGCAAAAAAGGAAGACATTGAGGTAAAGGACCTTGCTACCCTTCCCTCCCTGCACTTTTGTACAGAATATATCAAGGCACTGTACAGCTTAAAAATGCAATATTATAATAACGCCAGCAAAAAGTGGTTGGTTAAAAACAACCATATTCCAAAGGCCTGTCTGAACAATACAGTTTCCTAAAAGACATATGGAAGAAAGCAGGAGGCGACTGTGGCTGAACTTCTGTCAGCAAGGATTTAAACAGGGAAGGGGCTGCCACACTAAAGGCTCAGTCCCTGGTAAAGTGTGACTGAACTTCAAGTGTGTGGAGGGCCACCAAAATGACCCCTCAGAAGATCTCAATGGTCAAGGTGAAGGATCAGGAATCTTGCGTCTGCTTTGCTTGGTGGGCTCACAGGACAATGGGAGGCAGCAGCAGGAAGGATGGTCTTGTGTAATGGTTCTCTCCCTTCCCATTTTATCCTCACAACCATCCTGTGAGGTAGGTTATGCTGAGAGACTGTGAATGGCTGAAAGTGAGCTTCATGGCTGTGTGAGGATTTGATTCCTGGTCTACAAGGCCCAACCCTTTAACCATGATGTGAGACTAGCTCTCTAAAATGGCTCACACAATTCAAATGTTTGTATAATCAGGTCTTAAAAGAGAAAGGTAAAGGACCCCTGACAGTTAAGTCCAGTCGTGAATGATTCTGGGGTTGTGGCACTCGTCTCGCTTTACTGGCCGAGGGAGCCGACATTTGTCCGCAGACAGTTTTTCCGGGTCATGTGGCCAGCATGACTAAGCTGCTTCTGGCAAAACCAGAGCAGCACATGGAAACGCCGTTTGCCTTCCTGCCAGAGCGGTACCTATTTATCTACTTGCACTTTGACGTGCTTTCGAAATGCTAGGTTGGCAGGAGCTGGGACTGAGCAACAGGAGCTCACCCCGAGGTGGGGATTTGAACTGCCAACCTTCTGATCAGCAAGCCCAAGGCTCAGTGGTTTAGACCACAGTGCCACCCGCGTCCCCTATAATCAGTTTTTAGGATGTTATATAAAACTGAAGTAGGGAAGGCAAACCATATTTATCACACATCAGTCCTTTCAAGGGCCAGCAAAACTAGCTCCAACCCAACAAATATATGTTTGGCAAACATTCTATGAGTTACAAGGCTAGGATGTCAAAAGGAAGGAGAAATTTCAAGTAGCATGGCATTATCATAACAGTATTGAAATGTGGTTAGTTTTATCATGCCGTGTTCTTTGACATTCTGCTTTGTGTCTGTGTGCTGCCTGTCAGTCAGAAAACCACCATGTCAGACGGGATCTTTGCTATTCAATGCATCAAAATGAGCTAAAGCGAAGAAGACAAGGAATACATGACAGGTGAGGGAATGGTCTCTTTGGAATGATTCTGAATTCATTCTGGCACAGTTGAAAGGCATATTGAGAAAGCAGATATTTTACCATTGCAGTGTGGTGATGATAATACTTCCCTTGCCGTTTAAAAGAAAACGGTGTAATGAGGTAGGAAGAGGAAAATGGGGTGTGTGAGAGAGGAGAGGTGAGGAAGACCCATTCAAATCACAGAACAGGTGTCAGGATCCAAGCCATTGTCCTTGATGATTTGGAGATACCTCTTAATAAAAAGTCATTTGTGGCCTTACTGAAAGTGAACCCATTGGTGACCACACACTCAAGCAGTTGCAACACCACACCAGTTTGGATCCAGTCCCCCAGAGGTTAAGAAACAGCACCTTAGTGGGTAGCCCTGACAAAGATGGAATCAGGTGATGCCAGAACTAAGAGTGTATTCGATTTGTGTTGAAAATGAATTGGTGATGCTTGGGTTGAAGAGTGTCATTCCACAAGGTTCAGAGATGACATGTTAACCGCATGAAGGAGTTCAAAGGGACCTCAGCTAGAGACCAACTCCTTAGAAACAGGCCAAACATGAAAGCCCATATCAAGCTGCCCAAACAACCCACCAATCAGAGATGGACCATGAGATACCTGAACTGAGAATCATAGAATGATAGAGTTGGAAGAGACCATGAGGCTCATCTCATCCAACCCCTTGCAATGCAGGAATTTTTCACCCAATACGGCTCGAACCTACAACCCTGAAATTAAGAGTCTCGTGCTCTACTGACTGAGCTAACCAGATGGAGGGTTGCAGTGGACACTGAAGTTCTCCATCTTGCTGACAACTTAGCTGCCACAGACCATACTCTGGCAATTAGTTGGTTAAGATTCGATGTTTGATGGGATAAGAAACCAATGTGCAGTGGTTCCTCCTAATTCTGCATCCTTTCCTACACCTGTGAACAACAGAAGGGTCTGAGATGCAATCTAGCATTCATTTGTTGCAAATAATAGACCGTTTGTTGTTGTTGTTGTTTAGTTGTTTAGTCGTGTCCGACTCTTCGTGACCCCATGGACCAGAGCACTCCTGTCTTCCACTGCCTCCCGGAGTTTCGTCAAATTCATGTTGGTAGCTTCAAGAACACTATCCAACCATCTCGTCCTCTGTTGTCCCCTTCTCCTTGTGCTCTCAGTCTTTCCCAGCATCAGGGTCTTTTCCAGGGAGTCTTCTCTTCTCATGAGGTGGCCAAAGTACAATGGTACCTCAGGTTACAGGCGCTTCAGGTTACAGATGCTTTAGGTTACAGACCCCGCTAACCCAGAAATAGTACCTCAGGTTAAGAACTTTACTTCAGGATGAAAACAGAAATCGCGCAGTGGCGGTGCGGAGGCAGCAGGAGGCCCATTGGCTAAAGTGGTACCTCATGTTAAGAACAGTTTCCAGTTAAGAACAGACCTCTGGAACGAATTCAGTTCTTAACCAGAGGTACCACTGTATTGGAGCCTCAGCTTCAGGATCTGTCCTTCCAGACAGTACATACCAATAATTCTAGTACCTCATTATTGATCGAGAGGTGGAATTCCTGACATATTGCACTGATTTTGATGGCAGCTTATTTCCAGTGGTGCAGATTTTTGAAGAACTGTTGCAATTTTAACACTCACTGAAGCTTGTCCAGAATTTCTTACTCGTAGAAATTTATACTGCTTGGAGTTTTATACCAACTCATAGTTTGACTGAAATCAATAGGCCTTCACACCAGCAGAAAAAAAGTCTGCCCTCACTTAACAACCCAAAAGCAAGGGCTATAGAAAAGCTACTCATTTAATTATTCTTGGTACTTAAGCCATATATATATATCCCCTGATCATCTAGGCCACCTTACAAGTGCTATGTGGTTGCTTGGCAACCTCTATCAAGCCTGTCTATTATGTGGTTCTTTTATCTGGGAAGAGATATTGGGGAAGGGGGACATTTTGATTATGAAGACTATGATTTCATGCAATGTTGGAACAAATTAGCAAATGCTCATTTTATTCTGGGCAATGGAAGAACTATGTCGCTTCCCCCCCCCCAAATAAAAACGCTTTATCCTTGAAAAACTGTAGACCAAGGAAGGAAATTAAAAATCTGTTTCCCCCCCCCCCACTACTGCCAATTCCTCTTATTTCCCTCAGCCTAGCTCCCTGTTAGTTACACTGCTAAGGCTGATCATGGTTACAAACTGTGATGGAGGCTTTGTGTTGCCTTCACAGTTGAAGGTTGCAATGATTCTAACTACCAGTTGTTGGAAACCACAGGAGATGAGCTCAGATCTTGAGGTCAGATCTTGCTTGCAGCTTCCCCACAGGCAGAGGCCACCCAGACATGAGGCAGGTGAGGCCACTGCTTTAGGTGCCTGAAACCCCCTGGGCAGCATGCCTCTGGATGCCCTACTGCCTCTGCCACCATCGGCACCACTGCCACTATTAGCACTGATTTTGAGCAAGATTGTGGCCGCCATTTGGGGCAAGATCCCACTGGAAATTGTGTGAGATCTTACGTGATTTTGAGCGAGGTCTAACCCTGAATCAGCGTGATTTTGCTCCCAATTAGCAGCAATGGCAGTGCCATCTCTCTGCCAGCAGGGAGTGTGGTGGCGGCAGGAGCAGGTAGGTGGTGGCAGGAGTGGCAGCAGCAGGGCAAAGCACCACGTCCCATTTTGCCTCAAGTGGTGATATGGGATGTGTGGCCTCTGCCCACTGTGAGAACAGGATGCTAGACTAGACCAGCTTGGCTCTACTTGTGTTCTTAGGTTAAATGCCTTTTAATTTTAAAATAAGGACCATAGTTGCTGTTCGGCTGCTGCTTGAGGCAGAGCAGCAGTATGGGCTAAACCTACCGTTAGCCAGCTAATTGTCCCCTGGTCTCGTCGCTGGCCCAAATAGGACTAATATAGCCAGCTAGCCCTGGTGATCATCTAGTGCTTATTGGATGGATTTCCCCCCTAAATTGATTTTTGAATTCTGAATTTATTATTCATGTTTTATACTGTATTTTATGCTGTTTTTTGTTGCATCAATTAAGTGTTTTAAATCTGTTGTTAGCCGCCCTGAGCCTGGTTTTCTGAACCGGGAAGGGCAGGGTATAAATAAAATGTTGTTGTTGTTGTTGTTGTTGTTGATCATCATCATCATCATCTTCATCCCACCCTCAGTCATGGTGCAGAATACCCAAGGGTGCACAGGTTATTTTGCTGCCTGATTCAGAAATCCCGCAAGCGCCTCTTTTCCCTTGCTAGTAGTCAAATGCAATTATAATATTTCCAGCAACTGACAATTTCCCGTCCTTTGACGATGCCCAGCTGGTTGAGCCAGCCACCCTGCTCTAGCTAATGGCAGGTTTGGAGCCAGCTTTTGCTAAGGTGGTTTTTTTCTGAACCTGAAATTGCTTTAGTAAGTCATCCATCAAAGGCTTTCAAAGTAACAAATGGAATGTTTTCATGTCCAGGATCCTGCAAAAACCCAGGATCCGCTACTTGAGATTTTCATTCTCTGTGCACACATGGAAGGATGTGTGAACTTTGCAGAGTGGTCTATCATGTAAGACTATCACTTAAATTATTCACTTTGCATACCATTAGGCAATTGCTCACAGAAATAAAGAAGAGAGAACCCATTGAGTGAATGAGTAAGCAGTTTTGTGCAGAGGGTGATCCTTTCAGCTGTTGGAGCTGGGGAAAATCTGTTTTTACCAATTCCTTCTTTTGTGTTGGAGAGATTGGGAATCTCTGGAACAGTGTCAGAGGGGGTACTCTGGGCTACAAAGGAAGGAGGGAATTGGCAAAAGTCTTCTCCCCTCCACCAGTCAAATCCCTTCATGGGATAAAATGTCTTTTGTGGATGGAATAAGTGTTTCAGTGCATGGGAAGTGCAGTCTCTATCCAAACCAGTATCTTTTCACACTGAAAGCTGGCTTTTCAAAATGGTTACTGAGGACAGTATTCCAGTGATGAGTTTTCAGTGAGAGGACTATTGTATTTGTGTTATATGATTGTAAAAAGGTAAAGGTAAAGGACCCGTGGATGGTTGAAGTCCAGTCGAATATGACTATGGGGTATGGCGCTCATCTCCGCCTTCAAGTCGCTTTTCCAGGTTATTTAGCCAGCACGACTAAACGGCTTCTGGCACAGGGAACACCATAAATAGGTACTGCTGTGGCGGAAAGGCATATTACTGCACAGGTAGATCTATATATAGCTCTTGACTGCCAAGTACTTTGAGACCCAACCAGCGGTTAGTTGAACTGGATTTTTCATTATATACATACATACATACATACATATATATATATATATATAGGGAGAGAGAGAGAGAGTGAGTGAGTGTTACTGGGGTTTATTCCCAAATAAGTATACATAAGAGTTAATTTTGCAAGATTATGAAGACTTATTGACGACTCAAAATAATTTATATGTTGAAGAATCTACATGACAGTTACTCCTGTATTTTCAAAGCAGAAATAACTACATGCTATTTATAGCCATTAGCATTCCAGTTTTTCAGAATCCCTATCCTATTCCCTGACATATGTAGCTTTCTTTTAAAACTTAAGCATATGATATAATTGCACTACAATTAACCACAATTCATTAAATAGAATTAAAGACAAAACTGGTAATCAGCAGTCCTTTTCCCATCGCAGAAAAGGTGGTGGAGGTGTTTCTCATAATTAGTTTACTGATATGTTCCCAAGAACAAGTGAAACAAAATTAAAATCGTATTTCCCTTTCATCCTTTTCAATAGTATATTTTGGAATTTATTTGCATCATGTAACAATGGTGTTCATTACTGTGATCATAGGCCAACTGTTGGGAAATTGAATGTTTTTATACGAAGGAAAAGAGATTAGAGTAAACAAAATGAAATAAATATGATCCAATTTCAAGGTCAGATCTGAAGCAAGCAAAAGCCTATTGATTTTTTTGTTTGTTTATATACAGTGGATATAATTGAAATGTCAACAGCTACTGTATGAGCTTGTTAAATTGGCTGTATTATTTCTAATTTGAAGAACAAGGAGCGCAAATGTAAAATCAAACGATGACATATAGTAAGTGCTGGAGATTATTGAAATGAAACCAAGGATATGTACAAGCATATGCACAAACATTTCTCCTCCCCCTCACACAAACAACCGGTGTGACATTGTTGAGCAGTATTATTCTGAATATGCAAAGCACATCTCCCATATCATCTCAGTAACCTTACTTCTTTGGCGATCGCTCATAGCCAAGTAAGATTGCCTTCTATAAACACAGTTTTAACAATGAGTCCGTAAGTGACTGTGGAAGCCAGTTCTGGATCCGCACATCCTTCCACAGTGGGGACATGGTTTCTGGGTGGGAGTTGATCACGGTGTGGATTTGCCAAGCGCGCCTTCCTCTTGGCATGTTTCTCCCTTGCGTCCTGAGTTTGAGTGTCTTCAAAGTCCATGACACCTTTGGTAAAGGCTGTTCTCCAATTGGAGCACTTTCAGGCAAGTGTTTCCCAATTGTTGGTGTCTATACTACATTTATACTATCTATACTACATTTAGGTACGTGGGTGGTGCTGTGGGTAAATCCTCAGCGCCTAGGGCTTGCCGATCGCATGGTAGGCGGTTCGAATCCCCGCGGCGGGGTTAGCTCCCATCTGCGGTCCCAGCTCCTGCCCACCTAGCAGTTCGAAAGCACCCCTAAAGTGCAAGTAGATAAATAGGTACCGCTTTCTAGCGGGAAGGTAAACGGTGTTTCCGTGTGCTGCACTGGTGCTGGCTCGCCAGAGCAGCTTCGTCATGCTGGCCACGTGACCCAGAAGTGTCTCCGGACAGCGCTGGCCCCCGGCCTCTTAAGTGAGATGGGCGCACAACCCTAGAGTCGGACACGACTGGCCTTCGGGCAGGGGTACCTTTTTATACTACATTTAAGGCAGGTCAGTATTATTGTTATCATATTGCAGATGGGGGAACGGCTGTGTTGAGGCTGAGACATTATTGCTTGCCTAAGACTATGCAGTGAATTTGTGGGAGATACGAGATCAGTTCACACATTATACTCCTTCACAGCATGCCAGCTTTTACTGGCTTTCATACATTTAGTCCAAGGCAGGGGCTGAGCAATAGGAGGTACCTATCCCACATCTGACAACAGTGAAACTGTTGATCCAGTTCCACTTCAGCAAAGAGGCTTCCTTGACTGCCCTGATGGATGATCTATACTGGGAGGAGGACAGAGGGATGGTGAGCCTGCTAATTCACCCAGACCTGTCAGCAGCTTCTGATATAGCACTACCCATGGTATCTTTCTGGGCTGTCTGTCTGCATTGTGAGTTGAAGGTACTGCACTTCAATGGTTCTGCTTCTTTTTGGATACAGAAGGAGATGATAAGATTTGATGAGGTCTTGTTCAATGGTTTTAGTATCAAGGAGTATGCATAGTGTTGCAGCTTTATTGCATATGATGATATACTTTTTCAAGAGCTGTGTTAGAAAATTTATTGTTTATTGTTATTCTGTAGTAATGATATTATAAGATCAGTTGAACAAGGTGGTGGCATCCATCAACAGCAGCCATTTTTACATCACCACTGAGTCATCATCACCTGAGTACATTAAAATAAAATCTTAAAATGACTTTTAACCTGCAGCAGCAGTGGCGAAAGTTGGTAGACAGTGGACACATTTGGAATGTTGAGAAAGTGCTGCATCCGTTCGTCACAAAATGGCTGCTGTGGGCATGAGGCATAATGCAAAATGGCTGACATGGGGGCATGTAGGAAAGGCTGAGCCAGTGCAGAAAGAAAAAAGATTTTAGTGGGGGGAGCAGTTTCTCATACCTTGTAGATTTTTTGTGGGCACCACAAAAGGTATTGGTGGGTACATAGGTACAGGGTGAAATTTTGAAATCCTGGGAATAAAACTGCTCCCCCACAAAAAAACCCCCGAGGAGGAAATGGGGAGAATGGAAAAATATGTAAATGTACAGGTAGGCATGCAAGCTTTACAAGTCTATCCCATTGACTTCTGTTGGTGGAGAATAGGTGTGGCAGTGATGACAGGAAATGGAAGAACAATTAAATAAGTTGTTATGTAAGGGGGCTTGGAATTAACAAACCTGACAAAAATTAGGGTTAGTGTACCAAAATTTGAGCACTGCTTGATCTTTTTTGGTGCAGCCAAGAACCATTCTGGGTACCAGCAGCAAGCTCTTAAGATCATGGACCACTGATATATTACTAGCCAGGATAGAGCTTCCAATTATTTGTTTCCTCTAACTTTCTGATATGCATGCATCCGAAATTCCATTTAGGTAATTATGGTTTCCTGAGTCATCCTCTTTATGTATTTAAATTGCTTTCTGATGCAGGGATTTATTTATTTTTTGCAGTGAATTCTCGATCCTTGCCTGCCTTACTACCGTCATTTGATTTACTGCCCACCAAGATCCTCTTTCGCCCACACAATCTATTTTAAAATGCAGTCAGTCAGAGCAGTCTGGAAGCCTCCAGGGCTTCAGAAGCAGACTTGGGAGAATGTGTTTATGCATTATACCTCCCTCCACACATATTTCTGCCTTTATTCTTTATTTAAAGGGCATTTGGCTGACGACAAAGTTGTGCTTGCTTTCCCTCACGCGGATGTTGTTACGCCTTTTACCTCATGCTGAAATCATAACCTTCAAATTGAGATAAAAATCACTTCTAGGTCAGTCAGCTTTATAAACACTAACTAGAGCATGATGTCAGATGAAGAGAAAATATGAAAAGAAATAAACCCCTTGAAATTTTCCTCTTAATAACAACTGAAAGGTGTGTGTAGAAATTGGTACTTTGTGAAGGATAAGATGTTGACAGCCCCCACCCCCCATAGGTCAATCTGCTTCTGAAAAGGGAGATTGCAGAAGTCTCATCAAAAGTTATCTGATATATTGTTTTAGATAGGAGAGTAATCAGGTGCAGAAGCAAAGAAAGCAAGATTATTATCTCCCAACTGGGAAATCCGTGACACAAAAACCATTCTGGAGATTTCAATGAATCTTCATCTCTGATATAGAGTGCTCACATAAGTAAACTGCTTTTGTAATCAGCTGTGTTGGTATAAGACACTGCTGTATATCATTTCAACAAGATTGCAGTTACTCTGTGGGATTGTTGAGGCAGTGTGCAGCCACAGTTATGGGCAACTAGCTTATTTTACCTCAGAGCAGTTGGGATTATACCTGGTGACTTCTTTGTATAGGCCCTGAACCCTTGGAAACAGGGCCATGGTGAAGTTATTTGGTGTATGTATTTGATATGATGTGTGAATTTCCTCAAAGTTATAATTCCTTTATTTTTTGCTGGACGGCAGCATTGGCAGTTCCCTGGCTATTCCTTTTAACCACCTTAGTCATTCCACACTGTGTACACCACATGGCCTGCCTCCTTCCAATTTTTAGTGTGGTCCCTAAGGTGCAATGGGGGATGCTTTCCCATCAGCAGTGCCATACCCTTCAGATGTCCAGGTTTTCCTGGGACATCCTTGAATTACAGAATGTCCTGTAATTCCAGTGGTGCCATGCTGTTGCATGAGTCAGTTGGCTCCGACAAGAGCGTGGCATGGAAAGACTCTCGTTGAAGTCAGCTGACTTGTGTGGCAGAGCCACACCAAAAGACACACTTCCCGATTTTCATCTGAGGAATGTCAGAAGGTATGCAGTGCTGGCCAGCCAAGTAGCCTTCTGTGCATGGAATGGAGAAGAGAACTATATTGCCCTTCAGCTCTGGCAGCTAAAAGTCTTGGGCCAGCCCTGTTGTTTAACACAAGGATGCTTATCAGTATAGCAACTGTTGCATGAAACCGACTGGACTGGTTAACAGTTATGCAATTCCATGCTTTTAGATCCTTCCTTTAAGGAGATGAGATGAAAGGTCTATACCACTTTTCGGTGACTGCTGACCTCTAGCCTGAGCTTCTGGTTATGGCTGTAGCAACCAAAGGTAAGGACTGAAAGAGATCTATTTCATTTTTACTAGGTGTGTGTGAAGCATGGTTGAAGTGAACTAACCCCACACCAAGCTTGTTGTATAAGATCAAAGTCAAAGTGTTCTATTGCTTTACGTGCAGCTTGTCTGACTTTTGGCACCATTAGTTAATACAAGTTCCCTTGGTAGCCAGTTCTAAGCAGTGGAACTGAGTGCTGCCAATTCTGAGAGCTCCAAAGGAAATTCAAGAGACTAGCCCTGCTCTGTGTTTTGCTCCAGATGACTTCCAAATTTATATGTAGAATTGACATAGATTAGGAAATGGCATATATGATTTTTTCTTTTGCTTGTCACAGCTTTCCATTTCTCTTGTTTGCATATTTGAGATCTCCCCCTTCCATTTAGCTAAGGCATGCACAACGGATGGGGCACGTTAAATGAATGAACAATGGAGCACCCTCCTGTCAGATGTTAGGGAGATAAAGAATTACACAGTTTTTAGAAAACATCTGAAGGCAGCCCTGGGACATGGGTAGCGCTGTGGGTTAAACCACAGAGCCTAGGACTTGCCGATCAGAAGGTTGGCGGTTCGAATCCCCGCAATGGGGTGAGCTCCCGTTGCTCAGTCCCTGCTCCTGCCAACCTAGCAGTTTGAAAGCACATCAAAATGCAAGTAGATAAGTAGGTACTGCTCCTGAGGGAAGGTAAACGGCGTTTCCGTGCGCTGCTCTAGTTCGCCAGAAGCTGCTTAGTCCTGCTGGCCACATGACCCGGAAGCTGTATGCCGGCTCCCTTGGACAATAAAGCGAGATGAGTGGTTCCGGAGGCGGTTCCACTACTGAGTGGTTCCGGAGGCAGCGCGAAACGGCAATGGCGGTCCTCTTCAGCTGCTGAAGAGGGGCTCCGCAGAAAAGGATCGTTCGCTACGGCACAGCGACGATCCACGAAGATAAACCACGAGCAGAGTGAGCTCGTGGCCGTGGGACCCGGCGGGCACCTGAAGCGACCCCCAAAACGAAGAAGGGACCCCGTAAGGGGTTCCGGAAGCGCGGAGGGGAAGCGGTGCTGTGGGTTCATCGCTCTTTCTGCTGGAGTGAAGCCGCGCGGCTGCTGCCGATGAGCGCCGACCTTTCTTCCTTTGAATTGGACTCCAAATTATCTACTCGTGAGTAAGGATTATTCTTTCTTTGGATTACAAATTTTTGAATTCGGCTGAAAGCGAGAGACGAAAAAAAGGAAGTCCGTCTCTCCGCATTGCTTAAAGATCAAAGACAAAGAACTGACAGCGGGAAGCGCTTTAAAGGGATTTAAAAACTGAAACCATCGTGCGTAAACGGAACTGTTAACAAAAAGGCAAGTCTTTTATCTTTTAATTTCCATGGTATTGAACAAACTGGGAACTCTCTCCTCCTTAGTGGATTACAAATTTTGAGGCACCTAGTATCGGGCTGGCAGAGCGAAGGGAATCTATGGCCGCGGAAATTGTATCTAAAGTGGAACTTGATACTTTGGGCGCTTTGGAGGATAATCTTTAAAAACTGTAGCAGGCACCTTGTGGACTTTGTGACGATTTGTGGATACTCTGTAACCTCTAGAGAAGTGGGTAAAGACTTATTTCTCCCTTTCTCTTTCTCAAAAAAAAAGATTTGTTTAAACTTTGTGGAACTGCAGGGACTTTAAATGGCGGACAAGCTTCTTCTTTCCCTTACTGAACTGCAATAATACTCCCTCTAGTGGAGTTTTGGATTTACAATTGCCTGGGAACAAACTTTATTTTGTCTCTCTGTGGTTTTTTTTGGCAACTGGGGGACTGCCTTTCCTATGGGAAGATTGACAATTTGACCTTGAGCCAGAGACAGGTGTGGAATGAGTGGTCCGCCGAAAACAAGGGCTGCAACAAAAGCGAAAGCAGGGAAAGGACAACTTTTGCAAACAACCTTGACAACCCATGCACGCAGATCATCCGTCCCTGCTGTATTAGACGTAGCTGCTCAGACTGCATCAGAGGGTATGGCTGCAGGAGGAGCTGAGTCCACTTTGCAATTCTAAATAAGAAAGTGGACGAACAGACGGCTAAAATTGACTTAGCCACATCCTCCATCACCAAACTTACTGAACAAGTGACACAACATTCACAAGCAATTGGAGATCTTAAAGACAATGTATCAGAAAATCGGAAACTGGCTGAGGCCGCAAATTTGAAAGCTGAACAAGCAAATAAAGAAATTCAGGAAATAAAGGGAGAAGTAAGGCCACTACATAAACATATCAGTGACCAGCAGGCGTACCTGTCTTTGATCGAATTGAGAAACCGGGAAAATAATTTGAGAATCCGCTCTATCCCAGAATTAGAGAAAGAAGATTTGACTGGTTATTTGACAGAGGAGTTTTCTAAATTCTGGGACATAAAAGTTGATCAGGACTTTAAAATATCAACTGCATTTAGATTGGGAAGAGCAACAAGGAAGGACAGACCCAGGGATTGCTTGATTATTTTGAGATCAAAACAGGAGAGAGACAAGATATTAGACCTTCATTTTAAGAAACCACTTGAGTTCCAAGACAGGAAAGTGGAAATTTACAAGGATATCCCAAAACAACTTTTGGACCTCAGAGCTGCATACACGGACCTAGCAAGATTATTGAGAGGCAACGGGATACCTTATAGGTGGGAGTTTCCCCAAGGGTTATCATTTACACACAAGGGAAAGAAAACTAAAATCAAAACGCAAGAAGATTCCCAGAAGTTCCTGCACGACCACGGAGAGGACCTACAGAAGGGGACAACGATCCCTTGGCCACCACCATCGCTTGGAGCAGATTCAGCATTGTTGCCCTCGGGCTCGAAAGAAAAGGAGGACACCCCATAAAGAGCAACAACAGATCGATCCAGGATGTCTCTGCAGTTGTACAGTTGGAATATTAATGGCGCAAATTCCCCGGACAAAAGAAGAAAGATCTTTCATATCTTGAAAAAAGAACATTTGGATATAATTTGTCTTCAGGAAACACATGTGACAAGACTCCAAAGGAAAGTATTAATAAATAAAAGATTGCGCCAAGAATTTATTTCATCGGACAGAGTTAAGAAAAGAGGCGTAGTGATCTATGCAAAGGAGAATTTGTCACCAAATTTTTTGTTTAAAGATGAATATGGACGAATTTTGGCAATTGAAATACAAACTCAGGGTGAAAAGTCTTGATATTAGGAATTTATGCACCAAATGAGGGGAAATCGGAATTTTATAAGAAACTGCATGAGACATTGCTGGACTATCTGGATTATCCTAACATCATTATGATGGGAGATATGAATGGAGTGGTCTCTACTTTAATGGACAAGTCGCAGAATCAAAATTTGACTAAAGACGGCAGACTACCTAAAACCTTTTTTGAACTGACTGACAATATGGATTTGATTGATATTTGGAGGACAAGGAAGCCCCTTGGTAAAGAGGGAACATTCTTCTCTGAGGCCCACCTATCTTGGACAAGAATCGACCAGATCTGGGTAACTAGAGGGCTGGCACCTAAGACTGTAAAAGTGGAAATTTGCCCAAAAACCTGCTCCGACCATAACGCTTTGAAATTGGAATTAAGATTTACTCCAGCCGGTTCCTTCAGATGGAAAATGAATGACAACCTGTTAAGAGATCAAGAGATTGTAAAGAAGGCCCAAAAAGCTTTAAAAGACTATTTTGAAATAAATTTGAACACCTCAGTGGAAAAGAGAACAATCTGGGATGCAAGCAAAGCTGTAATGAGAGGGTTTCTGATACAACAGAACACAATCAAGAAAAAGCTCTGGAATGGAAAAAAGGATAAGATATTAGAGAAGATAAGAGATGGCGAGAAAAAATTGAGATCTAACCCGAAATCAAAAGAGATTCTGAGAGAAATTAAATTCCATCAAGCACAATATATGAAATTGATAAACCAAGAAGTGGAATGGAAAATTAAACAAATGAAACAAAGATCCTTTGAATCGGCGAATAAATGTGGGAAACTGCTAGCATGGCAGTTGAAGAAAAGACAAAAATTGAACTATGTCACCAATCTAGAGGTTGAAGGGAAAAATATCCAGAAACCAGGTGAAATTAGAAAGTGCTTCCAGAAATATTTTTAAAAACTGTACACGCAAGGACCTGAGGAAGTGTTCGAGATGGATCAATTTTTGAAAACCAATGGCCTAACAGAACTTTCTCAGGAAAAGAGATCAATCTTGAATTATAGAATAACACAACAGGAAATTGAGGTTGCCATTCAGAATATGCAACTGGGCAAATCTCCAGGCCCTGACGGACTCACCTCCAAGTATTATAAGATACTAAAAGACTATTTGATACAACCTTTAACGGAGGTTTGCAACCAGATTATGGATGGAGGGAGAGCACCAGAAACGTGGAAAGAAGCTTTCATTACATTGATTCCTAAAGTGGAATCTGAAAAGACTCAACTAAAGAATTATCGTCCCATCTCACTCCTTAATGTGGATTACAAAATATTTGCAGACATTTTGGCAAATAGATTTAAAAAGGTTCTGAATGAAGTAATTCATAAGGACCAGGCAGGCTTTCTCCCAGGTAGACATTTGTACGACAATACCAGGAACATTATTGACGTCTTGGAACTTTTGCAAACTAACATTAACACTAAAGCAGTGTTAATTTTTATTGATGCGGAGAAGGCCTTTGATAACATTTCCTGGAGGTTTATGAAGAAAAATTTGGAAGGGATGGGAGTGGGACGGGGATTCGAAAATGGTTTAGAGGCAATATATTCAGAACAGAAAGCTAAGCTGATAGTGAACAATGTGGTGACAGAAGAGTTTCAAATTGAAAAAGGAACACGTCAAGGGTGCCCTCTCTCCCCCTTATTATTTATTTCGGTCCTGGAGGTGCTCCTGAATATGATTAGGAAGGACCGGCAGGTACAAGGTATACAGGTCGGAGAGAAACAATATAAACTGAAAGCTTTTGCAGATGATTTGGTTTTGACATTACAGGAGCCAGAATCTAGTACAAAAAGAGTTCTAGAATTGATTCAGGAGTTTGGTCGGGTGGCAGGATTTAAGTTGAACAAACAAAAAACCAAGGTATTGAGTAAAAACTTGACATCTTTGGAAATAGATGGGTTTCAGAGGGAAACAGAATTAAATGTGGTAAAAAAGGTGAAATACCTGGGGATTAACTTGTCTTCAAAAAACTTGAATTTGTTTAAAGATAATTACGAAAAATGTTGGACAGAGGTGAAAAAAGATCTAGAAATCTGGACAAGATTGAAACTTTCCTTGTTGGGCCGAATAGCAGCGATAAAAATGAATGTGTTGCCAAAGATGTTATTTTTGTTTCAAACCTTACAGATCGTGGACAGAGTGGAATGTTTTGGGAAGTGGCAGAAGGATATCTCGAAGTTTGTTTGGCAGGGCAAAAAGCCCCGAATAAAATTTAAAATATTAACTGACGCAAAAGAAAGAGGGGGGTTTGCCCTGCCAGACTTAAGGTTATATTATGAAGCTGCAGCCTTCTGCTGGATGAAAGATTGGCTTTTACTTAAGAACACTGATGTCCTAGATCTGGAAGGGTTTAATAATTCTTTAGGATGGCACGCCTATTTGTGGTATGACAAGGTAAAAACACATAAAATGTTCAAAAACCATATTGTCAGAAAAGCAATCTTTACAGTCTGGATAAAATATAAGGACTTGCTAGAAAGTAAGACCCCGAGGTGGCTTTCACCAGTGGAGGCCAAGGCGCGGAAAAGATTCAATATGGAGGCCGGATGGCCGACATATGGCGAAATAATAGAAAAAATTGGAGACAACTGGAGATTACAGAGTTTTGAAAAATTAAAAGACAAGGTGCAAGATTGGTTTCATTATGCCCAAATTCAAGAAGTATTTAAGACGGATAAAAAAAATACAGGTTTTCAGGTGGAAAAATCGAAACTAGAGACAGAATTGTTAGAACCTAGGACTAAGTTATTGTCTAGAATGTATAACTTGCTGCTTAAATGGAATACTCAGGATGAGACAGTTAAATCGGCCATGATAAAGTGGGCTCAAGATATTGGGTACAACATCATGTTTGAAGACTGGGAAAGGTTATGGACCACCGGTATGAAATTTACGGCATGCAATGCCCTGAAAGAAAACATTATGAAAATGATTTACAGGTGGTACATGACCCCAGTCAAACTAGCAAAGATATACCATTTGTCTGACAATAGATGTTGGAAGTGTAAAGAGGCCGAAGGGACATTCTTTCACCTGTGGTGGACATGCCCTAGGGTGAAGGCCTTCTGGGAAATGATCTATAATGAGCTAAAAAAGGTGTTTAAGTACACCTTCCCTAAGAAACCAGAGGCCTTCCTCTTGGGCATCGTCGGCCAAAAGGTGTCAAAGAAGGATAGAACGTTTTTTATGTACGCAACTACAGCAGCAAGGATTCTTATAGCAAAATACTGGAAGACTCAAGACTTGCCCACACTGGAAGAATGGCAAACGCAGCTGATGGACTACATGGAATTGGCTGAGATGACTGCCAGGATCCGAGACTTGGGAGAAGAAGCAACGGAGGAGGAGTGGAAAAAATTTAAGGACTATTTGCAAAAGTTTTACAAATTATATGAATTATAAGATTTCGCACGACCGGGAAAAAACAGCTCCAGCAAGGAGAGTGAAGGACAATGAAAATAAATAATGAATTAATGAAAGGAATAAATGTTTAAAGGGTGGAAAGATAAGTATATTGGCTGATTAAAGTAATATGACAATAAGTAATTTAAACCAAAAAGTAAGCTTTAAGGTAAAAGAAAGAAACGTATGAAACAAGGATATAATTTGTTGAAATTTTATTTGTTAAGAATGCAATGCAGGAGAGACGTGGGGAAGTTCGATAATGGACTGGAACAAGCTTGGAAATAACCAATTTCTTTTCTTTTCTTTCTTCTTCTTCTTTCTGTAAATGCATAAGTTTTCTGTATAACTTGTTGAATAATCTCTATCTGGAAAAAAACAATAAAATATTATTATAAAAAAAATGAAAGCACATCAAAATGCAAGTAGATAAGTAGGTACTGCTCCTGAGGGAAGGTAAACGGCGTTTCCGTGCGCTGCTCTAGTTCGCCAGAAGCTGCTTAGTCCTGCTGGCCACATGACCCGGAAGCTGTATGCCGGCTCCCTTGGACAATAAAGCGAGATGAGTGCCACAACCTCAGAGTCGGCCACGACTGGACCTAATGGTCAGGGGTCCCTTTTACCTTTACCTATATTTTGCTGGAAGCTGCCAAGAGTGGTCCAGCCAAATGGTCAGGGTATAAACAATAAAATTATTATTATTATTATTATTATTATTATTATTATTATTATTAACAACAACCCCCAAATAGACCAGGCCAAAGTCAACTCTAGCCCAGCACTCTGTTCTCATGCTATTTAACTACATATTTTGTGAAGAAGTACATTATTTTGTCTGCCCTGCTTCAGTTAGTTTAAAAAGGTGGAGGCTACTGTTTCAGACATTTCGTGGTAATTTTTTTTAGAATTCTCCCTGCAGTTTTCTATTTACCCCCAGATGTTTCCATTAAAATAACAAATGCTAGCACCATGAATATTAAATTTAAAATTGTATCAACAGCTGTTAAACCTGGACATGATTATAGCTAAAAAACCCCTAGGAATGATCACAGTGTAACTCCTCTCCACAGCTTTTATTCAACTTGTGGAACTCTAACCAGATGAGATGTAATAACAGCATTATACGAGCTACACTTATAGGGAGCTTCCAGACTGCGACTATTTTCAAGTATGCTCCATTGCATACTGGCATATTCAGAATGCGGAGTCACAGTTGATTGGGGGAGGTCTTGCACAACAAACATCCTCCCCCCAAAGACCAGACTTTTGTGACAAGGAAAGTGATTGGAAAATGTGGGATAATACTTGCTTGTCTCTCTACAAACAAATCAGGATGAATGTTCAGTAAACAGGTTGCTGAGAAGCACTAGTAGTCCTTTTTCAGAACCTCTGCTGATGCAAAATTCCTCTATCTGATTTCAGGCGATCCTTCCCACCTAGTATGGTCTTGTGTGACACAACCTTCACTACTCAGTGCCTGCTCTGGAGTAGGATTTTTGCGATGGGTGCATGGGCCTTTCTGAATTCTAATGATATATAAATTAGATACCATCAATTAATTATGAATTATAATGATATTTAAACTTTTCTCTTTTTTTCTGAGGAGGGCAAATCTGTTATTCTATCAAGCAAACACACTTGGTAGTTTGCCACTGCCAAGTATGGTAGCGTGATATAGTAGCTATATACAACAATTTTTCAGTTGTCAGGACATTTGTGTACTGAAGATGAACTACTATACAGTCAATATTTATTATTAGAACAGGGATGGCCACACTTTCACCCTTCAGTACCTTTTGGTAGGCATACCCTTTTGTGATAAACAGCTGGAATTCCCCTTTCGATACAAAAGTACCAAAGGCTTAATGTCAAATTACTGTAAGAGAGTCCAGTCCTCTGCAAATAAAAAAAGGAGTAACTGTGTTAGTCTTATTAGATGTAGTGCTGTTCCGCCAGCATGTGTGTCATACTCTCAAACTAAGGTAATTTACCATGGGTCCATTTTGGTCAAAATGGCTGCTATCTTCATAGGGCCACTGATAGCATCAACACTGTGCAAATGTGCTTATCTGGTATTTAACAATACCATCAAATTTCCTTGACAGGTTAGGCTTTGTATAACATCCTACTTGTTGTGTGACCATTTTAGTAAGCAAATTAACATGTTTTAATTGGTATTTTATATATATAAAAAACCTGAGTATACCTTACCCAGGGTCCTTTGGTTGAAGAGCAGGTTATAAATCCAACCAGTGCTTTTTCTGGGGGTACGCAGGGGTATGCATACCCCTAAACATTTGGTGAATCTTTATACTTTTGTCCATTTACTGTATTTATTTTCCCCGATTTTAACTATAAAAAGGTGATTTTCTTGAGTCAAAATGAGAGTACCCCTAAACATATTTTTTTTTTTTGGGGGGAAAGCACTGAATCCAACCCATCAATCAGTCATTGTGTGTGGGTGTGTAGATACACCCACATATATGTTTGGATTGTTATGAAATGCTGGTGAACTCTAGACGATAAAGATTTAAAGGTGTTACAGTGGCATTTTTAAGTCGCCGAGACTGGCAAAGACAAAGCATGCTGGAGCCTTTGATAAAAGACCAGAGGAATTTTTGGATCTTAGATCGTAAGAGACTTTCTTTGGGTTTGCTAAAACCGCCATCTGATGTCAGTGGGAAGCTTTCCATGGACTTCAAAGATGTACAAAGGCTGTCTTCTGTCCTTTTGCGGGCAAAATGCCTATGGAGCTCAACAGCAGCCCCAGCCTTGCTTTAAAGGACAATATGAATACTGCTGGAAAGGGAATAATGTTTTACCCCCTTTTAGCCCAGAGGAAAAGATTGAAGTTAGAATTCCTTCCAGTATTCACACAGTATATCAGTGAAGAATCTATTCTCTCTCAATTCCAGCTAAGCTTAATGGAACACAGGGATGTGTTCAAGGCTGGGTGTATTTTCAAACAGTCTTTTAGCCAAACACCTGTGAGTGGACTTTCTATAATAATAACTCGAGCACATCCAAAGGCTGATGTGACACAGAATATTAGAAAAGATGACCTTAGGGGTCTCTTCTGATCTTACATTCTGTGATTCTACAAGAATGGTAATGGCTGGGTACAGAGTAAAGCAAATTACCAGACATTTTGACCTAGCCACAAAGCACTTTTCACATCAGTGATTATTTGGTGATTATTCTTATTTCTGTTCCTCTTTCTAAAATTCAAACAATGAACTAGATGTTGTGAAGTCCGTTTCAGCTTCAGATGAAGTAGACTACAATCTAGGAAAACTCATGCTCTTAAAATAAAACAAGTTAGTTTCTAAGGTGCTGCTAACAAAGAAGGTTCTTCACCTTTTATAATAAATAACTGCAGACTGTAAACATTTGAACCTGACTACTACATACAGATAGGATGTCTCTTAACACCTTCAATGCAATGCTTTTCAGGGTAGCTAGTAGCAAATTCAGTAGCCAGTGATGGAGATTTGGTATAGTGGAGGACTTTCACCTCTGAAATGAACTTATTAGTGTTGTCAAAATATCTCAGTGCAGCTGGAACTTTGCCCATGCCCAGGTATACTCAAAATATGTATATTTTTCTTTGCTCTGAAAGCTGAGTGTAGGAAATCAGAGGGAGCTGTGGTAGTTCAAGCTATGTTCTTTTAGCACAGAAAGTCACAGTGATTCCTACAAATATTCTGTCCATTGTGATTGCAATACTGGGAATTACCCCACTGTAACAGCAATAAGATGACTGCATTTGTAATTACTCCTGGGCACAATGAACGTATAAAAAGCAAGTATCCACCTCCAATATTCAGATATTAACTCCAGGAAAAGTTCCAGTAGGCAGCTGCTAGCAAGCATTTTCTCCCAATAATTGGATTACCGGTAAGTATAAATTTTCATTTCCTGAGACATGTTTCTACCTTTCCCCACAAGGGACACCTCAGTCAAATGCCTATGAGTTCTGATTGGCCAGAGCCCCCCTTTTGACCCCCCTGCCACATTTTGGGGGGGGGGAATTATATTGTGATCTAATGACAGTTCAGTACCTGAGTCCTTTTTCATTTAACAAGTTAGAGCAGGGTGTGGAGAAGGGGGAAAGTCCTGTTGTGAAAGCGTGAATAATCATTTTGCTCTTGGGACTGTAGACAGGGATGCACTGGATACATGCCTTAATATTGATTTTTGCCAAATAAGTTTTTACAGACAAATGTTGGCATTTACAGATGAATTGCTGCTATTGCAGTGACCTCTGCAGCACACAATTGTCTCCTGGGAAGATCCCCAAGTTATAGTTCCATGGATTCACATGAAAGATATGTGCTCACATATATGTGTGTATAGACAGATGGGCAGATCTGGTCACAATGGCTTTAGGGGAGTTTGATAATGTCAAGAGCGGGTGCCAGGAGCAGGTCAACAACAACACGGCTTACTTTTGATTCAAAGAAACAAGGCAGCTCAGGAGGCCAGGCCTAGAAAGCACAGCAACTCATCCCAGTAGAACTTGACCCTATGAGCCAGTTGTGAGGACTGAAGATAAACTTGGTACCCTCCAGAGGTTGTGAACAACAACTCCCATCATCTTTGACCATTGCCCATATTGGTTAGGGCTGATGGGAGTTGTCATCCGTAGCCTCTGGAGCACACCCTGTCACAAATTATTTATGATCCTGCATCCTTGTGCATATTATCTATGGTTTTTCCACCTCCTATATAGCTCAGCATCAGTTAAAAGTTTACTACATGGGATATGTAGCTTTCATATTTGTCTTAAGTAGAGACAAACAATCACCCCAGTATTTCATTGTCTTTATATTATGAGCATGATTTGTAAGACTTTATGCTCGAGTCAATTAATATGCCTCATCTATATGAGCTTTCATCTTTATAGTCCAAATTACGACTATGAGTCTTCAGCTTTAAAAGGGTCTAACAGACGTCAGGAGGACCTTGTGCCCCTTGGACAAATTGAGGGTTAAACCTTTGTGGTTACTGTAAAGTAAGATAGGAGACTATTCATTGCTGGCTATAAATTAGAAACACCGCTTGAGCTCAATATTTTCTCATCCATTCAGTTCCAGATTACAGATATTGGATGGTATCCAACTCACCCATTCTGTCGGCACAAGGCTTTTCTCTTCTGCAGTGGAACTTCCCCCATCTCCTCCCATGCCCTGTAAATCTGCTCTTGGGTTTTCCACCAACCCTGCAGAGCAAAATTGTGGAGGTTGTGGTTGTAGGGAGAGGATGGGAGGAATTCTGTTGTGAAAGTGGAGATCCTTGTGCCAATGGAACAAGTTACTTAGCCCACCTGCTCCTCTACTCCTATGTGCAGATCAGCAGAGAAGAGAGAGAAAGAGAGAGTATTTTCTATCATTATCTATCTATCTATCATCTATCTATCTATCATCTATCTATCTATCTATCTATCTATCTATCTATCTATCTATCTATCTATCATCTATCTATCTATCTATCTATCTATCATCTATCTATCTATCTATCTATCATCTATCTATCTATCTATCATCTATCTCAATGTGAGACTGGACTGGGCTACACAATGGTCCAGTGCCACTATGGGAAGAAAATTGCATGCCTTCCTCTCTTTAGATGGTCTGAAATTTGCAGAAGGCATAATTGTTTCTCTCCGTTGCAGTGCTGGGCAGGATGGAAAGCTTTAAATCTTTCTGCCAGGATGTGTGAAGTTATCCTGTATGTTCACCGATTATTTCCACTTTATCCTGTATTGCATATGGAAGTAGGCTTTGGGCGGCCCTTATCTGCTCTTCCATATATGCTATTTTCATGCTGTTCATCACACTTAATATATAGGTATCTTAATTATGCTTTCATTACTTAAGAAGCCATGTTTCCACAGGCCTGTTCTAAATGTTACAGTTCAAGAAGAGGAAGGCTGCAAAAAATGGCCAAACCAGTTTCTTCTGTTAAGTAGAAAGTCTGGCCTTTTTCTTCTTCTTTCATTAGGCCATTGCAAAACTGACAAAATACAGGTGATTTGTTTTTGTGTGAGTTATGGTCAGCGCTGGCCTTTGGCAGCAGTAATGTCGGCAGAGCATGCACTATGTTGTTATACTAGGAATAAAAATCCCTGAATAAAGAACCTACTCATTAATTCACCACAAAAGCTGGCAGAGCATATTAGATTTGGGGATTACTTCAAGGCTAGACTTTAGAGTGCCAGAACATCCCACATTGATCTATAAATACGCACCTGGATATTTTCCCCAACACCCTTCTCTCTGCCCAGTACTGCTGTGCTATGTCCCACAGGGTCCACAACAGAGTAATGCTCTCTTACAACGAATGGAGATTTTGCTATTGACTGAGGGGGGAACCAATGGTAATATTAATTCCTTGTTTTCTCTTGGATTATTTTTCAGTGGAGCCTGTTTTCAAAGCTGGAATTCATTTGAAACATATTCTAATCAACCTTTTTTTAAAAAAATAAAAAATAAAGTTTTTTTTTTTTAAATGTACAAAAGGATTAACAATCATTGCATATCTGGAAAGTAAAATTGACAATGAATTAACAGTGAAACAATGTTATTTTTGTGTCTCTCTGATATGCTTTCAGAATAGTTTAATTCAAAGCTTAGTTGAGCACAAATTAATGAACTTCGAGTATTACCCAAAACTTATTATGTTAGACTTTAGAAGCTTCTATTTTAATAATATGAGTAATATCAGCTATAAAATCCCCACAGATATGGTATTTATAAGCATAGTACTACTTCATCAAATATTAAAATGGGTCAAGCAATTTTCCTTCAGTGCCTTTCCTGCTTAGCCTACCAGGATAGAGTGCCTGCCAAATGAAGGATGGAAATAACTTGCATTTACCATTAGTTGACTGCCTTGATTTTCTACATTTTTCAGCTTATATTAAGTTTATAAACAGGGCATTTCTCTTTTCCCTTCCTGCTTCTCCATACCCTGCCCCCCAACTGAAACTAAACAGTCTGAGACTATTGGAGATGCTCAGCCCTCAATAAGCTTTTTACAAGGTTGGTTTTCCACTGCTGTCAACCTTGAGGCCCTTTAATGGACTAGACCCAAAGTAGGCGGCATTTATGGCACTGCATGATTGCATCTCTCTGTCCCCCTCTATGCTTTCCCCATCTTTCATCTCTCCATCTGTTTTGGCTCCTTCCCCTTTCACCCTTCATTTACCGTATTTTTTGCTCTATAAGACTCACTTTTTCCCTCCTAAAAAGTAAGGGGAAATGTGTGTGCGTCTTATGGAGTGAATGCAGGCTGCGCAACTATCACAGAAGCCAGAACAGCAAGAGGGATTGCTGCTTTCATTGCACAGCGATCCCTCTTGTTGTTCTGGCTTCTGAGATTCAGAATATTTTTTTGTTGTTTTCCTGCTCCAAAAACTAGGTGCGTCTTGTGGTCTGGTGCGTCTTATAGAGCGAAAAATACGGTACACAGGTTGGAATGCCTTGCTTGCAGCTCAGTCTGGATCAGCTTTCCCCCTCTGGGTTCCCCCCAGTCCATGACCCACTGTAAGTCTTCCTTCTCCCACTTGAGCACACTATTTAGCAGACCTGTCTCCTCCCCACCCCACACACAGGTTGCAGGCGAGAATCTGTCAGAAGGGGAAAGGTCTGGAATCCAACAGTGTACAGAATATTTTTATTCTGGCTGAAGCTTCAGAAGACAGGGAAGGTGCCCCCCACCCCATTTTCCCTTCTACAGAGGATTGGGGAATCCTCCAAAGAGCATGGAAAGGTGGGAAGCAGAATTGAGCAAAAAAATTTGTGCTTTCCCTTATATTCGTGGAGGCTAGTCTGCCTGTGGGGAGGCTTTTCCCATTTGCCAAAGGGCACAATTGGATACAACTGAACAAGACTAGTTTGGCTCTTGGAAATAACCTACTGGGGGATAACTTGGTTGTGGGTGGTTCCACACAAACACTAGCCACTGCCTAAAATTTACATTCTTTGAGAAAGAACAACACAACAATGTGAAGACCAGGTAGGATGCTGAAACTTAAAAGATTAATAAATACTACAGTGGTACCTTGGGTTAAGAACTTAATTCATTCTGGAGGTCCGTTCTTAACCTGAAACTGTTCTTAAGCTGAGGTACCACTTTAGCTAGAGACATCACCTTGCCAACAAGGTCCGTATTGTAAAAGCCATGGTTTTCCCAGTAGTGATGTCTGGAAGCGAGAGCTGGACCATAAAGAAGGCTGATCGCCGAAGAATTGATGCTTTTGAATTATGGTGCTGGAGGAGACTCTTGAGAGTCCCATGGACTGCAAGAAGATCAAACCTATCCATTTTTAAGGAAATCAGCCCTGAGTGCTCAGTGGAAGGACAGATCGTGAAGCTGAGGCTCCAATACTTTGGCCACCTCATGAGAAGAGAAGACTCCCTGGAAAAGATCCTGATGTTGGGAAAGATTGAGGGCACAAGAAGAAGGGGACGACAGAGGATGAGATGGTTAGACAGTGTTCTCGAAGCTACAAACATGAGTCTGACCAAACTGCGGGAGGCAGTGGAAGACAGGAGTGCCTGGCGTGCTCTGGTCCATGGAGCTCGAAGAGTCGGACACGACTAAACGACTAAAGAACAACAACAACAACAACCACTTTAGCTAATGGGGCCTCCCACTGCCGCCACGCGATTTCTGTTCTCATCCTGAAAGAAAGTTCTTAACCCGAAGTACTATTTCTGGGTTAGCGGAGTCTGTAACCTGAAGTGTCTGTAACCCGAGGTACCACTGTACAAGATTTAGGCTGCAGTCCTAACCTCACTTACCTGGGAGTCAGCCCCATTGAATTCAGTAGGATTTACTTTTGAGTTGACATGGTTACGATTGCACTATAAGCATATTAATATAAGTATGCAACAGACTGTTCCCCAACTCATCTTCTTGGAAGAAAGGCTGCAACTATTCATGATATATCTACCCACAGTACTTATAAGCTTATGGAATAAGACTTTAATTAATGAATACTTCAGGAAACCATGGCTGAAGAGTAAGCATGAATCCATGACTATTCAAAGAATCTTTTATACACCATGATTTAAAAATTTGGACTAAGCATAGAAGCAAGCTTTGGTGTTCATGACTGGGCACAGCAACTCAGTCTAACTTGGTAAAGAAGTGGTATATGTGTTTCACATTTAAAGAAAAAAAATGATGTTCCTGTTGATTTTAAGGCTTTGAGAATGGGCTTTTCATTCTTTAAAGGCTAAGTTAATTGCTTTTAGATTACCAATCATCTGTGCTTTTCTCTCTGATTGTATCTCTGCTTGATATGTTTTCATGTGGTAAATGCATGATAATTTGCTGTGATTGTATCTGTAGTTCATGTTTTTATGTTGTAATTGTATGCTAATTTCTGATTGTACATTTATCAGATACAGGAGTGTGATTTCCGCCCCACCCTCTCTTTGAATTCTCTCCTAGAATAAGTAATCTCATTTACACAGCTCATGTCCTTTCGGAAAAGACTCTCCTCCCCGAAGGGGAGGGGAGGGGTTGTGGTCGGGGCTCGCCAAAACTATAATTCAGGGTGTGGAAGGCGAAGCTACTATTTCAAAGCAAATCACTGACTGGTAAGCAGGGGAGGATGAAGGCAGAACAGGCAGAAGCGACTGGGGGTGGTGGTGAAAGTCACAAACCCCCACCTGGGACCAGCGGAACTCACAGCAGGCAAGCGGTAGGACACGCGCTTCCAAAACCCCCCGAGCTCTATTCCAGAAACCACTACCGGCAGGAATAGGGCTCCAAGCCGTGAGGCAGAACTAAGGAGAACCCAGGCAGGCAAAAGTAAAATCGGACAAAAAAGGGGGAAGGAGGCTGCCAAAACACCCAAGACACAGACGCTGGTCTAAATGGCCGTGTGCCTAGCGATGCCCAGCGATGTTACTTTCTGTGGTGGGGCTTGCGCTCAACCACGAGGTTTGAGAGCAAAAGCAAGCAGGGCGAATGGAGCGCGCTCATCAGCTGATGGGCGGCAGAGAGCGGCCCGGCTGAGGGCGAGCGGCCACATGGACTTTAGCCCTAGCAGCCCGGCACTCGAGGACCCCGAACAACCCCCTAAATCTACCTAAATCAAGCAAGAACAGAACACAAATCCAACATACACCAAAGATCAAAAACCCCAAACCCCAATAGCAAGGAAACTAAGGGTGGAAGAAGGGGGGGGGAGGCTTCCAACGGAGCCAAAGACAAGAGGAAAACAAACCGCAAAAACAGACCGCAAAGCCTCGGGGCTAGAGACAGCAATGGGCAAGATTGCGGTGCGTCCGCTTTGATTTCTGGATCCCTGCAACCCCCGGGGACCTACGAGGAAGGCGAAGGGGCTCCGCACATGCAGGGAAAAACGGCGCCGCGAAGGTGGCGCAAAACACGATCCTTTGACCCTCCCCCCCCACTCGTTCCAGCAGCCGGTGTGAGGATTACGAAGCAACCGTGGGGTTCGGGAGATAGATTAGCAGAA
Organism: Podarcis vaucheri; assembly: GCF_965113315.1. NCBI lineage: Eukaryota > Metazoa > Chordata > Lepidosauria > Squamata > Lacertidae > Podarcis > Podarcis vaucheri. The sequence goes on from NC_138766.1 coordinate 64,984,502, forward strand.
AAGCGCAAGTCAGCTGTTGAGCGGTAACAGCGACCAAGCAGGGACTGAAGAAAGGAGCAACGGAAATACTTCCCTGGCTTCTGAAGGCAGCAATCTCCAACTCTGACTCTGACTCGTGAGGGGCGAAGGAAGGAAGAATGAGGCCGGGCGAAGGCTGGCGCTGCAGCAAAATGCCGCTGAACACGCCCCCACCATGGCCCCCGGTTGGATGGCCACCGAGGGGGCGTGAGCGCCAGCCAGGTGAGTGGGCAGCAGGGGGCCACGCCTCCTGCTAGCCGGGGCTCGGGTCCTCGAACCACAACTAAGTATATTTCAGAAAAGAGTGGAACTGGTTTGAATTGGCAGAAGATATAAAGGATGCTATTTATATTATTTTTAAAAATTAAATAATAGTGTTATCCTGGTCCTCCTGAAACAAGCATACCCACTCTATTATCTATCTATAAGGTTATCGTAACTTCCGTCATAGAGCTTCAGTATGCTGATGACAACATAGCGTGCACAAGCTCAGAGGATGACCTCCAAACCATCCTAAATATGTTTGCAGAAACTTACAAAAAGCTTGACCTATCACTCAACATCCAGAAAACCAAAGTGCTGCACCAACAAGTATAAAATAACTCCTCTGCAGTGCCACAAATCCAACTCAATGGTGTAACGTTGGAAAATGTTGATCACTTCTCCTACAAGGGCCAACATTGATGCCGAAATCCAGCATCGCCTGAGCTCTGCGAGTGTGGCTTTCTCCTGATTGAAGTTCAAAGTGTTTGAGGACTGGGACATTCCCAGGGAAACCAAAATGCTTGTTTACAAAGCTATTGTACTACCAACCTTACTATATGCTTGTGGATCGAGGGCCCGACCCCGCTATGTGAAATAATACACAAGGACGCGTGATATAAGGTTAATGGGCAAGAAAAGGCCACAACTTTATTGATTACAGCAGTGAAAAGGTATTGGCTTAGGCATTGGATGACTATAGGTGGTGGGTTTATTCAACAGTAGGTGGAGCCTGTTGATGCTCATTCAACTATAGGCTCACCCCCTGATGTCACCGAGGGTCGTGCCATGGCCTCCCGCCAAGCAGGCATCGGACGGAATACACGACCGCTAGATTCCTTTAATGGAATAACCCACGGTAGATAGCATAGGCGATGGCCACAGCTAGCCCTTAACACATCACAACACATGAATCCAATGCCTAACCTACCCACCAATACCACAAAAGTTGTGACGATTGCTACGAGGTAGGCGAAAAAACCAAAAGGCCTAATGCCAAATGGAAAAATTCCTACCAGGCCCCCCAGCCAACCAGGGCGACCAACCTAAGGTCCATAGCAAGGCCAAAAAACTATACCCTGAGCTAAATGGGAGTGGAGGGTGGGTGACTCGCTGAGGGACGACGACGAATGAGGAGGAGGCGGAGCTAGCACCACAGCATTAAGCTGCTACACACGCCCCCCGGAGGCACCTGGTTGGCCACCTCCGGTGGGCGTGGGCGCCAGCCAGGTAGGAGGGGAGGGGGCTAATGCCCCCTACCAGGGGTGGAGCTCGGTCTCCCGCCCACAACCACTCCCCTCTCTTCCAGGGAGGAGAGTCTTGTGAAACATGGACCACTTATAAACGCCATCTCCAACTCCTTGACAGATTCCATCAACGGTGTCTCTGAAAATTTTGACACATCACTTGGGAAGACAGGCGAGCTAATATCAGTGTATGGGAAGAAGCAAAGATCACCAGTGTTGAAGTAATGATTCTTCAACATCAACTTCGTTGGACTGGTCATGTTGTGCGTATGCCTGATGATCATCTTCCAAAGCAACTACTCTATTCCGAACTTAAAAATGGAAAGCATAATGCTGATGGTCAACAAAAGAGGTTTAAAGACTGTCTCAAGGCAAATCTTAAAAAATGTAGTATAAACACCAACAACTGGGAAACACTGGCCTGCGAGCGCTCCAGTTGGAGAACAGCCTTTACCAAAGGTGTCATGGGCTTTGAAGACACTTGAACTCAGGACGCAAGGGAGAAACGTGCTAAGAGGAAGGCACGCTTAGCAAATCCACACCGTGATCAGCTCCCACCCAGAAACCAATGTCCCCAGTGTGGAAAGACGTGTGGGTCCAGAACTGGCCTCCACAGTCACTTACGGACTTATTGTTAAAACCATGTTTATGGAGGACAATCTTACTTGGCTATGAGTGATCGCCAAAGAAGAAGATTTTTCTTTCTTTCTTTCTGTCTATCTGTCTGTCTATCTATCTATCTATCTATCTATCTATCATCTATCTATCTATCATCTATCTATCTATCTATCTATCTATCATCTATCTATTTTTTATAAACTAATTCTTTCAGCTAGCACAGTGCCTGTGTTAGCTTTTGTTTCTACTTTTTTAAAAGTGTGAGCTGAATAAGTGCCCCTTATTTATTCTGTTGAATTCCAGCACCCTTTGTGGTGGTAGTTGATTATTATTTTTTTAGTGTCCCTTCATCCATGCAATAGACCATTTGCTGAAAGCAGAATAGACAAGGAGACAGAAATTTTAAGTTTCATGCCTTTTAGTGGACAGTTGAAGTTTGTTGTTTTTTTTTAAAAAAAACTTCTTTTAAAAAAACAAATATTATTTTAGTTTTGAAAGAACAGGCTTCCTGTTGTTAACTTGCTTCCAAAAACATTTTGATCTATTTTGTAAAAAGTTGCTGTCTTAATAAAAACCTAGGTTCCCAAGGGATATAGTAACAACTCTGCCATACGCTTTGTCTACCTGTCTGGAAACGAAAAGTTCCTATAACAAAGGACACTTCCAATAATGAACGGAGACAAAGGTTTTAATAATATTGGGCCAACTGGTACCCCTAATATATCTAGCATGTTCCCAAAACATAATAACTGCAATCTATTGGAATCAAACAGGTTATGACACCATTCTTCCAAATATGATTGTTTCATTTCTGTTTGGGGAGCAAGAGAAAATAGCTCAAGGATCCCACTCCAATGAAATAAGAAAATTATGGAGTGTTACAACAATAGAACTTTGGATTTGCATTGCTCTTGGAGGATACTTTGAGAGTCAAGACTTCTAGGGTTTTTTTGTTTTTGCTTGGCTAGTGAAGAAGACTTCTGGAAAACTCGGCAGCTGTGGTGTTCTCCACCACTATAAGCCATCTCAATAAAGCAGCTAGATATTATAGCAGTGAGAACTGTGGGAGGGTGTCTACTACTGTCTCCAGCCCTCACAACACATTTAGAATTTGAACTGACTTAAAATTTGGGAATGCAAAAATAAACATTTTGCATTTCGGAGATAAAGAAAGAGGAAGAAGCAAAGTAGGGCAGAGAACTGGATGCTGGAAAAAGTAAGCTTTAGAAATGTAGAGATCAGGCAACACATCTGTCCACAGTATGGTTAGCCAACATGGGCCTCCCTAGATGTTATTGGATTAGAATTATTACAACCCCTCAGGGTATGCTGGCTGGGGCAGTTGAGAGTCAGAATCCTTCCCTAACCTGTTGGCGTCTAGATGGTTGCTATTACAACTCCCATCTACACCAGTCAGCATGAACTATGCTCAGGGATGATGCAATTTGTAGTCCAAAACACCTGAGGGGCAAGGAAGGTCGGTCTACAGCAACAAGATGCAGACTTTAGTGCCATATAGCTGAGAACAGAGGTCTCTAGCATTAATCTAAGAAGGGAAGTTTTGTGTTATTTTACTTTTCTGAAAACAACAATGCAAAAACAAAGCTATTCCACTACAGTTTACCTTTAGCTGTGAATTCCCTTGGTTTTAATGTTCTGTTTGATGTAATGCTATAAGGCTTTGTGAAAATCCATTTTAATTTTCCCCAACAATGCCAGAAATGTCAGTGACAAGATATGGACACAGCGGAAATTTAGAAACAAGAAAACTATCTATCCTTTGGGGACATACCATTTGGATGAAGCTAGATTGTGTTATTTGTAATCTTTATGAAAATACCAGCACAATAAAATGCCCCAGTGGTTTTAAATGAGCTGAGACAATGCAATATATTTTGAAGTACAGAAAAGGAGTTGCAGATTAATAACACATGGAGAGTACAATAAGCAGAATAATACAAAATGTTGACCAAGTTCTTGTAACTGGCATTAGGCTATAATCAGATACTGGAAGGTAATTTTGCAGTCTTGATTTGCTGCAGAGCACATTGAAATGCTTTTTTTAACAAACTTGTTGCATTTTGGTATGGGGAGTTATGAAGGCATGAAAAAATAATATTAAATCATTATTGAGTTTTCAATATTTAATGTAAAAATGTAATTGCTCATGGGTTGCCTAATTTCATGATGTTGAACAAATATTAATTTCTGTCTCTGTACTGAGACCAGGGCTGTTGAAGGGAAACGGCCTGCCAGCCACCTGAATTTTACTCACACCTTACCCAGTTTTAAGCAGGGAGAGTTGTGAGCAAGGGAGAGATGGAGAAACAATAGCGGAACTGCTAGCCAACCTGGCTAGAATTTCTTCATCATCGTTATCACCACCACCACCACCATACAGTGCTTCAGATAGATGTATGTAAGTGGTATGCAATGATATCAATACCCTGTACTGTGGCAGGATGAATCTAATGCTGAAAGCCAATCTTGTTTCTATGGATATGACATTCTGGGCTTTTTGGGAGGAGGGTTGAACTTAGAAACCCAGAAAGGTGCCTCACACTGCATCAGACCATTGGCCCAGTATTGTCAACACTCACTGACAGCAGCTCTCCAGGGTTTCAGGCAAGTCTTGCTAGTTCCTACCTGGAGATGCTGAGGATTGAACTTGGGACCTTCTCCATGCAAAACAAGAGCCCTGCACTTGTTTTGCACACAACCTTTCCCTAAACAATTAATTATCAGAAACGTTCCAATCTGGGAACACAGGAAGCTGTGTTATACTGAGTCAGATATTAAGAACATAAGAAGAGCTTGCTGCACCAGGCCAAAGGCCCATCTAGTCCAGCACCCTGTTACAAATCACATGCCCATGGGAAGCTCACAAGCAGGACCTGAGCACAACAGCACTCTTCTTGCTGTGGTTTCCAGCAACTAGTATTCGGAAGCCTGCTGATTCTGAGCATGGAGGCAGACCATAAGCATTGTGGCTAGTAGCCATTGATTCTTTACCCCCCTCCCAATAATTATGTCTAAACAATTGTAAAGCCACAAAAGTGTCAGGAGCTCGTCCTACACTCGGGTAGGACCCTGGCAGAGACACATGCCTGACTGGCACGTTCTCTCCCTCCTGATTGTTCATTCGGGAGCTTCAAAAGCTTTCTTCTGCCCGAACATTACAGAGATCGATGCCAACAGACATCGGCACACTCAGGGATCTGCAGTGTCCTCACAGATTGCGTAATGTTGTTGTTGTTGTTGTTGTTGTTTAGTCGTTTAGTCGTGTCTGACTCTTCGTGACCCCATGGACCAGAGCACGCCAGGCACTTCTGTCTTCCACTGCCTCCTGCAGTTTGGTCAAACTCATGCTGGTAGCTTCGAGAACACTGTCCAACCATCTCGTCCTCTGTCGTCCCCTTCTCCTTGTGCCCTCCATCTTTCCCAACATCAGGGTCTTTTCCAGGGCGTCTTCTCTTCTCATGAGGTGGCCAAAGTATTGGAGCCTCAGCTTCAGGATCTGTCCTTCCAGTGAGCACTCAGGGCTGATTTCCTTAAGAATGGATAGGTTTGATCTTCTTGCAGTCCATGGGACTCTCAAGAGTCTCCTCCAGCACCATAATTCAAAAGCATCAATTCTTTGGCAATCAGCCTTCTTTATGGTCCAGCTCTCACTTCCATACTCACTACTGGGAATAGACCTCAGCAACTCAGCATTTTGGCTAATCTACTTTATTTACATATAAAGACACACGGAGCACTGCAGCATGGCTCCCTCTCTCTTTATCATCATACAGCAAAGAGAAAGAACAAAGGACAATAGTCCCACTTCACGGAACACAGTAACACAAACATTCTGTCTCCGTCGCTTCCCACTCTGTGGAGTCAAAACATATACCATCACGTGAAAGACAACAATCCCATGACTGCAATCATGGAGCAGAAATTCTAACAAAAAGTTGGCGGCCATCTCTGTAATGTATAAATTATCAACTAAATATCTTCCATGTGGTTTCTTTAAGAGAAACAATTATGACCCAGGAGGCCAGCTCCTGGAGGGCTGACTCAGAGGTGTGGCATGGCTGGATACGTTATCTCCAATCTTTGTGTGCTCCCAGGCCTCTTCAGAAACAAAGTTTGTCAACCATTAACTCAGCTTGTAGTGAATTTCTACATAAATAGCTGAAGACAACGCATGGTGTCAGAAGTATCACTGCCTTCTGTGGGAGCAAATTCCATAGTGTGAAGAAGTACCTGTTTTTGCTTGTTCTAAATATTCCAATATTCAGCTTAATTAGATGTCCCCAAGCTCTTAGTCTTATGAGAGATGGAGGAAAAAAGCTTTTCTCTATGCATACTTAATTTTATGTACTTCTAGCTGAGTCTTGTCTACACTGACTGGTAGCAGGCTTCAGACTGGGAATCTCCCAGTGCTACCAGGAGATGCTGGGTATTGAACATAGGGCAAAAGCGCTACCAGTGAACTACAGCTATAACTCTAGGCATACCTTAGTTCTCCTGCACCAGTGTGGTTAAGCCCAGAAGAAACCCAAGCTATGGAACCAGAGGAGAAAACTCCCATTGTCAAGATGCAAGAAAAAGATGAAAAAGAGAATGCTATATAATCTCTTTGGCTGCTAAAATCAAAGCCTTTTTTCACTAACTGTGTCCAAAAGCTAGTGCATTATAACGTCATCATAATTTTTCTTACAGGGTAGTAATATCATGTGCAGCACACTTATAGCAACCATTAATCACGGAGACACTTGGAATGCAAGAGGGCTTGGCTTAATCAGATCGTGGTACATATAGCATGTTTCACTGCCTGACAGAAAGAAGAAAACATCGTGGTTATTAACTTGTAGGAAAGAAAGAGAGAACTGCATGAACCATAGTCTCAGAAAGACCTTCACAGTGCATGTGTGTGTGTGTGTGTGTGTGAAGAACTGGTAAGGAAGTCATCGTTCATGCATTCTAAGGTCAAGAGAGGTACCACTGTGAATCTCTTTTACACGCTTCTGCATAACAGAAGCTGGAGCATATAGTAGAAGTAGAAAATTTTTTGAAAAGACATTTGGGTTACAGTATTCAAAGAACTGATTAAAGCTGCTATTCTAAAGCATAAGAGTGAGCACCCAAGCCCACACACATCTAAGAACAACAACAACAACAACAACAATAATAATAAGTTATTATTTCTTCCCCAGCCACTCTGGGTGGCTTCCAACAAAAGCTTAAAAACATCAGTCATTGAAAACTTCCCTAAAGCAGCGCTCCCCCCCCCCCCGACAATGCAGGGCTGTGTGTTGGGGTCTGATTCTTGAAATTACAGGCTAAGCCTCATTAAAAGCATAGGAATGGGAAATTGAACCATGCTCATCTCCACGGTCTACATACAACTAACTCTTGAACCACAGTGGTCTTCCTTACTTCCTTCTCCAGCACTAAGAATAAAGGTCTTTACACCAGGCTCACAATTATTTCAAGCTCTTTCAGACACCTTGCTTTATTCTAAATCCACCCCAGCTAGTGCAATAATTATATAGCACAGTGGTACCTCGGGTTAAGAACTTAATTCATTCTGGAGGTCTGTTCTTAACCTGAAACTGTTCTTAACCTGAAGCACCACGTAAGCTAATGGGGCCTCCTGCTGCTGCCGTGCCGCTGCTGCGTGATTTCTGTTCTCATCCTGAAGCAAAGTTCTTAACCCGAGGTACTATTTCTGGGTTAGCGGAGTCTGTAACCTGAAGCGCCTGTAACCCGAGGTACCACTGTATTGTGTAAAAAAAGATGATTATACTGATATTTAGCTTCAAGGCAAAAATACTGGGTTGAAAACATATAGGCAGGCAGGGAGGAGAAAGTCTGCCTAAGTGGTGGTCAATCTGCTTCCATGGTTACCAAACAACTGCTGAGATTTAAATATGGAAGTAGAAGGCAATCTCCTTAATCTTATTAACTAATCCAGATTGATTAACCAGACATAAAAATTATTCAAAAATCCATATACCACAGTTTGAGCACAGCAATGCTTATTTATCTTGCTGGCTGTTATTTATTTCCTTTGCATCATATATGAGATTCTTCTTAATTATTTTAATTAGAGAGTAGGCTTGTGCAATCGTTTATTTACTACAAATAATTTCCATTTGACATTAAACATTTTTTTTTTAAATAGTCTCTGTCCAATGTTCCCAATACCTCATCTGCTTTTGAACAAAAAACACTGATGGTGCTCTTGAGTGCCTATTTCAACAATTAATTACTTACCTTAATTACGTACCTCAAGTTAAGTACTTAATTCGTTCCGGAGGTCCGTTCTTAACCTGAAACTGTTCTTAACCTGAAGCACCACTTTAGCTAATGGGGCCTCCTGCTGCTGCCGCGCTGCCGGAGCACGATTTCTGTTCTCACCCTGAAGCAAAGTTCTTAACCCGAGGTAATATTTCTGGGTTAGCGGAGTCTGTAACCTGAAGCGTATGTAACCTGAAGCGTATGTAACCCAAGGTACCACTGTATTTTAAAAGTTATTTCTAACTTGCCTTTCATGGCAAAGCAATCCCAGGTAAAACCATATCAGCAGCAAAAACATCAAAAACAAAAAAACCCCATAGAACAGATGAAAACAGCATAATGCAGCACATCAAGTAGCTAGGAACTCAAACCCTGGATAAAGAAATAGGAGTTTATTTGGTGATGAAAGCTCAAAGAAGATAGTGCCAGCTGTATCTCTGAGGGGTGGGTGTTCCATAGATGGGGCACCACCACAGAGGAACTTTCTGATGCTGCATACAAGATCTCAATTGGCTTTGGCGCAACTAAAGGGCCTCCTGTTTGCCATGCAGCCAGTGTGGTGGTGTGGTTAAGAGCGGTAGACTCGTAATCTGGTGAACCGGGTTCGCGTCTCTGCTCCTCCACATGCAGCTGCTGGGTGACCTTGGGCCAGTCACACTTCTTTGAAGTCTCTCAGCCCCACTCACCTCACAGAGTGTTTGTTGGGGGGGAGGAAGGGAAAAGAGAATGTTAGCCGCTTTGAGACTCCTTCGGGTAGTGATAAAGCAGGATATCCAATCCAAACTCCTCCTCCTCCTCCCCCCTCTTCTTCTTCTTCTTCTTCTCCTCCTCCTCCTCCTCCCTGCTCATCTTTTCTTTTCAGATTTGCCTGTCTTTCAGCTTATGCCATTTAGCATTTTTCCCTTGTTTCCTTTGTGGTTTTATAGCTTGTTTGGGTCCCCCCCTCTTGTTTAAGTGCCAGTGTAACTTAAGTTGAAAAATGTGTCAGAATATCAATATTAGAGTGACATTTCTATTCTGTTTATACTGAGCATGTAATAGAGTGTACAATTTTGAATATGATGGATGCTTAGACGAATGATTGGCAGCCTATCTTTAAGCATCTGGTTGTGTTGCGGCTTTTACTTCCCATCCGCTTTTATCCACCCATGAAATAGTCCAAAAACAAGCATATTGATGCAGAAAATGTCAACAATAGGAGAATCTGAGAAATCCCACCACAGGATTTTCCCATTTAAGTCATCAGAAAGCAAACATTATGCAGTTAGGAATGGCGAATCTGTCATTTTTGCTTTCTCTAAATTTCTAATTTTCCAGATCTTAGGTTCTCAATATTCCCATATCATTCTGTAGTTTGTTTGTTTGTGGTTTTTTTTTAAATAGAAAAACGTTATGAAAATTAGCAGCGAATTTTCTTAGTTGCCCCTTTTTAAAAGGCAATTCTGTCTAATATACACGTTTCACTGGTAGAACACATTTTCAGCAGTAAAATATATGCATTTAATGGGCACTTTATTCTAGTATATGCCCTTTTCTACACATCACGCGGCTTCAAAACTGCATTGCAAAATTCAGAGAAGTGTGAATTTGGAGGATGGCTGCATTTTGGTTCAAGTATTCTTTCAGGAAGAACGAATTTGGTAGGCATATCAAATTGAAAATGTGAGGCTACACAATGATATGTCCTGGTGTAAAGGAATCAGCAGTTGATTACATACCATGATCCTTGTCCGAGCTTCTAATTAACCCCTGCAAATGTGAAATTACAGAATTATAGGCAGGAGAGAGAAAATTCTTTTGAGTCATATAGTTCATTTCGTTACTAGCGCTAAATATTTCTTAATTTTCTTATTAACTGTTTATTCTTTCTTTCTTTTTTTCTAATTAGGAAAGAAAGGAAGTAGTCATCTCGCTATAGCAGATGAGGGAAACCTGCGATTCCAGGTGCCATCACACCTGATCATTGGCAATGCTGGCTGGGGCTGATAAGACTTGGACAAACTCTTGAAGGTCATAGATTCCCACCTCTGCTCTGTAGCATGCAGGCTACTCCAGCTGACAATGACTAATTAATTAAATTTCTATATTGCCCAAGGATCACAGGGTGGTTAACAATATAGAAGCAGGAAAATACATAACATAGTAACGAACAAAAACAATACCACAACAGTTTAAAAGGTCATAGATAGTTTAATTTGCCAAAGGCCTGTGAGAAAAGGAATGCTTTCACCTGGAGCCTAAAGATATGTAATGAAGGCACCCGGTGAGCCTCCTTGGAGAGAGCGTTCCACAAGCAGGGAGCCACCACGGAAAAGGCCTGTTCTTGTGTTGCCACCCTCTGGATCTCTTCTGGACAAGGCACAAGAAGAAGGGCCTCAGATGGTGATTTCAGGGTCCAGTTCATATGGTGGGAGGCGGTCCTTGAAGTATTGGGGTCAATATAAATTCAAAACCAACGAGGGAAATTGGAAGGAAAGAGCAACAGGACAACAGGGGAGGAGAAAGAAAAAACACTGAGAAAAAGCCAGTAGGATAAGTGGAATTAGATAATTATTCAAAATACAAGTCTCCCTAATCTTCATTAAAAGATTTCAGGTTATGTTGACTATCCTTTTCTGATTTTCTTTGCCTGTAGAATATTATACATATGCTCACTACAAATTCATAAGAATATTTTGAGTCATTTATCTAGATGAAGCAATAATCATACATTTCCAACACCATGAATGTGTATTTACCTCTATTCCACTAAATTTTCCAGTGTTCGAAAAAGTCTTATGACTGCTTTTATGATCGATAGAAAGTAGCTAGAGGTCCAGATACGTTATGATGATAGATTTAAGAACATGTTTCCATTATTGATGCTGAACGAGCTCTGTCAATTGTGTCTTCTGTCTTAGGTTTAGAATTGTCCTGGGGAAAATCTTTACATCTGTATTTCATAGTTCTTACTAGGCTTAAGCAAAATAGGAAGAAAGATTAGTAAATATTTGAGGGTAGCTGGCCAGTTTTCCTATTTTGGTTTATTTTTTAGTTCAAATAACAAAGGTTTTACATCTTAATTGGGACTGAATTCTATATACTTCAGGAAACATGCCATGTACCCAGTGATGTACGATGGCTTTCCCCACCCATTTTGCTGCAATTTTCTCCTATACATATTTTTATATGCAATTTTGCCAGATACACACATTTCTGCAGTGCAATTTTCTCCAATAGTTTTGTATGTTATTTTCATTAATATATGCATTCATGGGCACTTTACAGTCATACATGCTTTTCAGCTGTGGGCTTGCCGATCAGAAGGTCAACAGTTCAAATCCCCGCTCCCATTGCTCAGTCCCAGCTCCTGCCAACCTAGCAGTTGGAAAGCATGTCAAAGTGCAAGTAGATAAATAGGTACCTCTCTGGAGGGAAGGTAAATGGTGTTTCCGTGCGCTGCTCTGGTTTTGGTGTTCCGTTGTGCCAGAAGCGGCTTAGTCATGCTGGCCACATGACCTGGAAAAACTATCTGCGGACAAACACCGGCTCCCTCGCCCTGTAAAGTGAGATGAGCGCCGCAACCCCAGAGTCGTTCATGACTGGACTTAACTGTCAGGGGTCCCTTTACCTTTACTTTACTGGAGAACTGTAATGCAAAATTCAGAGAAGTGGACATTTCAAAAGATGGCTGTGTTTGGTACATATTGTTTAAAAAAGTGCAAATGATGTAAGCTTGCCTTTAAATAAGCACTGAACAGAATGTTCCCCACATTACTATTTCTTTCATTCTGGGCCTGTGAAGGAGGTAGGATCTAAAGATATGAGATAGGCAGCAGGCAACACTGGCCCATGACTGAGACATTGGACTTGGATTTCTCAGATAATCTATGATTTCTTTTTTGCAATTATTTATTTATAATTAATTATCTGTATTTCATGTCAGTCCTCATTTACAGCTTTCTCTCTCTCTCTGTGGGGTTTATTACATGAAATAAGCACAACTCAATAAAATGAAAACTTATCTAGAAATCACACATGTCCACCACTTTGTTTCTGCAGAACATATTCTAGTCTAACTAATTACATTCTGACTTATCTTTATTGCCACTGGAGATCTAAGGATAAATTATTTCTCACTTGGTAGTTTAAACAACAATATGGTCATAAATATTCCATTGCAGGGTTTACAATGTAGCTATAGGGATGCATTGTTTCAAAGCTCCTGTGCTAAATTCTGCATTTTTCTTGAGTATTATCTGAATGTCACCAATAATCATGAGGTTAACATTGCTCTCTGATGTTGCTGTTTAATTGCAGAAGGCAAACTCTGCTCACTTTATCTCAATGAGGACAATAGGGAGCTTTTCTTACCAGAGTCCACTGAATTTCCATTTCTTTTTAGGGTGCCACAAGCCCAACGCTCACAGTGGAATCCTATACATGTCTACTCAGTTGAGTTTACTGGAGCTTGCTTCCATTAAGTGGGTACGAGATTGAAACTTTTGTGGTGTGTTTGCAGTAGTCAAAGCATCAAAACCATGTCGAGAGAGCACTTCACCATGTCCCAATAAACAGCAGCTGCACTTTTGACTTTCACACATTGAACATGAAGGTCTGAATGTGGTTTGTAACTGCATTCAATTGAACACACATCAAATCCTTCCCACAATCAAGGTTCCCGATCAAAGAGAAGACTGTTACTGCCTTCAGCTCAATGTGCTTAGAATCTCCCTGCAAACTTGTGGTTTCACTGCATGAAAATCAGAAGATGAGAGGGTGTTGGGTGTTGCAAAGTGGGGAGACTGGGTGCAGGCAGGGCTAGTGTAACCCACTGGAATATGTTCCTTTTAAGAATTATGGAGGGAGGATATTCCTGCACCTGCTCAGTAGAGAGTTGAAGCGTGGAGCAGCCACTACTACTATGGGCAAAATGCCTATATTAAGAAAGGAAGATTACTTTCCTCAGTGCATGTAGGAAGTGCTGGTTAGGTTAGATGATTCCTGGCTGCCTCCTTTGTGCAAAGTCCTGAAACCTCTAGGGACAGGTTGGTATTGAGGTTTCCTTTAAAAATGTAAAAGGAGTTATGAAGTTCTCCAAAAGTATAAGTTCCTTGTCTGTTGATATTCTTTTGTGTTATAAAATGGACTTTAAAGTTTCCTTTCTTCATGGAACTATTGGCACTGGAAGCCATTTTAAGAAGACTGGTGTGGAACTGAGGTGACTGAATAGAGACAATTGTTCCTCTTTGTGGCCAGCAAGGACTAAGCTTCAAAGGAGAAAAACTGAACCAACTAAAGAGCTTCTGTAGTAGCAGCCTGAAAGACAGCACTTTAAAAGCACGGTGCTCTGTTTTATTGTGTCATTTGTGTAAAATCCTTATATATGTATGTATGATAGAAAATTGTGCTTGCTTGATGTTCGAGAGAGACATGTTGTTTGTCTCATCATAAATCCTTTGTTGTGAAGTCATCACACACACACACACACACACACACACACAGTGTCCCCCCCTGGGGATATGCAGGGGTACCCCTAAACATTTTGTGAATCTAAGTTTGACCTCACTGAGGGGCAGTATTTCAATATGAGTAGAAAAATGAGACTACCCCTAAACTTTTTTTTAAAGAAAAAAAGCACTCTCTGTGTGTGGGGGGGTGTGGGTGTGGGGTGTGGGTGTGTGGGTGTGTATGTATGCAGAGTAACTTATGAAAAATTATATTGCACCTCCCATATACCCTGGGGTATATAGGGTGTTAGGGGAGAGGTAGTACCGCTGGTGGGGGACACATCACAATCCTTCTGGGGTAGTTTGTCACAAGGCAGGGCCATGAAAAGGCAGGCTGCAAAAATAATCAGCACCTGCTTGGTATGCATAGAGAATTGTCTTTGTCTGGAAAGCACAGCCCTGTGGTTATGAGTGAGATCTGGTATGAAGGAATCCACAAATCCTTAGGAGGGCAGCAGTTACCATGTTCCAGAAGAGCAAGGCAACCCTCGAGGTCAAGATTCTCCAAGATCCAAGGCTCTATTTTCTTGTAGGGTTCTGAACTGCCTCCCTCTAAGAGGCAGAGCCTGTTGATGTAATAATCGAAAGCATTGCTTTGGTTTCGAAGCATATGTTTCATTCTTCTTAACTTGATATAACAAAAAGTAGAGTTGGCAAGCGATCAAAATCGCCATATGCCTTTCTTCTGCTCAAAAAAAGTGTGTAAATATTTTGGCACCAGAAGTTGAGAATTTTATTTGAATGCTAAGTACTAAAGCAAAATGGATTAGCCTTTAGTAAGGGGAGTTTGAAATTGCCCAGTGCCAGGGGGTTAATGGAAAGCAGTATGTCATATATGCTAGTTTCTCCTTTTGCTATCTCGGCCAGAACACCTGGGTAATGTGTTCTGCATAAATTAAAATTCCATCAATATTCTGAGAATCTTAACATTGGCTCTCCTTATATGTTTGAGGGGAAATTTCTGTTGTTAGAGCTAGGCATCTGGTTAAGTATTCTGTTCTGATTAGTCTTATCATTGATATTCTACATGCGAGAAAGGGTATATAATGCATTGTGGAAATCATCTGCATTTTTTATTGCTTTAGGGCCTTCTGAAATACAGTGATCTGCCACCCATTTTCTCAATGTGACATTTAGGAAGCATCCCCATGAGTTTCAAATGGTTCCTTTTAACTAGATTTGCAATATTACTTTGCCAGGGAATGCAGAAAGGTTTTTATCTTAGACTATAAACCAGAAAATTAAAAATGTATTTCGTGCACCTATTTAAGTTCTGCTGGCTTGTCACCGGGTTTCAATTGGAAAAAGGCAAGACACTATATTCTTACCAGCCAGCCATTATGCATTGCTTTACATTTGCAGTGCATGGCTGTTGCTTTATCAATGGGGCTCATGCATCATTAGGTGACAGTGTGTGGCATTTTTTAAATTTAACATTGAAAGCTTGACGAGAAAGCAAAATTGACATATACCTGGCAGGGTATCTGAAATCTGGAGGGCAGGGGAAGCCTATCTGAAATCCGAAGTTTTACACCTTGTTATGGATTAATGGCCTGTTTAGCTCCAGGTCCAAATATAACAAGATAGGTGGCTCTCTTCAGGCACTACCAATAAATGTTGTGTGTGTGTGTGTGTGTGTGTGCGTGCGTGCGTGCAAGGAGTGTGCTAATTCCACCCCTGGTCACTGTTCTCACCACCCTCAGGCCTGGGGAGGGTGATCTTCTGAAGTGAGGAGCCTCTTGTGCTCATGGAGTTTTCATACCTTTTCATCACAGGACTCCTTTTTTGTCTTTTTAAATCTACACTTGTGGGGATTTTTCTATAGCACACTGGTTCCCTTTGCTCGCCAGCAATACTCTACAGAGTTCTCCTTTTAGCTTGCCACTGGCTTACCAATGTAGAATTTCTCTGTTAGTCTACTCAGCGTAGACTGAAATTAATGAACATGGCTAAGTTAGGTGCATTAATTTCAATGTCATTACTCTTCATAAGACTTTGTTGAATTTTAGTGGAACCCTTTATCTCTTTCCCACCTCTAAATCCAGTTTTCTTCCTCCATCCACTCTCTCTTCCTTCTGCAAACTTTTTTCATCTGGTCTCTTTGTATATTTCTGCCTCTGTTCTTATTCACTTGTACATTCCTTGGGACCTTCCCTCAGTTTTCCAGCATCCTGCTTTTGGTGGAGCTGCTGTGAGCATCTGGGTAAAGCTTCAAAGCAAAAAAAGAGAACATGCTTGAAAATCTCCACCTCCTGAAAAAAGACAGACTGTCTCTTTCACTCACCACACAACATCTTTCAGACTGTTTTTCTAGCTACCTGAACAGAACAGTGCTTTATCCACCCACCCCTGTAGCTTTTTGTAGTAACCAGCCACCAAGCAGGAAGCATAGTAGTTAAACAAAGGACTGCAAAATGTTATCTCTTTACCTTTTGACCATTACAGTTTGTGAGCACATTATCTTTAGTCAGGTTTTCATGCTGCCTGTCCTTTCAATTCAGGACTTCATGCTAGAATTGTAACTTGGATACTTTTATTGCAGTGTTACAGCAAATCTCTGTTCTAAAGCCAAGTGTTTTCCAAACAGTGTGGGAACCAACATTATAGATATGTTTTAACACCTTACCTCTCTGGCTTGTCTCACCAGGCAATCAACAAAATTCACAACCGTTATATAAATGGCAGAATACCACATGACTAGGAGAGAGTGGAAAAATAGTGAGCTGAAATATTAAGATGTCTGAATTTCATGCAGACCATAAAAAATAAAACATAGCTGCTCTAAGCTGTTTTTATGCAAACAGTTCATAGGTTTTATGATGGTGAACATCAGTCCCTCTTTAAAGGAGAATAAGAATTTTCAAACTGCAAGTCATTTTGAGAGCTTCTACTATACTGTCTTCTGTCAGTTCATGTCAGATATCTGAATGGGAGACCATATGAACCAGTCTAAATTAAAACAGATAAATTATATAGACTGGTAGATTACTGGGAATAACAATTAGAAATCTGATACTTTTAATCAGTATGAGCAAAGTAGGACACCGTCAGTTAGGATATGGGGTAAAGGGGCTCACTTCTGCCTTGATACAGCCAGAGTGTGCAATATATTGAAGCAGGATTCCATATATGGATTGCTGATGGAGGCTAGATCCTGCACACAAAATGGAACGCCTCATAGGTGAAAACACACAACACCTAGGAATGAGTGAAGCCACTACATTCTGCTATGAAATGTCTGAAGGGAAAGTACAATAGATTATAGAATCTGGAA
Source organism: Podarcis vaucheri (assembly GCF_965113315.1). NCBI lineage: Eukaryota > Metazoa > Chordata > Lepidosauria > Squamata > Lacertidae > Podarcis > Podarcis vaucheri. Next base: position 65,001,700 of record NC_138766.1, read on the forward strand.
TTTAGGAGTGATCAATTTAGTGCCCTCCTCCAGATATTGACTCCCAACTCTCAACAGCCCCAGTCAACATGACCAATGGTCAGGGATGATGGAAGTTGTAGTTCAAGAAAATGTGGTTGGCCACAAGCTATCCATCCTTGCTGGAATTAATATGGGAACCAAAGTTGCATGGACAACTAGGCTGCCCATCTCAACTGCCCCAAGGCCTCAGCACAGTGAGAGTTCAGTAACATCACTGGATTGCTGCTACACAGGATACTTTCAGGCATGTACATTGAGAGCTCAGGGCATCCTTTGCAAGCTTAGTCCCCTCCAGACATTTTGAACTACAGCTACTATTAGCAACAGCCAGTATGGCCAAAGTTGTAGTCCAAAATATCTGAAGGGCACCAAAGAACCTTTATCCCATGCATGGCACCAAACTGGAGCTCTCATCTCTGACACACATGCTCACCTGTTATTGAAGAGATCTGAAAACAGGCATCATATTCCCCTCCCTTGCATCAGATGATTGGTAGTGGCAGTGATTACTTTGCCAATCATTTGTTTTGCAGAGATGGTAGCAGGGACATCCATGCATACAGTGGTATGTATCATATTTATATCCCATATTTTATCCAAGGAGCTGAGGGCAGCATACATTATCCTCTGCTCCATCCATATTATCCATCACAACAATCTTGCAAGATAGGCAAGGCTGAAAGAGAGCATCTGGCTCAAGGTCAGCCAGTAAGCTTTATAGGTGAGTAGGGATTTGAATCACCACATTCTGAAGCAAGTGAAGCAATATATGTTAACAGCTGAAGAGGACTCTCCCCATAAGACCATTAAGTCTAGAGTCTAAAATTATCCAACTGCACCACTGCTAATAAGGTCGACTCAGGACATTTATATTATAATGCATGGGCAGTATGGAGAGTAAAGTTCTAACTGAGAAAGTCTCCCCCCCCCAAGAAAAATTCCAACTTCTATTTTGTTTTCTTTCTAATATGTATAGTTTACCTTAGCCTTTGAATTGTTGAGCTTTTTTCTTGTTGTAGACTATGTTCAAAAGGGTTGACCAAGACCTGTTTCAATCGTACTGATCAAATGAGTGCTTTTGAAAGTAGATGTTCCGTGATAACATCACACTTGTGCACAAAAGTTTTTTCTTTGCCTAGGTTTTCTTATCTTTGTCTGTTTTGACAATTGTCTACACAAAGATTTTCTCAATAGTTATAAGTATGGAACTGGCAGAGATACATAATTAATCTCTATCTCATGGAAACATTTCTGAGTGACAGCATGAAGGTAAAATTGTTACTATTGTTACTTGCCACATAGACTTTCCATAGTTTAATAAGTCATTTCCATTTCTAGCTGTTTCTCATGGGCCTTAAATATGCCTGCTTAAAATACATTTTCAGCAGGAAACTGGAATATTATTATGTTCCATTAATATAGCCTAGCTAACCCCTCAGCAACAGAGGCACGTAAAATGTAAGGTGGGAATTTCTGCATAACACAGGAAAGGAGAGAACATAAATATGGCACCCATTATAAATTAGAACAGTGAAGAAGTCTTCTGCTCACTCAGCCGTCATCTCTGCTGATAATCATATACTAGAACACAAAGACTTACTTCCTGGAAAAGATGCTAATATTTTATTTGTCGAAAGTCATAGTCTTGTGCTGAAAGTTATAACTATGCAAGTCAAACAAGAAATCACAGATGTTCTTTTGAGAAATGCTAATCAATTTACTAAAATTATGGTAATTTAAGAAGAACTTGCAACTAGGTGTTCCATTTGAGCTCCTATGTGTCCTTTTAAAGTAACCAGTTTGAAAAATCAAGTGTTTCAGATTTTCACAAATTACCCACAAAAATTGTGTAGAACAGGGGCTGGGAAATCAGATGTTCTTTGACCACAACTCCCATTAGGCTCCAGCCAGCATGGCCAATGACCAGGACTGACAGGAATTGAAGTTGGGGTTCAAAGTTTCCTCATTTTGGGATTTAAAAAATGAACGCAAAATTAATATGGGGTCTTAATAGAAATTCCTAGTATCTTCCTCCCACCCCTATCTATAAAGTAAAGCCAAGAGAGAAAGACACAAGCTGTTCCATCATGGTAAGGCGGTAAGCCAGGGAACCATATGGAATTAAGTCTTCAATCTCAATTTCCTTGTAATTGGTCCGGTTAGATATAATATATTTCCTTTGGCTCAAACTGGAAGAAAACTAAATGAAAAAGAGAGAAACAAATAAAAGCATTAGAAGATCGGCATTTGAAAACAAATATTTTGTAGTCAACAAGACTTAATGCCTGGGAGACCATAGTAACACTTCAGTGAAATCATCAAAGAAAATATAAAAGTCATGCTAGCGTATTGGCAAGGTTCATTTAGATCAAAGCCTGTTGTATTATTTATGTACATTTGTCAGTGTGACAAAGGATCACTACCACCCACCACCACCATAGCAGGAATAGGATATGTGGCAGTGTCCAGGTTGGGTGGAAACTTTCTGGGACCTAGACTCCAGGCTATTAGAATCAGCAGTATCAGTCAGCTAAAAGACAGCACAGGAACTCAAGAGGGAGAATGAAGTATTTGAGTGCGTGGATGTAGATATGTCACAAACCTGCTTGTTACCATTTTCTCCACTCTAACAGTACTCAGTCCCACTCTAACAGTACTCAGTACTTATGCCATAAGTATGCTACTAAACCCCTTTCAGGTGCTTTAGGGATGGGCTCAGAGTAGTTAAACTAGTGCTGCTCTTGCTATAAAGGAAGGCTGTGCGACTGTTTCCAGCTCCAGGGCTGCATTCCTTTCTGGGTAACCTCCTGAGAGTTACATGGCAGTGAAGGGCAGGGCCAGGGGCAAAAGTGGGGAAAATTGTTAATGTAAATTTTACCTTGTACAGCAGGCTAGTTTCTTTACACAGTCCCACTCACCTCTCTATTCTCTATCCAGGCAGGCAAGAGGAATTAACAGAATTCAATGACTCATTCTAGCCAGGCAAAAACAATCGAGGAGGGTGTGAAGTGAGGCTGGTGAGGGGGTATGGCTTGGGGAAAAGGCTGGGGAGAGGTCCAAGGCCCAGACAGAGAGGCCTGGAGGCCACCAGGCCTGAGGTTCCCCACCCTTGATGTAATGTGTAAAAGGGGAACTTGTGCCTTGCACAGAGCGTACGGAATTACCTACAGAATCAGGGAATTGCATGGCTCATTGCACAGGTGATGCTGAAGTTCCCTCTTGAATTTTGTGTAGTATTCAAAACATTAATTTGGACCTTTACATAGTACTACCCATTCTCCTAGAACTCAGTTAATGGTGTGGCATGTCCCATTTAGCCACTTGAGGTGAATGGGGAACATGCCACCCACATCTGCTGCCCACTGAATCACGCCTCTCTTACCTGTGTTGCACAGGTGTTGCCTGTGAAACACTAGGAGCAGCAGCAGCAGCTTCCAGTAAGATCTCATAAGATCTCTGGGCAGGTGGCAGAAGTGAGGTGGGTGCCACCTCTTGGGCTTTGGCCACTTGAGGTGGGCGCCTCACCTTGCCTCATCAGTGGGCCAGGACTGTTGGTTAAGGAGGTTTTATTCTGAGAAAACCTGGTGTCTATAAAAAATAATAATGCCAGCAGTCCATGGGATCACCGCCAAATTCTGAAACATTGTAGTTGAAGGAAAAGGAGCAAGGGCCTTGAGGTAACTAGCCCTCCTTCTCTCATCCATATACCTTTGTTTCTCCTGCCCCTTGAACCTAGACATATAATTCCCCTGACCTATCATTAATTTAAAAAATCCTGGAGAGTTAAAAGGACAGTACATAAATATATAAAAAAGTAATATTTGGTTTTCAGTGTGTTAACAGTGACACTGAAAAAAAATCTGTGAAGACCAATTGCCTCCTTAGTTTCACTTTCTCTCCTTACCCTGCTCCTCTCTAGCACACTTTCCAGGTCAGTAAAATAGGATACCTTCTACCCTTTCTTGAACTCCTCCTTGCTCTCCTGTCTATCTATTTCACATAAAGTCTATATGTAGCATTTGAAGTACTTTCTCTAAAGATGACCTGAAGTATATTAGATTGCTTCAATGACTCCTTGTCCATTTTTAGCATTGATTCACCTGACCTGTAATGGAGAGGTGGTAACACATTACAATTTTTCCACTATCTCCATTGATTGCTGTGGTTCAAAGGAATCCCTGCCCTTCTTAATAGAGCTATGAACTCGTATCAGAGAGGGCAAAGCCTGAAATATCAGACGAATCATTTTCTCTTCCATGTCTTCTCAGATTTTTCCTAACATTAGAGCCAGGAGAGTCTCTGTTTCTTTTATTTAGTATGCAAGTGGATGACCTTTACAAATCATGTGTACCACTTTGACTTTGACTTCCCAGCAGTGGAGTTTTCTTCCTTGATTTATGCCAATGAAAATGAGAGGGGGAACCCAATTCGTTATGTAATGGATGCTCCGAATGAGGCCTATTAGGTCATAGAATACATTATTAATGTTCTCAGACAGTTATATGATTATGGTTGCAAATGAGTTTAACATGCCAAAGCTGAAGGAAGTATTTGGCCTTCTCCATACATTATTAGATTAATTATGCATCTTTGCCATTTCCATATTTCTAGTATAGGTAGTGATAAAATCTTTATGTAGAAATTTGTCAAGATAGGCAAAGTCCCTTCATTGTAGAAGAGTCTTTGGCCCACCATGCACTTCTTGTAAAGCAGAGATTAATGTATGTTTGATAGCATAGTTCATGTGATCCATGCCCTTTGCTTGAAGGGCTTGAATGAACATTCTCCTCAGGTTTGATACAAATAACAAGAAGGAAAAGGCTTCAAGTCTGCTAACAAAGCATTCAACCACAAGCAACCTAATGCAGACTCAATTTCTGCCATTGGTCCTTACGATGCTTTGAGCACATATTCACTAGAATTGTTTGATAAAATATTAAGAATTTGTGGTGAGATTCATGTTTGTATGGTCACTTCTGGACCATATTATTATATTACCCTTTCTTTTTTCACAGAAGACATGCTATGGCAGAAACAAATGTGTAAAATGCAAGATACTTCAGAATGCGGAGCAGATTCAGATTTTGCAGGAAAGAGCTGAAAGCAGGAATCTGTCGCAACTAGCCCTGACTTTGTAGCAGATGCTGAACCAGACACTCCACAGACCAAGGAGCAGGCAGGGTCCCCTGAAACCAGAGCAGAGGATCCATTTGAGGGGCCCACCAGGTCCTGCAGGACATGTACCTGGCATCTCCAGGTAGAAGTGGGTGAAATGCTTGCCGGAAACTCTAGAGAACTTCTACCAGTCAATTTATACAATGCATTCAATATGGAGCTGGATAGACATAGCAATGTAGGAAGCTGTCATATACCACCAGACAATTGAAGCTAGTTCATTACCAGCAAGCTGCTGTTGGTGGAACTGGGTTTTGTGAGACTTCCCAGGCAAACAACTGCCCAGTTCCATATTATGGTGGAGAGATGGTGAGGCAGCCACCACCATTGGCTGGTAACTTCTGCATTGCACCAAGCAGTAATACTCCCTGGTGTGCAATGGGGAACAATCATGCAATGGGGAAATATCCAGCTGCAAATCCTGAGTTCTGATTGAAGTGGTCCAGGGTCTCAGTTCTTATCTTTTGGTCTAGTTTCAGAACAAAGGAGCCAGATGCCAATGAGGATGATCAAGATGCAAACCCAGTACAAATGTTGCCTGAAGATTACCAAAGTTGGCAGCAAAGCGTTGTCTTTCCTTCCCCCATCGCCTTCCAGGGTTACCCATACGTATAAGATTGGTTTTCTATTTTTAAATTTAGTATATTTTAAAGTTTTTCACCAAAGTTTGTTCTTTTAGTGGCTTTGACTGGGATCATCATCTGGCTTTCCATTTACTGAAGCATTCACTTCCCTTTGTCCAAGCAAGCTAAAAGTTAAAAGCACTTGGATATTGAAATCAAAAATAAAAGCTTAACAATTAATTGGTCACTTGTTCATTGCAGCCACATTGACATTGCCCATACACTGGAGAGACTTATAATGTGTGCCATTGGACTACAGGTGTGATATTTAGCCCACATGGAAATTGTGACCCAAAATGATATTTCTTTATAGTATTAAAAGAAATAATCAAATAAATTTGTTTTGATTTGGCACTCACCTTTTTATGTTAGCAATAAGAACCACAGTAAAAAAAACCCTTCCTATTATGCTTGAATTTGGAATGCATGGCACTGTATTTTTTTTATTAACACACACACCTTTATTGCATTCCATAGACCCAAAATACACAGTTATTCTTTTTATTTACATTGTCACTTTTGTATTTATTTCATTCTTGCATTATTCCCTTGTATTCATAGATGCATATTTGTACTTACTGTCACACTGATTTTGAAGCCACTTTGTGTCCTTCCCAACAGAGGTTTCTGGGAGACTCTATAGGTCGAGGGAGCCGGCGTTTGTCCACAGACAGCTTCCAGGTCATGTGGCCAGCATGACTAAGCCGCTTCTGGTGAACCAGAGCAGCGCACGGAAACGCCGTTTAAATCCCCTCCAGAGTGGTACCTATTTATCTACTTGCACTTTGACGTGCTTTTGAACTGCTAGGTGGGCAGGAGCTGGGACCGAACACGGGGATTCGAACCGCCAACCTTCTGATCGGCAAGCCTTAGACTCTGTGGTTTAGACCACAGTGCCACCTGCGTCCCCAACTAGCAGTTGTGGTTATTGCAAATGTTAATATTGTGCAGCTTGAAGCAATAGGATGCATAAAAACTGACTCCTCTTGGAATAAAAATTGTCCAGACCCAGAAATATGATTCAAAATATTCTTTCACAGAACTTTCTTCATAACAGAAACAAAAAACAAGTAATGATACATGCAAATAGTTCCATAATATGACATATGCTTGTCAAAGCATTGGTTCATCTCCTTAGTAAACTGAAGCAACTCCAAACAGACCTAAAATCAGAGGTTTGTCTCTCTCTGCATCCTCCATTAGCCTGTAGCTGTTTTTCTCTCCCAGAGAGACTCATTTGCACATCTTTATCCCACTGTGGCTGGGAACAAAAGACCAAAGGCAACTTCCTTCAAAATGGTGATTTGCAACTAAATACCTTACTCTCATGATCTAAAGTTAAACACCTCTTGTGAGCTAGCAAATAACACTCTAATTATCAACCCTTTTAGAGAGCTAGCCTTAGCTTTAGTATACCCCATTGGAATTTTCCAGTGTTAAACCCTTCAGCAATACACAAACAGGCATTTTCCATTTCAGTGTTCAATTAAACAATTATACTTAACAAGAGTGTGGTCTTGGAAGCCAGAGTATAAAAGGGCTCCCACACAAGCCTTCTAGTTGCTGGAAATGACACAAGTCTCTGGCTCTTCGCTACTGAGTCTAGACCTCCCTGCACCCCCCCACCACCGCCCCATGATGTTGACGTTCTCTCTGAATCACATTTGGACTTAGAGTGGCTCTCTGTGTTTGACATTTATTTGTTTGGACTATGCTGTGCCTGCATGTGACTTTCTTAGCATTGCCAAATGAAAGATTATTCTGCCTCCGCTTTTCGGTTGTACGCTAAAGTGGAGCTGCATTTAAATCAATTTGATTTTCTAATTCCCCTTTGATTCTTGAAAGGATTTTATTTTTTTAAAATTGCTATTTCCTCTGCACTTTCTTAATACGCATAGTGTAAATACCAAAACAAATTGCTTCTTGGCCTGCTCAGTACCAACTTAGCAATCTTGTATATTTGCATAAAGGCTTATTGCAGTGTATCTTTTGTTATTCTTAGTGAGCCAGCCAGCAGAGCTCACGTGGGAGAGAATTTTCGAGAACTGCGTGAAAGATGAGTTATATCTAAAGGAACGCTGGGGGGGAAATGTGGGCATGTCTGGCACACACGTAGCTTGGCTACTGTGGGAGTGTCAAGATTAAACCATTGTAAAACTTTTGGTTTACACTTTCAGTGACCCCCGTTGCAAACGCCTGAGGAGCTTGGGAGGGCAAAGTTTACCGACGACGATTATTTGTGAAAACAGGAATATCCATCACCAGCATTATTAATTATTACTATTATGATTATTAAATTTATCATCCACCCTTCACCTTTAGGTCTCAGGGTGGGCTACAACATTAAAAAACAACATTGCAACACAATATTTAAAAACACTTTTGAACAACTTGTGTGCCTTTTGTCTTTGTCCATGGAGTTTTCTTGGCAGGGATACTGGAGTGGCTTGCCGGTTCCTGCTCCAGGTGGATCACGTTTGGTCAAAACTCTCCACTATGACCTGTCCATCTTGGGTGGCCCTACACGGCATAGCTCATAGCTTCTCTGAGTTATTCAAGCCCCTTCGCCATGGCAAGGCAGTGATCCATGAAGGGGTTGAACAACTTACAGTTACAGAAATAACGTGGGTCCTAAAAATATACACTTCAAATGTCAAAAGCCAGAAAGGTGTGTCTTCAGTATTTGCTGGAAGCTGTCTAATGAAGGTGCCAGACATGCCTCTGTGGGGAGGGGGTTCCACAGCTTAGGATCTGCCACAGAGAATGTCTTCTCCTGAGTTGCCATCTCCTGGGCTTCTGAAGCTGGAGGAACTACCAGGAGGGTGGCCTCTGGCAATCTAAGCACTCAGGAGGGTCTGTAGGGCAGGAGGTGGTATTTGAGGTATTTTGGGCCTGCATTGATTCAGACTTTGAATATGGGGGCGATATAAAGGTAAAGGGACCCCTGACCATTAGGTCCAGTCGTGGCCAACTCTGGGGTTGTGGTGCTCATCTCGCTTTATTGGCCGAGGGAGCCAGCGTACAGCTTCCGGGTCATGTGGCCAGCATGACTAAGCCGCTTCTGGTGAACCAGAGCAGCGCACGGAAACGCTGTTTACCTTCCCGCCAGAGCAGTACCTATTTATCTACTTGCACTTTGACGTGCTTTCGAATTGCTAGGTGGGCAGGAGCAGGGACCAAACAACGGGAGCTCACCCCATCACGGGGATTTGAAACGCCGACCTTCTGATCAGCAAGCCCTAGGCTCTGTGGTTTAGACCACAGCGCCACGTGCGTCCCCAACCAGCAGCTTTGGTTATTGCAAATGTTAATATTGTGCAGCTTGAAGCAATAGGATGCATAAAAACTGACTCTTCTTGGAATAAAAATTGTCCAGACCCAGAAATATGATTCAAAATATTCTTTCACAGAACTTTCTTCCTAACAGAAACAAAAAAACTACCTTCTGATCGGCAAGTCCTAGGCTCTGTGGTTTAACCCACAGCGCCACCCGCATCCCTATGGGGGCTATATACAGAGGCACTAATTAGTATGATTGTGGCAGCCCTTGGGTCTGCAACAAGCATGAAGGGTTACTGCTGGACAGAGTAGGTCAAGCAGCAGAAAACAGAAGAGAAGGTACTCAAAGCACCCCCCCCTTTATTGCAGGTAACGCTGATCAGCAGATCAAAGCAGATGCATCAGAATATTGGTTCTGAATATAGGATTCCCCCCCCCCACCCAAACAACTTAGGCATTAGCGAGAATGATAAATTGAAAGGGGGTCTTTGAGAACCTTATTTCTTCTTTATCATCATCATCTTCTTCTTCTTCTTCTTTTGTATCCAATGTCTTACTTTCCTTCTTTTTGGTTTAAGTAAAATAAAAAACACTGAAACAAGAAAAATAAGAAATGGGTCACTTTCAAGTATAGCCAGTAGCTCGATACCGATAGGAACTATATCTATTGTGTCACATTCACAAGCAATATACAGTGGTATTTCGGGTTACAGACGCTTCAGGTTACAGACGCTTCAGGTTACAGACTCCGCTAACCCAGAAATAGTACCTTGGGTTAAGAACTTTGCTTCAGGATGAGAACAGAAATCATGTAGCGGGAGGCCCCATTAGCTAAAGTGGTACCTCAGGTTAAGAACAGTTTCAGGTTAAGAACGGACCTCCAGAACAAATTAAGTTCTTAACCCGAGGTACCACTTTATATTTGGAGGCATATTGCTCCTGAACCTGGAAACTGTTTCAGCACCGTTCAGATGGCTCCAGGACAGATAATTGGGGGTTGTTTTGTGTGGTTTGGAGGGAACTTGTTGGGAAGGGCATGGACTTGAAGGGCTAGTCTTACTTCCCCACCAATTTGACCCCCTGCTTTATCACATCTTGGTCTTGGGTTTGATAAACTCCGCTATTTCTCGGCACTTGCATTAAGGGCAAGAGTACTCATTTTATGTCAAAGGTGAAATTCACTTGAAATTCCAAGGTATGATGGTTTCTTTAAGAAGTGTAGCTCACCCTAATCTAAACTCTGTTCACATAAATGGAGAACAAAATCAATGTCTCTTTGAATCGCAGAGAGTGTTTCTGAAAGATCATTGCATTGCTTGAAATCTTACCATGTTTGTGTGTTAGATGAAGGAAAAAGAAATATCTCCCCCCTCCCCCCAATGGAGGAGGTGTTTTCCAGGATTTGATATGTGTCTAAGGGAAGAGAAGGGTTCCCCGTCAAAGAAAAAATAATTTCTCTTTGTAGACTGGGCAGCTTGACATTATGGAACCACTTTAGCCTCAGTACTGTATTATATAGCAGTGTCCTAGGCAGAGGAACTGAGGCAGAGCCTTTTCCTCCACCATCCACAGCATTCAGTAACTGAATTGTTTTACCATGATAAGCTGTAAACAGCACAGAACGATTGAGGAAACGAAATACTGCTACTCTTCCTGCCTTCTGTGTGCTGGGTTTTCTTCCAGTCAATCAAATCTTCTGCCTTTTACTCATGCCCTTGCTAAGCTGCTAAGTAAGATGATATCGGGCTTTTCATCTACCCATTTGGAGTGATGCATAATTATTTCATACTGAAAAGGACCCCCCCATCCCACAATCCTTGTTTAGGGAAGCTTTTAATGTTTAATAGACTATTGTATTTTAATATTCAGTTGGAAGCCACCCAGAGTGGCTGGGGTATAAATAAATAAATTATTATTATTATTATTATTATTATTATTATTATTATTATTATTAAATGACTAGCAATGGAGGAAACACTGGTCTTTGAAATCTATCTTGTGTCCTATTGCCAGTGAGGTTAAGTCATTGTTAATGGCCTTAATGGCCTTATGGGGGCCTCCCACTTTAGATGGTTAGGTGTATAATATTTCTTCATTTGCATCCATGTTTTAAGCTTTTTTTTGTGGGGGAGCAACCAGCTCAATCTGCTCTATGGTGAGCCAGGGAGTCACCTGCCCTGATGGCGCCAGTGCCTATTGCCCTGGTGGCCTAAGTAGAAGGCAAGTATCTTAATCCTTAGAGAAAACACATGCTGGGATCAAACAACTGATAAGCAGGTTGCTGGACCACAAGAAGTGAAGGCAAGGAGAGGAGTAAATCAATAGAAGAGAATTTGCTTAGAGTGCCAAAGGAGACACTGGGCTTTGAAAGTGGGCAGGACATGCCAAGAGCAGGATGAATGGTGGGCAATATGGGCAACAGCAAGGTCTGCTTCCTTTTGCCAAGAGGTAATATTTGACTTGAAGCTAAGCCTAAGTCTCTGGTTCCAGGGTTGTAGGGTACATCAATTACCTGTTAGCTGTTTTAGGGTCTCTAATGAAATGGATTCAACCCCATTAAAGCCAGTCGTTATGTATTTATGTTTTGATTGGCCTTTTCAATGTTCAGGGTGCTTTTCCCTCAGTATCAGTAAAAGACAAAATTGTATTCCGGGAGGACATCCAAGTAATTTGACTAAATTGGTTGGATCAAGCTTTGGTATATGCAATCCAACCCATTTTTGTCCAAATGTAAGTATTTATTATGGCTCACGTAGTTGCAGTGCCACAAATCATTAAGGTTTATTTTCTATGATTAATTTTATAGTCATGTAATCTGCTGAAATTATAAATAATATTCTACAGACATGGTAGAGAGCACTGCAGATTTGTTACTGAAGATAATATGTTGCAGGCATATCAAATGGGTCTTGGTGGCATTCCAACCATCTTGGAGCTTGGTCTGCAAAATGTCACCATGGTTGTTAGAAATGCACCTTTGAGATTGTACATATCTTTGTGCGATACCTGAAATTAATCTTTTGTGAGAGTGGTTTCAAACTCACCAAAGGTGTTATGTCCCTTGAATATAAATGAAATGAAATAAATAACACTATGAAATATGAACTTTTGTCCCATTCCTTAAATAGTGTTTATTCTGAATTGTGCCTTTTCTTGCTTATTCCCTTCTTCTTTGGAAGTTCATGGCTTGAGACAGGGGTCTAGAGCAGTGCTGGATTTACATATAAACTAAACAAGCTATAGCTTAGGGCCCCACTCCCTTGGGGGCCCCAAAATTTTTTAAAGAAAACAACTGGATGTACGTTTTCAAAATATAAGATAAAAAACAAATAAAACAGCTTTAGATACCTATCAGGTTCATAAATTACCATTCAACACAAAAAACAGTGGCAATTTGTCGTCGACAAAGGACAGCTGGACATATCAAGGGCCCCATTATCTTCAGTAGCTTAGGGCCTCATCAAACCTAAATCTGGCCCTGGTCTAGAGGACAAATGTGGTCTCCCACCCCCTCTTTCTGGCCCTTGGGACCCTCCCCTAGCTGCACACACCAGGTCACATCTGGGCTGCACACCATCCTCAAATGCTCTCTCTGTGTGTCTATAGAAGCCTGTAAGTCTTGCAGCCTGTTTTACAAAGTCACATCTGTTGCTCTACCACCTTTGTTCTGGAGTCCTTCTCACTATGGGAATGCGAATGGGGGAACCTCCCCCAGAAGGTTGTTCATGAGGGAATGTGGCCTTTGGGCTGAAAAGGGTTTTCCACCAGTGTCCTAAGACCTGTTTTCCCTTTTCAGCTTAATCCAGCAGGTGCTAGAGGAGCAATGCTGTCTCTGCCTCTGAAGGGAGGGCGAGGTACAGGCATACATCAGCACTCCATGCCCATATGCAGATGGTGTGGGGTGAAGGTATCAGAATGCAATGTAAGGCCATCCTTGCATCCTGCTGGCTCAGTTGGCTGTTTGCTCAGTGCTTGTCTGCACTTCCTAGTTTTGCACTACAGTCTCAGCCTGGCCATGAAAAGAGCCAAGAAGGTTGTTGTTGTTGTTTGTTTGTTTGCATGTCACACACTTGTCCTATTGCCCTGTCCTACTTGTACTATTTGACATGTGGGGAACTGGGAGATAGTGCTGGTTGTAGTATTTCCTGAGCTAGGGCCAGTTCAAGACATTTTGCTGCCTGGGTCAAAGTACAAGATAGTGCCCTCTCCTAAGGCATGTACAGAAACCAATTTGACTGGTATTTGGCTCTTAATCCAATGGGGCTGAAAAGACAGTGTCTTCTACTGCTAGTGTAGTGGGTACAGGGCAGGCCACATGGCACTCACAGCTCTGACCCCTCCCCTACCTCAGCATTTGCTCACTCTGCCTGACTGCAGGATCCTGAGTCCCCAAGAAGGTGAAAAGGGAATCCCCATGGACCTTGAATGGCTCCCACACTTGAGGTTCAGGAAGACCTCCCTCAACATCTGAACGCTGCTGTATGTGAGTATTTCACAACAGGTAGCAAAATGTCTTTGTCTGGCCCTGCTATCTAGTAATTACTCCATCTGGCTATGGGCACCTTAAATCTTTTATTCCAGGTATTCTGGACATTTTTGGGGGATCTAATTTTTTTTTTTAGTGCTTCTTTAGTTCTTTCTTGTGCCCTTGTTTACAAGCCAAATTGAAATGGATTGATACTTCTCTGCTCTTGATCAACATCCATTTAGTGGTAAGTGCTTTTGTGTAGCTCCCCTTTGTTTTTATGAGACTTGAACAGAAGAGCATGTATTTGCTGCACTGTGCCCTTAAACCTTATGTTCTCAAAGTTAAGTCACTGAGAGTTGTTCTGATTTCTAGCTGGTGAGTCATCATAAACTCAAGCCGTAGAAAGTCCTGAGGGTATTGTGTTAATGCATGACTGATATGATTTAGCCTGTGGATCTCATTAGGAAACTGCTGAGGAATTACACAAGGGGTGGGAAGCATATTGTTTTATTGAGCCACATTATTAAAATTCCTAGAGTTAATTTGCATCTCGTTGATGTCAAATAGTAATACTATACTAATAGTTTGCTTTGTATAGATTAAAACATCATTTTCATTTAAGCTCAAAGCAGGCAAGCTGATTTTCTCAGATATAAATGTTTTAATGCTGCACTAGAACAGAAGTTCACCGAAAGCAGTAATTTCAGGATTTGCTACATGCTATAAGCATAGGAAGTTACCTTTTATTGTCAAGATCACTGGTCCATCAGCTGCAGTGCTCCAACAGAAGTTGTTCAAGGCCTCTGAGACACTGTGTTTTTCATACCTGGTATCAGATATCTGGCTAGAGTGCAGAACCTTCTAGGTAGCCCCTCTCTTTCTCTGTGTGTGTACAAATCTGGGGTTCCCAACAACGTGTCCTCAAACACCCCTCCCTAGTGCCCACCAGGGACCTCTGCTGTTTCCCCTGCTGTTTAATGATCTAATTATTTTTATTTTGCTTTTTTAGTTGTTTGGTTGTGGGGTGCTTTTTGAGGTGGGGTATTGTCAGCCCTTTTGTCTGTTTTATTTTGGGAGGTGTAGGTGCTATGCTTGTGTATGTTCTCATCATTGCCAGTTTTTCATTTGTGAAGCGGGGGGACATTCCAGATGTGTCCATGGGCTAAGAAAGCTTGGTAATGCTTGATCCATGCATCCATGATACCCATTTCCTCCTTTATTTCTTCATACCTTTGTGTTTTGGCTTCCCCCTACACTCAGATATCCATGTAAAGGTCTGCAGAGTGTACTGGATATCTTGCCCCATCCCAACTAATTCTGTCTGTTAAGGGGTCCTGTTGGCATAAATGCACACACAATACTGGTAGTGGTTGTGCTGTCACTTCTGTTCAGTTTAGCTTTACAGCAAGCAGTCGCACCCATTGAGAAATGGAAAAGAGTCATGCTGGATATCTGGGATGGTGTACAGATCATCCCAGAAATGTTCAAAAATTGCTTTTCTTATGGCGTACATTAGAGTCCCCATATATATTTTACTCGAGCCCCGGCAGTTGCACATAGTTTCAGGTAGACTAACTGTGCTAGTTGTAGATGAGACTTCACATTTGTATGTGTAGTGAACTGTACAATAATGCAGTACAGATAGACATGGGTGTGCATTCATTCTGTTTTGCATTCAGTCTCTGCTTTGCCCTTTTCCTCCTAGCCCACACAACATTTTGCACATTCCATCACCAAATCACTTTCTTGCCTTCCCCCTATGGAATTGGACCCAACAGTACAGGAAAATTGTTCACATCAGTGAAACAAGTGTCTGTGTTAGAAACCAAAGGTTGTGGATTACTGCTGCATCCCATGAAACAGGAGAATATATAACCGTTGCCCTTGGGGAAGATATAGTTGTTGAAACGTGTCTAGCGTTTGTAGCTCAATTAATAAATTCCTCATTCAGCACCAGTTTTTATTAACAACTTTATTGGCTGGTTTCTATAATAGTAAACAATTTACAAGCATTTATAAAATGACTAGCAGCCTGGTATCTGGTGTTGCTCAGGTATTCTAAGGAGCAATAAGAACAGGCTTGTCCCAGCATGTCAATAGCCTTTTTAAATTGTGATGCCCAGAACTGGACACAGTACTCCAGGTGTAGTTTGACCAATAGAATATTCTGCTCTGCAGAATAGAGCCGGACTATTACTTCCCTTGATTGGGACACTATACTTCTGTTGATGCTGCGTAGACTAGCATTCCCCTTTTTTGCTGATGCATCACATGGTTTACTCATGTAAGCTTGTGGTCTACTAAGACCCTTAGATCCTTTTCACATGTACTACTGGCAGTCCAGGTGTTCCTCATCATATATTTGTGCAGTTGGTTCTTCCTGCCTAAGTATAGAACCTTACATTTGTCCTTACTGAAATTATTTTGTTAGTTTTGGCCCACTTCTTTCATCTGTTAGGGTCATATTGAATCTGTTTTCAGTGGCATTGGCTGCCCCTGCTAGTTTGGTGTCATCTTCAAATTTGATGAGCACCCCCTGAACACCTTCATCCAAGTAATTTATAAAGATGTTGAACAGCAATGGGTCCAGGACAGAACCCTGCGACACCCCCCTTGTAACTTTTGCAGGATGACGAGAAACTGTCAGTGATCACTGTTTGGGTTCAGTCGGTCAACCAGCTACAGATCCCCTGAATAGTTACCTCATCCCGTCCACATCTTACCAGCTTCTCTGCAATAATATCATTGTATAGAGCATTGATGGGATTAAGGATGCAGTGCTGCAGACAGCTTTGTCTTTGAAACAAAATGTGCTTCATCATTTTTTCTCCATTCATTCATTAGGGAGGTGACCTCAAAAATGTGAGTTGTTCCGCCGATTGCCCTTGATAACTGCTGCTGTTAAAAGCTTTGTGCTTCTGTTGGTGCACTGTGGTGCTCTGCAGGGTCTGTGGCCTGCTTTCGGAACCAGCTCTGTGTTGCTCAGGGGTGAATTAAAAGCAGCACTCCAGACCTCTAACATTGGTCTACACCTGAACTTTGAGCAGAAGGATGGAGAGGACTGTTGGTATGCTCAGAAATGAAAGCACCTCTTGTCAAAGCTTCAGATCAGCTGTCACAACATCATGCATTTAACATAAGCAAAGCTCAGTTGACCTGAAAAGACCTACAGGAACATAATTGGAGGAGCAGTATCAGAACTACAGTGCTGGTGGGAACATGAAAAAAGCATTTCCTCAGTCTAGCAAAAAGGACCCCAATGGCAGTGCTTTTTTTAAAAAAAGAACAATTTAGCACCAAGAAATGGTGCATTAGTGGTGTCTAAAAGGTAGACAAATACGTTCAATTAAAAGCACCTGAGAGTCACCAGACAATGTAATTTTAAAGGTTTACAAGTTTCTCTTTGGTTTAAAGGTTGTGAACTGGTCTTTAAAAGCAGATTAGGTTTGATGCAAGGTGTGTTTGAAAGCTTCCTGTGAAACATGATGCCTCATTGAGCTAAAATGGTGCCATGGGAAATACCAAACCATATTCAATCCATTGTGGATCCTTTTATGTTACTGTAATTTTCTATTTGAGGCCCCCAACCGGTCCACATTACATATTCTCCGTGTGTGTGTGTGTATGTCCTGGGGTGCCTGCAGCCCCCATGCCTCTGGACGTACTCTGGTGAGCGTAGCTTTGGAAAAGGTATCCCCTTCTTCTCCAGGGCACTCCCAGCGACCTACACCAGCTGGTGTAAGCACACTATCCTTCTGGCTTAACACAGCAAGAAGTTAGAGACATTGTAGTTCTAAACTACTAATTTATTTACAGAATATACAGACAAGCAATCATGGTGCTCTCTCACTCAGCTCCGAGAGCAGAAGAATCCACAGGGTAAAAGTGAAAGTACAGTTTTATAGTCTCATACCGGAAGAAAGATAAGCCTGTCTTCCCTTCTCATGCTCCTCACAGACAGACGTGTAAATCACACAAATCATACAATGCAGCTTTGGAGGTCTGGTTTGCTAACACGTGTGTGTGTGTGTGTACACATGTTCCTATTTTGTCCCTGGAAATGCCTTTGAAAAAGTTTTATGTGCTTGTATGCAACAGAGTTACATAACTGCCTCTCCAGATTAAAAACAAAGTTGCTGAATGAGTTTGAGCTACAGAGTCATTGTGGCATTATTATGTAACTAGATCCATTGTGCAACCAAGATAACCAGATCCATTGTGACATTAGCACTGTGTTCTGTCAAAGAGCTATTGTTTTCATGTCCAGATTGTTAGCATCTGGAAACATCTGGTTAGCCACTCTTTGATTTTGGAATTCGATGAACCAGAGTTTTGATCCATCAGGGCTCCTGTTACATTCAAGATTCGGTTGTGGACTAAATGAACAGAGCATATGGCATTTAGAAGAAAAGTCTGCACTACTGGGTAGAAGGAGTGCCTAGGCTCACCTAGGATGCTATCTCATCAGTGTTAAAGCAAGAATCAACTACTAGTTCATTCAGCTCCTGTATGGGCATTTTCTTGCTCTTCGCCTTTGTTGTTGTTTAATCATTTAGTCATGTCTGACTCTTTGTGACCCCATGGACCAGAGCACGCCAGGCACTCCTGTCTTCTGCTGCCTCCCGCAGTTTGGTCAGACACATGCTGGTAGCTTCAAGAACACTATCCAACCTTCTCGTCCTCTGTCATCCCCTTCTCCTTTTGCCCTCCGTCTTTCCCAACATTAGGGTCTTTTCCAGGGAGTTTTCTCTTCTCATGAGGTGGCCAAAGTATTGGAGCCTCAGCTTCACGATCTGTCCTTCCAGTGAGCACTCAGGGCTGATTTCCTTCAGAATGGAGAGGTTTGATCTTCTTGCAGTCCATGAGTCTTCTCCAGCACCATAATTCAAAAGCATCAATTCTTCGATGATCAGCCTTCTTTATAGTCCAGCTCTCACTTCTATACATCACTACTGGGAAAACCATAGCTTTAACTATATGGACCTTTGTCGGCAAGGTGATGTACACGAAAGTTCATGCCAATAACAAAGTTGGTCTCTAAGGTGCTACTGGAAGGAATTTTTTTATTTTAGTTCGTACATGTAGTTCAAATACCACAAAACAGAGACTTCTCTTGGCAACCCCCCCCCAACAACCCTCACATTTCTTCTTGACCAAGGACTTCCCCCCTATATGAAAAATTGGGAACATTTTTGAAGGATACACATAATTTTAATGTTTTTAAAAAGTGTAATGCATTGGGACAGTTGTTTGTTCAGGTGTGCAATAGGTTCAGATGGCATCCATAACAGGTTTTGAAGTTCAGTCCAATCCGTATAGCTGAGTGAATAATATTCATGGACACACTAATATTTACCTGCAGGACTAAGACAATGACAATATGAAAATGGTACCGTAGGCAGGGGAAAAAACCTGTCTGCTCCTTCTCATGCTTTATTGGATTTATAGCTGACTGAAAAGCTTATTGATGTAGCCATTCTACTAATTGCCCTTGACTGTGCTCTATATTGCCACTATAATCCATTTTCTCTAATAGGAAATAAATACTCTCAATCTTTTGAGTGCAGTTGCCATTCTTCTGAATCACAATAGGGTTTCAGAGCATTATTTGCATAACTGGGCTTTTGTCACTGTTTGATTTTTTTTGTTTTTTTTGTCCTGCAAAATTAATTGCTCATATTAAATGCAAATAAATTACATTAATACAACCTTAGGACCGTAGAATTAAACATTCAGAGCAGCAATCTGGCAGACAATTTAAACAGCATTTTCCTAATGCATTTAATTTTATCTCCCTACTTAGGAAAAAAGGTCTGCAAAATGTCATAATTCCAAGTTGGTGTTCAAAAGGGGTTTTGCATGTGTGTGTGTGTGTGTGTGTGTGTGTGTGTGAGAGAGAGAGAGAGAGAGAGAGAGAGAGAGAGAGAGAGAGTGTTCAAATATCAAATAAAGAAAGTGAGATGTTCTTCCATATAGAAGTTGCTCCCATACTGGAGATCTCAAAAAGAAGACAGTTAGTATTAAATTACACCTTGTGGTTGTCTTCTTTAGGGATGAAAACAAGCAAAACAAACAAGATGGCATCTCTCTCTCTCTCTCTCTCTCTCTGTGTGTATGTGTGTGTGTGTGTGTGTATGTGTGTGTGTGTGTGAGAGAGAGAGAGAGAGAGAGAGAGAGAGAGAGATGTGCTTTCAAAATGATGTGCTCTTTCAGGTAGAAGGCAGTCTGAAACTGTGGAAAGTCACCATCTCTAGTCTGTATATAGAGAACACTGGGATGGATGGTCTGTTTCAGTAGCCTTTTCCCCAGGACAAATACATTTAGGCTGAATGTACATAGGAGACAGTAGGACTGCAGCAGTCCATGTACATGTTTGTTAAGACGTGCTGAAGAAAAATCAGCCATGTGAGGTCCCAATTCAGAATGTGCTCCCAGCTGGGTGCTTTGCCTTCAAAATAGAAAAGCTCAGAATTATTGTATTTTAATGTTTTGCTGGAAGCCGCCCAGAGTGGCTGGGGAAACCCAGCTGGATAGGCGGGGTATAAATAAATAATAATAATAATAATAATAATAATAATAATAATAATAATAATTCTTGATTTCATACTTGATTTCACACCAAGGGCTGCACACTCTCTGCACATGACTTGAATGTGCAGTGATAACAAAAGGCTGTTGCAATCCTTTCATACCACGTGGTCTTTTCTTTTCTTTTGGCTACAACACAAATCTTAAATGTTTGCATAAGTGGGACCGCGTCTTGAGTCTACCCCTGGACAAGGGTTAATTGTTATCCTTGTCTGCAGGTACACTTAAAAATGTGTTTCATTAAAGTGATACATGCTGCAATGGCTTTACAATTGATTATCATTTGAAAGCGGCGCCATTTGTCACAGAGTCAAACAGTGATGGATGATACAAGTGGGGAAGCTTACAAGAAAGCGCAGAAAGTTAGCACAAAATAGGGAACACCTTCTAAATGTGGTGGATTGATGGAGCTTCTCAAACCAAAGTGAACCATTGTGGTCTTGCTGATGCTAATTGCCATGGTCTTGTGCAGCTCCATTGATACAGAGGCCCTGTGGGGACCTACCTTCCTTTGAGATACAGTAGACCTTCCCTCCAAATTTCCAGCTTTCCCTTAAAAAAGGGGGGGGGGAAGAAAAGCTTGAGGGGTTTAAAATTGTTTTTTACTTGTAAAGATTTATGGGTAAATATTCAAGCAAGGTTTAGCTTAACTGCTCTGCTACTGATTGTGGAATAAGGGAAGAAACAAGGATCCCCTTGGAATTGACTCCTGTCCAGAATCTCTTAAACTGGCAGTTCATTTTCTCCCCTGGCTTTTTGTTGTATTCAGTTCCACAACACTCCACAAAGCACACATACACATATTCCATTATCATTCACAATGTAGAGAATCCATTACTAAGATTCAGAGATAATCCATATACCCTGCAATAATCAACAAATTTAATCCATTTTACTATAAAAGTATCTTGTCTATAATTATACTGCTTACATCTTTTGTAGTAAGTTAATTTTGTCATTATTGGATGATCCTGTATCTTATTATGGCTCTCTTTAATAATAGTAACCAATCTCTCCAAGCTGCAAATAAAGTCCTTGCAGCTGCCAGCAAATAAGAAGTCATTTTCTAATTTTCTTTCTTCACTAGCCCTTCTAGATAATTCAGCAAAAAATATAACTGGATTTAATGGGACTCTGTATATCAGAATCCCTTCTAAATGAACCTTTTAAATTCATTTTCCATTTCACATTTTCACCACAAATTCATTTTCATATGACCTGTTGCATAACCTTCTCGTCCTTACCTATTCCCTTCTAACTTGTTTGCTTCAACAACTTCTAAGGGCCATTGATATATGCTATTAATTGTGTGAATGCAATTTTGCCACTGATAGGATCTTCCCTTGAAATGCAAATAATAATAATAATAATAATAATAATAATAATAATAATAATAATTTATTATCTGTACCCCGCCCATCTGGCTGGGTTTCCCCAGCTACTCTCGGCGGTTTCCACAGAAATAGCAGCTTCAGAGAGGGACCAGGGCAGAGAGAGAAGAAATTACACATTTTCCTGGGTCCGAAAGTTGTTCAGGCTTCCCTGCAGCTGCTATTTACATAAGAATCAATGTGTGCATTAATTGCATTCATACAATTCGTGTAATGCCTAGTTTGGTTCTTCATATGAGCTATGAACACTGAGAGCAGTAGTCAGAGCATCTGAGCCAGATCTCCAGGAGAGAAGTCCATATGACTGCAGCCATTAGTCAATTAAAAGGTATTTGGACTAAACTGTGCAGTAGAGCCAACAGAGGGAAATCATTGCCTCGCGTACCAGATGCTGGGGGGGGGGAACAGTGGCAACCCCACACCATTCTCCTAAGCCTCCCAGGCATTGCCCTCTGTTGCATATAAGAGGTATGTGTACTGCAGGCCTATCATAACCCCCCCCCCAAAGAAAACCCTCACCAGTTTCCCTTATGTGCCAATCCAGTCAGCTCCTGTACGCGAGATGCATCCTGCTTTCTGTTTTTGGCAGCAAAATGTCTTGGTCTGGCCTTGCATGGCAGGCCTAACAGACATAACTATAATGTAATGTAATGTAATGTAATGTAATGTAATGTAATGTAATGTAATGTAATGTAATGTAATAATATAATATAATATAATATAATATAATATAATATAATATAATATAATATAATATAATATAATATAATATAATATAATATAATATAATATAATATAATATAATAATAATTTATTATTTATACCCCACTCATCTGGCTGGGTTTCCCCAGCCACTCTGGGCAGCTTCCAACACAATATTAAAATACAGTAATGGATCAAACATTAAAAGCTTCCTGAAACAGGGCTGCCTTCAGATGTCGTCTAAAAGTCTGGTAGTTGTTGTTCTCTTTGACATCTGGTGGGAGGGCATTCCACAGGGCGGGTGCCACTACCAAGAAGGCCCTCTGCCTGGTTCCCTGTAACTTGGCTTCTTGCAGTGAGGGAACCACCAGATGGCCCTCGGTGCTGGACCTCACTTTTGTTGTCATTTTCCACTTTCTCTTAAGCAGGATGATTAATAAGAGCTTTCCTTGCAAGACACAGCTTCCCTTTGGAGTGATGCCTGAAGTGGGATGTCTGAAGTGGAAGCAAACTTCCTGAATTGATTTCATACCCTCCTTTTCAGGAGGACAAATTGGGACCCCCCCATATCATGCCACTACCCTGTGCCTGCTGCCTGCCACTGCCTTACCTGAGTGCCTCCTTAGGTTGTGCTTGCTAAAGCAGCTACATAGGGACACCCTGGGCCAACATCACCAACAGCAGACCTCTCTTGCTTTCTCTGTGCTGCGGGCTCTGCGGCTTTCACCACTCCCACCTCTGTCTCTGCTGTTGTGACTTCCATGGTCTCTACCTCCTCCACCTCCATGCCATGGTCAGAGGTGCTTCTGGAAGTACAGAAGCAACAGTGGTGGAGGCCATGTTGGAGGTGACGGAGGAAGAGGAGGTAGAGGGAACCAAAATGGCACATCTGGGATTGTGATCAGAATCTAGGTCTGCTTCTGTCAATCCAAGATGTTCTGCTCAAAACGGGACACTTGCATGGTATGCAATTTAACACTGAGCTGCATTCTGCTATACGATGTTCTGTTGCAGCCATTAAAAAACACACAAACAATCCCAAAACCAATGAATTACATTTCACTGCAAAACAGAACAAGGAGAACTTCTCAAAACCTTGAACTCTGTGGTGCCTCTGTGGTGAACACAATGTTGATGTAAATTTCCATAAAAGCTATTAATGAAAAGCTGGAAGTCTTTGTTCATAAACAAACCACTTACCAGAGCAAAACACGTTTACTTCAGGTTCATAAGTGTTTCCTTTTGACTGTAAGGTATGTGAATATGCACAGTTTGAAAGCTGTGAAGATTTTGGTTCTGGCTGTCATTATTTGCATCTTAACAATTGCTGGAATTCTATTCACAGCTGCGATTGAATAATTTGAAAATACTGCATTATTGCCCATGAAGAGCATAGTCATTCACTCTTCACTTATTAAAATGTACCTTTGTGGTTTTTCCTATAAAATGTGCCTTTTTAATGAGCTTATAACCTTCTTATCAATACAGTGGCAAGAATATGGTGTTGAGTATCTGACACAGTTGACACAAGCTCCTACTTAGAAACTCAGCAATCTACATCTACTCTAACAGACTGTCAGGTGTAGATGCTTCTTCCTTTGCAATAAACCTAGACAACCCTTCACCACTCTGATGCCCTTCAGATGTTCTGAACTATGATTCCTATCAGCCCCAGTATATAAGATGCTGGTGCTAGTGGAGGTTGTATCCCAAAACATTTGTAGGGACATGCTTGGTGAAGACTGACTTAGACATTGCGGATTGAATCAGAAGGAGTCTCCTTCTTTGGAGGTCTTTAAGCAGAGGCTTGACAACCATATGTCAGGAGTGCTCTGATGGTGTTTCCTGCTTGGCAGGGGGTTGGACTCAATGGCCCTTGTGGTCTCTTCAACTCTATGATTCTATGATTCTAGATGGCTTTATTTTGGAATTTATTTATTTTGGAACGTTTGAACACAGGGGACATGCTTCCGAGTAATGATGCACAGAATTGCACTGTTTGTGGTGTTTGGTGTCTCCAATTGGAATGTCTCGCTAGGTTTGTGAATTTAAAAATACATTCTCTATGCCAGCTACTGCGAACTTTGCTTTTTTCATAAAGTTCTAGAAAGGTGTCACCACCAAAGCTTATCTTTCAGTTGCACAGGGGGCCACAGAAATATGTAGAAGTAGTGGCATCATTGTTTAGTGATGCTTATAGATTTTCCTCTGTGGGGATTTCTTGATTTTGAAATTGCATAGCCTTGATTTCGGAATTGTTTTTGGGTGCACAGATGCACCAGTATATTGCAATTTTTGTATTTTGGACTTTCCAGACTTTGTTTAGACCACTGTGCACATGTGCAGCTTTGCCCTAGTTCTTCGGTTCATGTCTGTCAGAGCTGCCACCAGGTCCCAGCTCACACAGGACCACGCTAGCCAACGTTCACTTTATAAGAGTCTTTATTGAGTTACACGTTCCATTTCCGAACTGCAGCGTGCAGCTCTACACCTTCCATTCTAGGTCGGCGAAGTCTCGTCTGATTCTCCGCCCCCTGTGCACCAGCTTAATACCCTAGCTTTGCTCCACCTCCTGCGCCTCTCCCTGCGTCTCTGGGTCCCACTGCTCCTCCTAGTCTCCTCCCTCCTAGACTCTTCTGACGCTGAAGACCCCCCACTTCCTTCCTCCTCCTTTCGGCGGGCTTTGGGACCCGGCTCCCTCTCCGGGCTGCTTGCTGCGCCAGTTTCCTCTGCATTTGAACTTGGCGCGCGCGCCCAACTCCCTACCTTCCTCTTAACCGTCGCCTCGCTCTCTGAGGAGGGCGTGACCACCCCTGACTCGTGCCCTCCCTCCTGCTGACAGTCTCCGGCACCCGATGCCTGGCTACCTTCCTCCCTGCTGCTCTCAGTCCTGAGCGTGGGTCCCGACTTCCAGCTGCTGCTCTCTGAATCCCCTCTGTTCCCTTCCTCCTGGGGTGTCCCCCCGGATCCCCCCCTTGCTCTGCTCACTGGGGCTCCCTTTTGGGAGTCCTCTGACTCACTGCTTAGGCTTGGAGATCTCGGGTCGTCATCATCACTCATTCTCCCTTCGGATTCCTCCCCCTCGCTCTCTGTTTCCTCCCTTCTCTGCGTCTCTGCTCCTGAACCCCTGACAATGTCTTTTTCTCTCCTCTGCTCTCTGCCTATCAGCATGCCAAGCACATGCACCTTGATTAAATCACAGTTCAGAAAGGAATCCTGATCTGCTTCTGTTATCATTGAAGATCTCTCCCCTGTGATTTAATCAATCTGCATAGGCACTGATGTCCACTGATAATCTTTGAGGGGGAGGGATGGCACAAACTGAAAACTATAGTTTACTGCACACGCATCAGATCTAAACTTAATTTCTGAAATTTTCCTGGGTATAAAGTGTGCATTTAACAGCAAGCGTAGGCTGCCAAGTGGCATCTCAGCCGCTCTCAGCATCCTTCAGGGTGGAGCTCATCCTTCTGCCTCCATTTGTATGTATCTTGCTTGTGACATTCACTACCCTCAACTGCCCATTATTTCTCTTCTAATGCCTCTTGCCTGTCTTCATGTTCATTTAAGGAACTCATAAAGAATACATACTTGGTGCTGCCTGTGTCTGATCCTTCAAATAAACTCCTCAAAAGCTTTCACATGAAGACTTGGACTTGCTTGCTACTCATTCCTCTATGTTAGGGGAGGCACCCTGTGGCCTCTGGATATTGTTAGACTGCCATTAATCCCAAGCCATCATGGCCAATGGTAACAGGTGTTGGGAGCTGCACTCCAAACATGTGAGAAGGGCTACAGCGTTCCTCACTCCTATCCTACATTTGTCAAGTGTACATTCATGTCATTAAATCCACACAGTCTTGTATCTTATCCGTGTCTCTTTCTGCACCCCACCCATCTTTTCATTGTCTCCCACACCGTTAAAATTCAGACTGCGAGTTCACTGAGGAAGGGATCTGTCCATTGCCCTTCTTATTCTGCAAAATAGCTATATACCACTACAACTCACTCTGTACAGATAAAGATACAAAAATCAAAAGCTCTTTCTTTCCCAGGAATCACAGCTACATGTCTAATAGCATCATGTATATACCCTTTTTCGCTTTCACTGTCATTCACAAGCTAGATGCATTTCCTTGCAGATGAGGTTAAGTACAGAAATTCTGTTAATTGTTCATAAATGGCCATTTGACTCCTGCCCTTGTTGCTTTGCTTGCCATCTTCTGGCAGAAGGATTATGCACACATATGCTTACAAGTCAAAGGTAAGAGAGACTTTCCCAGACCATGTGTCTTGGCATTCCCTTGTTATGCATCCGTTTGAAACATGTGCAGTGTGACTGCATATTTGTCTATCAAGAAGGTAGGATCCTGTATGATTCAAGGGTGCAAAATTAGAAGTTGGCAAGAAAATGCCAGGCGCTGATTCAGTGGCAACCCAGAGAGGCCAGTGCTAGCCTCCTTGGTTTTTTGTGAACTCTACAGATCGTATGATTTGTGAGCTTACAGAAGCTCATTGACAAATGCTGGAGAAAAAGATCATACTTTCAGCAGGAAATACTGGACACTATATTTTAATGCTTCAAGCAGATAACTTTGGGGTGGCAGCAGGAGCTTCAAAACCATAAAACCAATGCCTAGGAAACTGATGTAATGTAAAATCTTAAGCAATTGAAGCCCTTGTATTTTTTCAGGTCTTGTGACAGAAGATTTCAGTGGGTTGAAAATGTCAGAGGAGTCTGTGATCACTCTAAAGCTTCCAAGAGGGACTTTTGACTGCCACATGAAGCTTGCAGGTGGGGGATGGAGAGATGTTACAGCTTCTTGCTGGGGGAAGGAGTATTGGATTTATTACAAAAAATGTTGGCTTAGGAGCATAAGATGACCTTGTGACTACCATGTATGTTCCTGATATTTATATCCACCGGAAAACAGTATTTATTGTTAGGTTCAAGATGGCTGTTTTCCTTTCTGAAGCAGAAAGCTGAAATTGTCGAGGAAGCCTCTCACCTAAGGCCACCTCATTCTTATCAATTCAGCCTTTTTTCCTGTCAGCAACAGAAAGTATATTGTGAAAGCTGTCACCAAGAATACATTCATACTGAAGGTATTTCATTGTGCTATGACATGTGACTGACTTGAAGTGCGTTTTTACCTCAGCTGAGGAAGAGAAAAGAAAAATATTTTCCCGCCCTCCCAGCAATTGGGGCTCCCTAGATAGATAGCTTTTTTAATGGGAGATTTGTTCTGAAATCTATTCCCCCGTGTATTCTTACAAAACTATGCCAGCTGAACGCCAAATGAGAAACCCAAAATGATAAAAACTTCTATCCCTGTTTTAGCCATTTTATAGTCAAATTGGTTGGTGCATGTTTAGCAAAATTTGGTTTGGTTCTGTGTCATTGTTAGGCGAGAGCTGCTATCATGCAATTTTCTTAAAAAAAAACAACTGCAAAAGCTTACCATGACATTTGGACAATTTTCTTCATGCCACCATGAAGAAAACTGTTCCAGTGAGGAGCAAAAGATCCCAGCAGCTCTAACATAGCCATCTTACAAATAAAAACAAGTGCTGAGAGCTAGAGGCCGAAGCACATCTTTCCTTCAACACTCCTGTTGAAATTAATGAGATTCAAAAGTGCTCGACTTTGGCTGGGCTGTACGTTCAATAGTTCTCCGATGTTGTAGTTAATGGAAAGCTGCCTTCTACACAGTATCCCAGTGTTGTTTGCCTAATTGCTTTCGTTTCAGACTTTCATGTAACTTTGTGTTATGTTCCAGCAAACAATCATAAGTCTTTGAAACTGGTGCTTTAGGATTGGTGTGTGTGCATGTCACTGCTTTCAAAACAAATACAGTGGTACCTCGGGTTACAGACGCTTCAGGTTACAAACTCCGCTAACCCAGAAATAGTACCTCGGGTTAAGAACTTTGCTTCAGGGTGAGAACAGAAATCACACGGCGGTGGCGCAGCGGCAGCGGGAGGCCCCATTAGCTAAAGTGGTACCTCAGGTTAAGAACAGTTTCAGGTTAAGAATGGACTTCCAGAATAAATTAAGTTCTTAACCCAAGGTACCATTGTATGTTCTTTGTCTATTAAAAACTACAGTCATACCTCGGGTTAAACACGCTTCAGGTTAAATCTTTTCAGGTTGCGTCCCACGGCGACCCGGAAGTACCAAAAAGGGTTACTTCCGGGTTTCGCCGCTCCCTCATGTGCAGACGCTCAAAATGATGTCACACGCATGTGCAGAAGCAGTGAATGGTGACCCGTGCATGCACAGACACGCAGACGCGGGTTGTGTTCTGCTCATGTTGTGAACAGGGCTCCAGAACGGATCCCATTCGCAACCAGAAGTACCACTGTATTGTAATATTTAGTAAGTACTCCCCAAACCTTATGTACCTGAAGCTTTACACTTAATATATTACATCACCTTATGGTTTCTCAGGTAACAATTATATAAATCTGGGATCATAGAATCATAGAACTGTAGACTTAGAAAGGACCTTAACGGCCATTTAGTTCAACCCTCTGAAATCCAAGAATCACAGCTAAAGAACCATGACAGATGGCAACCCAAAGCTCCCCTGAAGGACAGTCTACTACCTCCCTTTCAGCCTGAAAAAGCCACATTCCCTTGCAAGGAACTTTCTGAGGGATGCATCCCGAGAACAGCCAGGGCAAGAGGCAAAAGCAGAACAGTAGGCTACGTTATGGACGTGGAAAACACCAGATATTTCTACAGAAGCACACACACACACACACACACACACACACACACACACACACCTCCATCTTCTATTCAGACAAGCAAGAGACAGTATCACAGTTCAAGCACCCATTCTAGCCAAGCAAAAGTACTCATTGGTGGATCAGGCTTGCAGGATCAGGCCAGTGGCTCATCTGGTGAATTTCCAGATTTCAGATTTGACATATGCATAAATAGGTAAATAAAACCAAGCACCTTTCCTCAAGGCAGACCCAGTTCACATTATTCTTCTCCACCTTTATGGCATTTTGGCAACAGGTGCTGGTGCCCATGCAGAAATTATGGGATGCATCAAACATTGCAACTCCACTGGTGCAAGGGACTTTTGTGTGCACCCCAGAACTTCTTCTTTTTCTCCTGTCCCCTCCAGTCCCTGCATGCCCTCAAAGGAGGCCTCCCCATGGTAGAGAGATGCTCCAGAGCAGATTTTGGAAGTGCATGGGGAGGAGAAGGAAAGGAAATAGAAGTCCCACAGCACCAGCAGAAACCCACTGATGCAGAATACAATATAACCCCATGCATTAAATGCTTGGGTGTTTTGAAGGGTGCTTGTGGGTATAATTTTCATGCAAGTATAATTTGTTTCAAAACACTCACCAATAGCATTTGGTTAAGGGCTGAGTTCCTGCTTCATGACTATTTTGCAGGGGAAATCCATATATTATACATGTGTAGTGAAACTATATGTCACAATTAACATGAGAAGCATCAGAACCTGGCTCTAAAACAACTTAAAAAGTAACCCTGAAACCATTTTCTTGTCACATTAGAGGGGAGCAGACTGATTAAAGCAAACCCATACTGAAAATGGGTGTACCTAAAATGCTGAGGAAGTAGTTTTCAGCAAATAATTTACAACACGAGGCTTGACCTCTCTTTCCTTTCAGCATTGCCTGCAAGCAGGGTCTGGTTTCCCCCAGATATATTTGTTGGAATTGCCAGCTATATTTTGCTGTAATGTTTATGGCACTTCACAGCCTGGCCAAAAATAATTTGCTGTAGGTATTCGGTGTGCTAAAGTAGAAGTGAGAACTTTGGCCTTTGTTTCTGATTGGCCTTATAAATCATATGGACTCCTTTCCTTTCCTGTTCCGAAAATGAGGTTCATTCTTACAACCAAGAACAAGTAGTGCAAAATCTAAAAGGGAATTTAGATCTTGCAGGAGGTTTACAGAGTAGTTTAACTTAACAAATAGTGTTTGAAAATTGCACCTGTAGATCAAAGAAGGGTTCTTTGCTTAAGAATTTTGCATTAATTTCTCAGATGGTAGCTGGCTGTTGCTTTTATTTATTCTGAATGTGGTGAGTCTCAAGGTGACCGCTGAAATAACATTTAAAAGCAGAAATCTGGAAATGTTTTGCAAACTAGGAGTATCCAAACTGAGGACGCTTATGGTGGTATATGGTGCAAGCACTTGATTGTTGTAACGTGGTGTTGCAATACTGTATATTTTAGTAGCCTAATTTGCTTAACTTGTGGCATTAAAAAATACTGTATGTTTAGCCAGTGTGTTAGGAAAGTATCATCACTGCATAGGCTGAAATCCAGAAATACAATAGCTAGAGATAAGAGAAAAATGTATCACCTTAATAGATATATCCCTAACACAGGCTGTATATGGTTATGCAGAATCCACAGCCTTTCACCAGATATAAATGGAATGGTGATTTTGTGGTTCTTTCGAGACATTGACTGTGGGGAGTATTCCACCCGGAGTTCTGAATAATTAACTTGGTGCAGGCAGACATGTCATAGCGCTTTGCAGCTGGTTGCCTCTTCAGCTGCATATAGGCTAGATTTTCAGTGATAATATGAAGTCCCTTTAGAAACAGAGCTGTTATCACCAGGGCAAAGGAAGGTGGTTGTGGAGACAGGCCTGACCTCATTGCAAAACAGGAGGATAGCTGCCTGATTCCTTGACTAAACTGTCTTGATGAACAATTCTTTCCAGATAGGAAATGCATCAGCTTGTCTTTTCCAGGTTACTCTCTGTATGATCTTCCTCTGATTAACCAAATACCTGGTTGTGTGCCAATCAGGACTGTGAGGCTGCTTCT
This sequence comes from Podarcis vaucheri, assembly GCF_965113315.1. Lineage (NCBI taxonomy): Eukaryota > Metazoa > Chordata > Lepidosauria > Squamata > Lacertidae > Podarcis > Podarcis vaucheri. The sequence goes on from NC_138766.1 coordinate 65,032,777, forward strand.
GGACCACAAGCATCTCCACTGTCAACTTGGTTAAAGGTCAGGCTCACGGTTAGTTTAGTACAGCACAGGAACGGCCCTGCCATTAGGCAAAGTGAGGCAGCTGCCTTAGGTGGCAGGTGTTGGGAGGCAAAAACCACACAACTTACCAGGCACCCTCTAAATTCTCTCAGATACAGTGGAGGATGCTTCTCAGTCACCAGTGTTAAAAGTAAGATTTGCATGACTGACCATTCAGCTTCTATAAGTAGGGTGGGTGGGCATCTTGTCTTTTGTTTCAGGTAGCAAAATGTATTGATCTGGCTGTGGTGCTGGAACCAGCTGTAGAAGGAAGAGGCTTCTCTGTTTGGTTGCTTGCTGTTGATGCAAAAATCCTAAAGTGTTTCTGAGTTTAGGCATTTGGGGCTGACAGGCATCCATGACTGAGAGACATAAGCAAAATTAGATGCAGGTAAGTTCACTGTGCTATCCTGCTGACCAAATGGATCTCTCTCATTTTACTGTTCAAATTCTTCCTCTTGCCTGGTCCCATTGATGAGCGATGCCCCCTTAATGAACATATCTGTGTGCAGGTACGGTAGTGCAGGGTCAGGGGGTAAAAAGTAACTTGCCTGGCTCCAATGATATTTCCAAACCCAGATTTTAAAACCAAGTTCTCCAGGAATTTAACGACCATGCATTGGATAAATAAGTCCCTACCTGTTGTGTTGAAGCATACTCAAATAAGGAATTTTAAATCACGTTAAACTTTTGAACTTTTCTTTCACACAATGAAATAACAAGCTCATTCTTCAAAATGCTCACACTTCAATTATAGAGAATGTTTACCAATTTTACTCTCTAGAAAAAGGATTATCTTGTAGAAATCCCTTTACGAAGCCCATAATCACTTATTTCAAACCAGATCTGGGATGTTACTTAAGGCTCCTGTGGACCTCTTCTTCCTTCTGCCACTCAACTAAGGTGTCCTGTTGGGGTTCCTTGATTTCCTTTTGATGCCTCTTGCTGAACTCCAAGTATAGTGCTAAGTAACTATCCCATAAGTGCAAGGATTTACACTTGTGTAATGGTACTACCTCTCCTTCCACATACCCCTAAATCTCTTCTGGTTTTCCCCCAACCCCTGGAATAGGGTGCATGTGAGGGTAAGGTTGGGGAGTCCTAATGTGCAATTGTAAAATATTGCACTAATGGGATGGTTACTTAGTATATAAGCCTGAGGTTCTACAACATTGGGCTGGCTGGGTAGGATCCTCACCCTATACGTTTCTCTAAATGCTACTTTAAGCTTGTTCAGTTTGCTTGTGTGTTAAGAAGGGTAAGGGCTGGAAGTGCGACTCAAGGAGGCAAGCATGGGCAAAAGGAATTGCAATGCATGTGTGGGCCTGTGCACACATATCATTATTACTGTTATAATATATTTATTTACACCCTGCCTTTTTCCCTAACAGAACTCAGGGCAGCTTACAGATAAAAATGAGAACCACTAAAGACATAGAAAAAAGCAATCATTGAAACAATTAAACATTGATAGAATCTAAACCATGAGAAGGCAGACTAAGGCCTGGGGGCTGGATCTGGCCCAATTGCCTTCTAAATCTGGCCCACGGACAGTCCGGGAATCAGCGTATTTTTACATAAGTAGAATGTGTCCTTGTATTTAAAATGCATCCCATAGGAATTTGTTCTTTTTTCTTCCCCCCAACCAAATATATGTTGGGAATCAAGCCTTTATCAGGAGAAACTGGCCACTCTCCAGGCACCCAGCTTGATCTCCGGTTGACCTCCCTGTCTGCATTCCCTGGCAGGATACAGGCTAGGTTGCGATAGGCGATCCTTCTTGGCGTGAGAAGAACACACCACTCTTTCCTGGCCCCCCCCCCCAGGCAAGGGAAAGAGATAGACAGAAACGTATTTACATGCCTTTATTTCTGTCTTTGCAGCGTTACAAAAATCATGACTGCTCTCTTCTAGCTCCAACAGCCGAGAGACAAACTCCTCCTGTACTTCCTGTACAGCTCATATTATACTCTGAGCTAATTCCGGTGCTTCGCACTGTGAATAGACTGTCCCTCTGTTTCCAATGGAACAGTCCCAACATTCCCATTATGTTTTGCTTTCAAGCTGCCAGCTCACAGCTGCATTGCTTCTATATCGTAACAATATAGTCTGGCCCCCCACAAGGTCTGAGGGACAGTGGACCGGCCCCCTGCTGAAAAAGTTTGCTGACCCCTGATCTAAACTATATGCTGTACATATATAAAATCTATTGAAACCATACCAATATTTAAAATAAAAACAGTGTGGCACCTTGTTGGAACAAGGAAGGTGGGAAAGGGGAACCCTGCAGCTCTTCTGTACATGTGCAGCTGTGTCTACAAAAACAGCATGATTATGCCCTGCACTAGTGATGAAGAACTACTGGTCCACCACACCTTTCCATCTGGCCTGCTGGCCTCTACTCCTCCTCAACCTCTCGTTGGGCTCAGACCACCCCTTCTGCCAATGCCTCATTGCAGTGACCAGCTCCTGTGCCATGGAGATCAGCATTGAAAGCTTCCTACTGACAGCTCTGCCTGCCTTCTCTTGTGCCCTGCCTCAGGTTTTGACTTGAGCCACCTTCTCTCACAGTTCTGCCCAGCAGCTCCACCCACCTCCTTCTCCTCTGGCCAAGGCAATCAGCCTGAAAACTTCCCATTGACTTTTTTTTAAAAAAGGGATGGGTTGGGATTTTTTTTTAATCTTGGGGATTAATTATAACTAGTTTTAAAATTGTTAAATGGTGACCTTGTGAACTGCATTGTAGACCAGGTAATAGGCTGGAAATAATAAATGCTAAAAGAAACAGAAATAAATTAAATATTAGTTAAAACCATCAGTCACCTTCAGCCGGTGAGTGCTGGTCAAGAACAAGTTTTTGTTGAATAATTCAACCCCTGTATAAAACCCATTGATTGCCAAGGAGCAGAAGGAGAATGTCCCCATCTTCCCATCTGAATTTTAATAGGGCCTGACAGTTGAAGCCAGAGAAAGTCAGGATTCTTGTATTGTCTGAAACGCATGGATGACTGAGACATGGATACAGAAATGAAACATATCTTTGTGCGAGTATGAATGCAAACCTGTGTTGTGGTGCTGTCCAGTGCCTGAGGGGCACTTGGTAAGAAACAAGAGGGATACAATCGGTTTCCTTATGAGATTGTCTCTCACGCTTATCTGACCAGCTAGTTTTAAAGTATTCTAATGGCATGAATGCAAATGAAAAACAGAAGCAGGTAAATCATTAAAAATAACTCTCATAAAAATACCAGTACACATAGCTTCAAAAAACCTCTTTGCAGGGGAAAGAGCATTAGTCCAATGTCTAGATCTCAGAAATAAAGAACTATTATTAAAGATGCATGAAAAGGTCACCATTTCTGTAGCAAAAATAGAACTCAAGTTTCTCCCATTCATTTCTGGTTATTATCAACTGAAACATCAATAAAGAAATCCTGGCAGGATGAAAGACCCATTATTATCTGAACTGTTATGCTTTAGAAAAGAGGATAAACTTGAGTGATCTGAAACTCTGAAACTTTAAGTGAATTTAATGCCAGTGAAAAGTTGCCAGTCTCCTCTGCTGGGAATGGATGGGTTGGACAGAAGGCCAGATGCTTCTATTATGGCACATTTTTTCAACACATATCAATATTTCTACTCTTATGGGAAAGCAGCCAGAGTTAATTGTATGAATTGGCCCAGGGTATTGAAAGGTGGCAATCAAACTTGCCTCTGTTGTACTACTTATCTTAATTCAGTGAGTTAGAGCCAAGCTATTCATGCCCATAGGATTCTCCCATTTGTGGCTTTTGACAGATGCTTTTGTTGCTTCCCCACTGAAGTCCCCTGTGCCTCCCACCGAAAGCTTCTCTGGAGTTCTGGAACAGTGTGGGTTATGTTGCTAGGAGCTTCAGGAAGAAGGGGGACTCTCCTCTTCCTCCAGCAAGAACCCCCCCATTGAATCTAAGCCACCTCTATGAATGAAATGAGCTTTTTCATTTGTGGAAGGGCAAGCCTGGATCCAACTCCGTGTCCTATTTTTATGTTCATATGCCTGCCCTGCAGATACCGTTGCACTTCAACACCCACGGCTCAAGCCAATCATCATGAGGAGAGCTAAAGCCCAGCAACATATGGGGGAGGCTGACCTGTGCATATGATAATCATCAAGGCCACACCTGTGAGGCTTCTAACAACCAAGAATTAGCTACTTGTGGGGAGTACTTCATGGCAGGAGCAGCTTGGCCTACCATACCTGTTTTGCTCATGAGTCTAGTGAATGGGAACTTCTGTTTGTTCTTTACCCAACCACTGAGACCAGTGACATTCCCAAGGGAGAGCAATGAAGAAGAGGAGGAGGAGGAGGAGGAGGAGGAGGAGGAGGAGGAGGAGGAGGAGTTTGGATTTGATATCCTGGTTTATCACTACCCAAAGGGGTCTCAAAGTGGCTAACATTCTCCTTTCCCTTCCTCCCCCACAATAAACTGTTGAACAGCTTACTGGGTCCAGTACGTTTCTACTGCACCACAATTCCCAGCCAGTAGCAGAGCAGCAGCGCGTACTTGATGTGTGAGTAAAAAGAGAGTCCATGCGCTGTTTCTTTCTAATCTAAACAGCTTTATTTACATCAGACAGATAAAATAACAAACACCGTCAGAGACAGCAGCCATCGTGTGTGTCTCTGCTCCTTCTCAGTTGAGAAGCGAAAGTAACTCACAGACAAAGAACTCAGCTCCTGGATGTAGGAAGCTCCTCCCCAGATGCAGGACACATAGAGGTTAACCCTATAAACACCAAACCTCACAGCCACCTCCTGGAAGAGTTTTCGCTGCTATCTGTCTGGTAGAAATGTCATGTGGCAGGAGGAACCCCGATCCAGGCACCATTATCTTTTCCACTCCTGGATTTGATCTTGGGTGGAAGAGGAAAGCATCTCCAGTAATTGGCTTGATCTTGCTCTATCTCCAAGGCCAAGGCAACTGAAACCTGAGCAGAACCAACATGTAGAGTAAAGGAATCTATTATTTTGTTGCAAGGCAGAATATTTACATGTGGAAGCCCCCACCCCAGCTGAGACCAAACATAACTTTATTCAAAGATACAGTGGTACCTCAGGTTAAGAACTTAATTCATTCTGGAGTCCGTTCTTAACCTGAAACTGTTCTTAACCTGAGTTACCACTTTAGCTAATGGGACCTCCCGCTGCCACTGCCACACAATTTCTGTTCTCATCCTGAAGCAAAGTTCTTAACCCGAGGTACTATTTCTGGGTTATCGGAGTCTGTAACCTGAAACATCTGTAACCTGAGGTACCACTGTATTTGTAAGTCGCATGTGAAAAATGGCCATGCCAAGAAACCAACACACGGTAACACAGTCCTCATTCAGATGAAGAGATCATGTTTGGCACGCCACAAGGCCACAATCGAGAAATTTGCCTTTCCCTCTGCACACAGCATTAACTTACACATGCAATAGGCTCCTACCACTTGAACATTTCAGTGTGACTTACAAATATCTTTGAAACATGCAAGAGCTGCTCTGGATCAGGCCTGTGGCCATAGCTGTGAGGAAACTGAATTGATATGCAACTTGGCACATTTTAAGGGGGAAATGCAATTCCTATATTTGATTATTTTTTAGATAATGGTGGTCTCCTATCAACTACAGCTATTTAAGCCTTCTAAGCAGTCTGTAAAATGCAGAAGTTGCAAGATGCTATTAATTGAGGACTATAACTTCACAGCTCTAATGCCCATTGACTGCCTAAATACCTTTCTCGCCTTACTGGGGAATGAAAAGGTTATGGAGGCTAAGCTTGGCAACATATCTTGTTCATTAGCGGGTAAATTGTGCAACATAGATCATTAGATTGACTTCTGTAGAATGTGGTCCAGATGTAATCATGCTTTCTCCCTTTTAGAGAAAATGGTTTCAGTGCGCTGCTAATGGACAATGCAGCTTTCTGAACAGTAACTGGCAACATATTTCTGAATCCATAATAAAAACAGATTAAAATAATGAGGCAGGCCTTCAATTAGATGACTGTCTTCTGACAACTTTTCAAACAGAGGAATGGCTATCCCATTATACAATATCCTGTTCCTAGTGGAGCTCATATGCATTGCTGGAGGGATACCAGCAAAGAGTAGGACCTTGGAGAGCTCCAAGTTCTGGTCTACACATCTGTGTCCTGGCAGAACAGGCTCCAATGGCAGTCTGGAGACCGTCGAAATCTAATATAGTCTGCAGCCTAGCAGGCTCTTCCTATATTTTTATGTTCACAGCAAGAGAGCCTAATATTGGTTTCATTGCTGCAGATTCTGAGTTAAATGATTAATAAAGTTGTGGCCTTTTACCACAGCTCTTGTATCTTGAGTCTTAATTCCAGGATGGGCTGACAATTCCTTTCTCCCATTTCACCCCCTTGGGGCTAGGGACAAACCTTGCTGTAGACTTGTTTCTTGAGCCAGGGAACTCTAGAAAAAACTCAAACAAACATATTCCTGCATGAAAGCTTAATGTAATCCACGAAGACTCAACAGACAAAAGAGGATGAACAGCGATTATAAACATTGAAATCCCTGCTTTTTAGATATCCAGTCAGGAGTAGCCAGCATGGTGGGATAGTGTAGCAGAGATGCCTCTCTCACACACTTCTGGTTACCAGGATTGGGGGGGGGGCAGAGCAGTATAGCAGTGCAGTTGGGGCTGTGCAGGCTACACACTAACGAGTGATCCACACAGCCCTGGCCTTCCCACCGTCCTGCACCATCCCTGGAAAGTGGCCATGATGCCAGGCTCCTGTGCCCAGTCATGTGCAGCCTGTCACTCAAATAGCTAATCCTTTGATGGGCTGGAACATTATTCTGTATTGATTGGTAATTTGGAAGTCGTTTGCAAACACATGCCTGAGGAGTTGGTACTTTGTGGATCTGTAGCACACTGGCACAGCTGCCATAGCTGCCTACAGATTTTTTTAATTGTGCAGATCTGTGTCATAAGGTGTTAAGGAGCTAATGAATAACCTAACTGAATGGTGTGTGTGTGTGTGTATTAAGAAAGGATTTCATCTGCAGTTTTTAAAATGGCTTAAAGGGGGAAAATGTCCTTTGGATCTCAGTGGAATAATAAATCCTTCATTTCTTCCATCAGGTCATAACTGGCATCTTTATTAGCATTGTGGAATATTTTTAAATCATGCCCCCGGTTACATGCTGCAGGTTCATCTATATTTAAAGGCAGTGAGCATACAGAGATCGTGGGTCCATACATTTTTCAGGCACTCTGCAGTCATTTGGTGTTATCTGATTTACCCCATGCAATTAATTAAAACTTAATGCCCACTCACATTCATCATTTATCAGACACTCATTTGAATAACAAAGAAGATCAAATGAGAGACCGTACAATGAGGCGGCATTGGCATTCACTCTGGAAAAGGCAAGGGCTCATTAGGACCATATTAGGTCATGGTTGCATGAAGGGTATTGAGATATGCAGAAGCATGGGAGCGAATGACAAGCTGTTTTGAGCTGCTCATATTGCGAGCTGTGGTAGCTTGCCTTCCTTTTGAAGATGAAGTGATTTGCGTGATGCGGGCAGAAGGTGGTCATGTCATTGCTGTAATGGTATTTTGTTTGTCTATTTTTTTTTTAAAGTGATGTGTCCCCTGAAGTTGAATGCTTAAAGAGAGGTGCAAAATGCACAAGTGGATGTTTTGTGGATCCTGGGTGTGTGTAGAATCATAGAATTGTAGAGTTGGGAGCACAAGGGTCATCTAGTCCAACCCCCTGCAGTGCAGGAATGCTTTGTCCAATATGGGGCTCAACCCACAACCCTGAGAGTAAGAGTCTCATGCTCTACTGACTGAGCTACCAAGGTAGTGTATGTTCATAGTAGCTGACCTCTCTGTCTTTGCAGCCAGAGCCAATGTCCATGCATTTATGACTTACTGATCATAAATCTTCCATATGAGTCTATGTGTGCAGATGCTGAAAGCATGATATTCACACTGAAATTTTCCAGTGCCTCAATTGTGTGATTGGAACTCAAGTCTGTTTTAATCCCCAGTGCAGATATTGTTGTTAATGTTGTTGATGATTACATTTCTATATCCCCATCTTCGTCTGAGGATCACAGGTGGTTTACAGTATGAAAACACAGAAATGCACACCATGGTAACAAACAATACCCACCCCGCCCGCACAGTTTGAACCCCCTAGTATGATCAATGCCTGAACATCTAGCATATGCAGAAGGTGGATTGAGGTGCTGTGATCACAACCTCCATGCATCCATTGAATGTCTGTGCAGGCCTACAGTTAAAAATACATGTTTAAACAGAACAAATGAAAATGGATAACAGCAGTGCAATAAAAGCACAGTAAGCACAACTCAGCAAGGGCAAAGGCAATCCTAAAACAGGCACAGTTTGAATATAGTTAAGTTTGTTCATGCTGGGGACTTCCGGTGCTGCGCGATCTTGCTACAAGCGGGGGTTTTACCGAGAGGGAAACCCCGGGCTATTTTGGAGGATTAGGGGGTGCTTCAGGGCGCGGAAGCCCCCCGAAAACACCTCTGGAGGGTGTCCAGAGGAGCTGGTTCCCGTAGCGATCAAAAGCGAGCGGCTCAGCTGTCAGGTAGCTCCAAAAACGGAGCGAAGAGTACGGCGGTGTTGTTCAGCGGTCGAGGGAAGCCATTGCCGACCTCCACTTAGCGAAGCCCCGAGCTTGTCTGGAAAGCGTTGCGCTCTCACATCAAAGAACTCCGGCTTTAACAACTTTAATCTCTGTGACAATATCAACAAGGAAGTCGGGAAGCAAACCAAGATATAAACGGAGTTCAGCCCGAAAACGGGATCTGCCAGACACAGCGCGACTCCAGTACTGGGAAAGCGAAAGTAAGTTGCCTTGGCGGATACTTTGTTTCTCCTTACTTATCTCCCTTCTATAAAGTGACTTTCGCTTAGAGACTTAATATCAAAAGACATGTGGGAGGAAAGTGGAGACCAGGGACAAATTGTTGCTGCAGAGAGTCCTTGACGAAACGGCGGTTGAAGTAGACGAGAGGAGCACTTCTCCCTTTTTTTTGAACTCAGAAATGTAGAAGGAAGGGAAACCGGAAGAGAAGGCTCCATCGCCATTAAAATTTTCGGAGCGTGGCAGACTGAGAAAAAGTCTAAGGTGGAAGGAAGAAAGAAAGGAACACAACTACATTCACTCCTGTGGCGGGGAAATATATATATACATTGGACTTACTGCAAGTACTTCCCCCCCCTCCTTTTTTTTTTTTTTTTTTTTTTTTTTGCTCCTTGAGACGGTTTGACATGTGGAGAGACTATAGGCTTTTGGGACAGGATATTGCTATACCTCGCTACTGTTACACCTCGGGGAGCTAATTGGAAGAGACTTGGTGACCTCTAGTGGCGAGACTAAAATTAATTGACCCTACAACTCACCCTCTCCCCCCTCCTGTTCCTCTGTTTCTCCTTTTTTTTTCTTATGACACCCTACCTTTCTCCCAATTAATTGTGGATTGTCTGTGTATCCGACTGGGGGTGTTCTGAATGGAAAAAGGTCCCGCTGGGGAGTATTATATGATTGTTAAATACTTGAGCGGGGAATAGCGACCCTATACAGATTAAATAACAAAAAAGGGAGGTAAGGAGGAGGGAGGTATAAGTGAAGGTGCTATATAGAAACGGGGTGAACGGGGAAAATATAAGAATATAAGAATATAAGATGTCGCATACGGTAAAGAAGGGCACGAACGGGGGGACCCCTGGAGATAGGAGGGGATCGAAACAAGAAACAGATTCTAAGGCAGATATTATGAAGATGCTAGTGGAAATAAAACAAAGTCAGAATAATTTAGAGCATAAGTTAGAACAAGTAGATAACAAAATCGGAAATATGGATAAAAAGATTGAGGAAACAGTAAACGAACTTAAAGGCCAGATAAAAGAGGTATTTAGAAGAACGCAAAATGTAGAGGAAGGGATGAAGAAGACAAGATTAGAATTAAAGGATATTAAACGGGATAAGGAAAGGATTAAAGCTGAAGTGTCGGACTTAAACAAAGCACAAGAGGAGATAAAAGATGTCATAGCCATGAATGAACTCCGGCAGAGAGAGACGAACCTTAGGCTGAGAGCCATCCCGGAATTACAAAATGAAAATATTAAGGAAAGACTGATAAAAGAGCTTGCGGCCTGGATGGATGTACCAATAGAAGAAATGGCTAGAAATGTTCAGAGTGCATTTAGAATGCGTGTAAAAACAACAAAAATGAAAAAATTTCCAGGAGACTGTCTGATTACCTTTAGGGATAAGGAAGTAAGAAATAGGATACTACAAATGAATAGAGAAAAAAGACTGAATATAGGGGGAAATTATATAATCATCTTCAAAGATGTTCCAATTAGACTACTTAAACGAAGAGACTTTTATAAACCACTAGCGCAGACTCTGAAGAGGAACAGAATTGAATTCAGATGGGAGTTCCCTGAAGGAATATCATTTGAATACAGAGGTAAAAGGCACAGATTATCAAATCCAGAAGAAACTGGGAAATTCTTGAGGAAATACAAGGAGCTGAAAGCAGAGGAAGGTGGAACAAGAGAGGGAGGATCACCTAGAGACATAAGAACAGAGGACGAACAAGAAGCGAACGGAGGCGGATCGGAAGAGGAGGAAGAAGAAGAGGAGGAGGAAGAAAACACAGAAAACTAACAAGGGGAAAAGAGAGGAAAAAGAGAGGGGAAAAAGGGGGGGAGAGAAAAAGAAAGAGAAAAGTTAGGTGAACGTCAGGCATTATGGGATTAAAAATTTTGAGTTGGAATATTAATGGAATGAACGAGAAAAAAAAGAGGAATAAAATTGAGCAATTCTTGAAAAAGAAAAACCTGGATATTATTTGCCTCCAAGAGACGCATGTAGCTAAAAAACATAAAAAATTGCTAATTAACAAAAGATTGGGAATTGAATTCGAATCCTCAGACAGAGAAAAGAAAAAAGGGGTTGTGTTGTATATTAAAAAAAAGATTGAAGCTAAACAAATATTTAAAGATGAAGAGGGGAGGATGGTAGCTGTTCGGATTAACTGGCAAGGGGAGAGTATGGTTGTGATTGGGATCTATGCACCAAATAGCAATAAGACTGATTTCTTTAAATACCTTGAGGGGAAAATCTCGGATTATATGGATCAGAAAATCATTTTAATGGGGGACATGAATGGTGTGGTCTCCCTAGAAGCGGATAGACTAAGAGAAGGAGTAAGTAAAGAAGGGAAATTGCCAAAATCATTTTTCTCAATGGTAAAAAACTACAATTTGATAGACATTTGGCGTCTTAGGCACCCATTGGATAAACAATATACATTTCACTCTGAACCACACCACTCGATGTCACGGATAGATCAGGTCTGGATATCAAGCGAACTATGTCCGAGGGTTAAACAAATCGAAATAAAACCAAGAGTAATCTCTGATCACAGTCCGATAGAATGGGAACTGGAGAGTTACGAGAGAAGAACTTTTAGATGGAGACTGAAAGAATATCTCTTAAATGACCAGGGAATCGTAGAAAACGCACACAAAAAATTAACAGAATACTTTACGGATAACTGTGATAAAGGTACAAACATCAACATAGTCTGGGACGCAAGCAAAGCCGTAATAAGAGGATATTTTATCCAACAGAATGCGATTAAAAATAAGAATAGAGAGAAAGGAAAAGAAGAAATTCTAAGGCAGATTATGGACAATGAACAAAAATTAATTCGGAAACCTAACTGTCAGAAAACGAAAGAAAACATCAAAATTCTGCAGGCTCAATTCGCTGCAATATTAAATAGAGAAGTGGAGTGGAATATTAAAAAACTAAGACAAAAGAATTTCGAATTCTCAAATAAATCTGGCAAGTGGCTTGCGTGGCAGATTAAGAAGAGGAAGGAACAAGGTACAATAAATAGAATTATAATAGAAGGAGAAGAGGTTACTGACCCAAAAGGAATTAGGAAAGAGTTTCTAGAGTATTATAGAGGCCTCTATAAAAACAAAGAAAGAAACAACTCAAGGAGGATAGAAAGATTTTTGAAAGACAAAATGGTGCAGAAAATTCCAATGGATAAGAAACAACGATTAAATGAGCCAATCGAAATAGAAGAGATAGAGGAGGTAATTAAAGACTTAAAAAGAGGGAAGGCTCCGGGACCTGATGGATTCACAGCGGGTTACTATAAAGAGATGAAATCTGTACTTGTGAATCCTTTAAAGGAAATTATGAATAACATCTTAAGAAAAGGGGAAATCCCGGAGACCTGGAAAGAGGCGTATATTACCTTTATTCCGAAACAGGATGCAGATTTAACCCAGGTTAAAAATTATAGGCCAATCTCGCTATTGAATACGGACTACAAAATCTTTGCAGGAATTCTGGCGAGAAGACTGAAATCCCTATTGGCAGAAATTATCCACAAAGACCAGGCCGGATTCCTCCCGGGCAGATATATGAGGGACAACATAAGATATATAATTAATATGCTAGAATTCCTATCGACCAGGATTGACAAGCAAGCAATAATGATGTTCGTAGATGCGGAAAAAGCATTTGATAATGTGGCGTGGGACTTTATGTTGAAGAACTTGGAACACATGGAAGTGGGTAGAAATTTCTTTAATGGTGTGAATGCAATATATAGAGAACAAAAAGCTAAATTGATTATAAACAACATCGTGACGGAAGAAATAAAGATACAGAAAGGCACAAGACAGGGATGCCCACTCTCCCCGCTGCTATTCATAATGGTATTAGAAGTTCTCTTGAATTCAATCAGGCAAAATGGGAAAATTAAAGGAATAACAATTGGACAACATGCTTATAAGACCAAAGCATTTGCAGACGACCTAGTAATAATGACGGAGGATCCAATAATTACAATAGAAGAAATCCTAAAGGAAATAGACCAATTTGGGGAAATAGCAGGCTTCAAATTAAATAAAAGGAAAACAAAGATGATGGTAAAGAATATGGACCAAAGTGCAATAGAAATAATCCAAAACCAGTCACAGATACAGGCGGTCAAGAAAGTGAAATATCTGGGGATTTGGCTCACGCCTAAAAATATAGATCTATTCAAAAACAACTACGAGCCAGTGTGGAAAGAAATAAGAAAAGATTTGGAAGTATGGGGAGGACTGAGATTGTCCCTTTGGGGAAGGATTAATACTATTAAGATGAACGTGCTACCGAGGGTACTATTTCTATTCCAGACTATCCCCATAATTAAGGGGAGCCGAACGTTTAAAGAATGGCAAAGAGTGCTATCAAGATTTATCTGGCAGGGCAAAAAACCTCGAATAAAATTTAAACTGTTGACAGACAGAAGGGAAAGGGGAGGTTTTGCTCTGCCGGACCTGAGACTATACTATGAGGCATCATGCCTCTGTTGGATAAAAGACTGGGCTAAATTAGAGAATAAGGAGCTACTCGATTTAGAGGGCTTCGACAACAGATTCGGTTGGCACGCCTATCTATGGTGTGGCAAGAGCAAAACACACAAGGAGTTTGGAAATCATATTTTTAGAGGCCCACTTATCGAAATATGGGAAAGGTATAAAAACATCTTAGAACCTAAAATCCCGCATTGGCTCTCACCTCTTGAAGTGATGAGTGTTAAGAAAATTAATATGAGAAGAGACTGGGCAACATATGGCCAATTATTAATGAAAGAAGATGGGAAATGGAAAGTAAAACCATATGAGCAAGTTAAGGAGTATGTGTATGACTGGCTACATCACCTTCAAGTTAGTGAGATGTTCAGAAAAGAGGCCAAAGACAGAGGGTATGCAGATAAAGACTCAAAATTTCAGACGGAAATTATAAATAATGAGGTGAAAACAATATCTAAAATGTATAAGATGTTGCTGGATTGGAATTTGGCAGATGAAGAAGTTAAGACAGTAATGATTCGATGGGCTAGTGATGTAGGCCATGCTATACAATTTGAGGATTGGGAGAATTTATGGAAAGAAGGTCTGGATTTTACTGCGTGTATGACGGTTAAAGAGAACGTCATGAAGATGTTCTACAGGTGGTACATAACACCTGCGAAACTATCGAAAATGTACAAAGTAGACAGCAAATGTTGGAAATGTGAAAAGAAGGAGGGCTCCTTTTACCACATGTGGTGGGAGTGTGGGAGGGTGAGAGAATTCTGGGAAGAAGTCTATGTCGAATTAAAGAAGGTGCTAAAGTATACGTTTATTAAAAAACCTGAAATCTTTCTGTTAGGGATGTTAGGGAATGAAATAAAAAAGAAAGACCATAAGTTTGTTTATTACGCACTCACAGCAGCAAGGATAGTTCTTGCCCAGAAGTGGAAAAAAAAGGAAATGCCAACAATAGAGGAGTGGAGATTGAAGTTATTAGACTACGCGGATTTAGATAGATTAACAGGGAAGATCAGACACCTAAGAGACCAAAAGTTCATTAAGGATTGGGGGAAATATGTAGACTATCTGGAATATATTAGTAAAGGTCAAATAACGTTAAGGGGATTTAGAGAAGCACTGTGAAAGACTAAGAGGTATTGTTTAAGGAAAATAGAGGAAGAGGAATGCGTAATGACAATACAAACCAGGCAATGTGTAATCTTGATTTTGACTATGGAAGATTTACGGACGAGCTGAAGGAAGTCCAGAAAGAGATGACAGAGATGACAATGTTAATTTGATAGGTAAAAAATTCTTTTTTATTGTGTATATTGTACATTTGTTTTGTGCTTTGTTGCTATTTTTCTTTTTTTCTTATGTCTGCTGTTGTGGTCTTTTTTTTTTTCTTTCTATTTTTCTTTTCTTCTTTTTGGAAAACTAATAAATATCTATATTGAAAAAAAAAAAAAGTTTGTTCATGCTGAGCTGAACAAGGAAAGCTTCATGAATTTCTTCTGCGCTTGAAAAGGATGTAGAGCTCTGTCCTCCCACTTCCTTATAAAACAATAAGCAGCCTAATGGTCACTAGTGACTGGTGCTAGCTCTTTTACTACTCCACCAATATCCTTACAACATTTGTTGTGCTGACATTTCCAAAGTCATTGGAGCAGGGATCCCTGGGAACTTTGGTGGATGGGTAGAAAAACAAAGGCGGGCCACAGAAGTTGCAACCGGTCCACTGTCTTTCAGTTGTTTTCAGCTGGAGCCAGGGGCTACTGTAGAGATGTGTTATGACTGGAGGGAAGCCAGGAAAACTACAAGTATAAAAAAGGAGGCAGGGGCTACTACAGAGTTCTTCTGCCTTCCCTCCAGTCATAACATTGGTAAACAAACAAACAGCTGATATGCAGGTTATTGGTTGTAACACTTGTCCTCTATCTATCTATCTATCTATCTATCTATCGTCTATCATCTACACACACACACACACACTCACTCACCACCTTTTTCTCTGATGGGACTCAGTGGGAGGCAGCATGTTCACCTTCTGCATGCTTCCTCCAGCTATAGTTTTAGGACAGGGAACAGAGAGTCCCTTCCTCAACTGAAAGAGCATTGCTAAAGCTTGCATTTAGGGAATGTTTTTGGATTGCTCAAACATGCCCTTTAATTCAGATGGTAGGTTCCTGGATAATAGAGCAACACACACACACACACACACACGATTTAATTCTCTTAAAAATGTTATTATGCCGTTACATTGCATCTGTGTGTGTATATAATTGTCTATGTAAACATTCAAAAACCTCTTAGAAAATAAAAGCATGACGCTCTATTTATAGAAACCACCTTAAAATATTCCATATTTGATCAAATACCATATGCTTGGAAACAGATTTTATCAAATATTGCTTAAAAGTTACACTTGTTTTTGCTTGCTTCGTGTCAGCATGTAATCTATTCCACTCACCTCTATTCCAAGTTCTCTTTTTATATATTGCAGGTATTCAAAAACCTATTGCTTCTTAGATGATTTACGCAGATTATATGATCATTTGCTATGTACACCTGAAGTCAGAAAGGAGCAGTTTTATGTGTTTGTTCTGACTCAGCCCAGAAAGTGGAGCCTTATGGACTAGGCAAAGGTATGACCTCTAAGCTGCCAGGTACCCAGTAGACTACTCTGCATTCTGATGGGCCCACATTGTCAAAGCCCAATAAATATCTGGTTGATGGAGACTTTGCTGCCAGGACCTTGTCTGGATGGTTGGGAGGCTGCTGGATGATGGAGGTTGTGGGTAGGGGTGGAGGAGGAATCTGTTTTAAATGGATTTATACACAGAATTTGTTGGTTCTAATACAACTCAGCTTTGATCACATGAGCTCACCTCTTGTACCAAGTTTCCCCTTGTTTCCAGCTCCTCATGCATTGTTGATTTGTTTTCTGCAGAAGCCCAATTTTACTTATATGCAAAATTATATGTAAAACTATATTTTAAAAATTCATATATGCATAATATCTACATTAGAGGCATCAATCCCCATGCTGTAGTACATTTCTGCAGCATAATTATATAGGTATATTAATACATATGCCATTTGTATACATGCATTTTGGCATGTCTCTGTTCCTCTGCTTGTTTATTTAGGAAACCTGCAGTGTCTATGCATATAGTTTGTGTGTGTGATATTTTACATATAATAATGCATTTATTTTGGGAGAATTGTTTGTATTTTGGGGGAAGTGGGAGGGGGAAAAACCTTGCTTCTTGCAGAGATTAAGGAGTAAGATAAGAGCTAGAAAAAAATATGCAGATAAACGTAATACTGAGCTTTTCAGAAAATGCCAACCCTAGATAAGGTGGCTACTAAAATTCATACCAGTTAATAAAGTTACTGTGGTGACATTGGGATATGAGACTTTCTAGGGACAGTGTGTGTTGGCCTATCCAACCTTTTCCATATTTTTGGGTGTCAGGTGGATGAATGACCTCTGCTTGGTTGCTGATCAGAAATGGGGAACGACTGATAGCACTTTGGTTCTGTCTATCTACAAATTGTGCCCCCATTATTTTATTTATATGGAGTGTTCTTCAGTGGCTACATGGAATTTAGCAAATGTGAGTTGATCGCTGGTAACAAAAACAAGCCACACATTTTGTTTTTCAGCTTGTGACACATCCAAATTAGTATTTTTCAAGGGCTGATATGTTTCTCATATTTGGAGGATGCCTGCTTGAAAATAATTATTGTAGACTGTGCAAGACATTCCCCCAACACTAGTTTGCACCTGCCAGCTCTGTGAGAATGACATGCAAATTAAGGGAATGAATGCAGCCAATAGTGCTTGCTTCTCTCGTGTGATTTATTTCTGAGACTCTTTGGGGTCTCTCCATTAAAAGAAAGCTGTGAATTCAAGCAGTTGTTACTCATGCTTCTTCCCTTCTCCTTTCTTTATTAAATGTAAAAAGGATAAAAATATTTTTTTAAAGAAAAGGAAGGAAGCTGGCAGTCTGACAGGTGATTTGGCAAAATGCCTTGCCAGTATTCCTGAGAAGCTCTGGGGCAAGTTGTCTGCTTGCACTGGAAACTTCTATGGATATGAATAGGAGATTTCAGTTTCGTTAGAAACCTGTCACTAGGCTGATTATTTTGCATCAGTCTATGAAACACAGCTCCCTTCGGCGATTCTCAACTCTTCTACCAACACAGCAGAGCTTCTGCTGTTGCTAGGTTGTGTGTGAGGTCTTACCACACACTCATCCAAACTGGCCTTCCACCAGGGCTGGATTAACCTTAAGCAAAATAAGAATGTGAAAGGGGGGGGCACCACAGAAATTTCACATTGCAGGATTTACCATGGACCAGCAACTCCATGTTTCAGTTAACGAATTCTGAGACAAAATCTGTCTATATTAAAGCATGAAAGCACAAGATTCAGCTGCAAGCTAGTAATTAAATTGTTCGTACCATGGAATAAAGTGGAGGTATACAAAGATGAACATTATTTTCCATCTTACTGTAGGCTTTGTTTCATTTTGAAAAACAAAATTTTGTTTTGCGGTTTGTTATTGTTGATATTTTGAATTAGATATATACAGGGCACCAAAAACTTTCAAGTGCTCACGGCCTCTCAAGTTCTTAATCCGACTCTGCCTTCCATCTTTATGCATGAGCTACACTGATTTTCAGTGTTGTACCTCTGTCCTTAACGCTTGCTCCTGAACATTTTACTCTTCAGTACAAACCCTCAATCCATGTCACCGGAGGGGGTTAGGTTAAGGAAAGATCTGATGTGGTGTGGGTTGGGAGTAGGATCCCAGTGACTTTGAATTTTCTTAGCTGCACCTGCCTTAAGCTGACGTGAGAGTTAGTAATGATCACCAAGTCTAATGGCTTTAAAAGTGGGTTGGACAAATTCATGGAAGATAAGACTATCGATAGCTACTATCTATATACTAACTCCAGTTGCTAAGAGAGTATTGTGGGCTCATATCTTTCTTAAGGACTGTTGACTCTTAGGTCAATGCTGCTGACAGTACAGTAGTAACTTGGTTGACGACCTTAATCCGTTCTGGAAGTCCGTTCTTAAACCAAAGCATTCTTAAACCAAGGCGTGCTTTCCCATTGCAGTGGAGGACTCAATTTACAAATGGAACACACTCAACAGGAAGCGGAACATGTTCTGGTTCCAAAGCAAAGTTCACAAACCAAAACACCTACTTCTGGGTTTGCAGCGTCCTTAATCCAAGTTGTTCATAAACTAAGCTGCTCTTAAACCAAGGTACCACTGTACTGTGTTATCCACAGTATCTAAGTGGCTTAGCTTAGGAGATGCAAGGAAGAATCTATGGCACATCCAGCTCTGTCCTCCAACTCCTCATTGACCATCCCACAGGATCTGTCACCTGAGGCACATGCCATACTCTGCCAAATAATTTCAGCCCAGGTGTAAACTATTTCAAATTCCACACACAATATGAATGGAAGGACACAGGCAAGAACCTCAGGGTCTTGGATAGATGGAGAAAATAGAGAGTTGTTGATATAATGGAATGGAATGTTTTGGCATTATTATCAGCTTACCATGCTACTGTGCCTAATTTTTATGCTGCAATAAAAATCCTCAGAGTAATTTCATATTTGCATCTGAACTATGGTCAATCATTTACACTGAGAGTCCTGCAAGGGATATATATTTGGAATTTAGATGGTGTTTGGTGTGGGCTCACTACAGATGAATCAAACAATATGCAATAAATTTCATGGACAGTTAAGTTTTACTTATGGTGGCATAAATCACAGGGGAGATCATATTATAGAAGGCTATGCAGGGAAATGGATAAAATGGTAAAACAAAGTCAGATCTTGTTGTGTGTAGCTAAGCTTCAGTAGAGTGGGAAGCACAGGAATGAGATGCAGAATGGCAGGATTAAAAATGAGGTTTAGCTTCCCTCTGAAAATAAAGGCATATGTAACAGCAGCGAAACCACCTTTTTGACCCACCTGAACATCCAGAGTCTGCTGAAGAATGGAATTAATTTATCAGAGTTCCACAGCTGTAATCAAGCATGCCATGGTATTAAAAGAAAAAACTACATACCTGTAGGAGAAATTGAATGGGAGAAAATAGATGCTACAGTTTCGATCAAATGTTAGTCTCTTTCATTGTGTGGAGAGGAAATCAGGTAGTTTAACTCTTCTTGTAGATTTCAGTTCCACATTTGCAGGTGACTAATATTCTGCTCATAGACTCAACATACCAGAAAGCATGTCTCACAATGCTGCTTCTTTATTTTACCACAACGAGTCAACTTCTGAATAGAGTTGCAAGCTTTACTTTGTAGATTAATAACCTAACGCCTTAGTTTATTAATATGTGGAGGCAAATTTTATGTGGTAGGGCTACAAGTTGTTTATTGTTTTGTGTTATTTTGGTTCTGGTGTGTTGTTGTAATAGATGGAAGTATTTTTGTTGTTGTTGTTCTTAAATAAAATGGTACCAGAACTGCAACAGACTTCTCATGTTAGAGTAGAATTCTGCATGTGAAAATGATTAATTAGCCATCTGGTGGAAAAAGAAGAAGTGGAAGTGGATGGCAGAAGCTTTTATATTTCAGGCTGTGGGGCTCCCTAAAGATTTTTTATTTGCCCCAGCCTTTAAGTTTCAGGTGAACTGTTAAGACCTTTTTCTCTTACCACGGCTTTAGTGTGTTCTGTCTCTCTGTTTTCATGCTTGTTTCGTCCTGATCTTTATTTTAATATATGAAATTGATTTTCATCATTTAAACTGTTTTTGTGTTTTATGTATTTCGTTATTTTTGTAAGCTGCTTTTGGTGTCTGTGGGTGTGTACATATATAGTGTGCATGGACCCAATATTTGCCTTGCATCCATTTGTTGTTGTTTAATCATTTAGTCGTGTCTGACTCTTCGTGACCCCATGGACTAGAGCACGCCAGGCACTTCTGTCTTCCACTGCCTCCCGCAGTTTGGTCAAACTCATGTTAGTAGCTTCAAGAACACTGTCCAACCATCTCGTCCTCTGTCGTCCCCTTCTCCTTGTGCCCTCCAACTTTCCCAACATCAGGGTCTTTTCCAGGGAGTCTTCTCTTCTCATGAGGTGGCCAAAGTATTGGAGCCTCAGCTTCACGATCTGTCCTTCCAGTGAGCACTCAGGGCTGATTTCCTTCAGAATGGATAGGTTTGATCTTCTTGCAGTCCATGGGACTCTCAAGAGTCTCCTCCAGCACCATAATTCAAAAGCATCAATTTTTCGGTGATCAGCCTTCTTTATGGTCCATATCTGTGCATTAAAAAAATTAATCTGATGTTTGTCAGCTGTTCTGTGCTCTCTCTGTTTTGATCTGTGCTCTAGGTTCCAAGCAGCTCTGTATAAAATGAAGCTCATTCCCCATTCACTATACTGGGGAATCTACAAATAGCTATAATGGGTGGCCAAAGTAGAAAACTTACACCACAGGATATCCTGCAGAGTGGATTAAGCCTGCCCAACTGTAGGCAAATACATCCAGAGGTTTTGTGCAGGTCAGCTTTTCATTCTGATATTTTAAACAAAGGAAAAGTCTATAACATTTTGATTGGCTGACAGAACTTGATGCAATTTGCAAGAATGGTCATCCCTTCCGAAGGGATGGAGTGTGTCAAATTTCAGAACGCAGTGGTTCTCCCACATGAAAAGACTTTACTATTTCAGGGTGGGTGCAATATAAATAATCAGGGGTGGAAAACAGAGCATGGTTCCTTAGGAACAGCTGCAGTGTGGGAAATGTCACTCCCCAGCAATGAAACTGTTGACTCAGGAGTTGTTGATGGGTGTGGGTTTCTGTCCTCCGTGGGTGTGTTTGTTCGTTTGTTTTTCTTTGAGCAGGGATGCATGCAGCTTTTTCTTCCAAATTTAAAGCTGGAAAATTGAGAAATTAAAATTGACAGATTTGTCCATCCCTACTGTCCCGGGACATTTTAGCATCATTCAGAGCACCATTCTGGCAGGATGCCACTGAAAGGGGATTCCTTTATAGGGTAGATGCTTGTATGTGGCCACACACCATTTCCCCAACATCAGGGACACAAGCCTCAGCTCACTTCACAGTAGCTAAAACAATAGCGCATGATATAGATGCAAGTGTGACAACAGATGCTTTAAAGCCTGTATTTACTTGGAGGCTGATCCTACCAGATTTTGGAGTACCAGAGCTGAGCAAAGCAGTCAAATGTTTACTTATATTTTACTGCCACTGGTTGGGTATGATGAGGGTTGTGCCACCTGAATTTTCTGCCAAACAACCATCTCTTTGTTGGACACCATCACCCTAAAACCCCCTGTGCTGAAAGAAATTTTGTGAAGCTGGGATATAGGGTTTACATGCAGTGGAGTGTTTAAGGGAGCCCAATCAACATTGCTTGATTGTTTATTGGCTATTTATTCTTCTCTGTCCTGAGGGCTCAGGGTAGGCTACTTGGCTGTTCTTCCTACCTTGACTTTTCCGTCCAATTCAACCCTGGTATCCATTAATGCAGCAAGAGCGCTATAACAAAATACTGTTGTGAATTTCTAATTTACCAGTTCACCAGTGCAGACTTCATGAACTCAACGTCTTTTGAAGTAATGGAGTGGAATTCAGGGAAGATTTTATCTCTTGCATTCCCCCCCCCTCAGTCTCTCTCTCTCTCTCTCTCACACACACACACACCCCTCAACATGAAGAAACAGCCTAAATAAAGTGTGCTTCTAGAAAGATATTGGCGTGTACACACAGGCTCAGGTATGCACACCCAATTTGAGATTTCCTTCTTTAAGTTGCTGTCAGGAGCAGGATAGCAATGAAAAACCACGTGTCAGCGAAGTTAACTCTTTATTGAAAGCAACAAAATTATTATAGGTCTAGTGATCACAGCAACCCCTTCCCAGCAGGTCTTCCCTCAATGAGGTAGTTGTGAGGACTGAAATTCAAACCTGAGAGAATTTATTCAGTGCAGCACTATAGCAAACTTTCTTTACAATCTATGCAGGACTGTAGAGAAGTGGTATCAATATCCTCAAGGGCTTTCCTAGGCTACAGAAATAATAACAGCACTTTGCCACTCGGCAGTTATCCAATCCACTCACAGTTTGGCCTTCAACCTCATCATTTATCTGCTTGGGCACCAGATTATTAGTCTATAAACCAATCAAAGGGGGGCTCTTATTGCTTTAAATAAGTACACTTAATTAGTAACGTGTTTTGGAATATTATATCAAGAGGTCTTGGGTGCCAAGTTAAAAAATTACTAGGATAAATGAGATGGTTGCACCTCTGTAATTAAAGCCAAGGCAATCTATAACATTATGTCATTTTCTGATTACTAATGATTTATTGCACTATTACATCCATTATTATATAATTACAGTTACCTGGTCATTAGTATGAATTGCACGATCAAACCCTAGAGGTGTGAGTGAAAGAGGAGATTGTCCATATTGAAATGCAATGTCCAAGTTAGGTAACTGGCTTTTGTAGCTCACACACGTCTGCTTGGTCACAGGATAGTTAGAACTTTCCCTTTGGAAAGATGTGAATAGAAATGTGTCTTCTATTAACGCCAAAGTGGGTCTCAGTTTTTTCCTGAAAAAGTGATGGTAGACAAGTTTCCCCTGGATTGGTTTGAAATGAGCACAGAATAAACTATTTCCCCCCTAAATAAGCAAATCAGACAGTATTCATTTTTTTTATTAATATTTTTATTGGGTTTTCACATTTTATATAGACAAAAACAAAACACAGAACACCAAAACAGACATAAAGGACAACAAACATGTATAATTTCCTAAAATCTTATTTTCTAACCCTAGTCCTTGACTTCCCCCCACCCCCACCCTTGCATCCCTATTCCCAAATTTATGTCAGCAAGTTGGCATTTCCTTTTCCATCTTAATATTAATCCTTTTATAAAGAAAAACAAAAATAAATTTTCCCTAAGTTGGACCCCAATTCTCTTCCCTCGATTTCTCATTTTTTTCTTAAGTAATTTTCTTATTAACTAAACCCCCTGGTCTTGAGTGTTGTTTGAATTTAAATGCTTCCCTCCCTCCCATCCCCGATTTGCGTCCTTTCCCAAGACATGTCCAAAATAACAGTTTTTAGCCTGGGTTCCGCACGTCCGAGGCTCTCAATTCTCTTTCAGTCCCTCTCCGCCGGTTTTGTTGGTAGTCCTTTTTGGCGGTCATCAAGTCTCGAAAGAGTTCCTTCACAATCAATCCAATCAGTCCATAGTCTCTTCCCATATTTAGAAACAACTGCTGAAGAATTTCCACAAGGCCTGAGTCTTGATGATAATCAAAATCAAAGTCTATGTGGAGGCCCCAATTGTACTTCTTTATTTCAAGTTCCTGAATTCCATAAACTCCCAGGGCCTCCACTTTCGTCTTCTGTATCTTTCGTAGGCTTAAAATGGATTTAATCCAATAGTCTCCTTGCTTGTGTTCTCCAGATGTCGGCTTCTGGTTAATATTTTCCCACTTAACTTGTTCTCTTTCTTGTTTTGTCTTCTCCTCTTCTTTGTTTATTATTTCGAATTCAGCTGTGGGTTCTTTCTCACTCAAGTCCTCATTACATTCAGCAGCACTACTTGTTTCAGAATTCAAGGTCATCAGTTGTTTACTCATAGCTGTAGTCTGCTCCTGTAAGGTTCCCACCAGTGAAAACATCCTTTCGATTTCTCTCAGTATCTTTCCACCCACAGCCATTGTAATTCCACAGAATTCCCCCTAGAGGGAATCTGGTTACTTAATGTTCTTTTCTCCAACAATCCTCTGTCCTGTTATTGTTTCTTTGTTTCCAACAATTTTGATTCAATTGTAACTCCTTTTAATCCGGAGAGATCTTAAATAGCAATTTTTCCACTGTTAACAGTCCATTTGACAGCTTTGACAGCTGTCAAATTCTGCTCCTCTATACAGGCTCCAAAGCAGGTCGCTCCCGGGCCCGGGAGGGAGGGTTGTTTACAACAAAACAAAAACTCTTCCAACACTCCACTCTCCTGCTCAAATTTACCTTTCCAAATCTTGGAAGTTACTGTCTTTTTGAAACTCACCCTTTACAGGGTAGGCACTCCAGCTTAGCTCTTATATCGTTGCTCTGGATCGTCTGCAAGGGGGGGGGGCTTCCTTTTAGCACACCCCCCGGTCGTCTCAAATTCAGAAGGTAAAATTTTTAAAGTTCGGTTCCAGATTACTCACGGGTTCTTTTTTCAGTCCAAATTTCAAGGAAGGAAGTCAGCGCTCTCCAGTTATGGCTCGCGGCTTCGCTCAGCGGCGGTAGCGATCGACTCTCAGTGCCGTGCCGTCCCCCGTATCCCCTCCGTAGCCTTTAAAAAGGCTCTTCGCGAATCAGGGGGGGCGCTTAAGGCACCCGCCGAGTCTTCAGTCCGCAGGCTTCCGCGCCTGCGGTTTTTAAGGGTCCCCGTGTCGCCGGCACGGCAAAGACCCATCCACCGCTGAGCCGATTCCCTCTGGAGCTCGGAGGGAATCCGCCATTTCCAGATCGCGCCAACCCGGAAGTCCAAATCAGACAGTATTCAACCCCCAATTAACAACCTCACTTTTCACTTTTCCCAAAACTGGTTGGTGGCAGCAGTGGTGAGGTCTTGTGACTTCGTATCTGAGACTGCATTAGACTCAAAACTTTGATGTGGCAACATCCTGAACATTAGAAAAAATGCTAAATGTAGCATCCATGGTTCCTGATGTGCTGTCAGGAATGATGGGTTTGAGCACATTGGGCAAAAGATCTCTGCATTGCAGGGGCTTGGATTAGATGATTCCTGTGGTCCCTTCCAACTCTACAATTCAGTGACTCTATGTCTCCAAGGGTTACTGATGTTCAGCATGTAGGACCTAATGCAGGCATGGCCGAACTTGGCCCTCCAGTTGTTTAGGGACTACAACTCCCATCATCCCTAGCTAACAGGACCAGTGGCCAGGGATGATGGGAACTGTAGTCCCAAAACATCTGGAGGGCCAAGTTTGGCCATGCCTTACCTAATGGAACACTTTCCAGATGTGCTGCAGCCACTGCCAGATAAGGTTGGCATGGGCTGGAACCAATTACAAAGTGCATCTGAAGTTTGTGGCTTATGAATCTGATTCGTTATACTCTTGAATTGACCCTTCTAAACTTTACCACCGTAAGCCTTGTTACCATCCCTATTTGTATGAAAATCAGTGCATAGGAGCTAACTCCTACTGAAGGGGTTTTGCTGCCCCCATAAAATATTTGAGGGGGCTGCCCCCCAGTTGATTGACATTGCCATTCAAATGGTGTGTGCGCACAGCATCATGTGATTGATTACATGGGGTGGGGCTTACCCACCCCCAAAATATTTTATCCAAGTTGGCACCCTTGAATCAGTGTAAAAAATAATAATTAATAACATTAGAATGTTAAAACTGTGAGTTAAAATTTCAATTTCTTGTTTTTGTTTTGACGAGAACTCTTGTGGTCAAATTACATCCAGCATTTTTTTTTAAAAATTGCTCTAAATTGTTTTAATGTTTTAGGATACAGTGGTACCTCGGGTTACATACACTTCAGGTTACATATGCAGCAGGATGCCCCATTAGCTAGTGGTACCTCAGGTTAAGAACCATTTCAGGTTAAGAACAGACCTCCAGAACGAATTAAGTTCTTAACCCGAGGTACCACTGTACTGGTTATGTTATGAACATTATACATGTTTTAAATTGTATGCTCAGTAATATAGTTGCATCCTGATTTTTTTTAAAAAAATATTGATAATTACCTTAGAGTTGATTTAATATATTTCTCTAATTTAATTTATTTTAATCCAACTTTCATCTTGTATTTTAAATTGCTATAATCTTAAGTTAATTTATTTTAATCCAACTTTCATCTTGTATTTTAAATTGCTATAAGCTACACTTGGGCCTTATGGTGGGTACAAAAATGAATCACCACCACCATATTAAAGTTGGATGTTTCACTCTTCTTTTATACTTAACATTTTTAGATTACTGGTAAAGTAAGCATTTTCTTTCAACACCATCCAATGCCACAACTATTTGCCTTTTATTGCTTGTTTCATAATGGGACAAATTGAACTAACATAAATTCCAGTGGGTTTCACTTGGAAGTACAGAGCCTTGAGCGTGGGTGTGCATATATAAGGCAGCAATAAAAATGAAATCAGAATCTGATTTGAGGAAAGCTGAATTCTACAACCTATATAAATCATGCAGATTTGCTTATATTATATTTAAAAATGCATTATGCTTCTGTTACTCATTGGGAAGACACCATGCCCTTTATAGACCAAACGAAACCCATTTCAGATATCCAGATGTCCATTTCAGATATCCTTAGAATAAATCCATTGCTACTGAATCTGTTAAATATAATAAAAAGTCCAGTGTATTCTAGTGTTTGTCATTTTTAGCTGTCCCAGCTGCAGTGAAATGTATGCTATACTTGTGTTTAGGGTTCCTAATCCAAATAAAGACCAGGGTCAATTTCTCTCTCTCTCTCTCTCTCTCTCTATATATATATATATATATATATTGGCGGGGGAGGGGGGGAGAGTTTTTGTGTTTAAAGCTCTCTCCAAGCTGTTGAGAAAGGACTGAAAAATTTAGGTGTGCCTGGATAATATTTACTGAAATTCCACATACACAAACAGCATTTCTGTCCATGAATGAAGTGGTACAATTGTGAATCCAGTTTTAGTTATTGTTTAATACTAGAGCTGCGATGGCCCTGCCTGTTACTATTTCTAATCCTTTATCTTAGCCCATTGCTTTCTTCATCTGTTGAATAGTTTCATTCAGTATTAACTGAGCTGAAATATATCAGGGGAGCATTTTCTGAGAATATTCCTAGCAATTTTCCTTTCCAGGCATCATCAAACTGTTGCAGCATCTCACTCCCCCATTTCACCATTTGCAAATACAGTGGTACCTCGGGTTAAGTACTTAATTCATTCTGGAGGTCCGTTCTTAACCTGAAGCACTACTTTAGCTAATGGGGCCTCCTGCTGCCGCTGTGCCGCCAGAGCACGATTTCTGTTCTCACCCTGAAGCAAAGTTCTTAACCCAAGGTAATATTTCTGGGTTAGCGGAGTCTGTAACCTGAAGTGTATGTAACCTGAAGCATATGTAACCCGAGGTACCACTGTAGGATGCAATAAACCCACCAGAGGAAGGGCAAAAATTGGAGGAAGGGCAAAAATTACAAATGTCATCAATATATTAAAATAGATGAGTTAGAATCACATGTTTAGTTACAGAATAATTGAGATGTTCCAACGTGATTTCATGAATGTTTGTCAAAAGAAACCAATAAAGATGAATTGCAATAATAATAATAAAAATAAAAATAAAATAGATGAGTTAGATTTCTCCTGCATCTGGTCAGTTATTATTTTTGTACTTTAGCATTGAACTCATGGAATCACCTCATCCGTTTGCAGATTATATTTTACTAATGAGATACTTAAAAGCAGATTCCTGCATCACAGGGGGTTGGAGTAGATGACCCTCAGGGTCCCTCGCAGCTCTGCAAATCTCTTATTCTATGACTTAATAGACTTTTTGAGACTTAATGAGGCAAAATACCTGATGTGTCGGCCCAAAATGTCAAAGCAAAACTGCAGTTGCCAAAACAGAAGCCGAGTCAGAATAATGCTGACAGTGAAATCCTAAGGAGCTGCCACATCTGATACCCTGCTGTGCTCTTTCAACTGGGCTGAAGTGACAGAGGAGGAAAGGTCTGCATTCCTCTGGCCCTTTCCAGGCTGCAGAACTCCCTCCCATATTCAGAAGCATGTCTAATTTCCATCTACCATTTGCTTGGCATGCAAGGGGAACAAGAGAGCTTTAAACCATGGAGGCTACAGGTTTACTAATTAATGGGCCAGACCATGTTCCTGGTCAGGTGTACACTGAAACTGAAGCTTGCAGACAGGAGTCCACTGAACCAGATGACACAGACCAGTGCCTGTAGGACCAGAGTCTCAAGAGTCCTCTGGGCCTGAGGAATCAGGTTCTTCCCAAGGTATACAGGACACACACCAAGTGAGAGGTCATAGAATGTAGGAGACATGCCCATCTTCGGGTCAAAAGCCTGGCTTTTGAAGAGGCGCTGGGGCTGTTTACACACTATGCCTTTAAAGCATATTCAAAGAACCATGATTCCCTCAAAGAATTCTGGGCACTGTAGTTTGTTAGACCAGAATTCTTTGAAGGAAAGAATGTGTTTCAAATGTACTAATAGTATGCACACAGTCTAGTTCTCCAAAAGGGGGCTGAACCAAGGAGAGATGAACTGGAGACAGAAGCTCAAAAGGCTTCAGTTCACTTCTTGTCTAAGCAAGTTACACACTTGGAGCTCTCCATGGTACTGCCTTGTTTCAAAACCTCCTTCACAGAACCTTCGTTCCTACTGATAATTGAAATCCAACATTGGTTGGGCCAGGACACTGGAAGTTCCAGTAATTCTGGAGAGGGAAGCTCCAAGATTAGATCTATTATGATTTCAGATGAGTAGATCTTATATATCCTATAGCTCCTGGGACATTCTCCCAGGCATGATACAACTGCACTCTATATCTCTTCAATTTACTAAATTAATCCTTCCCTCCCCCAGGTAACTCCTTGCAGAAAACAGAATCTCTAAGAGTTCTCTTTACCAATAATTAGTCTTTATGAGACTTCAGGGGACACCAACAACCTCCCTACCACATGTTTATGTTATTTTCCTCAGTTTTAATTTGGGACTGAACAGAACACATAGCTTTGTGTTTCTCCTTTTCCGGACAAGGTTCTACAACTAAGTACAAGTATATTTCCGTAACCTAAATGTAACATTATAACTTACTTGCCACCAGACTCCATTTTGTCCCCTTCACTTCATGGCTGTAAGTTCTGTTTATTGCTTCCTTCCTTCCTTATTATTTTCTTTGCTTATAAAGCAAGCTGTTGTTTTCCTGTTGTTTGTACAAGCTTTATTGTTTTTGCATTGATTTCCTATTTGTTTTTCCCTTCCTAAGTCATCCTGCCAAATGCACTTCTTGGCAGTTCATGTGCTCTTACAGGAGATATACAATATAGATTCCTTACAGATAATTAGTAGATCAAATTTCCAAGACAGGCAAGGGTACAGACGACTATACAGGTACAGTTTGTCACAGAACACAATGGAACCACACATAAATAGGTCTTGAACATTTCCTTATTGAGCACACTATCTGAATGATATAGCTTGACAGCCTCCTCTGAAGGGCACTGCTTTAATGTGTTCTAAGCTGGCTCAATGGGTTTTAAATTCACTAAACTTTGCAGCTCTTCTAAGCCCAATAGACTGTTTATTGCTATTTGCTGATTGTAGTTGACTAAGGCAACACTCTAAACCACAGCTGGTGTCCAGTATGGTGTTACGAAGCAGTGCACATCAGCCAGGGAAGAGGCTGAGGGCACTGTGATTGCAGTGCTAGCCTGGAGCTGGTGCAGTAATTGGACCCAGACCATGTGACAACAGTGTGAGGGTCCAATGGATCGTGGGTCAGCTCGGCCTTTCCCTGCAACTGCAATGCCCCATTGACTGATGCCACTGGGCTCCTGCTGGTAGCTCTTTTGCCCACCCCCATACTTGGTGGGAGGATGGAGAGCTCTGTACTGGTGGGGTGATGTTTGCACCCCATAGCTGTTAGTGGGAGGAAGGCTTGATATACCCTGCCCAATACAGCCCTTCTCCCCAGATTGGCACAAGGGTTTTGTATTGCTTGGCCCAAATCTGATTTATTCTTGACTCATGAGACCAATTGCACTCGAGGGCACAATGATGGCAGTAGCTTTACACTACATTCTGTTTATGAATAATCTACATTTGCCATGTGTGTTGTTGGCAGGTTTAAATACCTTTGTTCCCATTCAAACTCTCTGCCCAAAGATTCACAGAATGTCATTGCTCATGCAGGGATCATTTCTCCATTCTGCTAAATGTTGATAATGGTTGCCTGTCAGGGTTGATAGTGAAGCAACAACAGCCCTAAAACCAAATAAATGAATTAATGTAAAAATAAATCTTCTTTGATAACATAATGATTGGCTAGTATGTAGATGTCCTGAGTTTACTTGAAAACAATAACCAATCTGTTGCCTGAGGACACCATTCTGTTACCATTTTTGCTACCCTGACTTGAAAGTTTGTATCTTGTCTGGAAAAGAAGGCTAGAGCGATCATGGACCCAGGAGAAAATGCACTTGATAGTTCCCACTGATATCATCCTTTGAAATACAGGGTGCTGTCACTCAACTCCCATGGGACCTCCTCAAGCCATGCTCCATCTTTTGCCCTTTCCTAAACCAATCAAAACAACACTGAAGCTCTCTTCACACATTACTCATGCGAAGTGGAAAAAAATGAATGAAGAGGTATACTTTTCGCCTCTGCCCCCATGATGCATTGCTTCCCTCCATCTCTGCCTTTGAGGTCCATGGCTGTCTTAAGCTGGAATACCACATCATGGTTACCTCTTTGAAGGTCTTCAGAATCCTGGGAAGCCTCTGAACACAAAGGGAAATTCACAGTATATTCAAATACATTGAATATTTGGCACCCTTTACAAAAAGTACTTTAAGTTCCACCTTTGAATTTTCCTGCACAAGTGTATTTCTAGGATTTGCATCTGTTATTTGCCACGAAAATATAATTTATTGAATACTGAAACTACATAACCATTTGGGGTTCATTAAACAAATTTTTCTTTAATGTCAGCATTTCTCTGCAGCCCAATACTGAGCAAAACTCATTTATAATTAGGGACATCTAATGCTATCATTTCCCCCCCTTAACGTTCAAATCTTTAATCTCTTTATTTAAAAAGCTGCTTTTATTTTCAACCATCTGGAATGAAACATAGCTTTACTCTGGTTATTAAGTAAGAGTGTCACGTTTTTGCGGAATTGTGTTTGGAACACGGAATAAATGGCCTGTGATGTTTAGCACTCTTGGTTAAAATCCTATTTTTATGGTTCAAAAAAGTGCTATGACCTATGTGCTACAGTGACTGATTTATCTAAACAACAGTTCTACTACCCGGGAGTTTTAAAAGACGTGGTGCGGGACGGTGGGAAACAAATGTTTCATGGCTTCCAAATTAACAACATAAATTAAATCACATTATTGAGTGACTTATGCTGCCAAAAGCACACCAGAGTTATGATTTAATGGCAGCCGAACTAGCATTAGATTATAATAATTTGGCTGCACTCCTCGAACAACTTACTCCAGGGTTGTTATGGTGACTTAAATGGAACTGGTCCAAGGTACAGGTTGAAGCTTCCATGAATACTGGATATTTACAATTTACAAATGGAATTGCAGATTGACTTTTACCATAAGACTGCAATTATAATGGCACCGATTCACAATTAGCCATTATTTAACACAGTGCATGGATCATTTCCTGAAAAATTGAAATGTTATGTGCATATTATAACAGCATTCAGTGGTCAGCTATGCCTACCTGTAGTCCTTGGTGGGTTGACCTTAATACCTTACTAGCACCAGATTTGAATGTTGAAATCACAAATAAATTCTTGTAGTTGCTCTACATTTATGAAGTTTCCTATTCCTATGAGCTGACCAACCACAACTATATTATGAAGAAGTGGCAACAGGACTGTGTATTTGTTTAGGAAATTGGGGAGAGACTGTGTACATAGGGAAGGCCACATAATTTTAAATCACAAGTTTAAATTTCATTTAAACTTTCTAAAACAGGGTGAGTATAAACATGAAGGACTGCAGTTAGAAACATAGAGTCTGCTTAGAGCCCTTAACAGTTTGGGACCAGTTTACTTGTGGGATCAATTTATTCCATATATGCCCACTCAATTGCTTCTGTCTGCAGATCAGGAACTGTTATAGGTGCTAAAGAGTACCCTTGTAAGAAATCAATATTTTAGTGTGTGCCGTCATCTATGCTATGGGACTCCCTGCATATTGACATCAAAGACACACCCTCACCATATTCCTTTTGGCCCCGCTTAATTTTTTTTTGTCTAGGGAAGGCTATCTAGACATGTAGAATGTTTACAGGTATTTTAAGATCTTCTAGCCTATCATTGATTTTAATTATCTTCTCAGTGTTTTAGCTACCTGTTTTAGATTTTTTTAATTGATACTTTTCACAATGTTTTCTTTTTTCTAAACTGCTTAGAGGTTTTATTA
The DNA here is from genome assembly GCF_965113315.1 of Podarcis vaucheri. NCBI lineage: Eukaryota > Metazoa > Chordata > Lepidosauria > Squamata > Lacertidae > Podarcis > Podarcis vaucheri. The sequence goes on from NC_138766.1 coordinate 65,065,497, forward strand.
TAATCAAGCAGCATATATATTTTGTTAAATATAGAGTGTGAAGATTTTGTTTTCGTTGCAGCAATGGTGCTATATAATGTAACCACAATCTAAACTAACCTGATTTCTTCTTTTTTTTCATACTTGGAAGACTTGCTGAATAATACATTTTCTTTTCACTTTTCTGTTGTGGCTTTTAATATAACCTGAAAATATAATAAAAACAAAATATATCTTATGAACTCTCAACACAGTAGTAAATGAAATATCCACAAGTGAATTATAAAGTTATGCATGAATTCTAACTCAATTGTATTTATTGGAATACTATTTTGTATGTGCATCTTTCGACTCCAGAAAATATAGTGTAGGGTTTTGCATTATATTATATCATTTGGAGCTATGAAAGAGTGCATCTGTATCTATATTTATATATGCCAATTCTTAGCTTCTACCTGTAGTGTAAAGTATTACATACTAGCATGATCACACCACCTCTCAGATACATTATGTGGTGACATATACACTGTGCTAAGTTATCTCTTACATTATTCAGTCTTGATTCAAACACCAAAAAATAAAAATCCATATTGTAACAGCTGCATGCTGACCATTTGTTTCTTAGGAAGACCGTTAGTGAAAACTGCTGCAATATTATATTTTACTTGGGAAATTGCCTGGAAATAAGTCCTGTTGAACTCAGCGGGGTTTACTTCTGAGTAGACACATAGAGAATAATGCTGTTGTTCAAGGAAATGGTTAACTAAATGAAGCCAATAGTTAGAAGGTAGTTGGGGGAAAAATATGTGTGTGTTTCAATGAGAGGCCCATCAGAGTTTTGGGAAAGTAACAGCTCTCTAGATAAAGAGAAGTGACAGATGTTTGGAAAAGAACCAGTTTCTTTAATTTTGGTATATGCCTGAAAGCTCTGCTAATAAACTGGAATTATTGTGTAGCTATACTAACACTGGAAGGTAGAAATAGACACAAACAGTGGTACAAAGAATAGGCTTTCCTTTGGGGCTGAAAGAAAGCTTGTTGATTTCCCAGAAAGATATTCACCAACTGCATTTTAAATCCCCCCTCCGACCCCCCCAGCTCAAGAAAAGGTCATGCAATTGTGCCTTCCTATAGAATTCCTCCAGTGCATTTGAGGATGAAACTGTTGCCAATTTTATTGGATTTCCCCTTCATTCAAATTCAGATCCAGTGCAGAACAAGAATATATTTTACTTGGCTGTTCTGCAAGCTAATTCCAATCAAATTCTTACTGCTTTGACACAGCAAGGCGTTTATCCTATATTTTACGTTTCTTGTTTCTTAAATTTCAGTGCTCAGCAAAGCTATGCATTTGGCTTTCTGAATTATATCAGAAACTGCAGAGGACTCTTTGCCAGAGATTTTCACTTTTCCAACAGAAGCAGTTACAGATAGGTAGCCGTGTTGGTCTGCCATAGTCAAAATAAAAAAAATTCCTTCCAGTAGCACCTTAAAGACCAACTAAGTTAGTTCTTGGTATGAGCTTTTGTGTGCATGAAGAAGTGTGCATGCACACGAAAGCTCATATCAAGAACTAACTTAGTTGGTTAGCTGCATGCAGCTAAGACTTTGGCTTCTAATGTTGACTGTGTTCTACCTCAAGTATCAGAGCAGCTATGATTCTGCTGATTTCAGTGTGATGGAACTGTTGCTATTCGTGGTTGGGATTCAAACTCAGCAGTCAGTTGAGTGTGGAGGTATGGGAGTGGGAGAGAAGGGATGTCAGAGAGAGAGAAAGAGAGAGAGAGAGAGAGAGAGAGAGAGAGAGAGAGAGAGAGTGTATTTAAGGAAAGGGTGTTACTGCACCCACATTAGGCTCAATCTCACCAGTGTGCGGCTCCTGACAGATTGTGTATGAGAGAGCGTGTCCCTGAACAGAAAAAGGGTTCCGTATCCACAGTATGGACCACTCTTGTTTATGAAGGTCTGTATGGAATGTTACAAATTCGCAAAAGGCCTTAGAGGACAAGCTCTCATTTTCCAGTTTAGTTCTTTCTTGCAAAGGTGGCAACTCCATTCCAGTGCCTCCCCCAACCATCAAATTATTTATATATCTATAAACATATTAAAAACAAGTCTGGGGAGAATTGCATTTACTGCTAGCTTTAATGAATGCTATTCACAGTCTGTGGCTTTATAATTAAAGTGTGCATACAACTGTTAGTAATAACAACTCGGATATTTCTCATTGATTACCTAAATATATTAAGAAGAGACAAATGACTAGTTTAATTATTCATGGAGCACTTTTTTCTCCTGGAAGCTCATTACTCAAGGCAAGACTTGACTAAAAAGAATACATTTCTCACATGGGGCAAGTGTTAGCCACTTTATGGAATCAAATGTTTCTGATAAACTGAGTTCTCCATTTTGACCACTTCATGAACACCACTCTCGTTTCTCTTCTCAAATCCTGAATTTAATATAATAACAAAGCACTTCAGTTGCTTCAAACTTTACTTTCCTCCCATTCCTCCACTGTATTTCTGAGGTGGTGGGCTTTTTTATAGGAGGGTCAAGTTTTAATATAGACTCTTCTCATTGTCCTCCCCTCTGTGTGTATAATTCATATCTGCATTAGTATAGACAAACCTTTTCCAACCATTTGTAACTGGGCAATATAATGAAGGGTAATGTAATTAAACACTGAAATCTTAAACACAATTTTCATATTTCCATTTATAAATATCGGATGGCAGACTTTCTTATTTTTTTAAATGAAGTCAGTTCTTAATTCAGATTCTTGTCATTGTCCTGCTGCTGCAATGTTGCAATTAATTTTAACAGTTTTATAGGGTTTTTTGGGGGGGAATATGCTAATCCATTCATTTTCTCATGCTCAAAAGTCCTTTGAAAATAAATTCCCTCAATATTGCTTTTGTAAGAAGAGTTTAGTTTCACTGTGTCATTCATCTCCAGCACTGGCCCCATGACTTATTAATGATTATGTTCAAGACACTTGGTTTGTATCAGAGGCACTAGCTTCTCAGGAAGATTGAGGGTGCCCGGCATGATGTCCTGATGTTGTGCACATGATGTCACAAGGAGCCAGGGGTCAGAGCCGAACACCCTCTGAACATTGAGGGAACCCAGGTACACAGACCATACTTTCATTGGAGGTGACATGTGAATGCTACTAAATATTTAATTGTAATTAGTGAGCTTAAATATAAGTGAGATATCAAGTCCAAACCTTTAATATGCTTTTGAATCACATGTCTTCTGTGTAGAGTGAATGCTTTACCATTTGACTTTTTCAGTTCCTGACTACAGTGCATAAGGAGACGACAAGAACTAAGAGCACAGCTAGTCCAAAAGGGAAAAAAAATAAATCACAATGATGGATGACTCCATTATACCTGGCAATATTGTGCAGCTTAACAAAAAAGAGCTAGCAGTAGGAAATTATCTTTTTCTTTCAGTTACTCATCATAAAGGAGAATGTTTCTACTCAACACACAATTGTAAAATCATTTAATCAGTGGTCAGAACAGCTTTCAGCCTTCAGCAGAGCTGAATAGTGCTGAAAGCAGTAGTAGCTGGTGTTTGTTTATTTTCATGAATTAAATTGAGCAGCTGAAGGTTTACAGAGTCTGTAAAGTGCTTCATATTCTTCCACAAAAAGCAGGCTGGAGTTGTGAAAATTGCCTTCCTTATTTGCAATCTGCTGCTGCTTACAGACAGGAATGACACAGGAACCCAAGAAGCTGCCTTACAATGAATCAAGCCCTTGGTCCATCTATTTCATTAATGTCTGCACCAAGGGTGGGGAGCCTGTGGCCCTGCAGATGTTGTTGGACTACAATTCCCATCAGCCCCAGCCATCAAGGTCAATGATTAGGGATGATGGGAGTTGTAGTCCAGCAGCATAAGGAGAGCTACAGGCTAATAATGATAATAATAATAATAATAATAATAATAATAATAATAATAATTTCATTATTTATACCCCATCCATCTAGCTGGGTTGCCCCAACCACTCTGCACACCTTCCAATGCATATAAAAACATCATAAAATATCAAACTTCCCTACACAGGGCTGCCTTCAGATGTCTTCTAAAAGTTGTGTAGTTCTTTATCTCCTTGACATCTGATGGGAGGGTGTTCCACAGGGAGGGTGCCACTGTCGAGAAAGCCCTCTGCCTGGTTCCCTGTAACCTCATTTTTCACAGTGAGGGAACTGCTAGAAGGCCCTTGGAGCTGGACCTCAGTGTCTGGGCTGAACAATGCGGGTGGAGACACTCCTTCAGGTATACAGGACTGAGGCCATTTAGGGCTTTAAAGGTCAGTGGTTCTAATTTAAAGGCGAGGTAAAGCTGAGTATCATCCATGTACTGGTGAACACCCTGCACTTGTCTGTGTATGTAGAAATGCAAGGATGCCACAAATCCCAAAGTCAGATCTGCTGTCAGAACTGAAAATAATTCTTTGGTATGGCAAGCAAGGCACTCTGTTCAAAAGAGGAATAATCTAGTCAAATGTAAGCACTTGGAAATCCAGTTTAGCTCTCTGTGATTGAAATGCACCATTTTGGCTGTATCATGTTCAAGGTTTTGAACCAAAGCTCAGTGAGGAAGCTTTTACAAAGTAGCAGCACCTTTTAGAAGTTTGGAAAACTGGTAACATATCACAGACTGTATTTTCTGCATTTCGTTTCTCACAGACCTCGAGGTTTACAACCCCACCCACCCCACCCAGAGATACCATATATATGAGCATGTATACCTGTGACTCAGAATTGCATTTTATGCACCTAATGAAAGCTTTTGCCATAATAAATTTGTTAGTCTTTAAGGTGCCACAAGACTCCTGGTAGTTTCTTCTGCAAAAGGCTTACAAGGCTAAGATTGCTGGAAATTCTGGCATTGCTTTAATGATAAGAGCAAGAGACTAAGAACTAGGTATTCTGCATTTTTAAAATAATGGTTCTGATATTGACAAAGGGAGGCAATATTAAATATTAATTTAATAAACTCTATTGTTAAACATAGAGAAAGAAGGACTAAGCATATATAATTGCTTTATTATTATTATTTTTAAAAAAATTACCAAGGGAAGCCCTGGGCAAGTATAATTCTTTTAGAATAAATTAGGCGAGAAAGCAATGAAAAAGAAAACAGTGATGTGAAAGAACCCAGAGGAGGATATATAGTGCTTTAATATTTAAAAATCTTTGGGGGAAAGTGTGGATGTATCCACTTTTCCATCTATTTATAAAATGAAATTGAAGAATATTTCATACAAACAAGAGTCAATGTGGAGTATGACAATGTACCGTGAAAAAATAACATATAAGAGGGATTTTTTAAAAACAAAACAAAAGAATACTGATATTAATGTTGCCTCCAGTGCCCTCCAGCTAAAAAAACTCCACTGTGGCTAATAGGCATCAATAGCCCTCCCCTCCATGAATTTGTCCCATCCTCTTTTAAAGCTATCCAAGCTTGTGGCCACCACTGCCTCATGTGGCATTTTTGCCAGGCTGGAATGTGTTATTGAACTCTGATAAGGCTTTCCCCTTGCCTCCCTGGAGGACAGAAAGGGTTGGGGATGCATATGTAGAAACTGGCCTATCATCCAAAGGTCAAATCTACATTGGTGGCTCAGTGTACTTTTGCCTCTGTTCCCTCCCACTGCAATGTGGCCATGGAAGGTTGCCCAGAAGGGAATGTGCCTCTTGAGCTAGAAAAAGACTCCTCACCTTTGCTTTACTCCATAGTGGTGGAGTACAGATACATGTTCCCTGGCCTCTCAGGAGGCTTCCTGTAGGAGGAGCTGGACCCTTGCTGCCCTGGCAATGGGGCTGCAGCTCATTCTGCTGCTCACTTGGTCTGGAAGACCACAGAGCTTCTCAAAGGGGCCATGCACATACTGCTGCCCTGCTGTGGGTGTTTTGTTTCTCTTACCTCCAGAGATGGTGGGTGTACGGAACAAGGAAGCATCATTCATACTATCTACCTAGGAAAGAACAGGTGGGTTCCCATTTCTTTTTGCTCAGGATCATCTTGCACGATGTAGAAAACCATGGGGCAGCACAAAACAAGAAGCCATAGGAAAATAGTTTTTTTCCATAGGGAAAAAAATGTAATAGTCAAATGGGGGCAGAGAAAATAATATTATGGGTTGGGTTTAATGAAGAGGCATCATGGAGAGGGCAGTTTTCCACTTTAGGTCATATGGTCCAAATAATAGGTCTTATATCATGTATGAAGAACAAAAGTAAAGAAATCTGTTGGAAGCCTGTGAATAAGGCCTGTTTCAGTTTCAGTTTCTGAGCCATTTTAGTGACTTAATAATAATATCAACACCTGTTCTTATAAATAATTTTATAACAAAGACAACCACAGGAGGATAATTGGGGGAAGAAGGGGCGAGAGAAAAAAGGAGCCATTTTTAAAGATGTTTCATATAATAATTCTGCAGTATACTTTGGAATAGAAAAAAAATGTTTTATTAGACAATGCACTTCAGCCAAATAAAATGTATTGCTTTTGATCTTCCTATGCCCTTAGATTTTCAGGGGAGGCAGGGATGAAGTGTAGCTTAAGCTTCAAAAGTCGGCCTTGAGCAAAAATATATAAAAAATGCATGTTCTTTGAAATGCTTTAGAATATAAGGATTTTGCTGTTATTAGACAAATCACTTCTAACCTCTGTTCACACTCTAGAAACATGTGCAGTAACACAAGAAGGAAGAATTTTCTTGTTTTCTTTTCTGGCTAGTATTCTGAGATCTATCCGCAGTGCAGCTTTGTGTGATCTGGAGTCAGTGTCTTAGTGCTTGAAACATGAGAAGTTATTTCCCCACAAAACAAATTCCTTGCACTTTAGCAAAGAAACAAAAACAAAACATGTTTAGCTGGGCTTGATCTTTTCTCCTTGATATGTTAGCCAAAGCTGCGATTCAGTTCTTCCACAGCCAAAATTGTGTCACACCTACCGGTAGGTTTGTCGCCCCATTCCCTGATGTAGTAGAACCACACTGGAAGTCATTGGAATATTCTTTCACTGTTCCTCAGGCTTCATATTCGTTGTAGCCCTCTCCTCACATGGGGACACCAATTAGGTAAGGAAAATGAGAAAGTCCACATGGCATTGTTCTTGCTGTTTAACATTGATAAAGCATTGATAAAACACTTACATTCTGCTAAGCCATGCAACAGGTCCTGCCTCTGCAGATTCACAATCAAATAGACACAAACAAAAGGAAAAAAGAGATGAGGAAAGAGAGTAATGGGGCAGCTTCTCTTTCATTGGCCAATGGATGGAACTAGATTGGTCTTCCCCACACCTTGACGTTCTTCCCAGGAGCATCTAGTGGCCCTAGATCTTGCAAACACACTGGTTCTACACATTAATAGTGAAATCCTATACATGTTTACTGAAAACTAAGTCCCTTTGGATTCAATGGGCTTTATTCCCCAGAACGTTGGTGCAGGATTTCACCCTAAATGACTTATTGAATGGGCCTATGTACCAGGTATGTATAACAATGCTGTAAAAAAGAAGAAGAGGTGACTATAGTGATAAGTATAAATGTTCTATGATATGAAGAGGTGGGTGAGCAATGCATGTTATTGCTTGGACATTTCTTAACACCTTAGCAGCTTTACACCAGCCACCCACTTAGCTTTCACATTCTTGTTTGTGTCCTCCAATACACATTACAAAGTGATACTGTACAGAATGCTGCCAGCAGAGTTCTGAAGAACTCAGGAGGATTGTTTTATTCATTTGCACATTCTTCACTATGGGAAAATATTACAGGAGTTTTGTTTCAGGATTGTAAAAAGTAATCATTCCCTGTGTAGGAAATGTACAGAAGGTGCAAGCGGTAATATTTTACTTGGTGCTGTTCTACACTGAACAAGGCTTTGAAGACACTGACCCTTCAAGGTCCCTTTCGACTTGATCATTCTGTGTGGTTGGCACTGGCTGCCGTTTGCGTACTTGTAAGATGGAATGTGGGACGCGGGTGGCGCTGTGGGTAAAAGCCTCAGCGCCTAGGACTTGCCGATCGAAAGGTCGGCGGTTCGAATCCCCGCGGCGGGGTGCACTCCCGTTGTTCGGTCCCAGCGCCTGCCAACCTAGCAGTTCGAAAGCACCCCCGGGTGCAAGTAGATAAATAGGTACCGCTTTATAGCGGGAAGGTAAACGGCGTTTCCGTGTGCTGCGCTGGTGCAGGCTCGCCAGAGCAGCGATGTCACACTGGCCATGTGACCCGGAAGTGTCTCCGGACAGCGCTGGCCCCCGGCCTCTTGAGTGAGATGGGCGCACAACCCCAGAGTCTGTCAAGACTGGCCCATACGGGCAGGGGTACCTTTACCTTTACCTTTTAAGATGGAATGGTAGCTTCAGCTGTCCTACTGCTTCTGAAGCACAGATTTCATGTGCCTGTTCCAGTGAACAGACAGATCTGGGGCTTAGATCTACACCCCTGGCACTGACAACCATTCAGCTCCATGGCAGTGGCAGAGTTTCAACTAACTGCAACATAGGCACCATATCATATCCCTTTTGCCTAAATGACACATTTGTGGCCCTCTAGAGTGGCAATTGCATTGCATTTTGGTGCTTGAATGAACACAAAAAGCCCTGAACACAATGTTTTAAACCAAAAGGCTTTCTGTTAATTGAATTTTGCATTGTAGTCAATGCAACCCAACTCTGAGTAGACCTGCACAGTCAAGACCCATTGAGGTTAATTGACATGGCTAATCAAGGTCCGTTACTTCCAGTGAGTCTACTATGAGAATAAATTAGTTGGATACAATCTTTTATTTTTAGAAATAAATAAAAGTAGAGATGGAAAATAGAGACGGATGCTAGTTTTTCATTGTCAGGGACTTTTAACATGGGGAAGTATTAAGTTGTGTGGACCTCCCTGCCCCCCAACCTACATTTTGAAATGATGCAGCCCCAGGAAGACTAGACCACATGTCTTTTCTGAATGTGTAGATTGACCTTTTGATCCAGGGAAAAGAAAGCAGAAACTCTATTATCAACACGTTTTGCTTTCAGAAGGTATTATAGGCATGGCCTTGAGATTTACTTTTGCCTTGTTTGTGATCTATATTCCTGTGAAGGCGCCGAGTTCTGAATTTAGCCACCTCTATGCAGAGGTGTTTGAGAGAAAGCAATTGTGTCCGCTTCAGTCCCCTGCTGTTTACAAAAATGTTCATCCAGGTGCCCTTATATATCTCCAGTGAAACTGAATTGAACATCCTACATTTTCTGATTGCCTAACAAAAGAGCTAGGCCTTGAACATGTTATCAGCATCACCTTGAAGGGTCTATTTGTGTCTCAAAAGGAATATTTTAGCTTGTGTCATTTTACAGTGGAGGTGCTCTCAACTCTTAGGGCTGACAGCCTTAATGGAACCTTTTAAAAGCAGCAGCTGAAAACCAAGCCTTCTTAACATTACTTTTTAAAACCACATTTACTGCATGCTACAATGCACCATTGTTTCAGTGATTCAATGTGTCAGATAACTCATCAATTGCTTTGTAAAAGGATTTGGCCATAGGTTCAACAGATGTTTCCTTTGCTAAGGGATGAAGCCAATTAAGGTTATCCTACTGTTAAAATGGAAGAAGCAGAGTGATAAGTGGATTTCTCCTGTTCTGTTCCTTAACCCTTGAGAGGATGTCCACACCAAAGCATTCTGTTCTATCCTATTCCACTGACCTGCTGTGAATTTAAAAAAAGTTCTGCTAGAACTAAGACTGGCAAAATCAGCTTCCAATAATATTCCATTCTATTTGTGGGTGGTGACCTGTGGTGTGTGTGTGTGTGTGTGTGTGTGTTTGGGGTAGATTCACTGAATATTTCTGTAGGGAATGGAAAGCCTGAAAAATAAATATTGAAAAAGAAAAATCCCAGGATATAGCTCATAAAGTTCTGTTCTGAATAAAATTCATCTCAGTTAATGCTGCATGAAATTATATTGATAGCTCATACTGCAGGGTAAAGGAAATGATGAGCTCAGAGAAGAGAACCGGAAAGACCAAGGGCCCAGCCTATTGCTCCCTTCAACAAAATTTAAAACCCACGGCTGTACTGAGGGGGTTTGTGCACAGAGTTCTGAAGTTCATGTATAAAAATACATAACAGTTTCAATCTAACTGTTGATACAAAATGATGGTGCGCAATTTTATTAATTTATTCAGAGACTTGTTTCTAGAACTCAGTGGCATTGCATGCCCATGGCATGTGAAAGCTTGTTCCCATGTATCCCCATCCCCTCCAACATAAATATATATTTGCTTAAACTCAGCCATTGCCACAACCCTGGCCACTGGCACTATTGTTATGCTGCTTTGTTACAGCAAAGGGACAATCCATTGCACTGCAGGTGATGCAAAGAAAGACCATGGAAAATAGGGCAGACAATGGGTTGTCTCCAACTAGGTTCTATTCAGTGTATGTCTATAGAAATTTATGGGCCTAAGTCAGTCCTGTCTATCAATGTAAGAAGTTCTTCCTTGATAAGGCCAATGGTCCATCTAGTCTAGCATCCTGTTCTCACTGTGGCCAACCAGATGCCTGTGGGAAACTCAGAATCAGGATTCAAACACAAGAGCCCTCTCCCCAGTCGGATTTGCGTTCGACCGAGCGATTCCTCCGAGCTCCTCTGGAATCGCCTCCAATGATGATTAACGACCTGAGCCTCTGATAAGGCTCCAAGCACGCTCCCCCATTACATAGAGTATCCAGCACAGGGAAGGACGAGATAGTATGAGCTACATTGCAAGGAGTTTTATTCCTAACTACGCAGACAGAAAAGAAATAAACATGCTCTCTCTGTGAAAGCAGAGAGCAACTGAAAAACAAAGGAACAGGAAATCAGTAACATCACATCCGCCTCCTGTTTCCGTGAGACTTCCAACAGTGTGGAATGTCTCTGGAATGTAAACAGAGCCGTGTGACTCCAAGAGCACTGCACAGTGGCAACACACAGAAACTAACATCCCCATGGAGGCAGAGCATAGCTATCATGCCTAGTAGCCATTGATAGCCTTATCCTCCATGCATTTGTCCAATCCACTTTTAAAGCCACCCAAGTTGGTGGCCCTAACTGCATCCTGTGGGAGTGAGTTCCATAGTTTAACTATGCACTGCATGACAAAAGGGTTTGCTTATCTAGTCTGAATCTTCCAACTCATTGGAAGTCTGTGGGCTTTTTCGGCCGTGGCCCTGATCTGGTGGAATGCTCTGTCACAAGAGACTAGGGCCCTGTGGGACTCGACATCTTTCTGCAGGGCCTGCAAGACAGAGCTGTTCCACCAGGCCTTTGGCCAGGGCACAGCCTGACTCCCTCCTTCTGTAATCCTCATAGAACTCTAGCCCAATGGTTGCCATTAATTTGACTCTGCATTGATTTTAGAATGAATTGATTTTAGAATATATTGATTGTGATTTTATGTAAACTGTGTTATTTTTACTGTTGTTAGCCGCTCTGAGCCCGGCTTCGGCTGGGGAGGGCGGGATATAAATAAAATTTTATTATTTTTATTATGGGAGAAAAACTTTTCTCTATCCACTTTCTCCATATCACACATCATTTTACAAACTTCTATCATGTCACCTCTTACTTGTCTTTTATTTAAACTAAGAAGTCCCAAATGTTACAACCTGTTCTCATACATAAGGCGCTCCATCCCCTCGATCATTTTGGTTGCCATTTTCTGCACCTTTCAGTGTGTCTGCTCTGTGTATTACTAACAACTGATACAACGTTTGATACAACAATTGATACACCATTGCAGAGGGTTGGAACAGATGAATTTTATGCCTGAATCCTTAGTCTGGCACAATCCACCATTGTGCCTATTTATTATAAGGAATAATTTCCAGCTACAGATAAGGGTGAGGTCCTTATACCACTTAAGCTTGCATCTGTACTAATCTGTTTAACTTGATCCTTTTTCAGAACCATGGTCTCAGTGCTCTGTGACATTCCACTGATCCAGAAATTATGTTCTGGTGCTTAATTTTAATGGTGTGCACATCTTTCAAGTCTTGAGCCCTGAAGAATCAAGCACAGCCTGGTTTCTAAAAAAAATATGTTGCTGTGTTTACCCCTTTCTCACTAATTTAGCTGTCAATGAAGATGCCACATGCTAGCAACAGCAGCAACCTCTGAAATGATCAGGTTAGTCTCACATGATTGCATTAGCTCTACTCCCTGTTAAGATTAGCGTGCCTGGCAATGCTACAGATCCTTCCTGTCGATGTTCTCCGTTAATCTCCATATCACGCTGTCCTCAATCGGTATCATGTGTCATTTTTAAGAGACACCTGGAGCGATGCGCTATTTTCTCCTTTTGTAGGGAAAAGCTAAAATTTCAAGCGGTTAACTTATCAACTATTACTGCAGATTAAACTTCTCCTAGTCACATCTATCTTTCGCAGCAATTGCACACTTTGTGACTATTTCAATGACCTAAAGTACTCAGGAAAAATGCAATTAATGATAAACCACATGTAGAAAATGCAGGAAGTTCCCTAAAGAAGTCAGTTTCTTGGCCTCTTTTTATCACTGGAATTCACGGTACTTTAAAAAAAGAACATTTTTCAAAACACTATGGTTTTAACAAGTGTGAACAAAATGCAAAAACCTAGAGCTATTAAAATATGGAATTGCAAAGGGTTGTATTCAACAGTGCCCTTCTATTCACAGGAGAGTGTTTGCTCTAGAAAAGGCTATTGTAAATGTAAGAGGGGAAACAATTTCTGTTGATTCTCCTTTCTCCCTGCAACCCTCTACATCACCTCCCACTCTGTTCTCTGGGGGAGATTTGGATGGCAGCTCTGTAAATCATGAAATGCTCACTGTGAATGTATTGGAAAGAAATGGATACATTTGGATAATTCCGAATGCAGAATTCTGGGATTGCAGGAAAAGTTGTAGAAAAGAGCTCTGCATGTTCCAAAAAAAAAAAGGGAAGTGAAAAAGCACTTAACAGAATCACAAAAGCAGAATCACAAAGAAGATCTCAAAGAAGATCTGAAACATATTTCACTGGGAGACTTTGCCCTTGTTCAGATGAATGGCACTACCAATAATGTGTAAGCAGCCTGTGATGGAGTCCTTTGGTTTTCTGCACTTGGAAGACAGATAGATTAAAAAGCAAGAGGGAAAGAGAGAATAAAGAATGAACTGGAGAATAAATCCATATATGAAAAAATCCCTTCTGTACTTCAAAACATATAATGAAAAATGCTGGAAACTTGGTGAAGCTTTTAAAGGGCAATTTCAATGCATTCCACACACAGAGAGAGAATGAATAGTTTGAGAAGCACCAGAGAAGGGAAGTGAGATTGTATTGGATTTGCTCCTTCAGAATAAAGTCACTCTTTGATAAAAGAGGCTACCGAAGAGAGCTGTGATGATGTCAGTGACACAAAAATTGAATGGAAAAGGGTCTTCACCAGCCCCATCCATCTACTTGCTCTCCCACGCTACCCATATTGTAGCATTTATGCATTATTTTTATGACACAACTGAGACAAATGCAGATATATCTCATCATGTTGTCTTTTATGTCATATAATAGAATTTATTACTCCTTTTATGCTACAAATATATGATATAAATCTTAATTTGTCAAGATAGCGGACAAATGATGACATAGTGGCCTACAGCATTCTTGCAGGATTCTTTCATCAAGCATTCGGAGATGATGATGATGATGATGATGATTAACATTTGTATACTGCTCTATACCCGTAGATCTCAGGGAGGTTCACAAAATAAAATTAAAATATAAGAAGAACAAAAAATGCATAGTAAAATTAAGAACAAATACAATCCAAGAATTCCTCCTTCCACAACACATTTAAAAGGGCATCGGATCTCAATCAGCCCAAGGCCTGGTTGAAGGGGAATGTTTTCAGCTGGTGCCTAAAGGGGTATAATGAAGGCACCAGCTGAACCTCCCTGGGGAGGGCATTCCACAAATGGGGAGCTACTGCAGAAAAGGCCCATTTCGTGTTGCCATCCTCTCATGGGGGAGGCACACAAAGAAGGCTTTCAGAGGATGATATCAGGGTCTGGGTAGGTTCATACGGAGAGAGGCTGTCCTTGGGGTATTGTGGTCCTGCGCCATTAAAAGGCCCTCTTTTGCATTTTTATTAGCACAAAGTAATGGTGATAATCTTTATATATATAATAATAATAATACTTATTAAATTTTCCATTTTAACAATCCAATAAAAACCACATTAAAAACATTCCAAATTACAAAATAATCAAACAGTCCAGATTTTATGCTGAATTATAAGAATTTGGTTGACTTCCCATGCTCTGAGGTTCGGGGGGGGGGTGATAATCATCTCATATTTGTGCTGCTTCTCTGAATTAGTCCAGGTTGTTCCCATAAGACATTTCGATGTTAATCCTTCATTTATTTTTAACAGCCTCTGAGTTTGTCCAGCAAGCGGGTTAAACCATATTTCTGTGTGGATGTTTATTTTGGTGATAATCATCATTGTAATCAGGTTTGTATCCAGCAGTTGCTTCAGTGGAAGGCGCTGTGTGCAACTGATCTTCCTCTTCTCCTCTCCCCCCTTCAGCCCCCTATACTAAAAAGATCCTATCCAGAGAGTTGAGGGCCCTCCTGGACAGCATGGGTTGTGTTGTATGGGGCTGCAGTGGGAGCGGGGGAAACTTCAACACCCACCCTCAACACACAATGCACACATGCTCTCTCTAGTGTGGACTGAGCATGCTCAGAAGATATGGAATGCTGAGTATCAGCTGAAAAAGAAAAATGAATAATTGGGAAGGGGAAATCTGTGCTGCAGGAGGATGGAATGAATGGCTGGATCCATAAGCAGGTTCAGTTCTATTAAAAGCTAGTAATACAGTTTGTTGAGCCTTGCATGTTGGAAAGATGTAATTCTCAGCCTTCATCTAAGCAATCAACCAAGCTAAATAACTTGCATGATTATGAAAGCCTATTTTGGATATTCGTAGTCCACCTCTTTCCCATGGGTCTTGCAGTGATTTTTTTTAAAAAAAAGAGCTTCCTGTTTCCTCTGTGCCAGGGAATGGATGCCTCTACCAACACCAAGGAGAGAGACAGACGGAGATAATCAGAAAATGACGGAATTGCATTTTCTGCATTCCTCTTCTGTTGGAAGAGGAACCTGGCTCTCACCCACAGTTTGCCTGTTGGTCTGGTACTCGCTCCCCCATGGAATGTGAGGACAGGCAAAGGCACTGGGTGCATGGAGCATTCCAGCTGCTGCAATCTCCCCCCCCCCATCCTGTTCCTGGAAGCACGGGTTATCCTGGTAATTGGGTTCTATTTGGAGTAAACTACAGGCATGTGTTTGGGATGCGGGTGGCACTGTGGTCTAAACCACAAAGCCTAGGGCTTGCCAATCAGAAGGTCGGCGGTTCGAATCCCCGCAATGGGGTGAGCTCCCATTACTCGGTCCCTGCCCCTGCCAACCTAGCTGTTCGAAATCATGTCAAAGTGCAAGTAGATAAATAGGTACCACTCTGGCGGGAAGGTAAACAGCATTTCTGTGTGCTGCTCTGGTTCGCCATGCAGGCCACATGCTGGCCACATGACCCAGAAGCTGTACGCCAGCTCCCTTGGCCAGTAAAGCGAGATGAGCGCCGCAACCCCAGATTTATCTGCAACTGGACCTAACGGTCAGGGATCCCCTTTACCTTTACAGGCACGTGTTAGAGATGATGAGATAAGAAACTGCAAAAACAACCCAGCTACAAGGATTTGAAAGGTTTGGATTGAGAATGGATTTCATTCAGTGAAAGAGACAATGGGGGGAGCGGAGCCCACAGTTTGCTTATATTAAAGTTTTTATCTACATTTATGATATGGCAACCCTCCTCTGAATGCAAATGTTGTTGTTTTTTTAAAAAAATCTGTACAAATGAGGATGGAAGAAATTGGAATATAAATATGGAATTTAGCAAAACTGGAACTGTGTGTGAGAGAGAAGCGGGGTGGGGAATGCTACGCTTTGAAAATATGGAGCAAAATCCTTCCTAACCTCTGTTATCCACTAAGGAATATGTTTGAGATAAGGACAATTGGCCATAAATCAGCAGCAGGGAGGAAAGGAGTCTACCAGCTTCAGGAATAGAAGCTTTTGGATTAACTATATGCAGTCTGGATTCAGACCGTTCTTCCTAGGCTGGACAGCTTGTTTACTGGAAGCCAAATCATGGGACAGTGATGCAGTGACTTTTGGAAACTGTGAGATAACTGTTTCTTCTGAGGCATGACAGGAACCATCAACAGTTGTAGGAATGAAGGATATAACACCATATATGGACGGGAAAACATCATGGGGGGGAACTGTCACACACAGGAAAGAATAAGGATTATAGTTACAGTTCCTCACTTGAAATTTTATAAATTACCTAATATACCAACACGAATGAAGTCACAAGATTGTAGCTTATTATATCTGAATATTCGTAATTATATCTGAATGGAAATTATTTAAATTTTGTAACTTGGAAAAAATGTTGAAGAACAAAGCCATTAAATCTGGCATGCGGGGAGGCCAGTTTAATTAAATTGTACTATTTGACATTTGAATAATAGGCATTAATAATTGTTAAATTGGATAAAATTAGTATTGTTATAATGAGGTTGCTATTGGAACAATATTGGAAAATCAATAAAAATATATTAAAATTTTAATTTAGGTCATTTACTAATTCCGAATTGTTTTTTGTCAATCTTTCAATAACTTGTTCTTCTAAAGATACACTGTGATATAAAAAAGAACGGTTTTAGTAATATATTTGAGTTGTGTTCTTTTCTTTCCGAAAACTGTCATTGGGACACATTCCAAACCCTTGGCGTACTCTCTCTGTTAGGCATCATTATTCAGGATACTGTCTGATTTTTGTTTGTACTGTTAAATAAAATCCTCTAGCATCTCTTTAGAAGATGTAATTGAATTAATTAGTAATAACAAATTGCCCAGAGAAGAGACGGGAGGTAACACATGTCATGCCTTTGCCAGCAGTTAGTAGGACATTACCAGCAAAACTTGACCTTTTGCTATGCCACTAGCAAGTCTGTGTATGGGAAAGAAGTTTTATGTCAAATCAGTTACATTGATTGGCCAACATGGGATAAGGAAAATGACTCTGCTCCCCAGATTTCCTGCAGGAAATCAAGTTCTTACAGTCAAACTCTAATTAAAAAGTGCAATGCCATAAATACAATGAGCAGCAGAGAAATATCAGTCTCTGACCAAAGAACACTAAATTTGATCCAGACTTCTCTATGCTTAGATTAGTTCCATTGATTTCAAGAGGTTAGCTCTAAGCATGACCTAAAGCATGCGGGTGGTGCTGGGGGTTAAACCACAGAGCCTAGGACTTGCCGATCAGAAGGTTGGCGGTTTGAATCCCCGCAATGGAGTGAGCTCCTGTTGCTTGGTCCCTGCTCCTGCCAACCTAGCAGTTCGAAAGCACATCAAAGTGCAAGTAGATAAATAGGTACCACTCTGGCGGGAAGGTAAACGGAGTTTCTGTGCGCTGCTCTGGTTCGCCAGAAGTGGCTTAGTCATGCTGGCCACATGACCTAGAAGCTGTACGCTGGCTCCCTCCGCCAATAAAGTGAGATGAGCGCCGCAACCCCAGAGTCAGCCACGACTGGACCTAATGGTCAGGGGTCCCTTTACCTTTAAGCATGGCCTAAGTCAGGACCTAGCCCATTGTATTTAGACTACTAGCTCTTAATCTCAGGGTTGTAAGTTTGAGCCCCACACTGGGCAAAAGATTTCTGTATTGCAGAGGGTTGGACTAAAAGACCCTCACAGTCCCTTCCAACTCTACGATTCTGATTCTGATTCTCTCACCTTGGGTTCAGGGCTTGTCACTACTGAAGCTCTAAAAAATATAGCATCGGCTACTGTGACACTTGAGGTTTTATTACTGTACTTGCTTGACTACATAAGAATATAATCAGATTTTTTTTCCCTCCCATGAGGTGGAATTATTGGAAAGCCACTTTACAAGTCATACTAATTGTAATTGAACTCAGAGCACCATTGCCATGAACCATGATTTGTTACCTTATTTTTACTAGATAATTTGCATGAAGGCCTAGGAGTCTAAGCTTTGCATGAATGTAATAACTGGTATGGAACGGTTCCCTCAGGAAGTTATTGATGGTGGCACTTCAGTGTCAAGTACTCGAGGAGCAAGTTATTCACTGTGAGGAAAGAGAAATATTTAATATGCTGTGATCCATTAATATGTGCCTTAATCCATGAATTTTAAAATCTGCAAAAGGCTCAGTTGCGTGTCCCTTTTTATTTCAGTTTCCATCAAGTTCAAGAGCACTTTTTAGGTGTTTCCATTGCGTTTTCTGGAGATTAAATACAATGCATAGTTTCCAGATTGTATGAATCACATGTGTTAGAATGTTAGGTTTACATTCTATAACTCTGTACTTAACTATTCAGAAATAAGGCAGTTCAATGTGACTTATTCCCAGAAAAATGTGTGTAGAATTGCAGCTTTAGTTGAAGCTAATAACATTTAAATTTTCTTCTTTTTGCAGTACAGAGAAGTAAACTATTTTAAATGCAGACGGCATGGGAGATAGCCAACAGAATAAAAAGCACCAAATTTAAACACTCAGGTATTAATATCAAAACTATTGGGTGACATCCAAAATCCAGTGTGGTCATTCTGCCAGTGGAATAGACTTCCACAGGACTTCTGTGCAACAGGACTTCTACTTCCACTTCCTCTTCTCCTCACCTGGGGTCCCCTAAACCCCCAATCTACACTAGATGGTTCCATAACTCAGCCATCTAGAACATGTGTCTTCTGAGGGAGATGGACAGGAGCTGCATGGGGAGGAGATGAAGTCCTGCTGCATGAATAGAGCCATTTATTCAGTATTGTGAGCCCAAATCCATAGAACTCCCTCTCAGCAGAGCTCAGACAGTCACCCTCCCTGAAGAGGCAGAGTTAGCTGCTCTGGAACCAGGAACGGTGCACATGCTGTGCACCTGGGGCGGGGCTAGCTGCTGCGGGGGCGGGGCTAGTGTCCCAGGAGGCACCGCCCAAGGCGAGCATCCCGGGGGGCAGCACGGTGATGTCACACACCCACCCCAGGATGACACCCGGGGCGAGCTACACCCACCACATCCCCTTCCTCCACCAGTGCCTCCCTGTCGAACTTCAGGTGGTTGTTGAAGACTTTTCTATTCCAACAGGCATTCTAAGCAAGTTGTACTTCTGCTCTTACCTGTGGTTTCTGTTTCTTTTAAACACTGCATTATTTTTCTTTTGGGGATTGCCTTCTTGATTGCTGGGTAAACAGCTTTGTGATCCATCTATGGTGAAAAGTGATTCTATATTGGAAATAGATAAGCAGCTGTTGGGAAATTCGCAATGTAAGCCATGGACACCAATTCCTCTTTGCCCCCATCAAAGAATACCAGTGGTGGGCAAGACCAGAAGCAAAAATGGACGAAGGTGGTTCAGCCTTGATAGAGAGTTTGTGGCCTAGTGAGAGTCTTAAAGGCCAGAGAAAAAGGCTTGGAGGGCCACATATGGCCAATGGCCTAGAGGTTCTCCTGTTCCCTGGCTTGGAGAGTTGTGGAAGCTGGCAGGGGTATGTGATGGAAGAGGTAGAGGAGGCATAGCCATCAAATGCATCCTTACTCTCCCTCAAGAGATTCTAATTGTGCATGTTTCAGGGGAAGGGCTGAATCCCCAAATAATGTCCATCTTCCATGAATATGCCTCAGCTTTTAAAAAATACTTTAGATTAGAAACTATTTACCACATCTTATAAAAAATGAATTATCTATCTATCATCTATCTAAATTTAGAACCGTTATCTCCTGGCATTGTGTGGAGAAGTTCTTCCTTTCATCCTATTCAATATCATTTGGTGAAAGAAGCCTCAAGGATGATGAAAGCTGGAGGATTTGAACTCCCTCCCTCCATACCATTCTTAATTCCCTCAGCTTCTACCATCTATCTAGATGTAGATAAATTCCGGTCCCTAGCAAATCCATCCCTACATTTAGTTTTAGACTCTTCCATGTTAACAAGAATTGTGGGGGGGAGGGGCAGGGGGCGGAGAGATAAAAAACAGTGGATCCTTAAATGAAGGGGTGGCGGGGAAATAATCTTCTAGAATGATAATAGTACTCACCTGTTACAATATTCCAAAGGGTTCTGTACGATGAGAAGGAGCATGAAAAGGGGGGGGGGGAGCGCAAGACACTTGAAAAACATATTTGCATCAGTCGGTAGATGGACTGTAAAAAACAACAACCAACATGCATGTGTTTATCAGCAGTGACAGTAATTATCCAAGAAAAGAAAAAGATAACCTTTGATATGTCAGCTGTTTTTTTTAAAAAAAATCAGACTTAAATCACAGCATCTTTGAGACACTGTCAACCAGAGTTAACTAATAAGGATTCTCCCACAATGCACTGACAGGCTGCTGACAAGTTCCAAGCCTGTACAAGATCAAGACAGATTAGAACCTTGTACCAATTATCTATGCTGGATATCTAATGATATTCTCTGTCATGTTTGCTGTTAAGAGATGCATCTGTGCCATGCATGTGCTATGCTACACAGGTCTGCCATTTTGCAGGAGTATGGATAAAAACACCCTTCATTTCTGAGAGGCACCACCCTACCCTGCGCAAATAACTACCATTTATCTGTGGGATAACCACCCTCATATAACCAACATGCTTAAGCTTATAAATGCATGAAGGGGTTAAGACCATAGAGTAAGCTGTATCGCCAGGCTTAGCTGACCTTGGGAGGTACTGGGTAACCATGCCTTTGTTCCCCTTCAGTCCAGCAGAGGAACTAATGTATGAGGAGATCTGACCTGGTTATCCTAAAGCTGCTCAACCCCTTTCCTGGGTTGCTCATGCACTGATACTTCTCATTTCATGTAGAAAATGTTTCAACTCCTGTGGTGTGCATGCGTGTGAGTTCCTTTAGAGGCAAAATCCTCTGTCAGAGGCTGACATTTTTTCACCCCAGGCAATGCCCATCTAGAAGGCAATGAGAAGGGAGAGAAATGTTAAAAACAGAACATGGCATTTAAAATATGGGAAATTGCTCACTTTTCACTCAAGTAACATTTAGTAGGAAAGGCCAGTGTGAGTCACACCATAGGCATAATCAAGATCTGGACCATTTCTGGGAGGGGGAAAGAGAAGAGAGTTTCCTGCGTGACTGAAAGATGAGAAACTGGGTCGCAAAAGGAGACTCATTTAAATAGAAGAAACAGACCAACTTGAGAAAGGGCAACATTTTTATATTGCCGTAACCAGGAGCAAACTTCTAATCATTATATATAAAAAGTTTTGCAGCAAAAGTAGCTTCAAGGCACTGTGAAGCAAGTCAGTGAGGGACTGAAGACATATGAAGGGTGAAATGTAGAATATGCACATGCTCTGGGAATTTCTTTTTAAAAGGTGAGGTGCAGCAGGTTATGACTTACTGCAGAAAGGCCTTGAAACTGAGCTCTTCCACATGTTGTAGATTTGATAGGGTTGACCTACTCTCAGAATAATCATTGCTTCTATATTAGGGATTGGTGAATCAGTACCTCCACTACTACCTGGAGTAGGGAGCCAGATCATTTAGACAAAGAACAATGGTGCATTGAAGGGGAGATGTGAGAGAGCATAACTCCTGGGCTTTCTTCAGAGCAGAAACAATAGTATCAAATGATGGAGCAAGGGAATGAGACTAGTGGAAACATTCCTATAGGTGAGGGCATTCTTGATCACTGATTTTTAGTATCATCCCTGGATAGAGATGGTATTTCTGTTCCTTAGAAATATTTGATTGTACCGATTTTCTCTTGTGAACTGCCTCGTCGTTTTACAACGAAAGGTTGCCTATAGATGTTTAAATAAATGCAGTTATAAGAAAACCAGCCTCACAGTCTGAGCATACGCTGAGCTAGGACTCACCAGGGCCTGGGATCCATTCTTCCTTTCAGCTTTACAAGATTTACTTTAGGCACGCCACTCCTGAGGCCTGGCTTTTCCCAGCCCACCCTTGTTTCCCTTTTAATTTCCTTCTCTTCCTCTGCCCATCCTTCCCTGTGCCCTTCACTTAATTAGATTCTGAGCCTACAGTCAAAGCCTGCCTTATATTTTTTTAACTTGCTATAGCGTCTCAAGGCTTTAGGTGCGTTATTATTAATATCATTATTATTTCAGGAATGTGATGAAATTGTAATTATGTGTCTTGCTGTCAAAAATGCCACTTATGTCACTAGCGATGTGTAATAAGCCTAGAGGGCTGCGAATGATATCTCACAAGATTTATTTTTATTTTATTATCAGGTGGGGACTCTGATAGAATTAATATTGATAGCAAATCCAAACACGTTCCTTTCTGAGCTTGCCCGGCATTAGTGCTAACAACGGAAGGGAATAAAATACAATTACGGAATACTGTTTTTCTCTATAAATGTGACCCGTCACTTGGGATGTGGGAGGAATTTGATTTGGTTTGTATTTGAAAGCAAATTTACCTAATTGGGCCTTTACGAAAACAAGATGCAAACTGAAATAGTTCTTTGAATTTTGCAGTGCGCTTCTCCAGATAAGTAATGAGTATAAAATTGTATGCAGTGGTACGAA
Source organism: Podarcis vaucheri (assembly GCF_965113315.1). Classification (NCBI taxonomy): domain Eukaryota; kingdom Metazoa; phylum Chordata; class Lepidosauria; order Squamata; family Lacertidae; genus Podarcis; species Podarcis vaucheri. Next base: position 65,088,172 of record NC_138766.1, read on the forward strand.
GTGTGAGAGGGGTTTGTTGACCTTGACTTCAGACACTGGGGGATGGGTAGACCTCTCCAAATCACCCAGGTTATGTCACAGATTGCAGCGCTGCATGCAGCTGTGTTCTGAATATTATGTTGTGATATAAATCATTCGGTTGTTGGACATAAAAGAGTCCACCTGTTAATTTGTCTTCCCTGCCATTTGTCTTTCAAGTTCATAAGGGAAGCAATTGATGGGTAACTAATTAACCTCAGCAGAAATATGTACAGTGGTACTTCAGGTTAAGTACTTAATCGTTCCGGAGGTCCGTACTTAACCTGAAACTGTTCTTAACCTGAAGCACCACTTTAGCTAATGGGGCCTCCCGCTGCTACCGCGCCACCAGAGCACAATTTCTGTTCTCATCCTGAAGCAAAGTTCTTAACCTGAAGCACTATTTCTGGGTTAGCGGAGTCTGTAACCTGAAGCATATGTAACCTGAAGCGCATGTAACCCGAGGTACCACTGTATTTTAAAACATGGAGCTTTAATATAAATCCTGAGAATACTCTCTACTCAAGTCCTAACATACTACTCCATAGAACAGCTATTCAAAACCTTAACTATATTTAAAGCTGTATGAACCCTGCACTGAATTTATAGAGAAAAACATGCCGTGGATCAAGTCTTCTAAAATCTCCACCCTCTGATCTGGAAGCACTTTCTCCTAGACTCTAGAGAAGAAAGGGTTGCTCAAAATAGACCTGTGCACCTTGAGCATATTACTGGATGTAAATGATGAGATTTAAATATTACTGCCTACTTCCCAGTCATGTATCTCTGTGGAACAACCATAGGTACTGTACCAAGTGCTTTACTTCTTCCATTCCTTAACAGCGTGGTTTACTGATTTCTTAATTGTGCGGCTCACTAAGACTTCAATCCCATGAACGCCTCCTTGACAGTAAGTCCCACAGAACCTGACTTACCTCTGAGGTAAATATACATAATGTTAAACAGTTAAAACTCCCATTTCCTTTTGCAGATTGAAAAACGAAGTACCAGTGGATTATAGGATGGGAAATCTGACATTTGAAGCAGCACTGGGCTTTGACAGAAAGATGAATAAAGCAAAGACATTTGGGTAAAGGCTGAGTTTACATAACCTGATGTGATGTTTCCAGCCTCCAGATGCACTCGTCACGCGGAATAAAAGCATAAGCTGAAAAAGCTCAATGTGCAGCACAGTGATATGTCTTTTCCCCAATGGATATTATAATTGTTTATATATAAAATACAAGGGAGAGAGATGTGTTGTATGCCAAGGCTTTGGTTTTTCTTTATTTTAAAGGTGCAATAGGATACAACTCTATCAGCTGTGTATTATTCATGTTCCATTTACAGCACTAGCTCCAGAGTTTTAGTGCTATTTCACACATGAGGACCAGCCACTCTGATTTCTTATTTCCAATACAGTCTGTAACTTCCCAGGCCCAATAATCTCTTGATTTCAAGTTCCGTATTTATATATATAGCTGCACATATTCCTTCTGGGCAGAACATCCCTTTGTTATCTCTCCAAACAAGAAACATATGCTGTGGTCACACATCAGAGATTGCAAAATGGAGCATTTTTTATTTTTAAAGGGATAGCCACTTCTTTGTTTCCACCAGGTGCAGTGATGTGAAATGTCAGACATCAACAGTAACAAGCAATTTCCCCCCATCTCTGTGGAGGAATTGCTGCCGCCTTATCTCCCCCTTGGCTATAGATAAATGGGGTAAAACAAGATCAGTAATTAATTTCATTTCAAGCATAATGACTTTAGGCACAGACACTACCTAGTGGATAATAATCAGCTGGGTTCAAAGCCCCACGGCTCTTGCAGTCAATCTTGTATCTCTGTTCCAATACGTGGTTACACACAGACATTTTAGACAAATAGAAAATTATCATTTGAAATTTGCCCCAAAGCAGATAATGTTGTGAATTTTGCTACGGTGATGTTAGAAGCAGGGTTTGTAATCAATTGACTATTAAAAGGTGAAGCTTTAAGCTTGCTGTTGTATTTTGAAGAGGGTCATCGTTCATTTACAATTACAGTTAAGTCCTAAAAGTATAGAATTAGTTCACAATAATTTTACAAAATGAAGGCTACCAAACACCGTTCCATAAATGTTAAGAAACATGCACCAATTTCTACATTCTTCATTATAGTTGTTTTGAGTCCTGTTCTTGTGTATCAAATGACCACATCTACTACTACTAATAAAAGATGTAGAGTTTATTGTTCAAACTAACACAAATCCATGACTGAGATTCTGGAGGCTGAATAAACAGTTTGGAGCTTGATGGACTAGTAATATAATGTGACTTTACATTTTCTTATTAAATGCATATTTGTTTAATTTAAGCTCAAATAACTACCCATGTCAACCCACCGACTATTTCATTTTTTTACAATAAAGCTAGCTGGGAGTCCAATTTATTCAAATATACAAATTTATTTTAAAAATAGAAGTCTGTCTGTAGAAGTAACCATTTCCTCTAGAAATTCTGGAGATTCAGAATAGTTGTCTAATATACTGTTGGTTTTACAGCTTACAAATATTGCAAACTTTCTGTTTAAATTAATGCTAACTTAAGTCCCATTGATCTCAGTGGATCGCCTCTAAGTTTGACTAAGTCTGGCTTCAACCAATTGACTTCACCTTGAACTTTAGTATGTTTACTCAACCCTATTGATTTCATTGAGATTTCCCTCTGGATAAGTGCTTGAGACCGAAGCCTTCAATGTTCCTTCAACATTCCCTGTTACAAAGAATCAACAATGTGAAACTCTGGCAAAAATTAAAACCTTCTGAAACATGATCTGCAGAATGCATTTGCAGAATTGCTCATTTTCTCCTGGTGAAGTGCTGTGCATTTTGATATGGTACTATGCCAATAGCAATAAATAAGTTCATAATGCATGAAGGTACCTCTGCCTTTTTCAAGAGATCCCAGAATCATTTTTCACATGAACATCAGCTCCATCTCCACTGTGTCTAATTGTAGATTTAATGACAGATGGATGGAAAAACCCATTTACAGTATTGTCAGCAGCCGCTCAGTTGTCAGAAGGAACAGGCCATACAGTTGTTGCTAAAATAAAAGGACTGTTTTTCAAGCCAGACCAGCAGGTTTCATTTCTCTTTCATCGGGGTCAGTCCAGGACAGTTTACTGCTCCAGGCAAAACGCCCTAATGCTGCCCCAACCCCTGTGATGATGACAACCCTGCAGGTTCGGGCCCTGCCCCATCCGGGCAAAGAGTGGAAGAAGAGAAAGGGAAAGGTGTTTGGGGAGAGAGAAGAGAAAGAGCTGGGTGCAACGTAACTGGGAATCTGGGGAGATGTGCCACTATGCAGGCAACACTATGGAAGCTACCCTCCCCGCCACCCAGCTGATGTTAGAATTCCTGCTCCATGATTGCAGTCATGGGATTTTTGTCTTCCACATGACGGTGTATGTTTTGACTCCACAGAGTGGGATGTGACAGAGACAGGATATTTGTGTTACTGTGTTCTGTGAAGTGGGACTATTGTCCTTTGTCTTTTTTCTCTTTGCTGTCTGATGCTAGAGAGAGAGAGGCAGCCATGTTGCAGTGCTCCGTGTGTGTTTATATGTAAATAAAGTAGATTAGCCAAAATGCTGAGTTGCTGAGGTCTGTTATGCAAGTTGCGCAAACTCTGCGGATCCCTAAGTGTGCTGGTGTCAGTCGGCATCGGTCTCGGGGAATTGTGCAGGCTGGGTACACAAGGAGCAATAGTGCAACAGGCAGTCATTGACCCCCATTGACTCTCCCTGCACCTCTTCCAGCAGCCCATTTGTGTGTCTGTCTGTCCAGGAAACAGAGGGAGCAAAAGTGTGTTTCTAGGCAGAGTGCAAGGGGAGCCACCGCTGCTGCCCAAACTTGCTCCCTGGGTTAAGTGAAGTGACTGCTGTGAAGCAAGCAAGCAAACTTGGGCAGTGCCAGTGGCACTGTGGTGGCAAGAGCAAAGCCCTGGTGGGGCTGGCAGCAGTAAAATGGCAGGGGAGGGTGCAGAGGTTCGACCATACTCACTTTAGATAACACTAGTCAGCAATGTATAGTTAAAGCCATGGTTTTCCCAGTAATGATGTATGGAAGTGAGAGCTGGACCATAAAGAAGGCTGATCGCCGAAGAATTGATGCTTTTGAATTATGGTGCTGGAGGAGACTCTTGAGAGTCCCATGGACTGCAAGAAGATTTCTTAAGGAAATCAGCCCTGAGTGCTCACTGGAAGGACAGATCGTGAAGCTGAGGCTCCAATACTTTGGCCACCTCATGAGAAGAGAAGACTCCCTGGAGAAGACCCTGATGTTGGGAAAGATGGAGAGCACAAGGAGAAGGGGACGACAGAGGACAAGATGGTTGGACAGTGTTCTCAAAGCTACTAGCATGAGTCTGACCAAACTGCGGGAGGCAGTGGAAGACAGGAGTGCCTGGTGTGCTCTGGTCCATGGGGTCACGAAGAGTTGGGCATGACTAAACGACTAAACAACAACAAGTCAGCAATAGCAACAAGGAAGATTGACCTGGGAATATTTCAAATAGAAAAATCCCAGCATAGACACTAGATATCCAGGAACAACATCCCTTGGCCTTCATTTGAAGGATATCAAGCTTTTACCTGGGTCAGGGCTGGAGAAACTTTCAGCCTGCAGATACTTCTACAGCTACAGCTCCCATCATCTCTGAGCATTGGACATGTTGACAAGGACTATCGCTGACATTTGGAATCTATCAACATCTGGTGGGCCACAGTTTCCCCTCTTCTGCCCTATGGACCAAGTCTGTACTTGGAAATTAGTACTGGAAATTAAACACAGAAAATAAGCTGTACTAGAGGACAAAAAGTGATTCATTTTTAATAATGTGACAAAACTATTTTATATATTAATGATTATAACCATCTTCAAATGCGTCCTGTAAGATTTGGTTCTACATGGATTTCTTAGTGATTTTTCAGCATTAAGTGAGAATATCAAGGACAATCTCCTGATAGTTATAAATAAAACAAATCTTTTTGAAAATGTTACTACTCCCCCAACACCAATCATTATCATCACCATCATAATTCCGCCCGCCCCCAGGAATGTGAATGAAATGACTCAAATTTGTGCTCTCTCCTTTTCTGTGTTAATTTTCTTTTTCATTCAAATGCACTGCTTTTCCTCCTTCCTTTATTCTTGTATGTTATTGAAGTATATGTTCTTGTTTAGATCAATAAAAATATGCACATATTTTCCAAGATATCTTCTTCAGTTTTCACCAGCCTTCAAACTCTGCTTAGCTCCCACTGTCTTTTTAAAGCTGAGTTTGTGCTGAAGGCGGGATCCAAAAATATTAACCCAACAGTTTTGTCAGTCACTTGTATCTATATTTAATAATTTATGTATGTATCTATGCATATATGAGACAAATCTGAGATGCCGAGTTAAAATCCATATTGCTCTTGAAAAATAGTCTGAATGAAAGTTGATGGCAACACTGATGCCAGAATGGCAGTTGGTAGCATGCGGAGATGATCACAACATGGTATGAAGAACACATTATAGTACAATGTGGAATTAACCACTTCCCCCCTCTGTGATAGCTGTTTGATGACTATTATATTAATAAAAGCATGGTTTTACTTAGTTGGACATTTTAAGACTGTTATGCATTCTCTAAAATGATCAAGTGTTTCTGGGATACAAAACTATTAACTAACAATCCCTGACAGGGAATGCTGAAATTTATCAGGAAAAAAAGAGGAAGAGAAGTGTCAACACAAGATATAGTTACTGAAGGAAGATGACACTTTTAAGTTCATATTCTTCATTTATCTGAATGTAAGGAATGAGGGGGGGGGGGAATCAGCTGTCAGTTGAAGAATAATAGTGCCATATACAGTGTTTATTAACATAATCTTTTTTCACACATTTTTTAAGGCCTTCGTAAAAATGTAAGCTATTCTGACTTGTCTTTTCACAATTAGCTACCAAGAGATTTGGTTGTTTGTTGGTATAAATCAGCATACAGATGATTTAGTTAGTACGTCTCTGGGTACATAGACAACAAGAGGATAGCAGTCTCTTCCATGCCCAGCTTACAGTTTTTAGATATACTGGTTGCAGTTGAAATGAAATGTTGAATCAGATGGATCACTGGTTTCATTAAATGAAGCCACAAGTTCTCTATTAATCTCTATTGGAAATTGAGTGTGCTCCCATAAATTGTCTTGACAGTGACTTAAAACTTAAAAACTACAATTTGCTAGGAATAATTCTCTATAGTCGTGGTGGGGAATTTGTGGTCCTCTTGATATTGTTGGCTCCCAACTGCCATCAGCTCCCACCAGTGTGGCCAGTGGTTGAGGGTGTTGGGAAATGTAGCACAACACATCAAGAGGGCCACAGGTTCCCCACACCTGTTCTGTGGTTATTGCTTCGGGTAAATTGGATTAGTATCTTAGTTAAATATTGTGCTGCTTTCAGTTCAGGAAATAATGATAGCTAAGGTTTGCTCAAAATCTTTGTAATTAACTAATCTGGCCTATTATTCTGTTCCAGGCAGTGGTCTCAGATGGCAGACAGGGTTTCTCCCCAAAGTAGTTTAGGGAACTGAAAATGGCAGCCATGGTAAAGAAGAAGAAAAAAGGCTGCCTAATTTACCACTCACTGTGGAACTACCATTATAGTAGGTGTGACAAGTCCCTTTGTTTTATTTAAATATGCATTTGATCTCAGTTTACACATTTCCAAAAGTATTTTTAGTTTAAAATACTATTTCCCCCCAATTCATTTTGTTCATTGTTAAGAACTGTGTCTGAAAATTAAGAGAAGTGTGAAATCTGAAAGATCGTTATGTTCCAAACCTCGTCAGAGAAATTGTGTCTGAAGCCATATGTAGATTTTAATTAGATGCTAATTGGATCTCACTGTAGTTGATGATTCATTATTATGGACCTGCATCGGTCAACTTCACAATCATTTGTGAGGCTGAAACACAGAGGCCTATAATCATAAGGAGATATTTCAAGTGAACTGAGGCGAGGACCAGAGTTTCCTAAATATATCCTGTCTGTGGTCTAGGAAGGAGGGAAAAGAGCACAAGTTCCACAGACAGGACTATACGAAGAAGAGTGATGGCTCATAATCCTTTAAATAAATGTAGGAGACAGTGGAGGGCAGCAAAACATGATCTGGAATGAAAAGACCTTCATTTATCTGTCAACATTCATTTGCTGTATAAGCTCACAGTCAGTCTTACTTGAGGATTCTTCCTGGATGCTCTACTGTTATTGTGCTTGGAGGAAAATAATAGCAATAGGGGTTAACATGCTTAGTGCCCAGAACTCCCCAGTACAATTTGGGGGCTTATTCCTATGAGTGCAATTGGTGAGGAGAATACATGGTCATTGGTTCCCATTACTCAACTAATGTTGAGAAAGATGGGAAAGACTAGATTAGGACAAAGTAAATGAAGTTAAGGTTTAAGCAGGTAGGTGTGGATTTTAAGCCTTTTAAACGAAGGTAAATAGGAACTTATCTCCAAAAATTCAATTATTATTCAGTAATGCATTTGTTAGTTTGTAAGGTTCCACATTGCATGAAAATAAATCCACTCAATTATTTCCAAGAGCACAAGTGTGATGCATAAAGGAGCTTTTTATCCTATGGAATGATAATTTTTGAAAACCAGCTTTTCTTCAAAAAATATGATTATGCTACTGCTTTAAAAAACAGGGCTATATATCTTAGTTTGGACCCACTCTCTTTATGCAGGGGTGGGGGATATCGGATAAACATCCAAAAATACTATTGTGAATAATACTGTGTAAAGTTTTAGGGCATGTCTACACTACAAGCTTAAATTGCCTTTCAGTGCAATCCTACACATGTCTACTCAGAAGTAGGGATGGGGCAGAAATTTGGTTCAGTTGGCATTTAAGGGACCAATTTTAACTATGTAATTTATGCTGCCCTAAATTAAACTGCTGTAAATTTCTGCCAGATCCAAACCCTCTTCAGGATAAGGGCTACTGCTAGCTCAGCTGGCCTAAGCCTGTCAGAGGAAAAACAAGCCTTTTGACTTACACCACTCTTTTTGATGAGATGAGCAGTCTTGTGGTTCTTGGGAGGAAAATGTTGCACTCAAGTCCAATTCTAAAACCACAGCTTTCTATTGCAATCAATTTCTGTCATAATTTCAGGCAATTCTTCTGATTTCATGGCAGTTACATGGATAAGACAGTGACCCACTCTTGAGACATTTTCTGCAGGTGGATCCCTCTCATTTCATTCTGGTGGGCTGTAATTCACATACATTTTTCTTGCGGGGCCCCCTCCCTCCAATTGGCAAACTCTTCACTACATAACTATATTTGTTTCTGGACATCAGTTAATCTGCTCCCTCTCCTGGCAATCACGCTATTTTTCTTTCTTTTTTCTTTTTTTGCAGTATCATACATCACACCAGACTGATTGGTTTACAGGACTGTAAACATTGCAGCTGTTTCCTGTTTATCTTATAAAATGGAGCACTGCATTATTTTTTACTTATACACCTTTTCCTTGGCACTTATAGCTGGCAGATATTCTGGTTTAGGGACTTGCTTGTGTTAGCAGCTGCTGAGTGTTTTGTAGTCTTCTAGCACACTCATATATCCCATAAATCATTTGTCTCTGTGTAAAGTGCTAGTGCATCGGCATATTTCGCTTTGTCTGCAGGGGGGGGGGATCTTCAGACAAAGGACCAAATTACAAGTGAAAGAAATGAGAGAGACCCAATACTGGATTTCCAGACACCTTTTTAGTTCCTTCAAAGCTGGTGTGGAGTGGGTGTCAAGGGGGAAGTCAGGAGCAAGTCAGCAATAACTCAAAAGTGTCAGTGAAGTTAACTCTTTATTCAAAGAAACAAAACAGCTCTGGCCTAGTGATCACAGCAACTTCTCCCAAGAAGTCTTACCCCAATGCGGCAGTTGCAAGAACTGAAGGTTGCTGCCTTCCCACTGCTCACTAAATCTTCTCTCCCAGGTCCTTCCCCAGCAACCTGAAGCTCCTTTGTCTTGTCTCTCTTTGCTCCACATCCTCTTCATGTTTTAGGAGACCAGGGGGAAGGGAGCTGGTCACAGCAGGAGTGGGAGATTCCCTGGCTATCTTATCTCTGCCTCTTGGCCACTCTCCTCTCCAGCCTCTGATTCTGGACTACTGTCTGCCACACAGCTTCTTCCTGCTCATCAAGCCCTGTTGACTTTTCAGCTGTTGACACCTCCACCTTCTAGGCTGCTCCCTCTTCTCCCTGTGACCACTCAGTGTCATCCCACCAACACCACCCTCGCTCTGGATTCCCCAGCTGGTGCCTCCCATCTCTTCTCTACACCCAGCCAGTCTATGACAATCAGTCATAAATAGTTGCTGGCTAAGAGACTTACGCATGTAGGTATTTCAAGAATGGAGTAGGGGCTAGTGATTGTGTTTGTCACTAGCTGCACAGACTGCTATTGAGCAATCTGTCCATTTAAACATGCTGAAATACCAAAGTGCCAAGCAGGAGTAGTTGTTATGCTCGTTTTGAATTTTAAAATTGGTCCACAGCCAGCCAGAAGTATCTGGGGTTAAATCAAGTGCATCAGTAAGTGTCATCTTCAAGTCAAAAGAGTGATGGTGTAATAAATGGCATGTTAACATTCAGATATCATTTCTGAAATCCATAAACACAACTGTCAAAACCAAACAGGCATGCAATAGTATAGTGGCACATGTCTGATAGTGGTATGTGTTTCCTTGGTGCCCCAAGAAGAGCTACAACTCATCTGCTCACTGTTAATTTTACATATTGCAATGAGTAGGCCTAAAAACATGCCATAAATATAACGAAATGGACCTAAATAAAGTGTCATCATCTATTTTGAACTATTCTTTTTTAGCTGTTTTATTATATTTACTATAATATTTATATCACGCCTAACCCCCTCCTGCCAGTCCCAAGGAGCTTCAGAACCCCAGGATATCTCTTTCAGATACACTCTGATGAACCTCTCATTTTTACAAGAGATGCCAGACTTGCATCATCTGGAAGTAAAGCAAAGAAAGTTATGTTGGTGAGTGGGTATAGTAATAGTAGTTGTTGAAACAATTCTTTAAATGCCTAGTTTTGTCAAATGGAAGCATTTTGATTTAAATTGTTGCATGTTATTAAAGGCAGAGTGGCTAAACAGGTTGAATTGCAGGAGCAGATTTTGTGGGCAGCAGAGAGGAAAAGGACATGGGGAAAACCTGCTCTGTGAACACAGTTCCAAAATGAAAATGCTAAGGGTTTCATGACTTGGGTTTGGGGTCCAACAATTTAGCAATTCTGTTGGGAATGGATAACACCTTTGTGTTCACAAGATATGGCACTAAGAGTGGAGGGAGATTGATGCTTCCCTGTGGCCTATCCCTCCAGCATGATTGCTGCTACATGACCCAGTAAGTGAATTAGTAGGTGAATGGTCAGTAACAGATATATGGCAAGTTTCATCAGGCCAGGTCAGAGGAAAAGTTCTAGGAAACTTAAATAGTCTTTTACCATGCGATGCTAGCCTATAAAAAGATATTCACTTATCTGCTATGTGCCTATCTTTCCTTGCCTTATACTTTTCTCCCTGTAAAATATTGATCCCGATGTCTTACCCTGAAGGAGAGAGGAGAATAAGATTAGTAAGCAGAGCATTGCAGTCCTCTGTCTCTTTAGCATTTAATTCAAACTACCCTTTCCTCTCTTGAAGTTTGGAAGTTCTTTTAGAGTTACAGTATAATTTACCTTCTACTGGAAACTTGAGTATTAGTTGCTACAGTGGCCCTATGGAATGGGAAAACTGGAGCAAGTGAGGTAGCTTTGAAAGCTGTATAAGCTGGGTCTACATCAGGATTTGTGGGGTCCTTGACAGTCATCGCCAATGGGTTCTACAGGGATGGAGTAGTGGAATTGATTTCCACGTGGTGGACTCTAATCATTAGAATTACTGCTTCTGAAATGTAGTGCAAAACTTGCACTTGGTTCGTTGGTGTCTGTAGTGGAATAATTTGAGCAAGTGCACAGAACCTACAAACAGGAAATAATATAATAAAAAAACTGGTGGTTCTTTGAAAACTTTGAAAACATTGATGATGATTTATTGATACCCCACCCATCTGGCTGGGTTTCCCAGAACTGCCTTGTATGTTTTTAGAGTGGGTGGCGGGGAAATGCTTGAAACCTATATGTATTTCATTCGTTAACAGATCTGTGACATGTCCTTGATGCATGTCAAGTTGTATAGCTCAGATGTCCTCTGCCAGTGCCAAACTGAAAGTCAACATAACAATTCTGAACATACTACGAATGCTAATCACTTACAGATTTATCAGTCATACTTGGGATATAGTCCAAAACTATAAGCAGAAGAAACACATCATATCAACTTGCATATCTGTCAGACAGAATTTAGGAAAATAAATGGTAAAAGGTATTTGAAAATGGCAGTGCAAACTGGATCCTTTATTGTGCTTGTGCTAAGGGTCGAGGTTGCAAAAGAGTCAGAATCCTTTGTTACAATGCTCATATTGCTGTAAACAATAAATACTTCACAGTGATCCCCACCATTGTATAAATCAAAGGTATTTAGGCAATATTTTCACTGTTTACAACATCGCTCAAGCCCTGTACCCAAATATCTGGGTATCACTATAATCCTCTAGTTCAGGGGTGTCAAACTCAAATTCATCGGGGGGCCGCATCATCAGTTTGGTCACCCTCAAAGGGCCGGTTCGAGTTCGAGTGTCTTCAAAGCCCATGACACCTTTAACAGCTGGATTAAGTAATGCAGAGCTTCTGGCTCATGGAACACTACACCTTGATTTCATTTGAATACATATATGAATATAAAAATTGTTTCCTGTTTGGCTTGGTGTTTAAGTTACACAAAATGTGCAGGTTTTAATTTTTCTCATTCCCCAAATTTTAATCGAGCATTTGTTTGGATTTTTCCCCCTTTGCTACCTACCCTAAACCTTTGAGGAGGGCGGGAACTGATGGCCGGACCCTGTAATAACATTGAGGAAAAAATTGCATGATGTGTAAATACCCTAAAAAATAAACCAATTCCTTATCAGCTTTTTTCCATATATAAATTTTTGCAATGCGCACCCTGCGGAAGCCGCGCCTGACGTTATTTACAAAACATGCACTTGCGTATCGAATTTGCTTTTGAATCGCGAATCCCCAGAGGCAGAGGATGCTGTTCATTGGGCAGCGCGGAAACGCACCTAAAGAAATAAATAAAGAAAAGCAAAGCAAAAGCACGCCGCCCCGAGTATTCACAGGGCACGCTCCCGAAACACAAGTGTGCTCTCGGTCTCCCTCTCTCCAACGCGCGCGAAGCCGGCTCTGCCCTTCTCTGCGTTCCACCTCGCGCAGGCGCGCTGGGCTCCCGCCGGGACTTATTTCACCCCGGCGAGCCCGAAAAGAAGTTGAGAGCAGCAGCAGCGGCCTCCTATATCCAACCCCGCCCTCGCCGTGTCAAATAAGTTTCGGCTAGGTAGCTGGAGGAGGGGGAGGCCTGCGCAGAAGGGACCCGAGGTGCCCTGTGCGCGCGCCGTAGCCCAAGCTTCCCTCACAGATATACGGTATATAGACCAGACTACACGGGCCACAAGATGAGGTCTGGCGGGCCGGATTTGGCCCGTGGGCCTTGTGTTTGACACCCGTGCTCTAGTTGCTTCCAGTTACAGCTGCTAGCCTTTCCTCTCAAAAAAGCCCAGGGAGGCAAATATAATAAACCTTGCAATTTACATGGCTATCAGCATCCAGCTTTAAGTATAATTAGAGAGAGAGAAAGCTATTGTTCTCGCCATTCCCTCATACTACTGGAACTAGTAACAAGTTCAATAACTTTCTCTTTACACCTTTAATAGAATGCCTTGTTCCTCAATAGCTTTCTGCTGCAAACTGATGGCTTTGAAGACGCTTTCTATGGAAAAGCTCTCTGTTTTATTTGTAGTGTCAGACTAAATCTACTGCAGTACAAAAGTTAGCTTATACTCTGTGACATGGCAATCAATTAACTCTGCTTAGCTTTGATACTCATCTTCCCATTGGTTAACTCATTAACACAGGCAGGTCAGCAGGCAGGCTCCCACCAAGTCCGCAAGCGGTCTAGCAATTCATTCATTACTTTACAAACACCATCTGTTAACATCACCTTTCAGTCAACTAGAGTGTGAAGTAAAGACTTTAAGGCACATGGGTTCCTGGACAACTGAACTGAGGTGAAACTTATCAGAGAACTTCTGTATTGTATATTCAATAATGCCCAGCTGTTGTCTAGGCATAAAGAACCCCAGGGCATGTGGTTTCTAGGATACATAACAGCCAAACTAAGGACTCCGGTGACATAGGAGCATTGCTTTTCCGGGGGCCCCTTGGAAATTCCTTGGTTGCCTGTTAGTCCTTATCTCTTGTTCAAAGTGGGGAAAGCCATCTGGATTTGACTGCCCATTTTCACCTCCTCGCCATTTAAAAAGCAAAATCACATTAAAAATTCTTTTCCTCCCCGCCTCCCCTTACCCTGAACTTTACTTGATTTATAACTAAATTGTCTTTCCCTGGTGCCTGAATGAAGGATATGAGAGAGGATTACAAGTTTATACTCAATTGTGATAAAAAGGTAGAAAGAGTAGCTGCATAAACCCACTTACCTGGGAGAAAACCTCACAGAATTCAATAGGGTTTACTTCTGAGTCAACTTAGGTTTGCAGCCACAGATGGCTTTGTGATGGGCCATTAGACACTTCATTAACTTTAAAAGGGAACATATAGGAAAGTAATTGATTTGCAAATACCTTCTAATGGATGAGATATGCATGGTAACTGTGTGCTACAAAAAATTACACACACACATATGATGAAACAGAACACAGGCTCATGCAAAAATAAACCAATTGCAGCAGAACAAAAAATACCAGATTAAAATGCAAATTAATATTGAAATGGATGAAACTGTTTCTGTATGTCCCTACTTTTGAGGTGGCCAATGTGTCTTTGTGGTTCTTGTTCTTTCTTTCATTCTACAAATCGTTGACACTCTGCAGCCTTCCCAGGTGTCTGTACTTTCATAAAAGGTCAGGGGAGGATTGCATGAGGTAACTTCTTCTGTGGGGCTTTCTCAGATTAGGAAATGCAAACAGCCAGGGTCCCAGAGTACATGAAGGAGTGCTACAGAAATGCAGTCTGGAAAGAAAAATGCACGAGCCACTCTTGGCTACTTTACTAATAAAAAAAATGTACATTGCATTTTCTGTGAATGAAATATCAAAATGGAAACCTCTTTTGTAGCTTTCAAGAAACCCTTGGGAAAGTAGAGTCCAGATTTTGGCGCAGCATTGGCATATCTTAGCAAAGTTTGAATTAATGGGGTGATAATATTTTCTTTCATTCAGGATATGAAAGCAGACTGCAAGGTTCATTCTTCTTGTAAAAATGCAAATAAAAAGAGAGCCTTTTTTGGACTCTGTTTCAAATAATCCACTATCTTCTGCTGTTTCCTCTTTAAATGTAGAACATGCATAAAGTCAGAGGTAAATAAATGCACACACCCTGTAGACTAGAAATAACCATAAAAACTCAGATGTTGATATTAAAGTCGACTGCAGTATTTTGAAAACAAAATTGTTGTGCAAGCAAATTCATTTTACTTAAGGCAGTTCAGATGCTCCAGTCATTCAATGTCAGAATACACATATTCAACACACACATTCATGGAAGCAATGCCGTGTGTCAGGTTGATGGACAAATCATTTCAAGCCAGCCTGAAGACATCATCATGTCAAGGTAACAGTAAAAATATATCACAGTAAATCTATGGAAAATTCTAATGATACATGATTGCCTTCTTTGTGAGGTTTGGAAAATTATGCTCTAATGTGAAGATGACAACATGCTATCAGGGTAAATGACACTGACACAAAATATTAAAACAAACTATTAAGCCTTAACATTGTATTAAAATCTGCAGAATTTCCCTTCCCAGTTCCTTGAAGATCTTACTAATGTTCTCACATAACAGCTATTATAATCTTAGCTTCTTAGAAAGTGATAATATCTTCTTTGAGTTTAATTAACATTTTGAGAAATGAAAGGAAATTTTGTGATGCTTTGAAATTTGAAAAATTCCAACCTTTTTTTGAAAATTCTCTTTTGAAAACATTGAAGAATACTTTGGAACATATACTTTAACTCCTGCTGGAAGTTTTAATGCAACTTGTTGTGAAAACTCTCAAGAAGATAGAAGCAAAATTATCTGTTATACCTCATGCTGGAGTGATCCTGTCGCTGTGCAGATGGGAGGAGACCAGGACCCAAAGTTAGGATCGAGTTCTATACCAGAGGTGAGTAAGTTCTCTCCATACATGCAAGTTTTAACGCAGCAGTGTAAAGCAAGCCAGCATAACCTCTGGACTTGAAGGTGACTGCCCATCCTCCATCCAACAGGGGCTTATAAATATTTTGATCTGTGAAGTGCTTGGGGCCCCCAAAGGAAAGGCTTCTCAAGGAGTGCATGGACTGGTTGCATTCAGCTGAGTAGATCACAAGTTGTGCAAATGATATGCTGAGTTGCATTATTCTTGGTTGTTTTCACTGAAAGCCCAACAGTATCCAAAACTGGGGATGCTGAGAAAACAACAGGAAATTCAGATTTTCACTTAAGTCCAAATCTTAGTGATCAAAGACATAGGAAGCTGCTGTATTCTACTGTTCTCATTTCCTTACCCAACCACGATGGCTGTGTGCTACATCCAGTATTAAAAGCAACACACTTTGGAATACCAGTTCCTAGGAATCGCAAGTGAGAATAGGATGCTGGACTAGATAGACCACTGGTTTGATCCAGCAGGTGGTTCTTATCCTGTATTCTTTGACTAGTGACGGCTGTTTAGGTTCTGGGCTGGGAATCTTTTGTGGCTATGCTGCTCAAGGATGCTGGATCTGGGACATTTTTTTTGCATGCAAAGCCTGTTCTATAGCTCTCGCCATTTATGGCTCTTGGCATTTTTAGAGGGTAGGGTCTTTGTTATTGTAAATTGTAATGGTTACATAAAAGACATATTTTGGTAGTGACAACTTCTCTAAAACTGCTTCCAGAATGGCACAGGAGCCTGACTCATAATGCTAAGGTGTCTACACCATGCACAACAACTTCTGAGATATATTCTAAACAATACTCGTGGAAGATGTCAGACATAAATAATGTCCTCCGTTTCACTTCCCATAAAAGTGAAGTACTTTGAGCAAGGGCAATGTTATTTTTCATGATTCCACACAGGTTTAAGTGCATTAAGTTTTCAAAGGTAATGCCGCTTACAGAATAATTCAGCAATAAACCAAGGAGTGCTGGGAGACCTTTGAGACGAACTGATTTATTGTGCTTCAGTTTTTGTCGGTGACAAAACTCTACTCCGTCAGGTGGATAAAGTGGACTAAGGAATGGTGGTTACATACACATATGGGTTGAGATTCCTGTGAAGGATAAACCAGCTCAACAGGTTGGGAAGATGATGTGGCTATTAAGACAGAGATAACCTGATAGGTGTGAAGCATTTCTCGAGACATCAAATAAGCATAATAGTAAACAATTGGTATACAAGGAAATGGAAAGCTTTTGCACCTACCCAAATAATTCTGATATGCTTATAAATCAAATGGATTGCATGGCCTTTTCGTTTTAAAAAATAAGTAAAGTGGCCATATCCTGTTTATTGTTTATTTCTGGTCTGAAAAGGAACGTTACCTCTGTTTGGAGAATGTCTAGTAAAGTAATTCTGTATTATTACCAGGACCCAAGGATTTTATGGATGGCTCAACATCCTAGTAATTAAAAAATCCATACTGCTTCATCTAATGGTAAACTTTATACTTAATCCTGTGTACTATTAGAGCTTCAGTGAAAGTTAATTCATGGGCAATACTTCTCTCTTTTATTTTTTCACACTTCTTATATGGGTACATACCCACAGTTCATAGGGGTATGGACGTTACTCACACACGACACAGGGCGTGATGACATGTGATGATGACACCCCTCAACTTGCACACATGACGCAAGCACACCCAACAGTGTGGGTGCACGACATGAGCATGGCCTGCAGCATGCACACATGGCTGCTATGGACCTTTGAGGGTGCCCGACCCCCTCACTGAAAATTGGGGAGGGCCTGACCCCTCCTAGATGGTGCACCTGCCATAGTTTAACTATGCACAGTGAAGAACTGCTTACTTTTGGCTGCCTTGAATCTTTCCCCCATTAAGCTCCATTGAATGGCCTTGGGCTCTAGTATTTGCAATTTGTCCCTTATCTTATGAACCATTTCTCCCTGGTTTTAATCAAGAGTAGGAAACTCATCTGCATCTCACAACAACTAACTGAATGAATGTGATGTTGTTGTTGTTTAGTCGTTTAGTCGTGTCCAACTCTTCATGACCCCATGGACCAGAGCACGCCAGGCACTCCTGTCTTCCACTGCCTCCCGCAGCTTGGTCAAACTCATGCTGGTAGCTTCGAGAACACTGTCCAACCATCTCGTTTTCTGTCGTCCCCTTCTCCTTGTGCCCTCCATCTTTCCCAACATCAGGGTCTTTCCCAGGGAGTCTTCTCTTCTCATGAGGTGGCCAAAGTATTGGAGCCTCAGCTTCACGATCTGTCCTTCCAGTGAGCACTCAGGGCTGATTTCCTTAAGAATCAATAGGTTTGATCTTGCAGTCCATGGGACTCTCCAGAGTCTCTTCCAGCACCATAATTCAAAAGCATCAATTCTTCAGCGTTCAGCCTTCTTTATGGTCCAGCTCTCACGTGCATACATCACTACTGGGAAAACCATAGCTTTAACTGAATGTGATAGCACACAATTAATTGATTTTACTGGTATCATTGTGTTTCTGTTACATATATATGTCAGAATCCCTATGCGTGTCTATCTCCCCTCCGCCCCTGAACATGTTCCCTTAAAAGTTCAGATCTTTTGCATGGGGACAATTATGTGCTGCCCTGAATGTGAGCATTATTAACCCAAGAACATGCACATGCAAGACTATTCCAAAAAGAGGTTAGTTTATTACAAGAAACAAAGCATACATTGACTCAATACAAAGTAGTAGTTAATGCAAAGCGGCATATATAAAGATGCATTTAAGTAACACTCACACTCTAAATTTCCTTAGGAGTGTGTGGACACTCTCAAGAAGATAGAAGCAAAATTATCTGCCATACCTCTTGCTGGAGCAATCCTGTAGCTGTGCAGATGGGAGGAGGCTAGGACCCAAGGTTAGGATCAGGAGTTCTATACCTGAGGTGAGTAAGTTCTCTCTAGACACACAGGTAGTCAGGCAATAGAATCCTACCAACCCTTTGGTTCAGGTTCCGTGATGCCTTAACGTGGTCCTTCAGAACGATGTGGAAATGCATGGCAGTTTTTGAAGCTGTGATAGCTAGCAAACTAGTGCCCAAGCCTAGTTTTAAGTAGGATTTTGAAATCTGTAGGGAGACATGGACATGGGAGAAGTCTAATGGTGCAAAAAGGGCTGGTTTAGTTATATACAGGTAGGTGTGCACAAAGGAGGGCTGAAAAGGTAAAGTAGGGAAGTCTTGTTGTCTACTATAAGGTAATGAGTTCCTGTATGTGATGAAGTATACTTAAGATAGCTTCTTGAATAGGTTTCCTACCTGTAAACAAGTGTTTTGCATATTATTTCCTGGTGTGTCAGAACATGTGAAATGTGCACCTTACTGTTCTGCTTATCTTCTTAATTTTGCATCTTTGTGATCCCAATATTTGTTTAAAGAGAACTTGTACCTGGAGATCAGAGACAAGGCATCTCTTCATTCAGTAACCTTTTAAACTGCCCAATGGTTTCATTATTATCATTATTTTAATCCAATTTCCCTGGTGGTTCTTGTCAAATAAGCAAGGTAAAGGTCAAAAGAAAGAAGAATGGTAAAAGAGAGGTTACCCACAATATTTCTCTTTGGTTATGTTAAGATACTTTGAACCATAGTGAATGCTGCCCAAAGGAAAAATGCCCCAGATGCTTTTTATCTGCATCAAGAAAAACTCAGTTAGTTTTTGTCTACATGTTATAAATATACACAAAATAAGTTATGCACACCATATGCTATAGATCTATTTTTGTGAATAGGTGATTTCAGAATTATCCCTTCAACATTCTAGATATAAAAAAGCAGATCAGGAAAACCTCCTCCTTTTGTAATAAAATAAAAGGAGATTTGTGTATCAATCATTTTAAATGATGATGGAGTAGAGATGGTGTAGCTGATATTATGAACAACTTTAATCTTGAAAGTAAAATTTTTCTGCATTTTCCCACACACACAAATCAATAATTTTAAAGGTTAACAGTTAACTCTTTGCATAGCAACAGAAGTCCAAATCAATGGCAAACTCTCAAAATCAATACAAGTATTGGAAGGCGGCTGGAACGCGTGGCAACAGGACATCAAATTAAGGAAACAGCACAAACTCAGTTTATTTGACTAGGATAACAACATTACATAGAAACAAAATGACTGCTGTAGTTCAGATAAATATATCAAATATACCTGTGAAAAGCATAGCATTATGTTTCTTTGGTGTTTTCAGTTTTAATGGGTTACAACCAGCTCCCCGCCATCTATCATTGCTTTGTATCTAAGATATGTTATAAATAAAAGCAACTAAGGCACTTCAATTTATCACTATTTATCAGCTATGACAAAAAAAATCAAAAAATCAAACTATACCCACATGGTCTGGGGATGGGTTTGGGAAAGGAAAATGATTGTGGAAAATAGAATAAAGGACTACACACAATCTTTGATGTGAGCTTATGTTCTTAGGTTAGACTTATAGTGGTCTCTCTCAGGTTCCAGTCTAGTGCACTAACCTGACTGACTAATAATGGTAGGGCTTTAAATAGAGGATTTTGCTTCTAATACAGGTGACTCTCAATTTATGGTAGGGTTACATTCTGGGGATAGTGCCTGAAAACAAAATAGTGTATAGTCAAACCGCATTGGGTTCAATGACAGGTGGGATTGCCAAAGACTTTCCCCCCAGGCACCCACCCTCTTTCCTTCCCATTATTATTATTATTATTATTATTATTATTATTATTATTATTATTATTTTGCCAAGCATATAAAGCTGAATGCATAGAAGTTAAAAGTGTATAAGTTGCAACTTACCTTTATTTTATATCCATTATTACTCTTCACTGCAATAGTGAAGGGCAAAGGATATGGAGAACACTGCAATGAGAACACTTTATTGAGCTTCTATACCAGTATAGCCAGGGACGTGGGTGGCCCTGTGGTCTAAACCACAGAGCCTAGGGCTTGCCGATCGGAAGGTCGGCAGTTCAAATCCCCACATGCTTTAATATAGTTCTGGAACTGTGCCATTACCTTAAAAAAGTTTTAACAGATGCAGGGTCAGTTTAATCTTAAAATGCAACCAAGTAGGCCCTCAGTCCATTGTCAATCTAACCATAGTGTAATTAATTTACAGTACCTTCCAAAAACTGCAGTCATGTATTTTCTCTTCTGAAATGCCCACCGACCCACAAAATGATGGCTTATCTACCTTACTGGGACTCAGCAATTCTGGATAAAATTATGCTACTGCTAGGCTATTTTTTCTCCTTCTGGCTATAGAAGTAGAATGATAGTATCAATCATCAAACAAGATTTCTGAGAGAGGAATACTTTCTGACACACAGAGCTTGCAAAAGAGCTCTGCATTTTAAGACTTTACACCTTTGCAAGCAGTGGGATAGGCTAAGGTGAGTTAATTCTAGCCTATCTCCAGTTCACCTTCCCCCAATCTTACCCTCTCCTTATATGGTGGTGTAATTAATAGTTGTAATGTTTTGGAGACACTCTGTCTTTCTGGAAGACTGTTTAGAGCTACAGACTGGCACAAATATATATAAATCCATTCAGGACAATCTGATACATCTTTAGTGATTTGTAATTGCTTCAACCCAATCTGGGCAAGAGAAAAAAAACCAAATTTGCCCAATTCAATTTGGGAATCAACCAGTTCTGGGGCTCAGTACCAGCATTTTCTGCATGTCTGGTAGAACTGCATGGCTTCTTCAACATTGATTATATACAGCATTCTTTAATTAGCTTTCCTAATATCACATTTTTTTTGTGTGTGGTTACTTCACTTACATAGTTAGGAAAGATGCTTGAAGGCACAAGGAGAAGGGGATGACAGAGGACAAGATGGTTGGACAGTGTTCTCGCAGCTACTGACATGAGTTTGACCAAACTGCAGGAGACAGTGGAAGACAGGAGTGCCTGGTGTGCTCTGGTCCAGGGGGTCACGAAGAGTCGGACATGACTAAACGACTAAACAACAACTCTCAATTATGCAGAAAGAACTGAACACCCATTTCATCACCACATAAATTTATACAGCACTATTGAATAGTAGCAGTTCGCAACACTGCTAAAACAGAATTCTGAGAAGATGTTGGAATTGTAACATCTAATGGAAAGATAGTAAATAACCTTCTAATGTACCAGTGTTCAAAATAAAATAAAATAAAAATACACTAAGGTCTTATTTAGATCAAGGAAGGGAACTTTTCTAGTCCAGTAGGCCAGATTGTTATCTCTCTGCCATTTGCAGGCAAAGTTTAGCAGGTGGATGGAGCCATCCACATGTCAATCGCCTGATGTCACAATGAGGTCAGGTGCAGGGTGTGTGTGGGGTGTGTGTGTCACAAGATGGTGAGGCCTGTTGGGCTCAATTTGACCCATGGGCTGCAGTTCCCGACCCCTGATCTAGATGAGGGGCGGGGAGGAATGATGTATTTGAAAGAGCTCCATGGACGTCTCCAAGATGAATGAGTGGTAAACGGATGCAATGGTTGTAGCCAAACGGTAGCCTTATTTTTGTTCAGATTTGTTTCTTCAGATCCATTTTTTCCATGTAGAATTGGCAAATGAGCATCCACACATTTCCATTTTTTGTCAGTCACCACTTTCATTGGTGTTCCACTGCTTGTCATACACACCATTGGGCAGAACTTGACAGATAATCTCCTTCCCCTTAACCAGTCCTGCTTTCCAGTTATCTCACAAGATTAAGCAGCAGTTTGCCTGATAATGAAGATTTTCTGATTTAGCATAATTGCACAAGACCTGTAGGAATAAAAATAAATTGAGGATGCTTAAGATTTACAAAAATTCCTTTCTTCCAACCTTCTCCAACTGTTATTCAACTTCAGGTAAAAGCACCCCCAGATCCGACCATTGTTGCTCAGAGGCGGGAGGTAAGGGCAGACAAAACTGTCAATTTTGGTTACTCTCATTTGGTTTCTCAATTTTCAGTTCTCCACATCATTTTGTGATTTTTTTAAAAAAGCCCATTAAAAAGCACCAGCATTTTACTGTGATTTTCTCTTAATATACCCTTTTTGTATGCAGTTTTGCCTGAGATGGATTTATGCAGAGCCTTTTCCTATAACAGAATGCATTTCTGTATGCTATTTCAGCTAATGTATGCAGCTTACCCTACTAGATGCATTTTTCTACGCCTTACTTGGCTAAGGAACTGCAAAATTCAGAGAAGTGCAAATTTGGAAGGAAGGCTGCGCTTTGGTTCACATAACGTTACAGAAAGTGCCAATGAGATAATGCTGCTTTTAAATCTGAACTGAAACAATTTTTTCTCCCCCGTCCCTAGCGAGAGGGCAATCAAAACAATTCTGATCCTCTTCTTTTCCAAACCTGCCCAAGAGTCTCCTGCAGCACTGGAGTGTGTTTTTGGTGTGTGGAATATACACAGCAAGAGATGGCAAGAGGTCTCCCTGCTGAAAAGAGAAGCTTGCCTCTTCCTACTGCTCCCACCCCCACCACAATGTCTCTAATAGCTCCATGCGGGACTGATTTGATTCCCTTCTTCCCTCTCAAGAACATGATCGGATTCTGAGGCGCTGCAATCTGAAGCTGAAATCAGTTGGGGGAGGCTGGGAAAGAGGAATTAATTTACAGTAAGTTTGGCACAATACCCTTCTCCAATCAGCCCCAAACATTTATTTTTGTTATTATAGATCTTGAGCAAGCCTACTCATGCCAGAAGCAATCAGAAGCAGGGGTGCAACAATAGAGGTGACACGCTGAAATGTCACTGCATATATGGCACACTATTCATAACTCTCTCCCCCCCAAAAAAATCCTTACAAGTTTCCACACCAGCAGTGACAGCAGCATAATGATTTATTTTTAATTACTGAATTTTCCGTGGTAAGGTGAAATCCAGGTTAAACAAAGAAAAAAGGATGGGCTGGCATTCTGATGAGGCTTATGTAGAGTGGATGCTGCAACAAACAAACAAACAAACAAACCCTTCTGAGCATCACCAACACAGAGTTCACAATAAACTGCCCAATACTAATATTTATGTACAGTATACAATTGTGGCACAGTATTCCAGTTCTTCCCCAAACAATAGGGGAGCTTTGCTATCCCCCCCCCCCCAATGATTGCTAACTCTACATCTTTTCATACCTTCAAATTCCATGTACAGTTACCCCATTTGGATCCTTCTCAGGTGCTTTCCCCAGAGCCTGTTTCACCTGAAGAGCCAAGGATCTGCTGTCCCATCATTCCTGTGCAATGGCAAAGGGTACATGCCAGGTAGGAGGACACAGAAAGGAGAAGTGCTCACCTTCAGGCCAAGGATTTGGTCTTTCACACTCTTGAGGTGGGGATGAGGTGTGTGAAAATGGAATTTAGGAACGGTACACTGAATGAAGACTTCAGTTGCCCTCCAACCTTTGTTAGAGCAAGTTGATCATTGAAGCTTGTTGTGATGATGCCTTGCTTCCTCACCTTGGGAGTACTTGCTGTGTATGCATCCCCTCTTCCCATGTGTATGCATAGAAGTTCTTTGCTGGCAAGGCGTTGACCTATTTTGATCCTGTCCATAAAATGGAATGGCCATTAACAAGTGGCTTAGGCCTTAATCTCATGGGGGCATGATGCAATTACCTTGATATTTGTCATTAACTCTTAGGGCTGAAATCCTTGAACAGATTAAATTAGTCAGATGAGATGCAGGAACCCGGACTGCTCTTAAATTTGGATCTGTTTGATGGGAAAGCACAATACCGTTACCGTAAAATCAGATGAGCTTTATTGATCATTGGAGAGGTTTTCTACATCTTGATGTCGTCCATAAATATGGAAGACAGTACTTCCTACAGATTGCCTTGATTCCCATAATTGAATCAGCTTAGAATACTTTCAGTGATGAACAGCTATGCACGGTCTCTTGTTAATAAAACTGAAGCATGGTTTAATACAGGAAATCATGGGAGAAATCCAATGGTGCCTGCCCACCAACAGAACAGACACTGTAGAAGAGAGCCTCTATCTTCCCATTGTTCCCCATGACTCCACAGAATCTCTTCCAGAGGACTTAGGCTGTCCCAGAGCAAACATGGATGGGCAAGGGAGCTGCTGGGGAAGGAGAGGAGGGGGGGAGTGCCATGTCATGAGTGGGCATGCTATGTTTATGTTTGGGCACACCTCCCTAGAGATTTACTTTCCATACTTCCTCTAGCACCTGTGGTAGTAATTTCATAAAATAAAAAAATCTGCAACATCAGAACATGAGAAGAGCTTATCTAGTTCAGGATCTTGTTCTCCTAGTGGCAAACCAGGTGTCTGCGGCTCACAAAGAGCACACCAACACAACAGCACTCTCCTACTCACAGCTGGCCCAAGACATTTTGCTGTCTGAAGTAAAGGACAAGATGGTGCCTCCCTTCCATGTTCAGAAGGGTGGAAAAGTGCTCTCAGTGGTTTCCTGTGGAACACTGTGGAACATCCTTCTTTGGAGAAATGATAGAGCATAAGCTTTGCACACAGATCACCAGTATCTTCAGGTAGGGCTGGAAGAGGTTGCTGCTTGACACCCTAGAGCAGGCATGGCCAAACTTGGCCCTCCAGCTGTTTTGGGACTACAACTCCCATCATCCTTAGCTAATAGGACCAGTGGTCAGGGATGGTGGGAATTGTAGTCCCAAAACATCTGGAGGGCCAAGCTTGGCCATGCCTGCTCTAGAGAGTCTTGCCAGTCAGTGCAGACAATACTGGTCTAGACCAGGCTTCCTCAAACTTGAACCTCCAGATGTTTTTGGCCTACAACTCCCATAATCCCTAGCTAGCAGGACCAGTGGTCAGGGGTGATGGGAATTGTAGTCTCAAAACATCTGGAGGGCTGAGTTTGAGGAAGCCTGGTCTAGACGGATCCATGGTCTAACTTAGTATAAGGCTGCTTGCCAAAGTTTGAAAATCTTTAGAAGAATGATAAGTGAGACATTAACATGAGCAGGAGCAAAGGTACGTTTAAGTTTGTGAAGAACAGATGTGTTAACCACAGATTTGTTTAATTAGTTCTAAATCCTTTTTAATGTGATGGTTTCTGCACTGAGCACATGGCTACTTAATTTCAAAAGAATGCTCCTCTTCAGTGTTTGCATGGTAATTTTTCACTGCGCATACCCGAAGGGAAGGAAACTTAGAAAATGTTGACCGTTATATGTAATAAACTGTTAACAGGCCAGTAGTCCCAACTGCAGACACATTTGAGAGCCATAATGATAGGCTGTATCAATGATAAGTGACCTAAGAAGGTTATAAATACACCTTAACTGGCTATTATTCTTGACTGTGTCCAAAATCTGCTTACGAAAGGGAGTAGAAGACTTACATACTGCAGCATGGAAGTCCATAAACATGAATTTACATGATGGGTTGTGGGAAAGTACAGAATGAATTTAGTGGTTTAGCAATCTGCATTTTTAACAGGAGTCACCCTGCTCAATCTCCCTGCGTACCAAACTGGGACTTTTTTTTAAAATATATTATCTTGTCCCATTTAACATTGGTAAGTGGAACATACTTTTCATCCATTGAGAATTTACTGTGACTTTTATGGACATTTATGGGCACTTGCAAAATGGCGAAGTCTGCAAAAATACAATGGATTCTCAGAGGGAATGTCTGTTCCGGAGTTTTCGTCTCTGAACAAGTGGGTAGTGTGTCAGACTATGGCCACAAAATTTCAGGTTTGAAATCTATGGCATCTCTGGTAGCTTTGACTTAAGTGTCCTTATTTATTTAAGTAACACCTCATTCTTCCACCTGGGATTAGTCCTTGTATCCAACTCAGGGCATAAAAATTATTGAAGATATTGAAGGAAGGGAGGTACATTTCCCTGGGACACAAGAATCCAAGGTGTAGACTTGACATGTATAGGTTCCTACTTCTCTCTATGATTCTTTACTCAGCCCCTTGAGCATTTTGAGCTTGATGAGCACGTCTTGCCTTGGATACATCCCCCCTTGCCATACTCCAGCCCAAATGCTGCATGCAGAATATAATGCTTGAAGTGGCTGACATAATTTGAAATCACAATGTCCAGATGAAGGTAATGTAATGCCCACTTCAGACATTATATTCTACACTTGATGGGTGCTGGGAAAAGAAAGTGGTCAAGCCTGAGACCCACTCCTGAACTTGTTACATGGGGAGATGAAATCTAGCCCTTCAATTCACCAACCCATTCACAGGTGTGGTGAAAATTGAGAGGGTTTATTTTGGCTAGTAGGAAGGCAAATAAATTCTCTGAAAGTTTGGAGGAGAAGACTTAAATCTAATGAAGGAAACTTTTGGATCCAATCCAAAAGTTTCCTTCATTTTTAGCCAATCAACAGCACAAGTGGCAATTTGCTTGCTTGTTGTCCTTTACATAGTTTAACTTGTTCTGCTCAAGCTTATTTAGAAATCATTGCTAGCTCAGTAATTCTGGCCATCAAAGTGGAGCGGAGGATTGAATAAAGGATTTAATCCAGCAACGAACAAGCAACTCCTTTATACTGTCAGCAAACCCCTCAGCCTTAAAAGTATATAACGGTGATTTATTTCTTAATAGAGGAGTACATTAAATAGCTAACATATCAGCAGGAACTATGACCTTGAGCAGAATTACACACTTCATTGACAAAATGAAGCATCCTCCTGTTGCATTGCGGCTCCCAGCCATCTTATAAATGTCATTTTGACTAATCTTCTTTGATAAAATAATTTATGGGAGTCACCTGAGGAGCCAGCTCCGCAGGCCAAAATCAAGCACTACAAAACCATGTACGGCTCAGAGTCAATACTAGGTTTCCTATCCTGTCTGGCAGATAAGCAGAACTGCAAGGCTTTAACTATAAGGCCAGGTTAGCACCCTGCATGACTAAGCTAATTAGGGCAGCTGGGAAGATGTCAGTTTGGGAGGCTTTTGTAAAGTTGGCTTTCCACTGATATCACTTAGTTCAGTTTACCATGCTCATTTGTCAGACTCCAGCCTCATTTATTCATTGCTCTGAAGATAACAAGCAAGCTGATGTGATTTCGAAAAACTTAGCAAGTATTGTTTGTCTCGGACAGGAGTCTAGTGATGATCAGTATTGGCTCCAGAATGGCTGAAGGATTCTAATGTTTAAGCAGCACAGAAGTCAACGTGGAGAGAGAACCGAGGGTTGGGATGCTTTGCCATTTTTTCCGATATGAGCAAGAATGTGCCTTTGGCTTCCTTAGGGCATTTTTGCACAGACATTTCTAACAGACCTGTTTCCCATTTCCTTCAGAATGACTTTGCCTGTCCATCAATTGCTCCTTAGGACTTTGTCACCCAATTTAAGAAAGCTTGGTTGATTGATTGCACTGGATTTTGTTGAGTAATCAATTATATTTCCATATACTCTTTGAAATGATGCACAAATGTGACATACATAGCCCAGACTATTCTAAGGTAAAGCCTGCTATGGCACATTTTCCATCCCTAACAACTCTCAGCACCATTAACAAAATTAAAGTTCCCAGTTTGGTACATATCAGTAGAGCAAAGTTGAAAAGAGAAATCCATTCTTAGCATCTTCCCCACTATCTCTGAGTAGAACAAAATCCAGAATATCTTAATTTAACCACAGCAACAACAACAAAAAACAACAACACTGTTTTGTGGCCAAAACACTGGATCTGAAACGGAGGGGCTAGTTGTCTTTGATGAAACTGTATTCTAGATCTTTGAATTATTTCTGCTTCAGAGATGGATAGATAGATAGATAGATAGATAGATAGATAGATAGATAGATAGATATCAGAATATTGATGACAGGATAAAATGTGGAATTCTGGAAGTCACTTCCCAGGTGGAGATGATAATAGTAATTTCATCACTACCCTCCCAACATTTTTTTTACCATGGTGAAGATTCTGCAGCTCCTGTTTGATATGCAGATTGCAGTAGTAGATGATTGGAGGCTGAGCTGAATGAATCTTTGGGCTTGTACTACTATCAAAGCTCACCTGATCGCTTATACAAAAGAGCTACCAAGACGGAACCTCATTGTTCTTTTAGCATTGTGTGTTCATTGTTAAAACTGTTGCATTTCTTTTCTTTATTGAGACAAAGGGGCTTTGGGCTGTATTCAATTAGGCAAGAATGGAATTTGATGCAGCGATGATTCCCATTGTGTTGAACTTATAGTATTCTAGAGCGACTGCCAAGAAGGCATAAAGGGAGAATTAACTGAAGGCTTACATTCACTGCCTTGCTTAAGCCACTAATTCAATGCAGAGCTCTTGGGAGAAAGCAAATAATATATGAGAATAATTTCATTCCAAGTCTGCCAAGGAGAAATCTGCACTGGTGAGGAATCCCAGGGGACCTTAGGAAAAGTTTGTCTGAAAATTAAAAAGGAAACAGCCTTGGTTGCAGAAATGGAAAACACTTTAGGCATCTAAGCAAACACTTAACAACATCTTAAAGGCCCTTCCAGGTTGCTCACGTGAAGGCGGGGCAATGTTTATAAACGAAAGATTACTAGAATATGAAAAGAACTTTGTTGGATCAAACCTAAAGGGACAGTATTCTGTTCTCACAGTTGCCAATTTAATGGAAGATTATCAGTCCTTTCTAGTGAAATCCCTGAAGCTAGATGGATGCTCAGTAGATTGTGTAGCAGCAGAAGCAAGGGGACAGGGCTTCCTGCTCCTTGGAAGTTGCTGCATGTTCTGTGCCAGGATCAGCTTAAGGAAAAATAAACTATGCAAAATGCATGCCAGTTTGCCTGCTTCACACAATTCGTGCAGGTCACAGAATTTGACTTTTCTTGGCACAGAATTTGATCTCCTTTAGCTCTGAGTATTTTTTTTGGGGGGGGGCGGGAGGAGTAGAAACTGTATATATGCCACAGGCAGAATACAGAAACCTTTGTTAATTGGAAACTTTATATGCTTCTATGTAAACATTTACCGTAAATTTATCTGTATTCTTCTCTGACTCCATCAGGAATGACTGAATCCATAGGCAAGTGCAACTCACCTACTGACGGCTGCAGCTATGCCCCACCCCTTGCACCCAGTATTTCAATGCACTTTGAGACCTTAGCCTAGCAAACAGCAGTCACTCCCAGCCATATAGTAAAATGTGTACAGTGTATATAACAATTGTGGCCTATCATGTTTTCCCTTATGAGAATTATTTTGATAATCAAGAGTAGGAAACCTAACATTTGAAAACTGGATATAAGAGACTTATTGCTATTATTCATTCTTTTCTACCCCACTTTTTTCCTGATGGGACTCAAGGTGGCTTACAGATAAAAACAAGAATGGCTAAAAACAATAATTAAAAACAATTAAACATTTGTAGAATTAAAAGTATACAATATATAAAATCTATTTGAAACATAAGAAATGATTACAACAAAAGCAGCACAGCACCATCCCTTTCATTTAAAGTGGTCAATTATCAAAGGCCATTGAAACAAGGTCTTCACCTGCCAGTGGAAGGAGAATGAGGAGGGAGCCTGTGTAGCTTCTCTAGGGAGGGAGTTCCAGAGTTTGGGAGCCGTCACCGAGAAGGCCCTTTCATAATGAGAAAGGGGCTGTGGCAATTCCTCTGTGAGGAAAGGTTACAACGTGTGGGGTAGTTTATAAAAAAGGTGAGCAAGGGGGGACATGCTGTGGTAGAAGTGGTTGAGAAGAAGTTTCCTTTTCTGTTTCATAATACTAGAACCCAGGACCTGTTGACCATGTTCTGGTCTGATGCTGGCTCTCACGGAAAAGGCACGTTCCAAGTAACATGTACTGAGAAAAGTGTGTGAATATTTGATCCTTAGGTTTTACTGAAACCAGCATTTTGTATCTGTTTGTGGTGGTGGAAAATGTTCGTGCCTTTGGGTGTCAATTTAGCCATTCACAAAAATCATGTGGCACATTCTTCCAGAACATCAGAATGCAGAAGGAAAATCAGATTTCAGAGAGTTTTCTTCAGGAAAGAAGAACACACTCCTCAAACACTGGTGGACAAATGATAATACTCTCTTAACCTGATGGATTTATGATGGGGGCATCCATTGATTCTGTAAGCTGGTTCTTCTTTCTAATCAGGTTTGCAATCCAGCTGATCTGAGAACGTGTGGAACAACTTTGAGTGCAGAGACCACATAACTTATCAACCCCTGAATTACTCTGAATCAATCTGTTTAGCCACTGTCAGGGCTTTACCACCTCAAAATGCATATGAGGAAATTGCACACATACATGATTGCATATAAAAAGGAGGACCAAAAATAAAATAAAATCTAGCCTATAGCATTATATGAGGAAAGTGGAAGCTTTCTCTTTAATTTGCTAGCAGAAAGATTTGCTGCACTGCACATGCGGGGAGATTTTAAATATGGGGATACATTCATGTATAACCTTCTTCCTACCTGCACATACCCTTTATCATTTGTCTTTCAAGATTGTTCATATAGAAAGTCTAACCATGCAAATAGGGTAGACTGGGGAAATGACCCCCCCAAAATAACCTGCTTTCCCCATCTTTTTGCTGTATATATTTAAAGATTTGGCAAGCTGGAGTCATCCAGAAATAAGAGAACCAAGCAGGAAGTTTATATATCTCTTTCAGAAGACTTACTATATAATATACTA
This sequence comes from Podarcis vaucheri, assembly GCF_965113315.1. Classification (NCBI taxonomy): domain Eukaryota; kingdom Metazoa; phylum Chordata; class Lepidosauria; order Squamata; family Lacertidae; genus Podarcis; species Podarcis vaucheri. The sequence continues at coordinate 65,119,267 of NC_138766.1, forward strand.
ATCAGCAAGTTTCCTGAAACAGCACTATAAGTATATAATAAATCAGCTGTACAGTGAACTTCTGAGATGTTGTACTCTTTATTACCAGTCAAGGACATCTAAACAAGAAAGCTGTTGACATGGTGTGTTTCCTAGTATTTTCATATAACTGCGAGAAAACTATTAATTTTTGCTGTTACACTGTCAGTCACATACATAATAGTGGTGGGCTACTTATAATTCATTGCATTCTATCTGAAAATTATCTGTCAAACAGTACTGATTGGGAGTATTATGAATGGATATTACTGAAGCCCCCTTTATACCACCTTCAAGATAAATAACAATAAAGAGAACAAGGCAGTGAAACTTTTAAAAAAAGAAACCCTACTTATTTTCAATATTTTCTTCCAGTTCTGAGGACCTGCATTAATTTTTATTCCATTATGAAGAAAGAAAGAATATGAATTACCATTCTTCACCACATAATAATGGGCTTTCTTTGAAAGTTCCCAATAATGTTTGTGGAAAATTAGACATTATAAATATATGTTTAGCATTAATATGTCATCTTCTGATAAAAGTGGCATGCTTGAAAGCAATGGCAGACATTGTAAGGAAATGATTATTTTATGCATGTATATTGAATAAATTAGGGCAGCAATCCAATCCATTCTACTCAGATATAAATCCCACTGAATGTAATGGGACTTACTGCTTAATAAACATGTATAGGATTATGATGATGTTTTGGCACTCTTCTCTTTGGTTGGTGATACTGTAATGGCTACAATTTCCAGCAGGATTAAAGAAAACTTACTTGACTGAGTATTCCAAAGGTACCGGTAATTCATGTTGTAAAGTCGTACAGGCAATGGTGTAATTACAAAAACTTGATACTGTGAGGCCCCTGTCAGTGACACGTAGCAGCCAAATAAATTGTGTTATGACATTCTTATGTTTTGAACTTTTCTAATGATGCAAATAAGTTTTACATAATTGTACATTATATGTCTGGCTGCTTAATACACTCATGAGTCTATTTTAAAATGAAATATTATAATTAGCTTGGCATGTTTTTGTTTGTTACTTGCATTGGATATTTACAGAGAGAGAAAATGCAAACTGCTATATTTAAACCAGTGCTTTTTTTCTGGGGGGACGCAGGGGTATGCATACCCATAAACATTTTGTGAATCTAAATTTGGCTTCATTGAGGGGCAGTATTCCAATATGAGTAGGAAAATGAGAGTACCCCTAAACATTTTGTTTAGAAAAAAACACATTAATTTATATATATATTTCTTCTTTTTCTTTGGCAATCACTCGTAGCCGCGTAAGATTGTCTTCCATAAACACGGTTTTAACAATGAGTCCGTAAGTGACTGTGGAAGCCAATTCTGGATCCACACGTCTTTCCACAGTGGGGACATGGGTTTCCGGGCAGGAGTTGATCATGGTGTGGATTTGCCAAGCGTGCCTTCCTCTTAGCACATTTCTCCCTTGTGTCCTGAGTTTGAGTGTCTTCAAAGCCCATGACACCTTTGGTAAAGGCTGTTCTCCAACTGGAGCACTCGCAGGCCAGTGTTTCCCAGTTGTTGGTGTTTATACTACATTTTTTTAGATTTGCCTTGAGACAGTCTTTAAACCTCTTTTGTTGACCACTGGCATTATGCTTTCCATTTTTAAGTTCAGAATACTGTTGATGCTTTGGAAGACAATCATCAGGCATCCGCACAACATGTCCAGTCCAACGAAGTTGATGTTGAAGAACCATTGCTTCAACACTAGTGACCTTTGCTTCTTTGCTTGCACTGATATTAGTTCGCCTGTCTTCCCAAGTGATGTGTAAGATTTTTCGGAGACACCGTTGATGGAATCTTTCAAGGAGTTGGAGATGGCGCTTATAAGTGATCCATGTTTCACAAGCATATAGTAAGGTTGGTAGTACAATAGCTTTGTAAACAAGCATTTTGGTTTCCCTGCAAATGTCCCAGTCCTCAAACACTGCACTTCTTTGTTTTTTTTAAGAATAATTTTTTATTAACCGACCAATCACATCAAATCAAACCAAATTACATAAATTCCAAATTACACAGCCGAATTTTACATTTTTGTTGGGGGTACCCATATTTCAAGTTCCGAAGGGATCCAATCAACTTATTGCTTCTTACTGCTGTTTTAATGTCCACAAATCTAACCTTATGATGTTCACAGTACTATCCAGTCCTTTCTTATTATTTTTCCACATCTCTTGTTGTTATTTTCATATATTTTTCCTTTCTCTTTGTGACCTCTGATAGTCTCCGCAAGCTGGTTAGAACAGTTTGTAATCCTGCGTGGATATTTTTTTTTATCCAGTAGCCATATCCAGACGTTTTCCATATAACATCACTTCCATACATCAAAACAGTCTTAGCGTCATTAATCTTCACCAATCTGCCTCCTTTCTCAAAACCTCTGAGGAGATTCACTAGGAATGCAGTCTGAAAACATGTCCGTTCTTCCTCCCGGCTATAAATCCTTTGGCAAGATGGCGACTCCGAATTAATTGCTGCGCCATTCCCAAAAGCTCTTGTTGCTTCTCGGTCTCCATAAAGCATACTTTTGGTTAAAGTTTATCTCCACACAGACCTTAATCATCCTGCTTGGGTCAGTTCAACCGACGATTCTAATGAGGAGGGGTTCTTGTAAATCACATAGAAGGAAACTAAAAAAGGTTCCCCCCCATTCAGCCCTGTTGTCAACATACCCCGCCTTTGGTGTATCTTCATTGTAAAATATTCCTGTTTCTCCAGCCCGTCGTCTTCTTTCGCAGAGGTCACTTAAATTAGCAGACTTCACTCCCCTTCTTCACTTGAAATATGTGCATATGCTTCTTTTGTAATTAATTATTCCAAATTGCTGCAGCTAGTGCGCGATCAGAGACAGAGTCCAGGAGAGCCGAGGTCCACACGGGGGCATTCTGCCTAGGGCCCTCACTCCCTTCTTTCGAATTAGGGGGTGATTTATGGGAACAACAGGCAAGTGCAGTGTTCCCCATTTCCTTGGGACGACAAGGGAGGCTGCCTACTCCCATAACAGCCTCTTAATTACCCCATCAAACACTGCACTTCAATCAGGAGAAAGATGCACTCATAGAGCTCAGGCGATGCTGGATTTCGGCATCAGTCTTGGCCCTTGTGGAAAGATAACTGCCTATGTAGGAGAAGTGATCAACATTTGCCAACGTTACACCATTGAGTTGAATTTGGGGCGCTGCAGAGGGGTTATTTTGTACTTGTTGGTGCGACACTTTGGTTTTTTTGAGTGATAGGCCAAGCTTTTCGTAAGCTTCTGCAAAGATATTTAGGATGGTTTGGAGGTTATCCTCTGAGCGTGCGCACACTATGTTGTTATCAGCATATTGAAGCTCTATGACGGAAGTTACAGTAACCTTACTCTTTGCTTTCATCTAGCTCAGATTGAAGAGCTTTCCATCTGTTCGATGTATGATTTCTACTCTGGTGGGGAGTTTCCTTTTGACAAAGTGTAGGATCATGGCAATGAAAATAATGAATAGAGTTGGGGCAATAACACAACCCTGTTTAACACCTGATCCCACTGTGAATGGTTCGCTTTGAGAGTCATTGTTATCTGTGATTGTTGCTGTCATATTATCATGGAGGAGCTGAATCATGATTCCCATCTAGCTAACACTTACAGTTGCAATCAAAATTATTCAATACCCATTGCAAATCAGATTTATTAAACAAAAGCAATTGAAATAGCTCAACACGGATGCTTCAAGTGGCTACTTATATTTTAAAAATTAACTACCCAAAAAACAAACATAGTAAACATATCTACTTCAGCAATCATAATTATTATTGTGTAATTTAACACAGAATCTAAAAGCTGTTTGTAAATCATCTCTCCATTGTATTTTGAGTCTTAGGATATTTCTTACTTGGAAAATGTTTGTTTGTTTTTGTCTATGAATCACATAGGTTACAGTATTCATTGTACAGTACACAGCATGCAGAGAAATAGAGTGCTATTAATATTCTTCCTACAAAGGCATTATACAAAAGGGTATTAATAACATTTTAATAAAAAGTGACATTATTCTGCCTTGTGATATTAACACATTGACATAATGGCCATAAAATCATATACATAATGTGCTCAAATGATAACCATATATAAAAGACAATGGAATATTCTATGAATAAGTACTCACAGACAGTAAATCCTGTCTTGGTAAAAGTCATAAAAAGGCATCTGATATTAATATTGATCCTTCATCTGAAAAATCCCACCCTCCAACACATTTTAACTGTGATTTATTTATTTGTTTGTTAAAAGAAAATGGATATTGTGAATTTGCATATCCTGCAAATGCTTAAGAATAAAATATTGCAGCCATTTTTCCTTGATTAAAAAACAAAATCCTTATCCTACCCCTCACAGCACCACAATATTAAAACCCAGTCCAAGGGTCCTGATCCAGATCAGAATCCCAGCATGGATGCAAGGGTTGGTGGATGAGGCTTTTGGGGACATGACAGCTGTGTCCCACTCTAAAGGATGACAGCTCCTTGGATGTCGTGGGCAAATTGGGTCCTCACACAACCTAGTTTGCATCACTGAAGCTAGCCTGTTATCCTTTGGTAGAAAGCATAATGCTGGTGGTCAACAAAAGAAGTTTAAAGACTCTCTCAAGGCAAATCTTAAAAAAATGTAGCATAAACACCCACAACTGGGAAACACTGGCCTGCGAGTGCTCCAGTTGGAGAACAGCCTTTACCAAAGGTGTCATGGACTTTGAAGATGCTTGAACTCAGGATCATAGAATCATAGAATCATAGAATCATAGAATCATAGAATCATAGAGTTGGAAGAGACCACAAGGGCCATCGAGTCCAACCCCCTGCCAAGCAGGAAACACCATCAGAGCACTCCTGACATATGGTTGTCAAGCCTCTGCTTAAAGACCTCCAAAGTAGGAGACTCCACCACACTCCTTGGCAGCAAATTCCACTGTCGAACAGCTCTCACTGTCAGGAAGTTCTTCCTAATGTTTAGGTGGAATCTTCTTTCTTGTAGTTTGGATCCATTGCTCCGTGTCCGCTTCTCCGGAGCAGCAGAAAACAACCTTTCTCCCTCCTCCATGTGACATCCTTTTATATATTTGAACATGGCTATCATATCACCCCTTAACCTCCTCTTCTCCAGGCTAAACATGCCCAGCTCCCTTAGCCGTTCCTCATAAGGCATCGTTTCCAGGCCTTTGACCATTTTGGTTGCCCTCCTCTGGACATGTTCCAGTTTGTCAGTGTCCTTCTTGAATTGTGGTGCCCAGAACTGGACACAGTACTCCAGGTGTGGTCTGACCAGAGCAGAATACAGTGGCACTATTACTTCCCTTGATCTAGATGCTATACTCCTATTGATGCAGCCCAGAATTGCATTGGCTTTTTTAGCTGCCGCGTCACACTGTTGGCTCATGTCAAGTTTGTGGTCAACCAAGACTCCTAGATCCTTTTCACATGTACTGCTCTCAAGCCAGGTGTCACCCATCTTGTATTTGTGAGATGGGTGAAAGGGAGGATGAAAGGGAGAAACATGCTAAGAGGAAGGCACGCTTAGCAAACCCTCACTGTGACCAACTCCCGCCCAGAAACCTATGTCCCCACTGTGGAAGGACGTGTGGATCCAGAATTGGCCTCCACAGTCACTTACAGACCCACTGTTAAAACCGTGTTTATGGAAGACAATCTTACTTGGCTACGAGTGATCGCCAAAAAAGAAGACGGTGTGAGGCATGTTGCTGTTCCATTGCCATTGTGTAAGTAAGATTCACCTAAGACAATAAAGTGTCTTGGGCCAAGCCTATCTGACAGCAATTAGAGTACAGTTTTCATTTTCCATTCCCTCCCAGCCTTCTCTGGACTTCTGCTTTGCTGCAAACATAATGTTAACTCAATCAGAAACATGTTGAACCTTTGGCAAACACCAGATTTACTCAGGCAGTAATTTATGGGAGCTCCAGCAAATAAAAGGATTAACTCACTAATTTGCAGAAGCTGGGTGGAAGGAAGGCGCTGCTCAGGGCTGATTGATTTCCCCCCACTCCCCAAGCAAATACCAACAGAGGCAGTCCAATCAGAAGATATCAACTGAGCTGTCTGGAATTCTACATAATAGGTTATGGGTTGCTTTAGGATTAATTTTGTAAAACATTTATTTTTATATTTCTATCCCGCCTTTCCTCTGAGGAGCTGAAGGTGGTTACGTGTCTCTTCCCCGTCCACATTTTATCCTGTGAGGTAGGTTACACTGAGAGATTACTAGCCCAAAAGTCCACTGAGCTCACTATACTATCTGCTGGCAGTGTGAAGGTGTGTATCTTGACTAGGGATGTGTGGAACTGACAGTTTTGGTTTCTGAGTCTCTCATGAAGTCCTCGTGAAAATTCACTAGTATTTCTCCTACACACATTGTTCTATGCAAATTTTCCTAATACAGTGGTACCTCGGGTTACATACGCTTCAGGTTACATACGCTTCAGGTTACAGACTCCACTAACCCAGAAATAGTACCTCGGGTTAAGAACTTTGCTTCAGGATGAGAACAGAAATCGTGCTTTGGCGGCACAGCGGCAGCAGGAGGCCCCATTAGCTAAAGTGGTGCTTCAGATTAAGAACAGTTTCAGGTTAAGAACGGACCTCCGGAACAAATTAAGTACTTAACCCGAGGTATCACTGTACATATGATTTCACAAAGCCCTTAACTTACTTTTATTACTATATCCATTTGTGTTGTTGTTATTATTTTTTACGCATTAGCTGGCTGGATGACTCCTTTGCAAAACTCAGAGAAGTGTAAATGTTGGAGGATGGCTGTGGTTTTGTTCCCATATTGTATCAGAAAGTGCAAAGTAGGAAGGTTCATCTTTAAATGCAAACTGAATTGAATTTCTTCTCCATCCCTAGTACAGTATTGACACAAACAAGATCCATAACCAGCATTTGATGGCAATTTCTACCCACTGTTATTAAACCACAGTGTTCTGTAATCAGAAGTATGTTGTGTTTGAAAACAGAAACTGCCTTTTTTGTTATTGTCCCTAGTAACCAACAATCCACATAATTTCTGTATTCAGCAAATTCCTTTTAAAAGCCTAGCTGTGCTCATGAAATGCATGCACAATCTGCATACAATGTACATAGCTTTGTTTATTTGGATGTGTATAATGATAGTTTCGGAGTTCTCCTAGTCTTAGCCACTTTGACACCCAGAAGCAATGCTGAATTCAAATGTGCCCCTGAAATGTGAACCTGCTCTGTCCATAATTCTACGTTGACTCTCCAAAGCTTTTTAGTTATAGAACAACTGTTTGCTACGAACCCAAAGGATAAAACTTTTATGCATTTAATTATAGTTTTTAACACTGTTCTTTGTTAGGCTGAGCTGAGAATTGGGCAACAGTTTCAATTTTATTAAAATGTAGAAAAATCCATCTCCTTATATAGTCCTGCTGTAAATGGAATTTGCAAGAATTTACTGCAAGCATATTAAATCAAATTTCAGAGAGACCTTTGTGGGGTTTGTTTTTATGGAATTAATTCTATTGAAATTGTCTTCTGCAAATGATGCAAGAGCAACCAACTAATTTAATGGTATATTATCTAACTCTTTTAGAGCACAATCCTGTCCATGCCCACACAGAAATCTTTCCCACTGAGTTCAATGGGACTTAAATGTGTATAGGATTGGAGCACTATACATTTTCCACATACTGTTATCTGTAATTTGCTAATTAACTGTTCAGACGTAAGGTGAAAAGGGCTGCTTTTTGCTTTCCTTCATGGAAATGTCTCGGTAGTGCTTCACACAGAATCAACACACTATTTCTTTGAGAATTATCAGCTGGGCTGGTATTTCTTGAATAGAGTTTATATTCTAGCTATGGATCTGATAATCTGCACACATTCTGGAGCATACAGGGACTAAACAAGCTTGGGGGTTGGACTGAATAGCCTAGTGTGACTGATCTTTCCTTGGGTTATTCACTTATCATTAGGACGATACCATCAGTCATATTTAGCTTCTTGCAATTTTCCCCATGGCCTAAATTGAGGTCCACACTCAACCAGGTAATCAGCCTTATACTAAACCCTTTTCCTGTCTCATGACATATGCTAATCATCTGCATACTATCCCTTGCTTTTTTCCTGTAGGACTAACTGCAGTCCTTAACAGTGGTCAATAGGTTTACCATACCCATTGAGTCAATCACCCATCTCCTACTATCCTCCTGAGAAAAACCCCACCCCACCCTCCCACTATATATAAGGGTCTGGTGACTTCTGTTTCAGTGTATCTGAAGAAGTGTGCATGCACATGAAAGCTTATACTAAGAATAAACATAGTTGGTCTCTAAGGTGCTATTGGACAATTTTTTATATATATTTCGACCTTTACAGAAGTGTGGCTGCTGCTCTACATGAACATAGTTCAGAGGAGCCATTGCAGACTCCACCCTGTGCCCTACACATTAATGCATGTTTACATTGTGGCTCTGTGCATACACTGTGTGCATCCATAGGTGCCCCCCCAATGACCAAGCACTCTGAAATGCATTGCAGGGGCCTCAATCACAGGCAGAGAAGTAACTAGATACTTTTGTTACAGATGCACAAAGAGTGAAGGCAGAGACTGCAGCCATAGCATCTTCCCCATCTTATATCCATTCAATGAATGCATGGATCTCCACTCACAGTTTTGACAGGGCCTTACTTTCATCTGATTTTGAGGGTGCAGTGAGTAAGAATGATACAGTGTCTACTCCTTGCCCCATTTATTTCAGGGGAGTATTTCAAGCTATTTGTATTGTGGCTACATGGAATTATATTTTCAGCAAGCATATGGTGACAGTAAGTTATTTTGGCACCCTCTGTCCCTTTGGAAAAGATGGGGCTTTGACAGGAAGAGAGTTCCTAAAGGATTTGTGTTCTCTACAGTATTCTTCAAAATAATAATAATAAAAAGAGCCAGGCCATGTGTGGTTGACCTTGGCTTCTAATGTTGATTCAGATACTGATTGACTAAGCCACCATTATGGGGGAAAGTACAGAGCGAGTGGTGATTCAGCATCTCGATCAAGTCTGAGTTTTGTCCTCTCAAATGAATTCTAAATTAATCCCTTGTCACACACTGGGAAATAATTTCAGACAACAGGCATTTCAAATATAGTTATTGAATTGCTGTCAAAATGTATTAAACCATGTACTCAGAGATCTTAGTATGGAATTTGTAGAGAATTTATTTCTTAAACAAGAAATTCCAGTAAGGATGTGTCCACTTTAGTTATAGACTTTCTGTCACCAATAATTAATTCAATGTGGAATTAAAATTTATGGTCCCAACCTAACATCTGTTTTACCTTCTGTTAGATTTTGAAAAATTGTGTGTCCCAGATATTCCTGGGTATGAAATGCATGCAGTTTGACATTTTTAAATGCAAGCTTGACAGTAAAATAAAGTAAATTGGTCTTTAAAATATTCCACCAAATTTTCTCCTTTGCTGAATAATTCATGGCAATACATTTTCCCCACAGCAGCTTGGTCTAGCTGTAAAAGATTAAGCTTAGGCCCCTTGGAATAGTTTCTGCACAGATCTTCGATCTCTATTGCATACTAAACCATGTAACCTAGAAAAAGTCTGATGGTTTATGACCCATATACTTGCTTTCAAATCAATCAAACCAAGTGTTATCTCTAAGTGTGCAACATCACAAAACAGCCACTGGATACATGCAGCAGCCCCAATACAAGTTTATAACTTCTCCAACTCATGCACCATCTAACATGGAGGGGCTTTACCTTACTGGGAAGACACTCACATTGCAAGCAGAAGAGTCCAGATTTCATCCTTGGTATGTCTATGCTGAGCTGGGCATGCCACCTGTCTGGAACTCTGGACAGCCACTGCCAATCAGTGTAGACAGTATGGTGCTAGATGGACTAATGGTCTGACTCAGGATAAGGCTGCTTTCTATGTTGCCACAATTGCCCATTCTAAAATATATATCACTGAGCCCGGAAAAGGTAAAGGTAAAGGTAAAGAAATGGGCAGGTAGAATGCACTCCTTCCGAGCTGATGAGCTTGTCCACTTTAATCAAGACTATGGACCAGATGGATCTGCAACATGCTGCTTTTGACCTAGCCCTTTAAACTGTGAACCAATTTGTCACCTTAAGTATGGCTTTCAGCACCCTTCATCATAAAGCTGAAATGTGTTAGAGTGTTAGTACGAAGAGATCATTTGGAATATTTTTATAGATGGTGTATCTAATGGAATAATATAATTAGTGACTGAAATGAAATTGCTAGCCAGTGTCTTTGAAGGAAGTCATAGATTTTTAAGATTGCACGGAAAATGGATATAATAACCTTTTCCTATAAAATACTTATGGCTGTCCTGATCTAACATCTAAACCTCTCTCAACTTGAGGACACCAAGTAATTTGTTCCACAGATGATTCCAAATGCTTTTGTGTTGGGAATTGTGGTATTAAAGCATCAGCCTATTCAGAAGCCCAAAATTAAAAGCACTGTCCTTCAAAAAACATACCATGTTATGGTTTGTGAAACATAAATATAGACATGAACCATGAATTGCTGGAGAATCATAGCATGATGATTAACCAACTAGTGCAGCAGCAAATGGTGCACAATTATATTCTGGTATGAGATAGCCACCAATAGTCTTTACTCAAATCCTGAAAAGTGTTGCCTGTTTGTTAAAGAGTGCAGTGCCACCACTCAGTGTTAAAACACTCACCAGGACACCTGAGGGAGGAGGCCAGGTCAGGAGTCAGGAGGGGTTGTCTAGACATTCTAGTAGCCAAGGTATGCTGCTGCTGCCCCAGAACATCTGCCACCTGAGGCAGTTGCTTCACTCTGCACAATGGAAGGGCTGGGCTTGTCTGAAAACAGTCTAACTGGAGTGAGTGTATGTGTGTGTGTGGGGGGGGGGTATGAACTCACTAAAATGACATATTAGCTGTGCTCAGTCTGCCAGGGCAAAATTGGGGACAGATGCCTGAGTAAGTTGCATGTGTCCATTGTATATATTCTTGGCCATTGTATCAATACGATATTAATAATTACTATGTTGATTTTATATTAATAATGACTACAGTGGTAATTATAAAACTTGGTATTCCTAGAGTCTTTTAGGTAAATCTGGCCTTGTTTATTTACTTATAGCCAACCTTTCCCTCAAGGAACTCAATGTGGTATCCATGGTTCTTCCACGTTCCCATTTTATCATCACCAAAAAATCCAACTCCTGAGAGGTAGGTTACACTGAGATACTGGCATAAGGTTCAGCCAGTGAGCTTCATGGCTGAGTGGAGTTTTCAGTCCTGATCTCCTAGGCAGTCTGGCACTCAGCCTGACACTACCACATGACATCCCCTCCCCCAATCAGTCTACAGATGTAAATACATAAGTATAAAATTTTGCTAGTACAGAAACAAAACTCATATGCACCAGACAGAATGCTGCCACCAGAATTACCTGGCACTCTGAGATTAGGTTTCCTAAATATTATGCTGTGCACCATCATTTCCATGGAAGAGAAAGAAGAATTTTTTAAAAGTCTTGTTCAATAAGTATCTGATTATATGAGGATTAAACAGCTTCCTAGTCAGCCCTGCACCGAGAGAATACTTCTTTTGAGCTTGGCAATTCTATACTCTAGTCAGGAATTTGTTCCAGCGCTTTTCTTTTCACTGCACAGTAGGACATAATGGCTCTTCATCAAAAGAAAGAATTTTTATGGCATCCAACTTGCTGAAAATTGTTCCCTTGTACAACTTTCCTTTTAAGGAACATTGAATGTCATTGCTCAAGAAGTCAGAAAAGCCAAGGCATTTCTTTCTACATGGATTGCAGCATGTAATTTTAAGGATGCTTATTTGATTACCGAGGCTTTAATGTTTAATTAACATGACTTCTGAGATGTGTAAAAAGATCTAGGCCTTTAACAATGTGGAAAACCTGGATTCCTCTGACCACTTTTGCCTCTTGTTCCACCCACCATGAGTATTTATTTTTTATTTATTTCACAAAATTGATATACTGCTTGATTGTAGGGGGGGGGACTCCAAGTGGTTTACAAAACGAAACAACAGTAATATTATCCTTTAAAAAAAATACAACCATAATTTAAAACACACAGAAAGTTAAAACCACAATAGAATAGGCTAAAACAAATTAAAACTCATGCAAACTTTCTAAACATCTGGATAGGGTTGTCTAAATAAGATCTTCAGCACACATCAAAATGAATGCAGTGAAGGCCTGGTATCAACAGGCGAGGAGTTCCATAGTGTCGCTGCTGCCACAAGGATATGCAGTCCCTGGTATGGCTCTTTACTGCTCCTTCAAACTCTACAAGCAGCCCTGCTCACATTTTAGAACATCTTACATAGCGTGCAATTATTCCTGCCGCTTTGCTGAAGACAATCTGAGTCCAGAGCATTGAACTTCTGCAATTGTTGCAGAATGCACACTCACCTGAATGCAGCAGATGGATTGATACAAGGAGAGAAAATCTTCACCTGTAGCATGCAACAATTCTGAGACTCAGTTCTCCAGGAGTCTTTATCCCACTGCTCACTTGTTAAGGAAGAAACCCTTTGAAACATTGTGGAATGGTTTGGAGAGATTTACAGTCCCAAAATGATTACATTTCAGCTTGTCCTTGAAATAATCATTTGAACTGGACAGAACAGTTACATAACTTAAGACAGGTGGGAAGTGGAACAGTGGCAGTCCAGATAAACAGCAGAGACAGGCAGAAAGAAGCGAACAAGTTTAGCTAATTACTACTCCGCCTTTTCAGCAGTGCTGAGAAAATAATAACCTAGTCGAAGCCAGTTGCCTTGAATAAACTTAACTTTCATGGTGAAATCCTATTCATGCCTTTCCCTTCGCAGAGGAGCTTCTGATTCAGTGGAAGCATCTGCTGATGCAGGAAGAGGCAGTGCAAATTTCTGCTCAATTCTGTTGTGGACCTGAATTTTTGGAAGCTCTGCAGTGTGAAGGGTATTCCCCCCCCAAAAAAAAAACCCTTACCTCCCCAATACATTACAGCTTTATTTTAGATTTCAGCAAGTAAGTTTGGAACTAAAGCAGCATAACTTTTTTCCCCCAAGTGAAATCCTTCCAAGAAATCACACTAAAATCTATTCTAAACAGATATTGACAGAGGAAAAAGCTTTTTATTATATTGTTGCACTTTACTTTCAGCATCCAATAAGGGATGGGTGTAATTGCCAACATGCTAAACTGTTTTCTCAAAAGCAGTTATTTTAATAGTGGGTATTTGAAGACGACACATAAAAAAATAACAATTATTACACCAGCTCTCAGAAGGCATGTATAAACCATACCTTGTCAGCCAGACTGACAGAATGAACTCCGCAGAGTACAGTTCAAGAACATAAATCTGTTTTTGTAACTTGGAATTATGGAATTATGATTGCAGAGCAGACTCTAGCTGCAACCACTCTATTTCAAGATTGCATGAGTCCTATTAACACTGCAGGCTGCAAATGAAGATTCCAATTTCCTTATAGGTTCGCAGTTTGCTTCCTCAGCAACAGCTTTGGATGATCTCTAAAGGAATAGCAAAGGATACAATCCACGGATTGTGCTCATTTATTTTAGCAGATGCTGCTATGCAAAGGTCCAGAGCAAACATGGCAACAGTAAAAGCTGCCAAAAGCTGCCATCAGTGAGAAATAGTGTTTTGCTGTCAATCTTTCTATGGGCCTTTCTGTACAGGGACGTCTTAAGCATATCCGGCGCTGTGGTGCAAACATCTCTCTGGCGACCCCCCTGGCAACTCCAAAACAAGGGAGGGGGCAAATGTCCTCTGCCTCCCACACTGCCCTGATCCCCGGCGTGGCGGCGGCGATCGAGCAGAAAAATGTGCTGGCATCACGCTCCTGAGAAGGCAGCCGGGAAGGCTGTGCGCCACCTTTTGCCAGGAAGCAGCAGGAGGACAACAACCCCATCTTTAGCAGATGCAGATGCTTGGGAGGGAAGCTGCATGCCCGCCAACCATATAGTTGGTGGGGCACAGTTGGTGGGCATGCAGGGAAAGGGGAGGCTGCCGACAAAGCCTCATAGCTCCCTGTCAGGGAACTGACATCGGAGGAAAGGGAAGTGGTAAGGCTCCCAGAGACTGGGAGAGAGTCAACAGCCAAAGCAGGGACCAGCAGGGGGAGCGCGGGTTCTCTGGAGGAGGATCTCAGTAATGCTGAGAGAGACGCAGCAGCCCAGGCAGGAAGCAGCAGGGGAGAGAAAGGGGTGAGAGACACTTCGAGCGAAAATAGCGGGGAGGTGTCAGAAGCTACTGCAGGGAGACCCATGCTTCGCCGGAAGCTGCCACGTCGTGAGTCCAGGAGACGCGTTTCCGTTAAGGAACTTCTTTGCTGGAAGCGCTTCCGCAGACAGCCACTGTCAGACTCTACTAGTGACTAGAACAGACATGTCTGAGGAGCTCTGTCACACACAGAGGTTTGTGGGGTCGCACAAACTCTGAAGGGGCACAATTTTAAGCACAAGCAGCTAACCATCCCCTGACAGCAGTCTGACAGTCTCTGTACGCTGCCTGTGCAGGAGAAAGCATCATGAGCAACCCAGTCGGAACCGGAGACGCAGGGGTTGGAGCTGGTCCAAGCTTGGAAGAAAGGTATCAAGCTCTGGAGGTCCAACTTGCGCTGCAGACGGCGAGGCTCGAGGAGAGAAGGGCTCAGGATGCTGACAAAAAGGGGAGAACCACTCAGTTCCCCAGAAAGGTACCAGGATTGGTGCAGAAGTTTGGGGGGGACCCCAAGGATTACCATGCCTTTAGGACTGAGATGCAATATGCTCTGAATGTGCAGTTTGATGAGTTCCCTGATGAGGAATCGCGAGTTGCGTTCATAATTGGGCATCTTGAGAAGGGGGCGCGGGACTGGGTTCGACCCCTGATGGCAACGCACAACGATATCCTAAAGGACACTATGAAATTCTTTCGTGCAATGGATATCATGTTTTCCAGCGATATTGAGGAAGGGTTGGTACGCAGACAGCTAATGGCTTGCAAGCAGGGGAGCAGATCTGTCCGTGAGTACTGGACTGAATTTACCATGCTGATTCACAGATTGGGGTGGGATTTATCGGCGGCACCCATTCAGATGCTATTTGAAGAAGGTCTTTCTTCAGCTGTGAAAGACGAGCTGGCCAGGAGCCCCAGGGCGGGGTCTATGGATCAGCTGACCAAATCTGCGCTGACCATTGGAGCGCGCCAGGAGGCAAGAGCCTTGGAGAGGCGGGAAGGGAGAGGGGAACGTTGGAAGGAGTTACGCATTCCAGACATTCCTGAGCCAGCTTTCCCGCCGGCGGAGCCGATGGAAATCGGAACAGCTCGCGTGCGCGCAGTTTCAAAGCCCAGTGAGGGGGCGAAGAAGGAGGGAAAGGGAGCCCGGAAATGCTATCTCTGCCAACAGCCAGGCCACTTTGCCAGAGTCTGCCCCCAGAGGAAGGAATGGCAAGGGATGGTGGGAGCTGTTGAGGGGGAAGAGCAGGGAGAAACGGAGCAGGTAAAAGCCAACGCCTGGTTGCCAGCAGGGCACTGCAGCCAGGCCAAAGAGCAGTGAAAGTGCCCCTTCCCCAAGTGCCAGTGCCAGAAGCTCCTCGACCTGCTCTAGTGATTGAAGTGTCTCTAGAGTTGCAAAATGGACACCCCCTAAAAATAAAGGCGCTGTTGGACTCAGGCAGCTCCTGCAATTTCATGAGCAAGGAGTTTGCTGCTGAGCACCAGATACAGACTATCCCTTTAAGCAACCCCCTGCAGGTGACCACGATTGATGGCAGGGAACTGTTGGGAGGAGGCGTCAGCTTGCAGACCGTCCCAATGATAATGAGGGTGGCAAGGCACACAGAACTGATAGCGTTTAATGTGGCCACCTTGGGAGGCGCTCCCATTATTTTGGGAATGAGCTGGCTAGCCCTACATGATCCGCTGGTGGGCTGGCATCAAAGAGTGGTTTCCTTCGGTTCAGCACATTGCTTGGAACACTGCAGGGGGGAAAAGGGGTCAGCAGGGGCCCAAGCCACCCTAGCAGGGACGGAAGTGATGGAGAAGGGGAAGGTGCCACCACAGTATGCTGATCTCAGCGACGTGTTCAGCGAGAAGGAAGCGGACCAACTACCCCCGCATAGGCCCTTTGATTGCCAGATCAATTTACTCCCTGGAGCACAGCTTCCTGTAGGCAAGTTGTATGCCATGTCAGACAGGGAGATGCAGGAGTTGCGAGCGTTCATTGACAAGAACCTGAAGAGAGGCTTCATCAGAGAGTCCAAGGCAGCGGGGGGTAGCCCAGTGTTTTTTGTGGATAAAAAAAACACGGACAAGCCGAGGCTGGTATGTGACTTTCGGGCCCTAAATGCAGTGACAGAGCCGGCGGCTTTTCCTATGCCCAGGATTGATGATATTTTGACCAGGGTGCGAAAAGGAAAGATTTTTACAAAGCTGGACCTAAGGGGGGCGTACAACCTGATACGTATAAGGGAAGGGGATGAATGGAAGACCACCATGTTCACCCCTTTGGGGGCATTTGAATACCTCGTTATGCCTTTTGGATTACAAACAGGCTCCGCGTGTTTTCAAGCCTTTATGAACCATGTACTGGGGCCTTTGCTCTACAAGAATTGCGTGGCCTTCTTAGATGACGTGTTGGTGTATTCGGAGAATGAGGAGCAACATGTGAGAGACGTCAGAGAAGTGTTGAGCAGGCTGCAAGCCAACAGATTGTGGGTGAAACTGGAGAAGTGTCAGTTTCATACCAAGGAGGTGGAATTCCTGGGGTACCGCTTGTCAGACAAGGGGTTGGCCATGGACCCCGGCAAGGTTCAAGCGGTGCTGGAATGGAAAACACCCAAGACCAAGAAGGATGTGCAGAGGTTCCTAGGGTTTGGAAACTTTTATCGTAAGTTCATCCGAAACTTCGCCCACCTGACGGCGCCCATCACGGACTGTCTCAGCAGCAAAAAGAAGTTTGTTTGGACGGGGGAGGCGGAGCGAGCGTTTGAGGAACTGAAAAGGGCCTTCGCCTCTGACGAACAACTTCTACATGTGGATTTACAAAAAAAGCTGAGGGTCGAAACAGACGCTTCTGACAGAGCCATAGGGGCGGTGCTTCTTCTGCAGCCGGGGAAGGAGGGGTCAGAGTGGCGACCGTGTGCCTTCTTTTCGCGAAAGCTGAACAAATCTGAGAGAAACTACACGGTGCACGACCGGGAACTTCTTGCGATTTATGAGGCCTTCCGGAGATGGAGGCACCTACTAATTGGTGCACAACAGAAGGTGCAAGTGTGCACGGACCATAAGAATCTAGAGTATTGGAGAACTGCGCGAGTGCTCAACCAAAGGCAGTTGAGATGGGCCCAGGAGTTCTCCAAATTTAACTTTGAGATTTGTTACGTACCAGGCCCGGAGAACGTTAGGGCGGACGCTCTCTCACGCAAACCTGAATATTTGGAGGGAGAGGGTGCACCCGAAGAGACCCATGTTATTCCCGAGGACCGCTGGGTGTGTGGGGCGGCTTTGGTGGGGCAAAGGGAACTGGTAGAGGGAACGGTGCAGGATGAATACGCCCAGGACAAACTCAGGGGTCTCAGGAGGGAGGGAGACAAACCCGGGGGTTTTGAGGAGAGAAACGGGGCGTTGTACTACAAGGGAGCGTTATACATACCTGAAGGGGAATTGAGGGAAAAGGTACTCAAGCAACTGCACGATAGCCCCACAGCAGGGCATTTTGGGCAACACAAAACCATGTGGCTGGTTACCAGGGAATTCTGGTGGCCCAAGGTCAGGGAAGATGTGCGTGAATATGTGAGAGGGTGTGACCGATGTCAACGAGCCAAGGGGGAGAGGCGGGCACCGGCAGGTTTATTAGAACCACTACCCACGCCGGAAAGACCATGGGAGGCAGTGGCAATAGATTTCATGACTGATCTGCCCAGGTCCAAAGGGAAGACAGCCATTATGGTTGTGGTAGACCTGTTAACCAAGATGGCCCACTTTATAGCCTGCTCACATGCGGTCACAGCAGAAGAAACCGCTAAATTGTTTGTGGAAAATGTGTTTAGGTTGCATGGTGCCCCCTTGAGGGTGGTTTCGGACCGAGGGAAACAATTTACTTCCAGGTTCTGGAGGAAGCTCATGAGCTTATTGCACGTAGAGGTGAATTTTTCCACTGCCCGTCATCCAGAAACCAATGGGCAGGCGGAAAGAGCTAATGGTGTCCTCCAGCAATATTTGAGGTGTTATGTGAATGACAGAGAGAATGATTGGGTGGAGAAGCTGGCGTTGGCAGAATTTGCCTATAACAATGCAGAGAACGTGTCCACGGGGATGAGCCCCTTTTTAGCCAATCACGGGTGTCATCCCCGAGCCTTCCCAGGGGGGGAGGGGGAGAACTGGAGCGTTCCTGCCGCAGAACAGTTCGTTGAAGAAATGGAAGCGATCCATCGCCAGCTCCAACTTAATTTAAACAGGGCGAAGGAGGAATATAAGAGGCAGGCAGACAAAACCAGAAGGGAAGGGGAAAGCATTAGGGTGGGGGACCAGGTGTGGCTGTCCACCCAAGGGTTACCATTTAAAGGAGGTTGTAAGAAGTTAAGACCCAAAAGACTGGGCCCATTTGAAGTCACGCAACAGGTCAACCCAGTGGCTTTCAGACTCCGGTTACCGAACCACATGAAGTTGCACCCAGTGTTCCACAGATCATTGCTGTCACCGTATATAGGGGACAGAGAGGGGAGGGTCAATAGGGGACCAGCTATGGAGGAAAAAGAACACAGCTACCATGTAGCGGAGATTCTCGATTCCAGGTGGAGGGGAGAGCAAGTAGAGTATTTGGTAATGTGGGAAGGGGAGCCGGAGTCGGAAAACACCTGGGTCAGGGCAGAGGATGTAGATGACGAGGTTTTGATTGAAACTTTTCATCAGAGATTCCCTAGAAAACCCCAGCCAGTGGCAAGGTTCCGGAGGGAATACTTCGCCACCACCGACGACGAAGAAGAGTTGGAGGGGTTCGCTGATTCCGAGGTGGAGGAGGATTCAGCGAGTCGGAACGAAGACCGATGGAGGGAATTGTTCGAGACGTCTGAAGATGAAGAGGATTCTTTTAGGGGTTTCAGCTCCTCACCGCCCAGAGGAGAAAGTAGGGGCGGGGGAGAGGGGGGCCCTGGAGGGGAGGTGGATGTCAGGGAACTGACATCGGAGGAAAGGGAAGTGGTAAGGCTCCCAGAGACTGGGAGAGAGTCAACAGCCAAAGCAGGGACCAGCAGGGGGAGCGCGGGTTCTCTGGAGGAGGATCTCAGTAATGCTGAGAGAGACGCAGCAGCCCAGGCAGGAAGCAGCAGGGGAGAGAAAGGGGTGAGAGACACTTCGAGCGAAAATAGCGGGGAGGTGTCAGAAGCTACTGCAGGGAGACCCATGCTTCGCCGGAAGCTGCCACGTCGTGAGTCCAGGAGACGCGTTTCCGTTAAGGAACTTCTTTGCTGGAAGCGCTTCCGCAGACAGCCACTGTCAGACTCTACTAGTGACTAGAGCAGACATGTCTGAGGAGCTCTGTCACACACAGAGGTTTGTGGGGTCGCACAAACTCTGAAGGGGCACAATTTTAAGCACAAGCAGCTAACCATCCCCTGACACTCCCCCACTCGCTAGGGCGCCCTTGAGAGGCTGGAGCACTGGCACAACGAACCACTAAGACCAATGGGAAAGACGGCTCTGTTTCTGTACTTACCATTTGGACTGGTATAGTTGTTGGGTTTCCCACAAATATTTTGGCATGCTGTCACATAACGTGGTCGTTATTCAATTAGTATTATACTAACCCATCCCTCTGCCCCAGTTCTTCTTCTACCACAAAAAGCTGACTTGTGAAAGATCCAGAATGCTTCCTTAATATCTGTGTGACGTGTGTACAAGCATTGGTTTCACATCAGTTTTCATGTAGAGGGTGTTTTCTTTGGTAGTTGTGGTTGGGGAGGCATTTGCTTCATGTCAGTTCCCTATGACGATGCAAGTTGTCAGTTTGGGAACTCAGTGCAGCGTCAAAGGTTAAAGCAAAAGTCAGTAATGTGCAGAGCCCAACAGCCACAGAGATAGTGACTCAGAACAGGTGTTCTGGAGATTAAGTCTCATCATTGTTGCGAGTTGTATCACGACTGGGGTAATTTGTCAGTGAGGATAACATCTCCCTGGAAAATTAATGAATGAATCAATTCTGTCAGCATTGGCAGAGATGTAGTCATTCATGTCTATGACTGTTTGGATGGCCTGGCCAACTTCTGGAACAGGAAGGTAACCTTGAATATTAAATGGTCACTCCTAGGAACAGTATCATACTATTTCATAAACAGTTCTTTGCTTGGGTCTGCAGGCTGGTGTTTCCTGGCTGAGAGCTGTTGTTCTGGAGCACACAGTTTACCAAATCCAGATGTGTCAACTATCTGCTGTCGGTACGGCAATGTTTATGTTGGTGGGTGCCTTAGCATAGCATAAAGGTCCACAGATCAGTAGGTCAATGTATTTATCTTCTATAATGCTGCTCTCTTATATAAATGGGCTGAGTTAAATAAATGTCCTGTCCACTGTACCATGGGTATAATTCAAAATGCTGTGTGAATGGGGATTATTCCATGTGTGTTCTAAATATACTTCTAAGTGATCATCCTCTTAGCCCTATATTAACCATTTTCATAATTTAGAATAATCTAAAATGCATAATTAATAAGTCCAGAACTATGATTAGTATCTAATGTGGAACCATTTTTCTTCCACCAAACATCTTCATACATATTAAACAGAAGGAATGTGCAATGAAATACGATCAGAAAATAACAAGGAATAGGACACTTAGCTGCAGTAATATATCACTAGCATTATTTTTTCCCATAAAAAGAGACGCTTGCTTTTGATTTGATATTTTTTAAATACATAATTCTGTAGATGGGATTTAAGTATGATACTTTGTTTTTAATGGAAGCAGGGTGGTCTTACAATTAATCAATTGCTCTTGCTTAAAAGCTATAGCCTATGAAATAATAGTATATTTGAAACAATGAAATGTTTTTTAAAAACAAAACCTTCATCCCCACCATGACCAAACCCTCACAAAGTTCATAATGGTATTTAATAGAGGGCAAGGGTGTTGGGAACCACCAGAATTGCCCCAATAGACAATCACAGAGATTTGGGTGGCACATAAGGAATAAGATAAAACAGTAGAATTAAAATACAAATACATGATCATATGTTTGGAGGGTGGTAGTGAGGGGATCAAGGACCCCTGTTATTAATCCAATCACAAATTATCAATAGAGGTAACCACACTAAAAACTGTACAGTGGAGATTAGCATTCATATTATTGAACATGAGGACATCTGGATGAAACGAAAAGGATGGTTTATTCCATGTAGATGTTAATGAGCAGCACATTTTTGCATCGCCCATAATTAACTCTATTTTAATGTGTCTGAACATATCTTTTATTCTCCAAAGTCTTCCTGATTCCAGCGAGAAGGATATTGCTGCAGGTAGGAATTAACCTTCCCTTCATTTTACTTTTCTTCCTCAGATTTTTTTTAGATCAAAGTCAAAGGTACCTTTGAACAATATAGCAGCAATAGGCAAATAGATCAAACACACTCAAAGGATATGTTTCTGTTAAATTTTATTTTAGTTATGAAATTTAATAACCTCCCTGTCAAGTTCCATTTGGAGTTCTCAAGATGGCTTCCAGTTCTGGAATAAAACAAAGAGCAGCGAAAACATCAATTATCTGCAGATTGCATTACAATCTTAAAATAGCAGGAAATGGCGGGGAAAAGGAATAGGGGATTGGCAACAATACTAAAAGCAGGTGGAAATGGAGGTTTGCTTGCTTGCTTGTTTGTTTGTGATTTATTGTTTGTGATTTATGCCCCACTTTTCCTCCAAAAACCTGGAGACAGCATAAATACTTCACCCCATTTTATCCTACCATTTTATCCTACCATTTATAACCTACCATTCCTGAGAGGTAGGTTAAGCTGAGAATGAGTGACATATCAGTTATGTCGGATCAGGACATGTTAGGTAAACATTAGGATTAACATTTACATAAAAGCAGCTTGTGGGGCCAAGAAGGACCTTCACTTGAGACCAATTAGAGACCCATGTGTAAGAGTGATATCAAAGTAAGACCATACCTTCCATGGTTGTCAAGGTGTTTTAATATGAAAAATAATGCTTCGGCAAGGAAGGGAAAGAGGTTACCTGAGCTCTACACAAGACTCCATGGATTTCAGAGTGTCCAGTAGTGACATGGCTATGAAACTGAGTAGGTCACATAAGGAGAAGACAATAAGCACAGCAAAGCACATTGATTACAAAGTGAAAGTCTTTATCGTTAGCTGTCAAAGTGGAATTTTTGTCTCCAAAGTGGTTTCTGCATAGTCTGAAATACTTATCATACTCAACACAGTTGCAACTTTGATAGCATCTGCAGTTCTTATGTGAAATTTCAAACAAGTTAAATAAAAAAATTGCCAGTCAGGAAATAATAATAATAATAATAATAATAATAATAATAATAATAATAATACCTTGCAGCCCCAGCCACTCTGGGTGGCTTCCAACAAATTAAAATGTCAAACACAGTAAAACGTCAAACGTTATCGATATATATAGAAACCAACAGCTGTATCAGTTAGGTAATGGCTCACACTAGCTATTCTCACTTCCTGCAGTGTCAAATCTGAATCCAATTTGAAAATAAAAGGCAATAACTTGCAGGAAACTCTATTCTTTGACTTTTGGGGGGTATTATTGTAATTCCAAATATTTATCACATGAAGGGATCTGAATTGATTTTAGTGTGTGGCTAATCAGCTGTGAACTACTGAAGACAATACATTTTATTAAAGAACACCAATATGACAGGTCACATTCTGAACTCATTTGCATTACTGTAACTCTAGCAGATGTTTGGAAAAGTCAAACTGCATCCCCCCCCATCAAACCACCTCTCCCCATTCATGTTCTAATGCTTCCCCCCCCCCAAGGGTGTCCCCTGTAGACCCACACTGAATGACCCATGATCCATGGGTTCTGTGGACAATATGGCCAAACATGAGCCCCAGTTGCTAACTAGATAAACATGAGTGCAGTAACTCTGGACTTCGTAGGGCCTTCTCCAGATAATGCAGCCCCCAAATCCACACCAGATATCAGAATGAGAAGAAGTGTTTCTACCATCCATGCCTTTTTCCAGGTTGGGATTTTCTTCCAAGATCACTGTTGTCAGCACTTCAAGTTCAGTCCAGTCAGGTCCCAGTGGGCTTGGTGGGTTGACGGCAGTGTCTCCTCCACTTCAGTGCCCTGTAGCACCCCTGTTGCCCCTTTTTTCACAGTTATGACACTTAGGCAGGGCCAAGTCCAGAAATCCTCTTATTGGTCCATTTAGAGGACACCCTAAGTTCTCCCCTAATGAGTTAGTCCCATGTCTACAGCTACTTCAAAAAGCCGAGGATAGAAGGCATGTTTCTATGTCCCCATTCCTTTCATTGGCTCGACTAAATAATCCTTTAAATAAACGACTATAATAGAATCAAATACAATTCACAGGTACACAGTAGCAAAAACCTACCTCATCCATTATATCTATTATTACTCATTATGCATATTTATTCTGATTTATTCTGACAGTTCAATTTCGCCTGCACTAATCCATAGATCTTTGATGAATAGTCATTATATAAAAAGGAGAAGGATCGCACATGAGCACCACACAGCCACCAATCAATTTAATCCCACATAAGGACACTCTAAAAAAAAAATCTACAGTATCATTTGACATTTGTTTGGAGCTATTCATAGAAAGCATTCTTCTCTTCCCTTTATCAAGACCTCCAGGTTTGGATTTACTGTCTGCAAGAATAATCCTTCTGTACCTCCTGTAATGCTGGAGCTTATGTATTTAGCCTCTGATCTGTTTGCAGTAATTTGAAAGATATAGAATGGGGTATGCAGTGGAAGAGAGGAAATAAATGCTCTGCTTGTGTATGGCACTATAAGCAAAGATCCTCTTAGTATGTATAACTTACTATCAGAAGGCAGACATTGACAATCTAGCTTTCAATAATTTTAGGAACAGCCGGAAGGAATATACAGACAATTGTATGACTACTAAAAGGCTAGACTTTATTATTATATCCTCTATAGGCAATTCTCTTTGAAAGAGCTCGGAACGCCTTACCTGTGATTCACAGGCAGCCTCCCATTCAGGCAGTGCTCAGAGCTAAACCTTTTTAGGTTAGGTAGCATAACTATGGTACATAATATGCTTCCAGACTTTTGGGGGGTTGGGATGGTGGTGGTCAACTAGAAAATTAAGCCAATATGGGAAAACATTTTTTATATATAAAACATATATATATCATGAAATCACATCAAAATTAGAGATGAAAGAATTTATCCTGTTCCATTCTTTCATCGCAGCCATGGGGAACCTTTGCTCCTCCAGATGTTGCTGAGCTGCAGCTCCCATAATCCCTGGCCATTTGCCATGCTTGCTGGGATTGGTAACAGTTCAGCAACATCTGGAGGGCCAAAGGTTAGAAGAATCATAGAATTGTTAAGTTGGAAGTGACCTCCCGGGTCATCCCCCTGCAGTGCCTAGGTTCTCCATAGCTACTGTATTGTTTCTCTGATCTGATCTGCTCTGCATTCCAGTCCTCCTTAATTCTAACTGGACTTGAATTGGACCATACACAGCTGGGTGGACTTCCCTTGGGAGAGTATTTCCAAAGCGAGTGGGGTCTTGTGACTGAGAAGGTTTTCTTCATAGGACCCACCTGCCTTACATTAGAAATGAATGTAGTCTACTGTACAATTGTAGGAGTCATTATCTGTTGCCCCACTCACTTTTGCTCTGGCACCGCCCATACTTGGTTTCTGTGACTGAATACAACCACTGGCTGGAAAAAATTCTCCACCTCTACATTAGTAGTGCCGCCCACAGAAGGTCCTCTACTGAAGGTCTAAACATACAGGTGGGCACATATTGTGACAGGTGGTCCTATCATTTTTCTCAGCCAGAGAGGTTTTATGCATCAAAACCAGCAGTTGGAATTGGGACTGGCAACTCGCAAAGCACCAGCGTATATAACAAAAATGGATTAACTTCTTAAGCACCAAGTCTGAGAGGTCAATTGTTTTCATCACAAATATATTACTCATATGGCCATGTATTCTTGAAGGACACTTGATTTCATTTCTAGGTTGATCCATAAATCTGTAGTTTAGTTAAGCTTTTTCTTCTTTTTCTTGTACTCTTAGAGCATTTAAAGGTCTCCCACTTTCAGCTGTGTGATTGCTATCAATTTTTGTGGAAGAAAGAAATTGTATTTAAAAAGTAGGGTAGGTGGAAAACCTCAGTTGATACTGAAAATAAAAGATTTTATCGGCTTAACTTTGTCCCTGAAACCTGTCCTCTGTTATACAAACAAAACAATAGTTTATTTCTGCATCCAGTACTTCAGAATACATAAAGGATTTGTGTGTGTGTGTGTGTGTGTGTGTGTGTGTGTAAATTTTGAGTACGCCACTGAAAATTCTTTGGTGCAAATATAAAAAACACTTTAGGATGTGACTCGTTTTAAATAATGGATTCATATAGGTCAATTATGAACCAAACATTGAGTATACTATTATTTATCATATCTAAGAAACTGGTCCATGGGGCCATGAAGAGTTGGACACGACTAAACGTCTAAACAAGAAGAAGAAGAAGAAGAAACTGAAGGACTACTTAGCTTGAGAATGTTGAAATCAAGACATTTGTTTTTCTGCACCTAAAGGTAAAGGTAAAGGGACCCCTAACCATTAAGTCCAGTCGCAGAGGACTCTGGGGTTGCGGACTCATCTCGCTTTACTGGTACATCTTCCGGGTCATGTGGCCAGCATGACTAAGACGCTTCCGGCGAACCAGAGCAGTGCACGGAAACGCCGTTTACCTTCCCGCCAGAGCAGTGCCTATTTATCTATTTGCACTTGACGGGCTTTCGAACTGCTAGGTTGACAGGAGCAGAGACTGAGCAATGGGAGCTCACCCCATTGCGGGGATTCGAACCGCCAACCTTCTGATCGGCAAGCCCTAGGCCCTGTGGTTTAACCCACAGCGCCACCCGCATCCCTTCTGTGCTTAACATACCACAAATGTAATATTCATTACATATTGCCATGAGTCCTATGGAGATGTCTTGGAGAGGACTGAAGGATGTGAATCTGGGACTCAAGGGGGACTTTGACCCAAGAGAGGGTCCCAGCAGCTTGGGAGGTGGAGATCTGGGTTCAGGGGAAGGTCTGAGTGGGCTGACAGGAGAGCAGAATGGCCCTATGACATCAGACACCTCAAGCACTATGTCACAGGCCAGTGAGCGGACCCTGGCACATTGCCTGTCAGTGAAGAGCCTTCCTCTTCTGGGGAGACGCTCAGGGGTAAGTCTAACAGCAAACTGACTTCATGGACTCTGCCTCCATCTGCAAGGACATGGAGGCAGCAGCAGTGGAACAAGCAAACTATGAGCACCCAACCTTTATGGAGAAGTTCCTATTTGCTTGCCCAGTCCCAAGGCTCAGGGTGTCAACTCTGCTCTTTAAAAGGAGAGTACAGGAGACATACAGGGACGTGGGTGGCGCTGTGGGTAAAACCTCAGTGCCTAGGACTTGCCAATCGTATGGTCGGCGGTTCGAATCCCCGCGGCGGGGTGAGCTCCCGTCTTTCGGTCCCAGCTCCTGCCCACCTAGCAGTTCGAAAGCACCCCTAAGTGCAAGTAGATAAATAGGTACCGCTTTATAGCGGGAAGGTAAACGGTGTTTCCGTGTGCTGCGCTGGTGCTGGCTCGCCAGAGCAGCTTCGTCACGCTGGCCACGTGACCCGGAAGTGTCTTCGGACAGCACTGGCTCCCGGCCTCTTAAGTGAGATGAGCGCACAACCCTAGAGTCGGACACGACTGGCCTGTACGGGCAGGGGTACCTTTACCTTTTTACAGGAGACATGTAAAGTGTGGGAGCAATGCCTTAGCTAATTCTAATGTTGTAGTAGCCCGCCATGCTTCTTCAACCCATGTTCGGCTGCTGTACTGACATCCTAAATAAAAAATTCAAATCTTCCAATAGTGGTAGTGATTTGAGTTCTGAGGAGGAGAACCAAGACATATATTTTGTACTATGGATTACTACTGTGTTATAAATTTAATTTATCTACAAACAAGAAATAACAAACTTATCACAAACCAATTTGATTTGATTTGTATATGTTATATCTTTACAGAAGGGGGGGGAACCATTTCCTCCCATTTTATAAATTAAAAGATAAGTTTCTTGCATCTCAAAGATAACAGAACCACATATCCATCGGTTTGGGTGTTTATTTCCCCTTCTTACTATTCTCTGTGTAACAGTCACCATTAATTCATGAAGTGTTTCTGGTGCCTCATCACTGACTTCCATAAATAAGGATTTGTGGGTCTATACCCAACTATATGCAAAGTGGATATACTACAATACCCAAGATACAGTAGAAACACTGGCGCAGGGATCGCCAACGTGGTGTCAGCAGTGGCGCAAGGTGATCAGGCACCTCGGGTGCGCGTGTCCTGCACCCAGGGGTGGGGCCAGCCGGGGCAGGATGCTCAGCAGGGCCTCCAAGGAGCTCAGCGGGGCCTCCTCCCACTCAGCTGCCCTACAGCTGGGGGGAGACAGAGGGCGGACCGTTTGGGCAGTGTGGAGCTTGTGAGCACCCAAGCCACTGCTTCACTCCCAGGAGAGACGCGTGGCTCGGGCGCGCTGCAGGCCCCACAGTGAGTGCCACCCAGAATTTTGTCACCCCCCTCAGTGGTGACACCCGGGATGGCTTGCCCCTATTGCACCCCCTTCCTCTGCCCTTGTGTGGTGTCCTTCAGTTGCTATTGAACCAACACTTCCATAAGAGTGTTCCATAAGAGTGCTTAGAGTTTAGTCCATCAACATCTGAAGGGCGCCACATTGTGTGCTACTGAGACATCAATCAGGCACCACTGGACATTCTAAAAATGTTCTGGAAAGCCCAGACTGAAGTGCTCATTTGAGTTTATGCATTTTTAATAATTAGCCTTTTCTCTGGGATAGGGAGGCAGCTACTACCATTTCTCTGACTCACAACCTCAGAAATTTGCTGAATCTTGGAATATGAGCATATACAATGCTCTGATTAGAGGGGAAGAAAAAGAAGGAACCAAGTTTTGCAATGCCTACTTCAGCTATTCAGACAGTAGGGTATTGGCTGGCTAAAATTAATGTGTGATCAGGTGCTGGGACTTATAGACTCATTGTGGGATTCCCTGTCCTATGAATCCATTTGTGTATTGTTTAAGATTTGTACTCCACCTTTTAGCCAGCAATCCTCCAAGAACAGCTTATGTAAGATCAAGAAGAACAATTTATAATTGAAATGGTGACTGTGGGCTTTCCAAAGAGACTTTGGTGATGCCAGCTGCTGCCAGCTGCTGCTGCTGCTGTTTTCTTTCCAGCCAGGTATTATAGTCTTTACCCATTATACTCCCCCCCCCATAATTCCAGCACCGGAGTGAAGAAAATGGTTTCTGCTGATTACACCCAATGTTTGACGGCACATGGTGAGTACTAAAATACGCATGCAACTATTTTTGCAGTCTGCATGCAATTTCTTCTTGAGCTGACAACAATGTGCAGACCTGGGGACCAATTAGCTTTCTCAAGAAAGCTGCAGCTTTCATTTGAGAGGCATTCAGCTAGTTTGCTACATCATAAATTAAGATGATTAGGAAATCTCAGGCACTTTTGTTTTGATGGCAGTGGCAGTTGCGGCTTGGCGCAACCATGGACAAGCCAGGGTGGAGGGGTGAAAATTTGTCTCCCAAGCAGCTGGGAGTGCCATCAATTGCCTAAGGATGTTGGGACTTGCCTGCAATTTTAAATTTTGAATGAGCCCATTGTGGTGAGCTAAGGGGCAGGGACTTCAGAGACTGATCTTGGTGAAGCCTACCTTTGCCTGGCTTCACTCTGGCCCACCTACAACTTATTTAATCTGGCTATGCTTGCACTTAGCAGTGTGGTCGGCATCAGACATCTCATCCTGCAGATACTTGGTCGCTGAATTTGGGGCCAGGAGAAATTTGCCTGCAGAGAAATTGGGCTTCTCTGGAGGTTTTGCCTGCCCCACAGCAACTGTCACAACTTGAGAAAAGGAATTGGGTTGGATCCTTAGCCTAAATAGAGGGAGTGGGGAAGAAGCCTTAACCCCGTCCTCCGGTAAAGGGGTCCAGGGGGAAGAATTCTATCCAAATGTTCAATGGGGGCTAATGAGCTATAGTATTCCTCAACTGACAGCCTGAATGGATTGCCCATATTTGATGTGCATCATAGGGTGATTCTTAACCCAGGTTTGATGCTGAAAATAACCACCCAGCAATTGGGTTGGTTGATTTAGGATACATACTCAATGGCTATGTCAAAGCCTACTGACACCTGTAATCAGTAAAGTTGTGGCCATTCTGCTCAGAAAATGTAATTGTGTCTTTCTTTGCTGCTTCCAGCCCCCAGTGGCTTTGGGTTCACTGTGCCTGGGCCTGCAAAATATTCTCCCTCTAACTACCAGTATAAAGTCGAATAAGTTATGTTTTAGAATTATAAATAACCATCAAATGCATATCTATGCATGATTTGGAAACCATTTTGGAGGGCAGCATGGAGAGAATCAATGTTTACATTTATCATTTATTTATTAAAAAACTTGCAGAAGGTATTTTTACCATGCGATTGACTTGAATCTATTTAACTATTAATAGAAAGAAATTCGTTTTAAATATAATATTATTTTATGTTTCAGGAAGCCCTGGGTATGCAGATATTGAGGGGGAGAAGTTTGATTCCGTTCACATTTTGAGGCAAATGTACCTAATTTGCCCTTTTCAAAATAATACACAAAGCAAATCAACACAAGAATTCTTTGCGATCCATACTACTACAAATTTTGCAATGGCAAGAGGGAATTATTGTACCAGCCAAGTGATGCTGGTACAAAAATGCAATGTGCACACATAGGGCTCCTCCACATGAGCAGGGGATCCTGACTCTACACGTAAATGCCAGTACTTGCATAAGACCACTTCACACAGATGCTGAATATTCAGCCAGAATGTAGTGTGGATGTGTCCATCCCATGGGTAGCAATAGGCACACATGGTCACTATCCCACAACCCCCATGTTCAAGGAATTTTGGGCACTGTAGTTTATCCCTAACAGAGTTACAACTTTCAGCAGCCCTCATCCAACTACAGTGCTCAGAATTCTTTGCGGGAAAGAAGGTGCTTTGAATGTGCTTTAAAGTTCTGGTAGTAGATAGGTAGCCGTGTTGGTCTGTCATAGTCAAAATTAAAAAATTCCTTCCAGTAGCACACTGTTGGCATTTGATGGCATACACAATGTTAGACGATGAGCAATTAAGTAGTCCCGAGATGGTATGTGTGATGTCCTTCAGCTCTCTATATTGGACAAACAGGCCAAACCTTACGCCAAAGAATAAACGGACATAAATCTGACATCAAGAATCACAAAACAGAGAAACCAGTAGGAGAACACTTCAATCTCCCAGGACATTCTATACAAAATCTCAAAGTAGCTGTTTTACTACAAAGGAATTTCAGAAATAGACTGGAAAGAGAAGCTGCTGAATTACAACTCATTACCAAACTTAAAACCATGGAAAGACCTGGGCTGAACAAAGACATTGGATTCTTATCTCACTATACATGACTAAACCATTTCTCACCTTTTCACCCCTTGCCTTTTCCTGTAAGACCTATTACAGTCGTTAAGAGTCGTCAACAGGCGCTCTCAGCTATCTGCCTATCTCCCATTCCCACCACCCTTCTGAGTAACACCCCTCCCCACCTTCTCACTATATAGAAGGATCTGGCAACTTCTGTTTCAGTGTATCTGAAGAAGTGTGCATGCACACGAAAGCTCATACCAAGAACTAACTTAGTTGGTCTTTAAGGTGCTACTGGAAGGAATTTTTTTATTTTGACTTTAAAGTTCTGGTGTGTAAACTGCCTGCCCCTCTGACCACTAGGCTACAGTGTCTCTCTCATTTACAAAGTGTATGCTGTTCCATGGAACCATGACTGCTTCCTCAGCTATCCACACACCCTAAAGTGTGCAAATATTACCCACAAAATCCTTTATAGTGCTGGGATAAACAAGCCAGTATTTGCAAATTACGCATATTCTTATTCCTAAAATAAAATACACAGAAAGCACAATAATTGGTAATGAGTCCCTAGGCATTTTGGTGATGGTGTGATTGGCTGGAGAGTTCACATAGGTCCCTGTCCTGTTTCTTAGAAGGTAATGTGGATGGCTTCCTCATTAAGACCCATCTAATGCAAACGAATCCCACAACAGTACAATAAAGGAAGCTGTGATGCTCGTGCCTTTCTTGTTAAAAATATGGCTATTAATAATTGTGTACGAAAGCTGCATCCTGGGTAGAATAATAATGCTATTAATGTTGCCGAAGAGTCCTTGTGCCAGGGAAAGCGCAGATAAAGGCTGTCAGTGTTGGCAGATGGAACATTATTATATGCAGCAATGGGTTTATCTTAGCTGCCTGTTTCATCTTGTGGCATTTCAATAATGTGCTACCAAGAGAAAGCTTTGCTATGCATATCTTCACGCAGACATGTTCATAATATCCAGAGCAGTAAGTCTTCAGTCTGCTGACTCTCTCTTGTTTCAGCTGATATTTTGAAGCGTGAGTTATTAGGCAGGCCCAAATGGGGGCAAACTACAAAAGACAATATTTCCATACCCATCTTTTCAGCTTGCCTGATCATGGCACATTACAGAACCGTTAGCTATGAAGACACAAAAGCACTTTCAACCTGAGAGGGTTGCCATTGATATCATCCAGCTAACAGGATTCGGTTCTCAGCTGCATAGCCAAAGAGACTTGGAGCAATTGTGATGCAAATGCTCTTGCTATGAAAGGGGGAGAAGAAGATGGAGCCATAATAGGAAATAATAATGCATTGATTCCAAAGAGAAGATTATTGTTTGTATTAATTTAATCATCACTTGCCCAAATGCCGTAGGAAGTTAATTATTTAAATGTGAACTTTAAAGAGGTAATTTATCCTTTTGCTGCTGCCAAATTCATGACCAAAAACAAAAAACCCTTCATGCAACAAAGTAAATACACAGAAAAAGAGGATGTGATAAGAAAGTCATTATCTTAACTGACCCATGCTTCAGATATTTAGGACCACAAATAAATGAATAAAACAAATGATGCTTTTATATCCCAAGTCTCCTTCCACTCCAAACTAGACAAGCAACTGAGCAGTTCACTGAATGTGCTTGCTCCATATTTTATTCATCATTCAGTTGCCAGTGAATGCAGGGAAACTAAAGACATGAATTTGCCCGATCTGGGATTCACCCAAATCCATCTTTTTTACATGTGCAATGAGCAAGTATCCCAGAGTAAAATGAGAACCACTTTTGTGGCCAATTGCCATTAGGAGTTGTAGCTAGAGTGGCATAGTAAATGCACTGAATCGGAGTGCAGATTTTAGTGGATGCTAATTCTCAGCAGAGAAAGGTAGAATTATTCCAGCTTCAGACCACAAAATCTTTCAACACCTAAAATAAGAACTTGGCATTAAATAGTAGTGACATTCTTCTCATTTGAAGGCAGACTGGTGGGAGAAATATTATCCATCCCATTTGTGGTTAGAAAATTAGGGGAAGTAGCACTTTTCCTGGGGGCGAGGGCAGGGAAGCCACAAAATTATCCAGGAGTAGCAGTCAAGCTCTTTGCTTGCTTCAGACATATGACAACATATTGTGTTAAATCCACAGTTCTGCTCAAAATTCCCTACCCTCCATATGCATGAAGAACCCTGGCCACAATGGACAGTGGGAGTTGTAGTCCAACAACATCAGGGGGCATCTCATTTGCCACCCCTGCATTAAGATAACAATGTTTAGATAATCATATATTTTGTTTGTTCTTGGTGGTGAGAGCACAGGGAGAAAAATGAAGACAGTGGTAGTTGTAAAAATCTGTGTGATAGAAGAACTGTGGGGCTAATATTAAACATGTCCTGCTTCATAAATTAGAGTAATATAAATAGATGCTCTGGGTGACTGATGATCCATCTTGCACCCATTCCATTACTTTAGTACTTTTTAAAATGAAAGAGTAGAATAAAGGGTCATAAAAAAATTGAACTAAGATGCGGCCATCTACGAAATAGCTGTTTAATGTGCCACACCAGGGAAGAGTTATAAACCCCTCTTCTTAATTAAAACTAAATGATAACACCAAGACATTAAGCGTTATCTTTTATACTTTTAGTGGTTCTATGAGGCTCCTGAGCCAAATTCTTGGGCAAAAAAAGAAGACTCAAACCCCTTAAAAATCAATGGAGTTAAGCCTGCGTACATCAGCACTGAATTTGATACGGGGAAGTTTCTTGCTCCCGAGTAATTTTGTGAACTTCCTCAAGAAATTAAGATTGAGACTTGTGGGCATTTCAATGTAATGTATATAGGGGAACATTTAGTTTATGTAGTGATGCAAGGAAGTGTACCCTCAGGGGTGGGGAACATCAGGCCCTGGGGGGTCAAATGTAGTCCTCCAGGTCTCTCTATGGGGCCTTGGGACTTTCCACAGACCACATCTGCTCCTGAGCTGCAGCCCACACCAACTCTCCTTTGCACCCCCATTGAATGTTTTACCCTATCTGGAATGTGACCTTGAACTCTGATAATGTCTCTTGCTTGGATGGATGAAGTACACAACAGGGCATGTGAGTAGGAAGAAACTAAACTACTTTATAAATTTAGAATTCACATCAATAATGTTGTTGTTGTTGTTCAGTCGTTTAGTCGTGTCCAACTCTTCATGACCCCATGGACCAGAGCACGCCAGGCACTCCTGTCTTCCACTGCTTCCCGCAGTTTGGTCAAACTCATGCTGGTAGCTTCAAGAACACTATCCAACCATCTCTCCCTCTGTCCTCCCCTTTTCCTTGTGCCCTCCATCTTTCCCAACATCAGGTTCTTTTCCAGGGAGTCTTCTCTTCTCATGAGGTGGCCAAAGTACTGGAGTCTCAGCTTCGGGATCTGTCCTTCCAGTGAGCACTCAGGGCTGATTTCCATAAGAATGGATCGGTTTGATCTTCTTGCAGTCCATGGGACTCTCAAGAGTCTCCTCCAGCACCATAATTCAAAAGCATCAATTCTTCGACGATCAGCCTTCTTTATGGTCCAGCTCTCACTTCCATACATCACTACTGGGTAAACCATAGCTTAAACTATACGACGACAATAATAATAATAATAATAATAATAATAATAATAATAATAATAATAATAATAATAATATATTTGTACCCCGACCATCTGGCTGGGTCTCCCCAGCCACTCTGGGCAGCTTCCAACAAAGATTTTAAAAAATACATTAAAATGTCACACATTAAAGACATCCCTAAACAGGGCTGCCTTCAGAGGTCTTCTAAATGTCAGGTAGTTGTTTATCTCTTTGACGTCTGATGGGAGGGCATTCCACAGGGCAGGCGCCACTACTGAGAAGGCCCTCTGCCTGGTTCCCTGTAGCTTTGTTTCTCACAGTTAGGGAACCGCCAGAAGGCCCTCGATGCTGGACCTTAGCGTCCGGGCAGAATGATGGGGGTGGAGACGCTCCTTCAGGTATACTGGGCCAAGGTCATTTAGGGCTTTAAAGGTCAACACCAACACTTTGAATTGTGCTTGGAAACGTATTGGGATGTAGGTCAATGTAGGTCTTTCAAGACCAGTGTTATGTGGTCTCGGCGGCTGCCCCCAGTCACCAGTCTAGCTGCCACATTCTGGATTAGTTGTAGTTTCCGGGTCACCTTCAAAGGTAGCCCCACATAGAGCGCATTGCAGTAGTCCCAGCGGGAGATAGCTAGAGCATGCACCACTCTGGTGAGACAGTCTGTGGACAGGTAGGGTCTACTGCTCTGCCTTCTTTTGCCTCTGTTGACGCCCACAGCAGGAGGGGGAGACACCCTTGCCTCTTCACTAGCTGGACTCATCTCTGCATCTTGGCCTCCCTCCTCCCCTGCTTCAGCTTCTACCTCTGATTCTGGACTGTTCTCTGCCACAGACTCCCTTCGCTCACTGTGGCCTGTTACCTCTCCAACTTCTGACACCTCCTTCCAGTCTTCTCCCTCTTTTACTTCTGACCATTCATGATTGTCCCACCACCAATCCCCTGGGCTCTGAGCCTTCTTCCCTTGGTGGTTCCAAAGCTGATTCCTCCCACCATTCCTCTGCGTACAGCCAGTCTGTGTCATCAGACCAGGCACCCTAGGGCAAAGCCCTAGTGCCTTGGCAAAGCACATCAACAACCTGGGCCTTTATATTGAGTTTGCCTGGCAGTGGCAGTGGTGGGTGTGAATTGTCAAATTCCCTGCAACGCCCCCCTCCCAACATAACAATACATAACAAAGGGCACATGATAAATTAAAGTAGAGGAGGAGATATATGAGAGGACACTGTGCCAGCTTTTCTCAGCAGGGAGCTGGCTTGATATATTGCCAGTTGTTTTGGTGGAGTTTGCATGAAATTTGTAAAATGAGCATGGTGTACCTCCCAGGCAGTGAGGACCACACAACCATCTTCCCATCTGTCTTCCTATCTCTCTCTGTATTTCACGGTTTAATGGAAGGATATTTGCTTGTAAAAACCATAGGCATTGTTATTGTTTTGTCCTGTTGGCTGCTTTCCATGAACTGTATCTCATACTAACATTTGGAAGGTAATCACACTGAATGCATTAGTGATGGGGAGAAATGTAGCAAAATATCTTGCTAAATACACAGACGCTCCATGATGGATATGGATAATGGCTTACTGGGAGGCTAGTTTTTCAAGATAACAAGGCTCCCAGGTGTAAATGCTAAATTTGATGTTATTAAATATAAGCACTGAGCACACTGCTTAGCGGTGTTTTTCCTTCTTCTAAATCTGAAATTACTTTGTGCCATATAGGATGCATTGAGAGAGAGGCAGAGGCGGAGAGAGAGAGGTGTCTGACCTTTTAGAACTGTTTGGTTGCACTGATAAGCAAAGTGGCCTTTCGCTATTTTGCTTCCTCTCTTACATTTTAAGTCATGGAAAACAAGTAGCAAAGTGGTGTCTGTTCTGGTGAGGGAATCTTAAAATATAGCACAGTTTGCATAATGAGCAGATGTAATTGATTTCTCAGAGGGATGGAAAAGACAGCTTTGGAGTCGTCTCCTGTTAAGCTATTTTCCAGCCAGCTTTGACTGATGAGAAGAAACAGATAGCTTTTATTTGATGATTTGATAGCACACCCATCGCTCTTTCTGATCCTATGTCATTTCCATATATAACCAGAATTTCAAATAAGTGACACAGCTTGTGCCTTTACTTGGTATACGGTCAATGTATAGAAATATCTGTTGTAGGGGGAAAGACAGATACACTAAGACAATATGCACCCCCCCTGTAGTTAATGTGATACATAAAGCTCTTGTCACCTTGACATTTCCTACATTTGCTTTATGCTTCTACCCTGTAGACACTCCCTTTCTTAAGCAAACGCTCTCTGACTACTGCACGCTTTCAGTTATTGCCTTTTTAACTATGAGACACCTTGGTGCTATTCAGAGGAGAGGTGAGGATAAAAGGTCCAGGAGACAAACCACATAAGGAACTGAACATATATTTAGCTTAGAGAAGGAAGAAATGACTTGTGTAGGAGGATGTGGTTGTTGCTGGCTCCAGCCACAGACAGAGGATTTCTGCAAGGAGAACATTTCTTTACCCTCCTCACTGAGGTGTAATCTAGGGGCAAAAAAGCAGCAGTGATTAAATATTGCAGAAACAGTCAAAAACAATCCAGCACAATTATTTGAAAGTGCAAGTATTAAATCACTGTTCAGAACAAATAACAAGCAAGGCAACAAAAATCTCATTTTTTAAAAGTAGATGCAATATTAGCTGTTCTTATTTAATTTGTAAGTCGCCTTGCGTTCCTGTCATGGAAAAAGGCAGGTTACAAATAGATAGTAGATAGATAGAGAAGGCCAGTATGCTGATTACTGAAGTGTAACTTACAAAAGGATGCTTAAATTATAAATTTGCTGTTACTGATGCAATGAAATTGTGTCAGACAGTTAGGGAGATATCTACAAAGCAGCATAAGCAAAAATCCTATTGAGATTTTTGACTTGGCGATAAACAGATATACAGATCCAGAAACTATTTTAGTGAACAGTCTACTAAATCCAGATAATGGTTAGTTGTGTGTTCAGGTGTCCCTCTTGATTAGTTTGCATGTTGCATTGTACCGACATTGACACATTTCTCAGGACTGAGCCCTAGTGCAGAGATGAGGAACCTTTGG
The DNA here is from genome assembly GCF_965113315.1 of Podarcis vaucheri. NCBI lineage: Eukaryota > Metazoa > Chordata > Lepidosauria > Squamata > Lacertidae > Podarcis > Podarcis vaucheri. Next base: position 65,156,859 of record NC_138766.1, read on the forward strand.
TTCTCCAAATGCTTTAGGACTCTGTGCTGGTCCTGAGGGTTAACCGTGCAGTGAGGTCCGAGTCCAGTCCGAGGTCGAGGGTGTGGTATGGAGGCTGTCCGTCAAAGCTGAAGCAGGGTCCAAGGCAGGGAGTCGGGTGAGGTCAGGAACTCTGGCAGAAGAGCAGGACAGGGTGCAGGCAGGGTATAGGCTACCAACAATGTTGCTCCCGCAACCTGGGACTGGGGCTGGCTGGCTTTTATCTGCCCGGAGGCATAGGGTGGCCCCAGTCCACAGGTGACTTGCCTCTCCTGGCCTGGAGGCAAGCACTCCTTAGTTCCCTCTGCCTTTCTGCCCTGAGCCTCTGCAGCTCAGGAGAGGCTGGAGGGTTACCAAACCCAAAGGCAACCTCAGCTTCCCCTGTTGGGGCTGAGAGTGGAGCACCTGCAGGCAATGGGTCCTCCATCACCTCAGGAGCCAGAGCAGACTCAGCTGGTGCCTGCACCTGAGGATCCAGCACAGGTGAGAACCCTTCAGGCTCATGCCCCAGCCCCGGCTTAGCTGGTTCTGGAGGTGCAGGCTGGGATTCTTCAGGTTCAGCCTCCGAGTCCGAATCCCAGGCCATCACAGACTCAAACTCTCATTAGTTCTACACAGCATAGCCAATAGGCATGATGGAAGGCGGAGTCCTACAATATCTGGAAGATTCCTGTTACATGTCAGTAAGCTCCTCCCCCATTGAGGCTCACATTCCCCTGGGGGTAGTATGCCCAGGACAGTGGGCAGGACTGTGGGCAGGACTGAACCAAGAAAGGGGTTGGGCTAGAGCCAAAGTGGGTGGAGTCACCTCTCTCTCTCTCTCTCTCTCTCTCTCTCTGTCTCTGACACTCCCTTCTCCATCTGTGTGTCTGTCTGTCTGTCTCTTCTTGCATTTGCCAGACACTTGGTCAATCACAGAAGAGTTTAGAAATTGAACCAAATAACACATAAAATTATGCTGAGGTTTGGAGGTTGCTCACTCCTGCTGGAAAGAGTGTCATGGGCCAGCTGTAGCTTTCCATATATTCAGACTTTTCCATACCTGCTACTTCAGATCCCATCAATTGGAAAAGCTGGAGACTAAGCCTTTAACTTTATACATGAGAAGTGTGCATGCTACCACTGGGTTTTATGCTTTATACATGCAAAGAGCATGAATGCTATCATTGAGCTATGTTCCCTACCTAGAACAAATTCTCATTTTAAGGTATATTTAGAAGCAGTAGAATACTAACTACATGGGATAATAACAACAATCTGAAAATATTTTGGGGGTCACAACACGTACCTGAAAAACCAGTGTGGCAAGATTCACATTAAAAACGTTGGCATGTTACCGACGTGCCTCTAAATTGACTAATATTTCTTCAGCATGAAATCAATGGGGCATATTTCACTGATGCATAAGCATTGTGCCAAAAAAGGAATTGCATCAGATGTGCAGTGATTTGATTTGATTTCTTATACAACAAGTCAAAAGGCACAGAAGCCTAGACATAGATATGAATTTCATGAATATACTACATAATTGAAAGCAAAGTTGTAATCCATTCTGGAATAAGAAAGTGTCATATATAAAAACCTACCTCCTGTGTTCAATGTATTTCCTCTGGTAATTTCCTAGTGAAGCTCATTATACACACAAGACCAGATTTCTTGTAATATTTTATGGAATTGATTTCCTTTTGCTTCATTCTTTGCTAAATGCGTTCAACATCCCTATAACCTTATATCAATGTAAACAGTATGAACTTCAATTTATTGGTTATTCATACTTGCAAACCCCATAAATTGCTATGGGAATGCATTTAAAGCCATAAATGTCTTTTAACAGGTTGAGCCTCCTGATCCAACATTATAGATTACCACATTGACTCACTATTCTCCTTCTTCAGCAAAGCCACACGGACTGGAAATCCCAACGAAGAATTGCATTGCTAACTTCACTTATTGAATTATGCTTTAGCAAAAATAAGTACAGTATCTTCCAGTTCAGAATGTCCCAGTAAATAATGTTTATAATGTAATATTTTGACATTAGCAGCTAGAATGAATTTGAAATAGAAAATCTATTGAGGGGCAAGCAGAGGTTGCATGGCAAAGATTTCCTTCCAGCTATTTTGCTTATATGTCAGTGTTCTGAAATGTACACAGGAAGGCTATATTTCTACACCCACTTACCTGAGCATAAGACCCACTGAGCTCCATGGGACTTACCTCTGAACAGATACATACATGTGTTCTCCATAGCTATTTAAGCTGGAGAGCATTTATAGTTTGCTTGTTTGTTTGTTTATTGGTAGAAGTATTTATATACCACCCTCTCACAATACATCAGAGCAGTGTACAGCAGAAATTGCGCAGTGGTGGCGCAGCAGCAGTGGGAGGCTCCATTAGCTAAAGTGGTACCTTAGGTTAAGAACAGTTTCAGGTTAAGAATGGACCTCCAGAACGGATTAAGTTCTTAACCCGAGGTACCACTGTAGTACAGAACAACCCTTAAAAACGGTCTTCGGAGATGGCTGCTGGTTCTCTTCTGGAAGAGTGTTCCACAGCATGGGACCAGTGACATTAAATGCCTGATCCAGTCGGGCCTCTGTAACACGGGAGGGCAATGAAGAGCATTCCTCTGGATTGTCTCCAAGATCAAGCTGGGATATGAGGGCTCCGGCAGTCTGTAAATTATCTTGGACCCAAGTTCTTCAGGGTTTTGTAGATCAACATAAGAGCCTTGAACATGGCCTGATAGCATACATGCAATCAGTGCAGATGTTTCAACAGAGCTGTCACGTGTTGTCACCCATTTGTCCTCATTAGCAGTCTGGCTGCCACACTTTGAAGTAGCTGGAGCTTCTGGACCATGCTTAAGGGCAGCCCCACATTGCAGTAATCCAGTATTGAGGTTACCAATGCATAGACTAGAGTGGCCAAGTTAAATAAACATCAAACTCTGTTTGAATTATGAAAATATTTGGGGGTTCTTTAATAAAAAACTGAGCATTTTAGAATCAACTTACAAACTGCCTAATTCTAAGTTTCAGTGGCATTACTAACTATGCAGGAACAAACTTAGCTGCACTATCTCTTCTATCCTATGAAAGTAGCTCTCCAACCCAAAGACTATGTTGCAAGGGTGAGGACCATTTCCCTTTATTTCCTGCTCTTGTGACTTTTTCTTTTCCCAGTTAGGACTTATTTTTTCCTTCCTAGAGTGATCTTAGGCAATCAGGGAGCATGGTTATCTATGAATTTATTTTCTTACACTTACATCTTACACTTCCACCCCACTTTCTTACATTTTATCCATCAAGGAACCCATGGAAGCATACATGTGGCTTCCAGGTACACCATGGCACTATGCAGACCAAAGGTAGCCCACATAGTGTTCTCCAGACTCCTGTTTCCATCAGCCTTGAGCATTGGCCAACTGGCTGGTGGCTGATGGGAGTGACAGTTCAACAGTGCCTGGAGGGCACTGACATTGATTACCCCGATGTAGCCAATGAGATTTGGCTAGGTGGTAACATCAACAAGGGTAAACCAAGCAGATTGAAAGTGAGGCCAGTACTTTCTAAAATGGTCTCTTGAATCATCCCAGCCAATTGCTTTGCCCATTGCTCCTGTTCTGCATGAGCAGTATACGCAGAATGAGTGCAATCATCATATTTTTATGCAATTGCTGAAAGGTCACTTCCCTGTGCTGCTAAATGTTTGCAAAAGGCACTGTCACCTTTTGGCTTTGTTCTAGCTACTATACAGTTTTTGAATGGAAAAAATCTGAGTTTTGTGCTTAGCACCACATCTTTATGCTAGTCCTTAGATGGCTTACGACTTTTAAGAAAGTGAAGTTATCTGCAGAATTAGCACAATGATAGTTGTTGAGTGCTTTTTTTACTTTTTATAATGAAAAATCCAGGCAGGCAAAGTTGAATCTAATTGTCTAGTTAGTGCAAATGAAGATATAATTTTCATCATTCCAACTATAATGTTCATATTATATAGAATAGGAAAACATTGCTGAAAAACTAGTGTTGCTCCCCTCATTAAATCATTATCAGTTTGCTTTGTTCGCAGGCAAACTCATATGTGTGGGTCACATATAATTGCAGTAGAGTTACGTGACAATCTCAGGGCATTCAATCATTATGCAGTGGAAAGAATTGAACATATTTTCAAATATATAGTCACACCCACACAAACAAACAAACAGAGGGTACAAAGTGGAGGATTCTAAGCAGCGGTGCCAAAAGTTCTGACATGCAAAATATAGCAGTAAGCCTGTAACAGCCCAAATGTTTACAAGATAAAAAGAGAGTGACCCATTCATGGCAGCAGTCACTGGTAATAATATTATCTTTTTAGCTCTGCTACATTATTGTAACCCCTGTAGTGGAAACGATTTTGAAGTCAGCAGCAGAATTATTTGGGAGGTTGAAATGTTCAGCCCACAAATGCAAATAGATGCAAAGCTAAGTTAAAATGTCATCATATGCAGAAGCTGTTGGGAGCACACCAGGAACATATGGTAGGGGGCACTTGCAGGCTAGAGGTGCTGTTTGTGAGAACAATTGCCTCCACATAGGGACTATACAGCACTCTTGTCTCCTAGGATTTGTGCAAATGTAGCAAATAGAAAAAAGCTCCATGATTGCACAAATCAGAGGTTGGAGGTGTTCCTGTAGGGGCCTCCATTCATGTGAATCAGCTCTATGGATAAATTGTCTTGTAGAAATGGGTACTGCTTTATTTTGTCCACAGCCATTCTGAAACTCAGAATCTTTCTCCAGTTTGTGGTATCCAAAAGTTATCCTGGCTACAAAAGGCAGACATCTGCGGAATGGGGAGTGGTATGATTTCCGGCAATTATTTCTCCCCTCTGCTGCCCTGTAGTCTCCAAAATGATTTGGGGTTGGGGGGTGGAAGGTCCTCTGGCAGGGATCTACTACCTAGGGACTGGCCAGGTTGGGCCCTGCCAAGGGTGCAGACTGCCGGGGGGGGGGGGGGAGAGAAATCACACCTTTCCACTCTGACTCAGAGCAGCTAGGAGTCTGCCTACCCATCCATGCACTCCCCGGGCTCCTCACCCACTGCTCTGAGTGGCCAGGCCAGGCATGCAGGCTCCTCTGGGCACCTCAGTAGAGGAACACAAGGGATCCGGGGAGGGGGGCAGTGATACAGCTCCTTGCCAAGTGTACCAGGGATGGCGAGGCATCAGTACAGTTCCTTGCCAAATGTACAAGGGAGGCTAGGTATGCTTCTGTCCTCTGGAGAAGATTTTGGGTGAACACAGGAGTCTGTGGCGTGTGTGTCTATGTGTGAGGAATCGTCAAAATTTGCCTCTCTCACCATTCTGCTGATGGATGCCTTCCATTGGTAGGATACCAATTGGATTCCTTCCAATGTCGCAATAGAAGAGACATTGTTTTACCAGTTGCAGGGAATCCATGGCCCTCTAAATGTTGTGGGAATACAATTCCCATTGGCCCTGACAATTAGGCACACTGGCTGTGGCTGATGGGAGTTGGAGTCCAGCAATACTCAAATGCCCACAGGTTCCCCACTCCTAAATAAATACTGGTGCCTTGCTCATCTCTTCTTAATCCCTGCCATCCCAGTTTGTTTGAAAAGTCAACCAAAATATGTATGTTAGGCTTTTGTTTTCTTCTAACTTACTAATACTTGTTTTGAATGTTCAGTTTCTAGTAGATTGGTGCAAGGTGACTGACATATTCATATACATATAATATTTTTTTATTTAAGTAAATTTTCTACCACTTTTCTTCTTGGTAGTCAAAGGTAGCATGGCCAAGGCTCCTAGACAGTCTTTCATCAAACACCGGCCAAAACCAGACATAAACTTTAGCAATGCTGCCACATTTTGCACGTTGTAGTGCTGGCCCTAATACATGATAACAAGATAGTTGAACTTTGTCCAAAAAGAGAGAGCCACACTTCACACTAATGAAAATATTAATACTAATTTGAAGAGTGATTAAAAGCTTGGATGTGGCACACTCCCATGAAGAACATTTGCCACAATAGAAAGCCTGATAGAGCCTTGTAATCTTACATTATGATGTCAAGCATATTAAGCAAATACCTTTAATCAACAGCAGAGCAGAAGCATGCTGGGCTAATTATTTCTAGTAGATTGTGAGAATACTGATTGCAATTTCCTAATCAATTGGTTCAGTAAATGTCTTGCCATTTGCATATTATCTTTCTTGAGACAATTATTATCTTACTGCTCTGCTTCAGTGTTTTTGGGTCATGAAACTTAAGATGTTGCTAAAAAGACCTTTCAATCATCCCAGTGATGATTTGGAAAAGCAATCCCTAATCTCTCCACTCTGAGCTCAGGGGTGGGAGGGAAGCAATAATTCTCCCAAAGTTACAAAGCTTTGAACCAAAACTTTGTGGGGTGAAGTGAGTTGAGGACAGCTTCTGATTCATCACTGCAATGTTAGAATAGGCTCTTGTTGGTTTTTTTTTTAAATGCTTAAATGAATATGTGGAAGATAAATTCTATTGGTGGCTACTTGCCATGATCGCTGAAAGCATAATGATCATTTTTGAGAACACTGCACCACTGAGTATCCAATGCTGAAGATGAGCAATCTTTGAAAAAAACATTTCAAGAAGAAGAAGAAGAGTTTGATTTGATATCCCGCTTTATCACTACCCGAAGGAGTCTCAAAGTGGCTAACATTCTCCTTTCCCTTCCTCCCTCACAACAAACACTCTGTGAGGTGAGTGAGGCTGAGAGACTTCAAAGAAATGTAACTAGCCCAAGGTCACCCAGCAGCTGCATGTGGAGGAGCGGAGACGCGAACCCAGTTCACCAGATTACGAGTCTACCGCTCTTCACCACCACACCACACTGACTCCTGCATCTGCACCATAAATTTAGAACACTATTATATCACTTTAACAGTCATGAATTTCCCAATCCTGGAAATCCTGGGAACTTTAGTTTGATAAGGGTGTGAGAATTGTTTGGAGACCCCAATTCCCTTCCACAGAGCTACAGTTTATAGTTTCCTGGAAAGAAGGACTGATTGTTAAAGCACTCTGCAAAATGTATCTCTGTGAGGGAAATTGAGGTCTTCTAGCAATTCTCACTCAGTGCTCTTGACAACCTACATTTCCCATAATTCTTTGAGGGAAGCCATGAGTGTTAAAGTGGCAACATAGTGTTTTAAATGTAAGCTGCAGATGTAGCCAACAGTTTTACTCAACATGACAATCCTGCTTTTATATTCTTCGCTGGAAAATTGCACTTTGTTCTTATTCATATAGGATGATTATGTCAGAGTATATCATAGGTGCATGCAGCAATATTACTGATGTAGTCTGGAATGCATCCCTCAAAATACAGGGGAAACTGTATTCACATTAATAAAAAATATTTAGCTATATTGTATAGTGATGAGGAAAACCCGAGACAAAATCTAAGGCAAGCTGTGTGCAGATCTTATAAATTTACCCAATTCATGGTGTCTCGGTAAGGAATAGCTATGCCCCCTGTTTTATTACGTAACCTGGTTTTATTAACCCCTGCTTTATTACTGTTTCCCACCTGCTCATTCTAGAGGTCTTTAGCATGGCATTTATTTGCATGTCTACAGGTGAAGCAGGAGGGTAGTAATCAGGCTGTTCACTGGGCAAGTTAGGTACCTTTTTTTTCAAAATGAAAGATCTCATTTTAGGGCATTCTCCTCTCAATTTACAGTTACACACAAGGGGAGAGTGGGCTCATTGTCACCACTGTTCTCACGTCATCTATGACCCAACCCACCTGTTGCCCATGCACCCAGCCAATGTTTGAAGTGGGGAGCCCAATCTACACATGGAAACGCAGTTTTGAATTGTGCAAGCATCCTATGCATATAGCGCAGACTTCCTACTTCCCCTCTTCCCCCTAATGTAGATGGGGCTAAAGGGTGCAATAGAGAGGGTAGACTCAATGATGGCAGCCCCACTCTCCCCTTCAGATGATTTTGATCACCAAAGAGGAGAATGCAGGAAGAAAGATCAAATAGTCCTCGATTGATAAAGCCTCTCCTCTTCCCGGAGGGGCGGTGTTGTGGGCGGGAGGCAATTTCTGTGTCACGCAGGGGGCATTATGCCCCCTGCCCCTCTCACTTGGTTGACGCACCACGCCCACAGGTAAGCGCCCAACCGGGCGGCTTGGTGGGGGCGTGGTTTGCGGTTTAAGATACCGCCGTGCCAGCCATTCCGCCTCACTTTCTCACCATCTCGTTGAGAGTCACCCACCCACCACTCCCTTAGGGCTTAGGGTTTAGCTTTTCTCCTGACCTTGCTATGGACCTATGGTTGGTCTCCCAGGTTGCCTAGGGGGCGTGGTAGGAATTTTTCCAACTGGCATTAGGCCTTTTGGTTTTTTTCGCCTACCTCGAAGCAATCGTCATAACTTTCTTGGTATTTGGCGGTTAGGCATTGGAATGTGTTGTTGGTGTGTGGAAGGGAAGGTGTGGCCATCGCCTACCCCTTCAAATTTGGGTATTCCGTTAAAGGAATCCGGCGGGCGTGGATCCTGTCCAATGCCTGTGTGGTGGGGGGCCATGGCATGACCATCAATGACATCAGGGGAGAGCTTATAGTTGTATTAGCATCAACAGGCTTCCCCTACTGGTGAATAACCCCTCTTTAGACTCACCCCTCTCCGAGTGGGTGGAGTCAATCTTCCATGGTCCAGTGCCTAAGCCAATACCTTCTCACTTGCTGTAATCAATAAAGTTGTGGCCTTTTCTTGCCCATTAACCTTATACACTGTGTCCGTGTGTCTTTTTTCCACAAAGCGGGGATCGGGTCCTCGAACCACAACTTCAAGACTGGATTACAAACTCTGTGTGGGGCTCCCCTTGTAGTTTGTAATATATATAGGTAGCACAGAATATAAGCAGTTAGCACAGAATGTTGCAGCATGGTTGCTGGCAGGAGTGACGCCTTGTCAGCATATTACACCTCTGCTCTGAGATCTGCACCACCTGCTAATTTCTTACTGGGCCAGGTTCATGCTGTTATTGTTACAAAAGTCCTCAACAGTTTGGGGGCAATTTACTTCAGGGATCACTTTGCCCCATGCCTCCCTCCTTGACCACTTTGATCTGTGGTACTGGCACTTTTGCAGATGCCACATAATGGTCGTTCCACACTTGCAAAAAATTGTTCCTTCCGCATGGCAGCACCTAAACCTTGCAACTCCTGCCCATTGATATTAGGCCGGTACCTTCCCTGTAATTGTTTCAGCACCCGCTAAAACCATTTTTTCTTTCCGCAAGCCTAGCTGGGCATGTCATATTAGCATGTCATTTCTAAGACATTCTTTTACTATGCATAATTATTTTTAAATAACCGGTTTTATTTATATGTGGACCAAATTTTGTGTCAATTAGTTTTTAATGTTTTTATCAGTACCTTTAAAGCATCAGTTGTAGTTTGTCAACCAATTAGAGGCTTTTTGCTAAGTAATACATTTTGTCAAATAAATTAAAATAAATATAGATGTGCTTCTGAATGTATAGGATAAGTTTCTCCGCCAGTTGTAGTATTTAAAGTTTCCTAGAAATATTACTTTATTTTCCCAATAGGTCAAAATAAAAAAATTCCTTCCAGTAGCACCTTAAAGACCAACTAAGTTAGTTCTTGGTATGAGCTTTCGTGTGCATGCACACTTCTTCAGATACACTGAAACAGAAGTTGCCAGACCCTTCTATATAGTGAGAAGGTGGGGAGGGGTATTACTCAGAAGGGTGGTGGGAATGGGAGATTGGCAGATAGCTGAGATGAGTGTTAACATCACACATACCATCTCGGGACTATTTAATTGCTCATCGTCTAACATTGTGTATGCCATCAAATGCCAACAGTGTCCTTCAGCTCTCTATATTGGACAAACAGGCCAAACCTTACGCCAAAGAATAAACGGACATAAATCTGACATCAAGAATCACAAAACAGAGAAACCAGTAGGAGAACACTTCAATCTCCCAGGACATTCTATACAAGATCTCAAAGTTGCTGTTTTACTACAAAGGAATTTCAGAAATAGACTGGAAAGAGAAGCTGCTGAATTGCAACTCATTACCAAACCTAAAACCATGGAGAGACCTGGTCTGAACAAAGACATCGGATTCTTATCTCATTATACATGACTAAGCCATTTCTCACCTTCTCACCCCTTGCCTTTTCCTGTAAGACCTATTACAGTCGTTAAGAGTCGTCAACAGGCTCATCTCAGCTATCTGCCAATCCCACCACCCTTCTGAGTAATACCCCTCCCCACCTTCTCACTATATAGAAGGATCTGGCAACTTCTGTTTCAGTGTATCTGAAGAAGTGTGCATGCACACGAAAGCTCATACCAAGAACTAACTTAGTTGGTCTTTAAGGTGCTACTGGAAGGAAATTTTTTATTTTGACTATGGCAGACCAACACGACTACCTATCTGTAACTGTTCCCAATAGGTGTAATTCTAAATGCAAGATAACAGCATTCTCCTTGTTAAACTCTCAGATTTTCTAATGCAGCAGTAATTCATGCATTGAATATATGCCATAAAATAAATCAACACAGCCTTATAGATTTCATTAGGGTTTAGCATTTCTTCTGTAGCTCTAATTACCCAGTGATGAAATATTTTACCTTTGTTAAAATAGATTTCAGATTGCAGAATATAATGAGTTTGTTGTTGAACAGGTTTTCCTGTTTTATGAAGTTTTCCTGTGCTTCTTTGGAAATGTTCAACTGTAGGCAATCATTGTCTACTATTACCCAGATCATTAATTAATGTTCATAAATGAGATTTGGGCCTAAGCTTTTTACAAACACACATGTTGAGAGACAAACTAGACATGACATTGGATTTTACATTAGAATATAAATATCTACTATTTTATTCCATCTTTTCCCCAAGGAGCTCAAGGTAGCAAATGTGGTTCTCTTCCTTGCCCATGTTATCCTTAAGACAACCCTGTGAGTGAGGTTAGCTTGAGAGATGTTCACCATCCCAAAGACACCCAGTGAACTTCATGGAGGCTGAGGGAGGATTTGAACTCTGGTCTCCCTGGTCCTAGTCTGACACTTTAACCACTAACTCACCTTGGCACTTTATGGCACCTTAAGGAGGTGGGGGCTGAGCAGAAGCAGGATGTCAGGGGGTGTAGAGGGAGAGTTTAACTCTTTCCTGCCTGCTGTGGCCTTGGTGAATATTATGTTGGTGCATATATATATATATATATATATATATATAGCCCTTTATATTTGGAAATATTATTGCACCCATTTTGCTCAGTGCCTTGCAGGACCATTGAATCAGTGCCAACCTAAAGTTACCACAGGGAACTGGATCCCATTTAGGTCTCCTCACCCAAAAAACAAACAAAACAAAAACAAAAAAGCGCTTGAAAATGGCTTTTGCATATATGCCCATTGCATATATGCCCCAGGTTTATAACCCATCATCTCCCTCTTGTCTGCAATTTTCAGATCAACTGCCTACAAGACATTGGGGGAGATTAAAGGATTCCTTTTTTATTCACCTCAAAACTGTGTAGGCATTTCCTGTAGGAATAACCATATCTTTCTGAACTTTGACAGGCATTCTGCACACAAACACACACACCCTGAACACGTTTGCCTGTAATTTGGCCAGCTGAATCCACTCTGGGGGTGCTAGTATACTTGCAAATTTTATCCTTTCTGATAAAACAAAATTATGGTCATTTTTATTGTTGTTGTTTTAGTTCTCCTAGGAATAATCCTGAAGCATAATTGGAGTGCGTGTCGATTCAGACTGATTCTGAAACACTTCGGACCAAATATTGCTCTGTTATAAAGCACTAAATTAGATTCCAGGTGGAAGTGTGTGGCTTGTGCACACTGTGTGTGTGTGTGTGTGTGTGTGTGTGTGTGTGGATGCAAACATATCCATAGATACCTAATACATACATATATATATAATCTTTTTATTAAGAGAATACCCAAAGCAGGGTAGAGCAGGCAACAGAACTATCTAATAAGAGCAAATGCTATCTATCTATCTATCTATCTATCTATCTATCTATCTATCTATCTATCTATATATCTATATCTATCATCTCTATCTATCTATCTATCTATCTATCTAATCTATCATCTATCTAAAATAAATTCCCTGCTTTTTGCCACATATAGCAGAAGTCTTTACAGTAAATACAGTAAGTCTATACAGTCTATGTATAGAATTCTATAGCAGAAATCTACACAGTAAATTGCAGCACAATGAAAGCAAGCAGCAGAAAATATTTAATGTAGGAGACTAGGACATATTCATAACCTATCAAGCACCTGCATAAACTTGCCCAGAACAGAATAAGGATTCATATCTAATCTTTTCACATAAATGTAGGCACAGGAATTATTTGTGGGAGCTATTTCATGTGGAAAACAATGAATTTTTAAAGAAGTTTTTGGATGCTGGTCTTCAGGTAGCAGACTGTAAAAAAAGATCAGACATTCACCAAATGGTCAATCACTTTAAATGAGAAAACAAACAGATCTTTAATATATTCATTGCAAATATACATTTAGTCTTCAGTATGATAATACAACACACAAGCTAACTGAGGCAGAGATAAACAGCATCTCAAAATGTCAATTCATTAGTGCAGAATGTCATGAGAGTCTTGTAAACTCACTAAAGTTCAACAATAGTATTAGATTTAATGAGACTTTATAGTCTAGGTTTTATGATTTATGCTTGCATGGAATGAAAAATAGGTCACACTTAGTGGTTGTTGGGGTGTGTGTGTGTGCCACTTGTATGAGTTGGGCATGTTGGTTCTCAGCAAATGTGCCAAGATTCATACCTGTGCTGCGGGCCAAATACCTCTGCAGCATCACCACTGTATAATTATAATTCAGCCAACATGGTCCAGAGAGCCAGTGTGGTGTAGTGGTTAAGAGCGGTGGACTTGTAATCTGGTGAACCGGGTTCGCTTCCCCGCTCCTCCACATACAGCTGCTGGGTGACCTTGGGCTAGTCACACTTCTCAGCCCCACTCACCTCACAGAGTGTTTGTTGTGGGGGAGGAAGGGAAAGGAGAATGTTAGCCACTTTGAGACTCCTTCGGGTAGTGATAAAGCGGGATATCAAATCCAAACTCTTCTTCTTCTTCTTGTGACCTACAACTCCCAACCAACGCCATGTTGACTGCTCCTGATACAATGGCTTGTTATTTTGCACTAGTTCATCTTTGTCCTCTCTTATCCAGTTTAGAGTATTGGTCTAGATTAGGCAGACCCATGGTTCAATCACCTACTCAGCCCTAAAGCTCACTAGATGACCTTGGGTCAATCACCAGCTCTCAGCCTGCCCTACCTCACAGGATTAATGTAAAGGGGAAATGTCAGGGTGGCAGCATATATATTGCCCTGATCAATTTGGAAGTATATAAATATACAGGGATATAAATGTAATAAACAAACATTTTCTGCTGAGACATTAAGGCACGTGGTTGAACAAGCCAGAAAGGAGCATTGGCCATTTGTGAATTGAAAAGCATTTATCCTGTGTGTTGGAGATATATTGTGAAGTCAAATGGTGAATGGAAAATTCCGAGATCTGCTGGTTCTCATTAGGACACAAAGGAGCAGTCAATTTAACCTCTCTTACACAATATCATTCGGGTCCTGATGTGGCTGACTTTACCCTACTCTCAGCATGACTCACTTCCAATTAAAAATAAAGCTTCCACTGTTGCCACCACAGGGATTTGGCTTGTGCAACTGCAGTGCTATTTCCAAAGACAAATGAATTCTCCTAGTTTTAGGTGCTTTTAAACAGTTTTATTACATCTCAGATACCAGCAAGCCCCCATCAATTCACAATCCAATTAAATCCATTCCCTACTGCTTGTGATCTTCAAACAAAATCATAACATATTTAAAACTCCTATTTATAAGCCCAATCAGTTGCGGTTGAACTACTAAATATCTGTAGGGCATAAAGCCATATTTCTGAGCAGAGTCTGGTGCCTAATAAAGTGAGAGTTATTTTAAGCAAAAATGCAACCGACTGGTTGCTTTAGGATGATAGATGAGTTGATGCTTCTAGGTATCAGATGTCTCAAAATAATCATACTCCTTGGGGAAGAAACTCTCTTGTTAAGCCATTCTTCAATGATGTAATGAAGCATATGGCACTCCTTGCTTTCATGAATTAAAAGGAAAACAGAGTTCTCCATGAACTTATAGAATGTGCTACAATTTCTTTCCATGCTGTACATTCTTGCAAGTATAAGAAAGTCTGCTGTAAGTGGCTTCTCTGCATACAGAAGGGTAGGGAACCTGTGGCCTCCTGATCACAGAATTATAGAATTGTAGAGTTGGAAGGGATCCCATCAGTCATTAGTCCAACCCCCCAGATGTTGCTGGACTGCAACTCGCATCATCCCTAACCACTGACCATGCAGGTTGGGAATAATGGAACATATGGAGAGCCCAAGATTCCCCACTGCTGGTATGCAGCATAGTTGAGCATTTTTTTAATTGAATAATAGAAATTAATAACGATAATTTTTTTGCTGCCCTGCCTTTTTGAGATTACTTCCATTTACAGTGGTACCTTGGGTTACAGATGCTTCAGGTTACAGACTCCGCTAACCCAGAAATAGTACCTCGGGTTAAGAACTTTGCTTCAGGATTAGAACAGAAATCGTGCTCCGGCAGCGCAGCAGCAGTGGGAGGCCCCATTAGGTAAAGTAGTACCTCAGGTTAAGAACAGTTTCAGGTTAAGAACAGACCTCTGGAACGAGTTAAGTTCTTAACCCGAGGTAGCACTGTACTTCATTGTTTTAATGAATACTCTACATCACCTTGACTGTTTCAGAACACAAATGATGGCTCATAATATTGTTTAAAATATAGAATGTCAAGTAAATCAACAAGAGTGCAGCTCCTTTGTAAGATAATTAATGTAAGACAAAGACTCCTGGTATAGCACAATACTTTCCTGGGAAAAGTCAAACCATGCAGTGACCTCTCCAGGGCACAAGCCTGGGCAGTGGATAGAGCTGCCCTGGGCTGCTCCCATCTTGGCCTCACTGATGTAGTCCAAAGGAAAGCAGAGCAATATGTTTTGCACCAGCTTGGCTGCAAGAGATGCTGAAAGGAGGCTTACAAGACACCACCCAACCATCTTAAGGGCTGGATTTCTATAGGGTTTACTCCTTAGCCTTTTCCTCTCCCAAAGATATCCTGCAAGGCAGCAAGTTCAGATCTTTCTTCAGGGTTTTCTCTTGAAGCCTTTCTCTCACCAGTCATGGTTTCCCCAGCCACTCTGGGCGGCTTCCAACAAAAGATTAAAAATACATTAAAACATCAGTCATTAAAAACTTCTCTAAACAGGACTGCCTTCAGGTGTCTTCTAAACACCAGATAATTGTTTATTTCTTAGACATCTGATGGGAGGATGTTCCACAGGGTGGGCGCCACTACTGAGAAGGGCTACTACATGGGCTACCTTCCCAGGTTGACTAGCCCCATGTACCACTCATTTCCCTCTACAGCACATGCAGGAACTGCATTCTCAACTGTTGGACCCACTATTGGTCTCATCCACTCAATCTCCTGGAGCCTGTCTTCGCATGCAGTGGAAGTCTCTTAACTCACCCAGGGTATTCTTACAGAGTATTCTGGGAGGTTTCAACATTCATCCACTGGTCTTTAAATATTGCCATTTTTGATGCTGAATTTATAGACAATTACTCTTCTGCATAGATACTGGTCTGTCTATCTTACATGGAATGCAAAAGAGCATTGCTGGCAGATGACTGTGAAAGCTGAGAAAGTGAATGAAGCCCAAATGTCATTGATGTTATTATTTTGTCCTATAACAGTGTTGTCAAAGGGGACAGAGTTAGTATCTGGTTCAGTCACTGGGACTGGTCTTTGTGATGTGCCCTGTTGTTGCTGGTGAGAAGCTATTTTAGGTTTGGGGAAGACCTCTAAGAGGGACCTGCCATTGTCCAGAATGGGTTGTAGATATTTGTTGATATGTTTGAGTGGTTTCAAATGGATCTCTATGGACTGGGCCTTGCAGAAATTTAATTTTTTCACACCTCTATTGTTTGTCCTGCCTACCAACTAAATGGAAATTCTAGAAATGTATAAAGCGGCAGTATCTCAATTTCATGTGATTTAAGGAAAGTGGAAAATAGGTCACCAAGCATTTTAAAACAGCAGTTCTTTCTAGAAATCATCATGCTGAAAGATCAATAAAACTGTCAGCTCCTGTAACCAATAGTGAAAGAAATACATTGCTGATGAAACTTCAGATATCATTATTGAACCTTTTAATTCTACCCCCTCCATCCCAGTCCAGCATGTGCAAAGAAGAAGCAGGCAATTGTAAATTGCATTCAGTTTCCATAATACATTTATATTGGGTGCACTCAGCCAAGGGAACACAGAGGGCTTTTTAAAAAACACATTTGGCTTGAATACTGTACCTTGTAATCTGATATACCACCAAGGTATGGCTCTGATAGAGAAGAATGAGCCATTTCAGTTAAAGAATCCTTGATCTCAGATAAGCATCCATGCTGGACCGCTATAACATGTTTCACAATTTACTGACTGCACCATTAAAGCCGCGCTTGCTTGCTTCATTCTGCAGGAGCACAATGGGTGGGAACTGACATAATTCAGTCAGATGGGCACTACAGAGCTTTTATCCCACTGCCATTTATCACGAATGGTTATTCTGAAAGTGAAGGCAAAAAGGAGAAAATCTGACTTTGTCCAAATTTTGAATGTAAGGTTTAGCAACGTTTAGCAAATATTTTTCCTTTAATGTAGATACCCATTTTTTTCCCTTCCTTGCTTTTGCAATTACTATCATTTTACCTGAATTTGGTTCTAAATGAGAGACATATTCATCCATTCTTGGTGTTTAGGGATATGTGTCCAATGGACTACTTTGATCTAAATCATAGTCTTATCTGAAATGTCCATCTTTATTTAAACAAAGGTGTGGATTCTGGGAGGGTGTGTGTGTGTGTGTGTGTGTGTGTGTGTGTGTGTGTGTGTGTGATCTGCTGCTTAAAATGACTGCTTAAAATGACTGATGTTCATTCTTTCATCTTCCCAGTTACAACAAAATATGTCTCTCCCGTATCAGCCTCTACAGCCAATAGGAGCCAACTCCTAAGGGCCAAGGGGGCCTTCTTCCCCCAACAGAATATTTGAGGGGGTCAGCCTCCCAAAGTTGATGGTCATTGCCATTCAGATGGTGTGCATGCACTGTATCATGTGATCAATTGTATGGGGTAGGGCTTACCCCCCCCCCAATATTTTGTTCAGGTTGGCACTCCTTCTACAACCTTCTTATAGCAGGTGCTGTAACTCTTCAATGGTTTGACTTAATCTCTGAAGGTGCACTCTTCTGTTGTCTTCTGATCAACCATTCATGCTTTAGAACTTGGCAGTACAGTACTATTGATATGGTTATAGAGCTATTGCTAAATTAATCCTGCACAGTAACATCAGCATCAGGAAAAGTCTGCTGGATCAAACGACCTACTCCAGCATCCAGTTTTCTACAGTGCCCAACCTATGGTAAGCCCAAAGCAATTTCACCATCCTGCTGTTGTTTCCCAGTGAATCATATTCAAATTCATGTTGCTTCTGATCCTGAATTTGGTTTTCTTACATGTATGCCTCACCTTTCTTCCATCATGAAACCTAAGGTGGCGCATTCTGTTGTGTTTTTATATATTCTCTTGGAAGCTGCTTGGAGTGTGTGGGGCAACCCAGTCAGATGGGCAGGGTACCAAAACAAATTACTATTGTTTGATTTCTTGGAAGCCTCCCTTCCCGAGGAGGAGACCCAGAACTTCTCAGCATTAGCAAGGGGATGGCCTCATGTGCTTTCTGGCCATAATCTGTGCTCTCCGAAGATAGTAAAAGAAAAATGAGAGTCAATATTCATATGTGCTACCCAATATACCAATAAAATGACAGTTTGCCTTTTCTAAGGGAGGCCCGTTGAATTTGTGACGGCCTGATAGCTCAAAAAGAAGCTCAAAAAATTGTGGTTTTAAAAAATTTTGTCCAAAAAGCTCAACAACATTTCTGTCTGGATTTTCACTTTTTGAAATATGGCAGCCCTATGTAATGCTGCCAAAGGAAGCACCTGTTAGAATACAGTATACCATGTATGGCCCCATAGCCCTGGCACAGCAGAACAACAGCAAAAAAAACAACAACCAAGGGATTTGGGTGTGTTCAGATTATTAATGTAGTTAAATCCAGTCTCTGAACCCATGAATAGTTTGATAAAGAAGATTTCAGTCTGCTTGAACTAAGCAGGGACATATTTATTCCAAGGAATCAATTAATCAGCACATTTGTTGACACAACACACAGCCGCTTCCCTGCACAAGGTGTACCAGAGGGAATTAGGCAATAAATAAAATTTGACTTTGATCTCACTTAAACAAGGCATACCTTCCTCCACCCTCTCCCTTAATTTATCATATTTGATTTCAGCCAGCAAAAACTCCCCCCACCCCCCGCTCCTAGATTCTAGCAGGATATATTCTTGAAGAACATGAGAGCAGAAGTACCAGTCATGAAGCAATGATTAACCGCTTATGGGGAGAATGACAAGGGCTTAAGAATAACTCAGGGTACCACATGCAGAGTATGCAAGGTCCGGCTCCTAGACTATTTTATTAGAGAATGAATTTGAGCAAGGACAAGGTGATCATAAGAATACGTAGTCAGAATAACAAAAATTGCAGAAAGCTTTATAAGTAGTGTGATTTTCTCCTATTACAGAAAGAGCAAAAGATCACCAGAAAAGTCTGTCAGGATTTTAAAATATGGCAAGGATAATTAATTGATGGTGGAGGTAGAGAAATCGTTGCTTTAAAAAAAATAATTGTTTTTCTTTTTGAGCTCGCAAAGGACTAAGAAAGAGCAGAAGCCAAGGAGCCATGTTAGAGAGCTTGGCCCCAGGGAGGGAAGGCTGCAGGATGGAATGAGCATCATGAAACTGGCGGTTAATTGAGATGCCTACTGAGCAATACATACTTTTATTAGGAAGGGCGGAGTGGAGTCCATAAGACCTCACAGTTATTGAAAATCTGCACCCTCTTTTCATTTTCCTTTCTTCTTCTGTTATCTGCCGTGGGATCAGAATTTTTTTACCCACTACAAAAATTGCCCAAAGACCTGCCCTTGCTGGTTACAGATCGTTGCCTCCCACTCAGCAGCTTAACAGGGTAATTAAGATCTCTGGACCTGAAAAGCACCTGGAAACGAGAAGCCACAGGGAGCTGATGAATGCCACTAGGAGCTTTCTAAATGAAGACCAATGTGCCGGCATAACAAGTGCCCCAATTCAGTCACCAGGTCCATCACACAATGAGAATTGTGAGAGGGCAGAGCAGGGACATGCTAACTCCCCCAAACCCTCTGTCGTTTGCTCAGCAGCAGGCCCTGGTGTCCTCCATGCGCTGGAGAAGAAGGTCTGCTGTGGAGAGTTCTGTAGGCTCCCAGTACCATTTAGAACCCCTCCCATCAGAGAACCTGTGGAATTACAGCAAGCTCCCCACTGTAGATATTCACCCTCCGGCACATGAAGGGTGGCTGAGCACACAAGGATGTGATGGAGGTGGAAGGGCCAGAAATGGCACCTTGACCTGGTCTCTCCTCATCAAATGAACAAGGCTTTTTCTGACTTCGATCTTGAGGAAAGCAAGTGGAGGGAGCATGCACGCCACCTGTAGTGGCCAGAGGTGTTGTCAGTCTCCTCAATATTCCTTAGCAGGGGGCTCAGCCCCCTGAATATTGAGGGGACAGAGGAGGCCCAACCGCTGAGCAAGGTTACACCAGCTTATGCAGCATCTCCTGAAACTGCACAGTCCAGGGCAGCTGTCCTCTAGGCCATGACAGTCAAGCCTGTACGGCATTGGAAGATGTGTGCGACTTCACACAATCCGTGTTGTGCACATGATGTCACACACGCGTGCCAACCCCCCAATCTTGGGGGCCTGAGGAAGGGAGATACCTGAACTTTCTACCCTATGTGATCTCCAAAAGTCTATCCAGAAAGTCTGGTGAATTATCTGAACAGTGTGGAATAGGGCATTGCAGGACTATGATTGCTGATCATGACAGTGTTGCTGGGAAAGATTCCTTGGTCAGTCCTTTGAGGGCTACATGCCAACAGTGGGTATGGCCATCTCATACCCTGCAAATACACACACGATATACATAGGCCCTTTCCTCAGTTGATCTGTGCACTATCCATTTCTCAAATGAGCAGTCTAGTGTCTGGGACCATTGGTCTGACTCAAAAGCAAAGTCAAGTATACATTGGCCAAGATATGTCATCCCCACCCCCCTTTTTTAATAGCACAGAAAGTTCTTCAACTTCTTGGTGCTTTTAACTTAGCAACAAATCTTCTTAATGACTTCTGAAACTAACATGCTATTTTTAGAACTTCCCAATTATTTACATCATAGTGTTTCTCTGGGGCAGGAGGTGTAATGAGGTCAGTTAAAAAAAACCCAACCCACTCCATTATTAGGGATTTTTAATCTTCAGCCATGTACTTATGACAGCTTGGGAAAGGGAAGCTGTTAGTTCTAGAACTTGCATAGTGCAATGCAGTAGAGAAATAGAGAAATTATAGGAGGTGGTTGTTGTTTTTTGCTGTCTTTAACTCCTCCATGCACACACTCACAGACACACACACACATAAGAAACTGCACAATTCAGCTCAGCCCATAAACATCCTAGCAAAAGTGTATACAGCCTGCATTCAAAATAAGTGATAGATAATACAATCCTATGCATGTCCACTGCTCAGATGTAAGCCTCATTGTGTTCAATGTTATTTACTACAGGAGTTAAGCATGTATAGGATTACAGCCAGAAAATAATATATGTATTGTAATGGACTTTAAGAAAGGTATTTATCACTTGGCTGTCTTCATGTGCTTTGAAAACTGTTGTTACCACTGGTTTTTATTGTTGTTTCTAATTCAGAAATATGCCAAATCACACACTTACACCCCAGTGGCTCTCTTTATTCTTTACAGTGGTACCTCGGGTTACAGACACTTCAGGTTACAGATGTTTCAGGTTACAGACTCCGCTAACCCAGAAATAGTACCTCGGGTTAAAAACTTTACTTCAGGATGAGAACAGAAATCACGTGGTTTGGTGGCAGCGGGAGGCCCCATTAGCTAAAGTGGTACCTCAGGTTAAGAACAGTTTCAGGTTAAGAACGAACCTCCAGAACGAATTAAGTTCTTAACCCGAGGTACCACTGTATTCTGTATTCAGTATGGGAGTGCCAACCCTGTAACTCTCCTGCCCTGAGAGTTGAATAAGGAAATTCTCAGTGAAATTCTGATTTTTACCAGTTGGGAAACCGAGACTGAGAGATGGTGATTTGTCCCACAGTAGCCAATCAGAGTTTCATTTGGAAGTGACTCAAGTCCTACTTTATACTTAAAAAGTCATGCTGATCATTATTTCCTATTCTCGTGATCAGAGGAGTTTATGAACTTGGAAAGAGCAGCTCTTCTGCTGATATATTGGTTACTGATAAGCCCTTGACAGCATCAAAAGACAAACATGAACCACTAACACTGCCCAAGCCCTCTGCAGTGTTTTCAAGGGCAGGGACTATTTAGGATGCAGTTGATCAAATGAGTATCTTGCAGATATTGTTTGTAGTGTTTGCTGATTAAATTTTTGAGTCCTTGCAAAGAGTGTAGAGATAGGGGAGTCCAGGCAACCATTTGATAAATGGGAAGAAAACAAAAATAAATAAGGCTCTACAGAAAATACTGCAAATAGCAACATGCCGATAGGTGACTGATATCGTTGAAACTGAGACATCTTGCCTTCAAATGACTTTGTGTTTTACGAAATCAGAACACAGACATGTGACCCATGAATATGCATTGCTGCTACCAAGAAGTCAGGGCAGAACCACTAGGCTAAAAAAGGTATAAAGCACAGCACCTACTGCAATGTGGCTTGGCTATGTGAATACAACCTGCTTAAACTGATTCCTTGGCATAAAATCTTGGCCACAGGTTGGCAGAGACTATTTCCTTATTTTGCAACAGAGGGGTAATTACAAAGGGATTTAACATGAATTTAGTATGACCAGAAAATTACATTGCATTTAGATTCCATTCCAGAACTATAGGTTGTTTATATTAGCTCTCAGTTTATGTCCACTTTTCCATGCTAAACTATGCCCTCTAGATAGTACAAAATCCATAAAAGTCTATGTCCATTTCCATTTTTCTGGAATAGCCTGAAGCATAAGATAGCTGGCATTTAGCAGCCTGCACCAAAATGTATGGTGAATAAGCAAATGCCAGAAAAGAATTTTGGAAATGCACAGATGTTTAATTTCCAAGATAAAAGTGTGAAAATGTAGTATTAAAGTCATGCTACATTTGACATTTATGTAGTTCACAGGCAACCACAAAACTACGTGCCCTTCTTGGAAGCTTATATTGCTTGCTGAGACCATGACTTTAGCATTTGCTGAAATAATCTGTGCAGTTAATTAAATGTGGCTTCCAAAATGGGATTAAATCAAATCTGACATTTTGTCTCAAACAATAAGTGCCATTTTGTTTTTGTCCTTGATTACAAAAAATAAAAATAAACTTAAGACCATTAAGCCCATGAAATGGAAAAATATTAAATGTTAAAAAACCACTAAGTTAGGCATAACAGGGCGTCTCCATCGCATTGAGCGATTGCATCTTAACTCTGACCATCTAGGCCTACTTTAACAAAAGACCACTCACAATGGGGAAGCAGGAATCTGTGCACATAATGCCTTTGTGTACATGATCCTATGTGGAGTAGTTGGGGATATACATGCATACTCAAGGAACAATGCATATAGTGACTGCCAAGCTCTAACCACTGCAGTTGAAAGAGAGAAAATTATGCATCAGTAGTGAAGGTCTTATTCAAAACAAGATGGGCAGCATACAGATCCCTTATGAAAGCCCTTGAAAACTGTTCATTATGCTAATTTGTCGTGGCAAATGTGTGCAGGTTATAGGACATGGAAGCAGGGTTCATGTGAAGCAATGCTCTTTTGTTTGCATCTTCCATACCCCATCAAAGGCCTTTCCACAGCTTTGATGTCCAGTCTTCCCCCCCAGAGCCAACACAGAGCTACTGATCACTTCTGGTGGGGACAGTAATGGTTTTTTTTCTTAGCACCTGCTCTTGCCCATTGCACCACTGATGGGAGCCCATATACCTTCCATGATTATTTATTTCTTAATTTTATTAAGAATGTTTATAAGCCACCTTTTGGGGTCAAAGCTTCCCAAGGTGGCTTCCAACAGCATATCATTATGAAATCCACACTGTATTTAAAAACAAACAAAAAAAGCACATTAAAAACACCTGATAAATAACAGTAAACAGTAAAGCCTTATGAGGAACAGTTGAGGGAGTTGGATATGTTTAGCCTGGAAAAGAAGAAGAAGAAGAAGAAGAAGAAGAAGAAGAAGAAGAAGAGGAGGAGGAGGAGGAGGAGGAGGAGGAGGAGGGGGAGGAGGGGTTTGGATTTGATATCCTGCCTTTCACTCCCTTTAAGGAGTCTCAAAGCAGCTAACATTCTCCTTTCCCTTCCTCCCCCACAACAAACCCTCTGTGAGGTGAGTGGGGCTGAGAGACTTCAAAGAAGTGTGACTGGCCCAAGGTCACCCAGCAGCTGCATGTGGAGGAGCGGAGACGCAAACCCGGTTCCCCAGATTATGAGACTACCGCTCTTAACTACTATACCACACTGGCTCTGAGACTGAAAGGCGATACGATAGCCATCTTCAAATGACTAAAGGGCTGTCACGTGGAAGATAGAGAAAACTTGTTTCCTCCTGCTCTGGAGGGTAGGACCCAAACTAATGGCTGACTCAACATCAGGAATACTTTCTGAATACTATGTTTGACAATGGAACATATTCCCATGAAAGGTGGTGGACTATCCTTCATGGAA
Source organism: Podarcis vaucheri (assembly GCF_965113315.1). Lineage (NCBI taxonomy): Eukaryota > Metazoa > Chordata > Lepidosauria > Squamata > Lacertidae > Podarcis > Podarcis vaucheri. The sequence goes on from NC_138766.1 coordinate 65,180,943, forward strand.
GGTTTTTTTAAGTAGAAGTTGGATGGTCATCTGTCATGTGTGCAAACACACATTTCTAGTTTGGGCTTTAGATAGCAGAAGGATTTACTAGAGGTAGTAATATAACCAGAGATAGAAGCAACTCACTCTACTGCAAAGAAACTCATAATAAATGAGAAAGTATAACAGGAAAATATATTAATTGCCTGTCTCTTGAATGTACTCAAGGTGATATATAATAGAAAACTATGTAGATGAATTGAATTCACCTTGGTATTTAAATGCAGGTCTGAGAGGGACCACACACAAAAAAAGAATGTGAACGATTTTTGATCATTTGAAATTGAGATATTTGTTTCTCTTGTTCATAAAAGACATGCTGGAAGTATTAATCACAAATGTTGTGGTTTATGCATTACTTGGCAATGAAACATCTACATATGTAATTTTATTGTACCCAAGTGAGCTTTCAGGCTGCATATAAATGCTTTTTGTACTTCTTCAAACTGCTCGAATGGATGCACCACCGAAAATATATAAATAAACAAGTCCTTACCATTCCACTATTTATTACAAAAAGTGCAAAAATGATGACAATACTGCTGGTTAAAAGGACATGAGTAAAAGTAATAAATGATTCCATGTTTAGTACTTCATTTTGCAGAAAAAACAATTTTTCATCAACTCCTCCCCCCCCTCCAAAAAAGCTAGAGAGAAATGTTAAACAGTGTTCTGGGTGCATGGATAAATTTTACTTTTAACACTGAAATCATCTAACCCCATTTCTTCCCTTTGTGACACTTTCAGAGTTCCATTTAAATTAAAGGAGATAGTTTTAACTGAAAGTGCAGTGCAAACTATTGCCTTGCAACAACTAGTCCAATCCCAGCCATGCAATCTATCCCAACCATGCTTTGAGCAAGCTCCCTCCATATTGGCAGGCTGCTCATGCGATGAAGAATTCACTCACTTTTACTTCTATAACTCTCTGATGCCGTGTGAATGCAGTGTGAAAGCTACAATGCCCATTATCCATTGCAACTGCAAGCAAAAACATACAACCCAATACACCTGGAAATACATCTAGAGGGACCAAATAAAAAGGGGTCATTTGGTTAAAGGGTTATAAAATGAAATCCACTGTCAGGGAATAGTAGTAGTAGTAGTAGTAGTAGTAGTAGTAGTAGTAGTAGTAAAAAATACAGTAAAGTACATCCACTGGGCTTCATACACCCATAGCTGCAGTACTATTATGCCAAACATTCTTTATTTTATTTTAGTTATTGCATTTATATCCTGTGTTTATTTCAGTATGGAACCAACCCAAAGCAGTATGCATGTGGTTCTAGGGCCTAGAATTACTAACCATTAAGGCATTATGCAAACCCAGGCATGCTTAGCAAAGTGGTGGCTTCATCTGTCTTCAGACCATACCACAGGACCACAGCATACCCTCCAACATTTTCCCAATGAAATTACGGATGTTCTATTCCCTTCTTCTCCTTCTCCTTCTCCTTCTCCTTCTCCTTCTCCTTCTCCTTCTCCTTCTCCTCCTCCTCCTCCACTCATCTGACTGGGTTGCCCCTGGGCAGCTTCCATAAATACATAATAGAACATTAAACTTTTTTAAAAAAATCTCTATACAGGGCTGCCTTCAGATGTCTTCTAAAGGTTGTATATTTACTTAGCTCCTTGGCTCAGTAAGGATGAAAATAGGGACGTCCTAAGGAAAAGTGGAACATTCTGGGATCAAATCAGAAACTGTAAATCAGGGACTGTCTCTGGAAAATAGTGGGTCTGCCACAGTTAGCAATGAGATCTGCAAGGCAAATTAATGAGAGCGTCTCTTGTCTTCAGGAGAGAGAAAATGGCAGTTGTTTTAGTTGATTAAATTTCACAAAGTCTCCAAAATGTAATTAAATACAAGAAAGTTGGGTATACAAATTAAGATGAGCACTCATGCACATCAGCATTTGCTAATATACAGTAGTTTTACGGATTAATTCATCTGCTGATTTCTCTGTCAACTGAACTGAAACTGTTTAATTAAAATAATACCCATTATCTTTCAGAATTGTTATTTGCATTAAAGAAGCACCATTTTTTATGAAGACCACCCCATCTGTAATAGCAGCTGGGTAATCTTGACTTTTACTTTGTGAGCTAATTCTTCATTTCCTTGATTTACTTTGAATCAATAATGTTGTTGAAAGAAAGTTTTGGGAGGACTGACTTCACCATATTGCCCTCGCTTGTTTCCTTGGCAAGATGCAAAACAGACAGGCAGAGAACATACCTTGTACAGCAGAAGGCAGAAGCTGCACAACCTAAAGTCTTCAACTCTTCAGTGGATAGGGAACTTATCGCCAGGACTAGAATGTTTCAGCCTGAAATGACTGTGCCCCACTTAATTGTAAGAGTTTAGTCAAATGTATGAATAATTGACTAAATATGCATATATTTGCATACAAACAAGTTGGTCTAAAGTAAAAAGCCGCTCTCCTTTTTAGATGCTGTATAAAAAAAGATCCAGTTGGATCAGAACAAAGTTCATTCTAACCTAGCATTGGAGGGCCATACCTCCACGGCAGAACATCTGTTTTGCATGTAGAAGGTCCCAAGTTCAAGTAGGGCTGGGAGAGACTCCCATAAAAGTGCCTGGCTTAAAACCGTCTATCAAAAACTTCACTCTTGTGGCCTATCCCCACAAAAACCTACTCATTATGGGCCCTACTAAAGCAAACAGTCTAACTGGTCAACGTCTAAAAGATATTGAGCATCAGAACAACCTGGCCACTATAAGGAAATTCTGCCCTTGGTATGTTCATTTTCTACCTCTCCATTTTGATTCTCTGGCCCCATATCTGCACAAACTTATTATCCCAAAATACAGACGTGCTTTTACACTTGCAAGACTGGATGTTTTGCCATCTGCAGTACTTGACGGTCAATTCCAAAAGATCCCGCCTGAGAAACGTCTTTGCCCCTGTGGAGATGGTAGCACCGAAACAGCGGCACACGTCCTCCTGTCTTGTACTCTCTACAAAGACCTGAGGAACAAGATCATCACCCCACTCGTACTAACCATCCCAGGGCGCTCAACCACTGCCACAATGTCCTTTCTTCTATCGGATCAAAATGAGCATGTAACAGCAAAGTTTGCTAGGTTCATAGCAGGGGCAGTCCGAATAAGGGCCACTAACTGACGGCTGATTCAGGACTTTAAATTGTGCTCTTCTATCAAACTTCCTTTTCTGCATATACTGCAATGTTTTACTGTTGCTATGGCCATTGGCTAATGCGAATAAAGTTTTATCTATCTTAAGACTCTCTGTCTGAAACCCTGGAGAGCTGCTACCAGTCAGTGTAGACTGAGAGGGATGGACCAGTGATCTGGCTAGTTCCTTCAGCTTCCTACAGTGGTCAGTCAGCTGTCAGGGTCTGGACAACAAGAGGAACGGGAACTGAACCCTCGGTCTGATCAACTCCTCTCAGAAGAGGAGGAGGAGTGGGAAGTTTCGACCCCTGTGTCTCCAGCAGTTCCAGGAGGAGAGGGAGACAGGGATGGTGTACAGCTGAATGAGAAATTGCCTAGTTATGAGATAGTGGGGGAAGAGGAGGGGGAAGAGGAGGGGGAAGCTAGAGAGCAGGCAGCAGAGACCTCCCTGGAGAGTATGGGAGATGCTCGTAGTTCAAAGGCTTGCGGGTCCCTCCACATTCAAGAACAGAGAATGTGAAGGGATGTGCCTCCTGTGACTTCCCGTAGGTTTCCAAGATGTTGTGGGAGATGGAAGAGGGGGGACTCAGAGTAGCCAACGTCTCCTATGCGTCCTATGGATCCTTTGTCTTGCAACCAGATGACTGAATAAAAATCCATAAAATACGAATTGTGTGTTCTTCTTGCCTCTGAGGCTGCCGGGGAGGAGAGGATACCCCACGCCTGATATCAGATGACTCTAAAAAGCACTGAAGCATGGCTCAAAGGCTGACTATATATCCACCAAGTCTAATTTTGTACTAATGATTGTAGGTCTCCACAATTATGATTCTTTTTAAGGGGAGAAGCCAAGGACTGGACTTGGGAACTTCTGCATGCAAAACAGGTGTCCTACCACTGAGCCATCATCCATCCCTGAAATGGTGTAGGAGTTACAAGAGTACATGAGTTGTGTCTCTGAGCTTGTTCTATAGGATTGCATAATTTGCACGCTAGCTGGTGTTCTCCTGAACATTCCATCTGCTACTTTGTGGTGCCAGTTGCAAAATGGCAGTTGTCTTGCTAGCTTGAAGTTCATGTTCTTCTCTAGCCAATAGAGAAGAGCAGGGGGCCAGCTCACTGTCCTTCAGACCTTGTGGGGGGCAGGACTATATTTGGGGGGGGGAGGGGAATGAACGAATTCCTATGCCTCACAAATAACGCAGAGATGCATTTTAAATAAAAGCACGCATTCTACTCATGTAAAAACACGCTGATTCCTGGACCATCTGCGGGCCAGATTTAGATGGCAATTGGGCCAGATCCGGCCCCCGGGCCTTAGTTTGCCTACCCATGATCTAATGGGTGAATCAACTAATACAATGCCTCTTGATTAAGTCAAGAAGTATCTGGCACTGTTGCTCCTGAAGCACACGTTTTCCTCCCCAGACAAGCTAAGAAAATCCCAGAAAAAAGAAGTGTCGGACTCATTCTCAATTTTCCACTTCCGTAGGTTAATGCACACAATAATGAGCATGATGACAGCATGCTAGATTACTTTTGAAGCAACTCTTTGATGCCACTTTCTAGGGAAATTATGGGTTTCTAACCCAGAAGATGCCTGCTGTAGTTTTCACAGGCGTTATTAGAAGCAAACTAACAAGCGTGGTGCTGGAATCTTTATGCTTCCTGAAAGGCTTTGGAAATCTTGCTGCTCCTGATAAAGTGGAACAGTTGCAAATTGGTCTGCAAGGGCCCCTGCCATATCCTGGTTGCTAATAAATGTGCCTTGTCACCATATGCAATGCTTGAGCAAGTCTGACTGTGTGGGATACTTGGACCCCGTACCAACAGCTAGAATGATTTCTATTGCACCGGGATACCCTGGTCATATGCTAGATGTTAAGAAAGATTTTCATACACTGCAAATTTGTATGTGCAGTAGCCCCTGTGGGGGGGGGATATGGATCTCCTATTCTAGGAATTAACACATGAACCCCCTTCATGAACGTTTGAATGTGTGTGCTGTGGGTGGAGGGCAGAGCATAAAGCAGTGGTTCCCAATTAATGGTCTGTAGACCTCAGGGGACACGGGTGGCGCTGTGGGTTAAACCACAGAGCCTAGGACTTGCTGATAGGAGGTCGGCGGTTCGAATCCCCGCGACGGAGTGAGCTCCCGTTGTTTGGTCCCTGCTCCAGCCCACCTAGCAGTTCGAAAGCACATCAAAGTGCAAGTAGATAAATAGATACTGCTCCAGTGGGAAGGTAAACGGTGTTTCCGTGCACTGCTCTGGTTCAGCAGAAGCGGCTTAGTCATGCTGGCCACATGACCCAGAAGCTGTACGCCGGCTCCCTCGGCCAATAAAGCGAGATGAGCGCCGCAACCCCAGAGTCGGCCATGACTGGACCTAATGGTCAGGGGTCCCTTTACCTTTATCTTTAGACATCAGGTGCATCCACATAATGCACTCAGGGGTTCTGTGGCACCACTCACATAACAAAAAGTATCATAGAGATAGCCAAATTTTCAAAGGTAGAGGGTCCATGGCTTGTTTTTTGAAAAACAGGGAGTCTGCAGTGCTTAGTTAATTGGGAACCACTGACATAAAGGACTTAAATGACTGGACCACATTGCTTGTTTTCAATGTACTTCTTTGTTATTTTATTCATGTAATGTTTATTTGTAAACCACTTTTAAGACTATTCCACAGTAAAGCTTTGAAACTCATTTATTTCTACGCAACATCCAGATGAGGGATTCCATTCAACAACTCTCACACCTATCACCAGCACCACTACCAGCAGCAGCAGCCCCCCAAAAGGAGATACTAAGGAAACAGCAATGAAAGCAGAAGGAAATAGAAGCATGAGTACACAGAAGAATATGCGATTATTTCATTTACTGTAGTTGTGCAAGCCCCATCCCACACAGCTGACTGCGTGCTTATGATATGAATCTCAGTGTTGACCGAGTGTGGCAGCTATGTATGATTCAGCCTGAGACTTGTGCTACTCTCCACGCTTAAATCAAGTGCCCTACTTTTACCAGACTTTCCAGAACAATAAGAAGGTAGCTTGTCTTCCTAGAAATACAGCTATTGGAGAGACTATAGCAATGAATGGCTTTAAGAGACAATGTTCCAAGGAGCTTGATCCACTGGTATTCTGAGCCAGTCCATCCTTAAGTGCATCATTCATTTACCTGCTGTTCTCTGTTCTCATAAGACATGATGCATTGTGCAAGGCTGTAAGACATTGCTACGGTAATTTTGACAAATATTACTGAAATAAATTCTCCAGAAGAAAACCTCCAGTTTAGAGAAATTATCATCTACTGTATTGCTTTATATTTTTTTTTAAACTACTAGGATTGAAGTCCATACTTAAATAAGCCCTAAATCTATGGTAGGGGAGGGAGGACTGCTTTTTACTAGTTCTGGTCTGATGAAATTGATTTTAAAATGATAAAATAGCCACTTACAGAATCCATTGCTTATGAATGAATTGATTCACTCCTGTGTTGGGGAACTTTTTGAACATTGAGGCAAAGCTAAGGAGCTTGTTTCTATGGGTCAGAAGGCATAGTGAAGAGCCAGTACCTCTACCATCATTATTTCTGATAGAATTACAGTAGCTATAGAGCTTTAAACTACAATATTGTAATAGCTGGAGTTTTTAGTTGGCCACTGTGAGAACAAGATGGTGGAGCAGATGGGCCTTGGGTCTGATCCAGCAGGGATTTTCTTACTTATTCTGAGAGGCTGGGGCAAAGGCAGGAGGCATACCCTCTATACTTCCATTAATGTACACTGAGAAAGTGTTTTGAAAAAACTTTCCCTGCTCTTCCATGCTAACAGGGACGATTAAATAAAGCAGAATGTGTTGAGATAGATGTGGAGCCGAAAGTGTAGTTGTCTCATGGACTCGTGTATAAATAATTAGTTTATAAATGCACAATGGGAACAGCATAACCTGCTTGTAAATAAAGATGTCGTTATTAGCTAGAGCAGGAGTCAGAAAACTTTTTCAGTGGGGGGCCGGACTATATTTTTTTGGGGGAAATGAGCGAATTCCTATGCCCCACAAATAACCCAGAGATGCATTTTAAATAAAAGCACACATTCTACTCATGTTAAAACTCATTGATTCCCAGACTGTCTGCAGGCTGGATTTAGAAGGCAATTGGGCCGGATCCGGGCCCCGGGCCTTAGTTTGCCTACCCATGAACTAGAGCAATGCACTATATTCTATGTAGAATTTGGAATGTGGAAGCAGAACTCCACCAGCTCTTTCGAGTTGCATTTTTCCTCTGATACATCCTTCCTCTGCTTTAGCAATTTTGCCTCCAAAAAAATCTCAGTCTATGGCTCCATTGTCTGCAAATGTCACCTAGTCAGACATTAAACCTGCTTTATTAGCTTGACTTTCAGAAAACAAAAATGACACATTCGGAATTTCTTTTCCATTAAAAATAAACCACAAATGTTTCTGCTCAGACCTAAGCCCCATTAAGTTCTATGGAACTTATTCCCAGGTCAATATGTAAACAGGATTCCAGCCTTAGTGTATTGATTTTGATGTTAAGATTTTTACAGACATAAAATAACCACACCGTTAAGAATTTTTAAAATTGTCATAACAAACACTTGTCCAAAGCAGAATGCTGAGAGATTGGATTAAAGTCTTTTTCATAAGGATTCTTCTGCATTGTGTTTCCAGCTGACAGCAAACCTGACCTACAATGATGTGTTGATCTGGAAGCATAACTGCAAACAGATTCCCCAAGGAGACGAGGAGGCACTTTTGTTTGATAGAGGAGAAAAAGCTCAAGCTGACATTGTCGGCATTTCACTTTGTTATTTCAGAATGTGATAAGCTCATTCATGGAAGGAGACACAAATCACTGGAACTTTTTCTTCTTCTTTTTACTTCTCATATTAGCTTTAACAAAGTTTGCCAGGGGAAAGAAAAAAGAAATGTCAAAGGAGAGGAAAGACTTGTCATGATGTACATACTGCAGCAGAAAATAGTCCTGTGTCAATGGTCCATAGCTTGGGTCCTCTTTTTGCTTCATTCACAGAAGGAGCTTCCATTTACAGAAAGAACATGGCTCTCATGGAAGGATGAGTGGAAACATAAGGTCCAAGCCAACATGTCTAGCACTTCCAGTTAAGAACAGAAGAAAGGCCAGCTGAAACAGGTCAATGGTCCTTCTAGTCAGGATCCTGTTCTCACAATGGTCAACCAGATGACTGTGGGAAACCTGTAAGCAGAACCCAAGGACAAGAGCACTCTCACCTCTGGTGGCTTCCATCAACTGTATCTGCTTACAACAACACGATAAAACATCAAACATTAAAAACTTCCCTAAACAGGGCTGCCTTCAGATGTCTTCTAAAAGTCAGGTAGTTATTTATTTCCTTGACATGTGGTGGGAGGGCGTTCCACAGGGTCAGTGCCACTCGCAGTGAGGGAACTGCCAGAAGGCCCTCAGTGGTGGACCTCAGCGTCCGGGGTGAATGATGGGGGTGGAGATGCTCCTTCAAGTATCCTGGGCCAAGGCCATTTAGGGCTTTAAAGGTGAGCAGCAACATTTTGAATTGTGCTCGGAAACGTTGTTGTTGTTGTTTAGTCATTTAGTCGTGTCCCCATGGACCAGAGCATGCCAGCCTGTCCTGTCTTCCACTGCCTCCCGCAGTTTGGTCAAACTCATGCTGGTAGCTTCAAAAACACTGTCCAACCATCTCGTCCTCTGTCATCCCCTTCTCCTTGTGCCCTCAATCTTTCCCAACATCAGGGTCTTTTCCAGGGAGTCTTCTCTTCTCATGCGGTGGCCAAAGTATTGGAGCCTCAGCTTCAGGATCTGTCCTTCCAGTGAGCACTCAGGGCTGATTTCCTTAAGAGTGGATAGGTAAGGATGGATCCTTAAGAATGGATAGGTAAGAATAGATCCTTCATGGATCACTGCCTTGCCATGGTGAAGGGGCTTGAATAACTCAGAAAAGCTATAAGCTATGCCATGCAGGGCCACCCAAGATGGACAGGTCATAGCGGAGAGTTTTGACCAAACGTGATCCACCTGGAGCAGGATCTGGCAAGCCACTCCAGTATCCCTGCCAAGAAAACTCCATGGACAAAAACAACAGGCTCGGAAACGTACTGGGAGCCAATGAAGGTCTTTCAGGACCAGCGTTATATTGCCACCCTTGCTAGTAGGCATTGAAGTCTTATTGTCCATGAATTCCACCAGTCCTCTTTTAAAGCCATCCAGGTTGGTGGCCATCGTTGCCTCGTGTGGGAGCAGGTCCTATTGTTCAGCTGAGCACTGCATGAAGTCCTTTCTTTTGTCTGTCCTGAATCTTTCAACATTGAGCCTCATTGGATGTCTATGAGTTCTAGTGTTAGGAGAGAGGGAAAAAAGCTTTTCTTTCTCTACTTTATCCATGCCACACATGATTTTATAAACTTATTTCATGCCACCTCTTACTCGGCTTTTTCTAAACTAAAATGCTGCAACCTTTTTTCATAAAGTGAGTCACTCCAGCCCCTCGATCATTTTGGTTACACTTTGCTGTACCTTTTCCAACTGACAATACTCTAAGGTGAGGCAACCAGAACTGGACACTGTAACCACAGAGGATAAAAGTGGCTCCCAATTAGCGAAGTTCTGCAGACCCCTTATTTTTCAAAAGCCAAGCCTAGGAAAAGAGGAATGTTTTTGCCTGGGGCCTGAAGATATGTAATGAAGGTGCCAGGTGAGCCTCCCTGGAAAGAGCGTTCCTCAAATGGGTGGGCCACCACAGAAAAGGCCCATTCATGATTTGTCCGAACTTCTTGTGGAGGATGCACACAGAGAAGGGCCTCAGGTGACGATTGCAGTGTCCTGGCTGCTGAATTCTGCACCAGCTGTAGTTTCCAAACTGTCTTCAGAGGAAGCCCCTACATCACAGTATTCTAACTTAGAGGCTGCCAGCCTGCCATGCATATTCCCAATTATTATTAACTGCAGACATGCAAACACTCATGTGCACATGAGTTCATGTGTGCACATATATGCAGATCTGCATGTTATAGGACCATTTTTACCAAATAAACAGTGGCTCATATTTCTATATTTGATTTCTCCAGAATCTTTTTCATTGCTATTTTTTTACCCCAGAAGACACCAGGACTCCACTCCAGCTTCTATATTGCATTTTGCCATTAAGCACTTGGATTGTTCAACCATTTAATGCAATATCTCAGTTATAGGGGGACTAAGTTTAGGGCAACCAGAGTCTAAAGTCAAATGAGAGATGCAGTGGACCCTAATTTGAAACAAATAGACTGAGTTCAGTCAAGCAGAGATGAGGGATTTAGAAAGTGAACCGAAAAGAAAATAGAACAGCTTCTCTTTCTATCAACATCACCTTGAAGTCCTGAGTTGAGACCCCGTGTGACAAGAGCAGGCAAAATGCAAAAGATCATTTTTCCAGATTCCATAATGATATTACAACAACAACAACAACAACAACAACAACAATAATAATAATAATAATAATTTATTTATACCCCGTCCATCTGGCTGGGTTTTCCCAGCCACTCTGGGCGGCTTCCAACTGAATATTAAAACAATACAGCATCAGACATTAAAAACTTCTGTTGTCTTTTTAAAAGTAAAGTAGTTGTTTATTGCCTTGACATCTGCTGGGAGGGCATTCCACAGGGCAGGTGCCACTACCGAGAAGGCCCTCTACCTGGTTCCCTGTAACCTCACTTCTTGCAGCGAGGGAACCACCAGAAGGCCCTCAGTGCTGGACCTCAGCGTCCGGGCTGAATAATTGGGGTGGAGACGCTCCTTCAGAAGCCATAAAGGAAAATGCTTAGAAACAATGTGCATAGCATCACATGTCTCTTGTCATACCTCTTCTAGATCTCATGTAATGATTTAGTAGTAACAGAAGGACTTTAAATTGGCACAGAACAGTGCATAAGAACATAAGAGCCTGTCCAGCATCCTTTTCCCTTAGTGGCCAACCAGCTGCATGTGGGGAAACTGGCAATGGTCAAAATTCAATGGGGAGCCTACAGGCTCCTCATTTCAGACCAATGTGTGGCTAGCAGTGGGTGGGGCCAGCCGGGGACACCACACTGAGGTGGGGCCAGCGGGTGGAGCCATTTTCTTCGTCTCACATGATGATGATCACACAAAATGACATGGGGTTTTCCTGGCGCTCATCCCATGGTGGCTGGCCCATTAGGGCTAATGAGGCACTGCCCTTTCAAGCTCAATCTACCCTCAACTGGGCCTTGACTGCCTACCTTCTTTCTTACAGCCAGTCTCGGGGATGGCAGCACTGCCTCTCAGCTTCTTCCTACTTAGCCTCAGTGTTGCCCCCTGTAGAACTTAGCAGGGAGGAGGAGAATGTTGACAAAATGAGAATGAGTTCGCTTTGCCTACAATTGCCTTTAGCTCTATCTTCTGTTGTGCTCCCTTCCTTCTGCCCTACCAGCCCAACTGGCCACCAGGCACCACTGGTTCAGTCAAACCCAATTAATAAACCTGCATAGATTGTAAATTACCACTACTACAACAGCTATGAAGAAAGATGTGACACTTCCTGCCCCGTGCCTCCAAGCTAGCTTGCTGTCTTCAGGAATGATGGAGAATACAGTCTGATCAACAATATTGAAGTAAGATATAACTGCCAGTCCCACTGGCTTCTGTCTGTTGAATGGGGCCTGTGGGCACCATCTTGTCTTTGGCCTAAAGCCGCAAGGGCTAACCTTCGTAAGTTTCTTGTAGAAGCCTCTGGCTTGCCATCATGAAGGCATAATGCTGGTCTAGAGAAAACTGGTTCGCTCTAGAACAGTGGTTCCTTTACGTTCTTCAATTCCCAGCTGGGCCTTGGAAATGCACTTTCCAGGCTGACCAATGAACAGAAAACGTTTGGAAGCAATGCACATTTCCTCCTCACATATTGCATGACATGTTGTAGAACTGTTCACTCTTGAGTTAAAAAATAATAATCATTTCTACAATGTGCTAATTTTAACTGAAACATTGCAGCAGAAGGATTTTAGAAGGAAACAAAATGGTGGAGGGGTGTAAACTGTGGGGGAAACCAATGCGAAGGCCACAACCACATCATAAATTTAAAGCACTGTCAACTGATATGACTTTCCTCAAAGAATTCTGGGTGCTGTAGTTTGTTAAGGGTGCTGAGGGTTGTTAGGAGATCCCCTACTCCCTTCACTGAACTATGATTCCCAGAGTTTCCTGTAAGGAGGAATATATTTTCAAGCCACTGTGTGAATTGTATCTCTCTGTGTTGATCAGGAGTCTCCCAACAACTCTCAGCTCCCTTAACAAACTACAGATTCCAAAATTCTTTGGGGAAGCCATGACAGTATCACGGGGCTTTAAATGTAGGTACCCACAAAGCAGGCTTCCTGCTTCAGACATCTACTCTCCCACATGTAGACTGGGTCAGGCCAGGGACAGTGAGTGCTCATACTGAAATGTCTCAGTGTAGTTTCCTATTTCTCCAAGAGAGAAGAATGAAGATTTCAGCACTGGAGCCGACACTTACATGCACAACATTCATGGGCTCCTATAGGGCATTTAAATTTGGCATGAGCCTTCCAATAATTAATTATTCCGAATGGAAACCATGTTCTTCTCATTTCCTCATTAGTAAGTCTTCATCCAGCTTCAGACTTCCTTAGGGTTCAATGCTAATCATGCTGCACTCCATTTAGTGCAATAAAAGAATTCCTAATTCTCTGTCAATGGAGCTTTTGTTCTCTGGCAAATTAATGATGTACTAATGTGGATGGGTGGGAGATAGTTTCAGAGTAGGTCCATGACTAAAGTCTAATTTAGACAGACATCCAAATTATACTTGCAAACTCTCCTCTTCAGTTTGGGGAGGGGGGCACCTGACTTTTGCCTTAAAGTTCTGCCCTGATGTTCTGCTCCTGTGAATAACATTTCCAAGAATCCTGTACATTCAGTGCACGGCTGTTTATACAAAAGAGACTGGAGGGTTCCTCCCCCAGTTAAGTGACTACTTAATTAACCTGCTACCATTAATCAGTGGATTCAAAACCTCACTCTATAGTTTAGAGTTCCATGGGAAAGAGAGCAGTCTTCTGGTAATAAATTTCTACTATCCAGTGTAGAGGATTTATTGATCTTTTTTTTTTTAATATGTGAGTTCAATTTAGAAGGGACACACATAACAAAGATGAAGGCCATGGTGTTCTTAAGGGAAGTTTATTGTGTCTATATAAATTGAGTTTTACACGCTAAGGGGATGTGGTCATATACTGATGCCCAATCCCAAGAAAGTCAGGCTTAAGTTTTATTGAAATCAATGGGGCAAGGGAAGTCATGGCTTCAACTTTAGTCAATCTTCTCTGGATCAGGAACTGAGAGTTCTGCAGTTCTTGCAATACTCTGCAAACAATCTTATTAAAAACAACAACAACTGCCAGCAGGAAGTTAAATAAAATCCCACATACCATACAATGCTTCAATGGGAACTGCAGCAACTATGGAGTCAAGGTCTCTCTAAAATTGAGTGAGGTTGATGACAGCTGGTCCTTGTGGGTTCATTGAGTCCTTCCAACGGGGAGACCTTGAAGACTCTAGGGGTCCTTCCACCTCAGTGAGAGTTAGCAATCGCCCATATACTGGGAAGAACTAGCTGACTGGCTACCTGAGGATACAATACAAATCGGTGTCCAGTTGTGCCATGTGTGCTAGAGTCCTCAGGCTCCACAATATCAGAAAGGAAGCTTGGGAGCAATCATGTCAACCATGCATCTCATCTTGTTCCACAACAAGACTCTGGCTTTAACAGGATCACCAGCTTTCAGTTCTGGAAAATCACCCAGGGCATTGGGGGATCCATCAGGTTCCACCGGTCTCCAGGGGTCAACAATCCAAATGGGTCTGCCAGCCTTGCTGGGATGAATACTTTTACCAATCTAAACTTTATCAGATGATGGTCCAACCATGAAAGAGGGATGCACTTGACCAACCCTACCTTCAGGCCACCCCACATATCACTCAGGGCATTTGAGACATCCCTGGTGTGCCTTGCCTTCAGCTATGCCACTTATCTGGGACAGCAGACATGAAGCAGAACACATTGTGGTTCGAGGACCCGACCCCCGCGAAGTGAAATGAAGACACAAGGACACGTGATATAAGGTTGATGGGCTAGAAAAGGCCACAACTTTATTGATTACAGCAATGAAAAGGTATTGGCTTAGGCATTGGATCGAAACAAGTGGGTTTATTCACCAGTAGGTGGACCCTGTTGATGCTAATCCAACTATAGGCTCACCCCTGCTGTTACCGAGGGTTGTGCCAAGGCCTCCCGCCAAGCAGGCATCGGACGGAATACACGACCCCCAGATTCCTTTAATGGAATACCCCTAAAAATTGAAGGCATAGGCGATGGCCACACCTAGCACTTCGACACACCACAACACATTATTCCAATGCCTAACCTACCCACCAATACCACAAAAGTTGTGATGATTGCTACGAGGTAGGCAAAAAAACCGAAAAGCCTAATGCCAAATGGAAAAACTCCTACCAGGCCCCCCGGGCAACCAGGGCGACCAACCTAAGGTCCATAGCAAGGCCAATGACCTAAGCCCTAACTAAAAGGGAGTGGAGGGTGGATGACTCGTGACGGGACGACGATGAGGAATGAGGCCAGGGAGTGGCTGGCGCTGCAGCAAAAGGCTGCTGAACACGCCCCCTCCGCGGCACCTGGTTGGGTGGCCACCGGGGGGGGGCGTGAGTGCCAGCCAGGTGAGCTGGAGGCAGGGGGGCAACGCCCTCTGCTGGGCAGCGCTCGGGCTCCCGCCCACAACCACTCCCCTCTCTTTCAGGAAAGAGAGCCCTTGTGGGCTCTGCCACTGCACAGCAGATCTACAGGCACTTGGAGACTGTACCATCTGCTTTACAAGATGAATTTCATGGCAATGGAGACAACTAGCCTAGTCCCATTCATTGGCCAGTGAAGATTTAGTTGCTCCAACACTTCCTTTCCCTTTTGCACCATGCCTATTAAATTCTGAGCTTGAAAGCAGAGATTTTTAATATATTCTCTCCCCCCCTCTCTCTCGTGTGTGTGTGTCGCAGGAGTGCAAGAGAGAGAGCAAGTCCCTTTCCTTTTAATGGATTGTACTGTAGTTCTTGTAATGTATACAAAACTCCCCACTTTGTGGCTGTTTTTACAATGTAGCCTTAAATATATCCAAGTTCTGAAATTGTGACCTTGAAAATCTCTCTCTCTCTCTCTCTCTCTCTCTCTCTCTCTCTCTCTCACCTGCTGAAATCTGAAATAATGTCCTGGGTAGAAACAAACTACATGTTGGAGTTGCTTCGTATGGAGGGTTGAACTTGATAGAAATATGGCTCTTGGACTTTCTGCATTGGAGAGATTCCACCAGCACAAGGAATGTGCAGTCTTTCCACACAATGTGGACAATCCACATAGGAAGTTGATTTATGTGAAGGATGAAGCCACCATGGGGAAGCTTGACTGGAGTCCACATGACTGGGCATAATGGACAGACCTGCCTTGAAACACAAGGAAATATGACCAGACAACACATACTTTCTAATCTGGCTTTTAAAACATGCACACACATTTTAAGTACAGTTCTTTGTGTCTCTGCTCTAAACACTCGTGGCTAGTGGATAAAGACAGTTAAACAACAACTGGCACACTCAGGAATGGATTGCATCTTTATCAAAAGAAAAGAAAGGAGGAAAGGAGAAGTTAGTGTCTTTCCAGTCTGAAGACGGAACAGAGTTGATGCAGAAGATACTGACAAGAAGAAAACTGTCAAAATACACAGTGCTTCTCCCTTCCCTCATTGCTTTTTAAACTTCAGTATATTCTTCCCTTAAGGAAGATCTTACCCAGGTATCAAAACTGATTGTGGACTGAATGAAGGTAAAAGAAGTTAAGATTGACATTAACTGCCTCTCCGTTCCGCAATGTGCTGGCTTCTGCTGTCATGCTGTATAATACAATAGCTGACAAAAGGGATTTAGAGGAATAGTGCCATAAAACCTGATAGGAAGAGGATCATCTCTGTTCAGCTCACTGAAGCCTATTTTTAATAGTGGTGAAAGTCCCAAACTGGACATCAGTGATCACAAGGCATAATATCTGCCACTACAAAAGCCACACTTGATAGCCTCTAGATTTTATCTTATACAATGTTCAGACCTCTTTTTTTATCAGCCTTTGGAGAGTCATATCTAGGGTTGTATGCGGCTTTGTGCAGAAATCCCATTTCTATCTATTTACTTGAATGTTTACGACCCCTGCTTTCATAAAATATATCAAGGCGGCTTACAACATAAAACGCAATGAAAATCAATTCATTGATTCT